>NC_035449.2:163398673-164092068 GCF_002127325.2 Helianthus annuus | reverse complement strand
TCAGCCCCACACTAGAAACATCCCCGGTTTCCACGCTGTGGCTGTTGCTGCTGGTTCTGTGGAGCTGGCGGTGGGAGTTGTTGGTTCTGATTTGCTGGTCGTGAGCTTCTACAATCCTTAGCCTCATGACCCATCTTGAGGCATCTTTGACAACGTTCCCTGCGACATCTTCCACTGTGGTGTTTGTTGCACCTACTACACCATGGGTGAATTCCCCGATATCCACCCTGTCCCTGACTGCCTGATGATTGCTGATTCGGACTCTGGTAGTCATTTGTCTTGCGCTGCTGTGCTTGAGACTGAACAGAAACTGATCCCTTGCTGGAATCCCCCTCCCATTTTCTCTTGTTGTCACTGGGAGTAGCAGAAATAGTGACAGCAGTAGTGCTAGCACTGATGCGTTTTGGTAGCTTGTTCTGTTCCACTGCCTGATCGGTGAGTCGATGAGCAAGACGCTGAATGTCTTGGATGTTGTTGAGGTTAGCCGACGTCACGTGGCTCTGAATCTCTGGCGCAAGCCCCTTGAGATACAACTCAATGCGCTTAACTGGAGGGTCCACCATCGTTGGACACAAGATGGCCAATTCGTTTGACCGTTTCGTGTAAGCCTCAATCTCTGACCCCATCATCTTCAAGTGGTATAACTCATCCTCCAACTTGTGGATGTCGTCTCGCGTGCAGTATTCTCGTTTGATCAGTTCTTTGAAATCTTCCCAGGGTGTGGCGTTAGCAGCTGCCAACCCTAGGATCTGAACTTGCGCGTTCCACCAGGTTAGCGCAATCCCTTCCAACGTGCCAGTGGCGTACTTGACCCTGCGAGCCTCAGGGCATTCACACATCTCAAATACCGACTCGAGCTTCTCAAACCAATGGAGGAGTCCCACTGCCCCCTCGGTGCCACTGAAAGTTCTTGGACGACAGTCCATGAAGTTCTTGAATGTGAAGACAGGTTGTGGAGCGTTTGGACCTATTGTGCATAGAATAGGACAATATTAAATACAAGGTTGATTTAGGAATGTAGGATTCAAAGATCCTAATGGGTATCCCATCCGCAGGGTATACTACCTGCTTGTGCAGCTGCAAGTGCCGCAGCTACTTGTTCATTGATAAGAGCCGTCATGATCTTCATAGTAAAAGTAGCATAAGTGAGAAAGGTTCGCGAGTAGTGCGATGACAGAAGAGTGTAAGCACATAGGTATTCTCATGTAACGACGTATAGTAGGCAATGTAATCTAGCATACTACGAGCAAAGTTCTATGTAGTTCTAGCAGGCAGGTAATAAACGTAAACCTTATTACCTAAGATGTTGAGTCTTGCACGTGGAGCGAAGCGTCGTTGTGGATCGTTGAGAGCACTGTTCTGGTTATAGTCTGGTTTTAATAAAAACGTTTTTCCCATATTAAAACCAAGTTCTCTATAACCAATGGCTCTGATACCAATCTGTCACACCCCCAAAATCCACACGCGGAGTACCACCGCTTGGAGGCGTGACATGACCAGGATCAAGCCATCAATCATATTGAACATAGCATAATATAAATAAGATAGTTCGTAAAACCCAATTCAATACAATTGATGTTCTAAACCAAACATAGTATCAATAGCGGAAGCGTAATAATGAAAATCCAAAGTATGTAAATGTAAACCCAAAGTAATGTTAAGTTTGATTGTTTAAATGTTTTAACATGGCATCCACGATCCATGTTCCACAACGACCTGCTCCTTCCTAGTGCAAGCTCCATAAGTACCTAAGGTCCTGCAAGGCATGCAGCAGAGGGTCAACAACTAGTTGAGCGAGTTCACAGTTAATAGTTCAGAAAAGTAGTAGTATGTTCGTTCGTTATGTCATGTATCGTATTAGTTTCCATCGCGGCCTCCCAGGCAGGTATGCGAAGATATTAGGGGATGTTTTTCCCAAGTATTCTAGACTAGGTTTATTTGTATCGCGGCCCCCCAGGCAGGTGTGGGAAGATTAGTAAATTTAGTTCGCGGCCTTCCTAAGGCAGGTGTGCGAAGTAAGACATAATATCGCGGCCAACCCTTGGCAGGTGTGCGAAGATCAGTTTAATAAGTGTTACTGGTCTAGCCGTATCTTATCGTTAGGTTCTATCATCCGAGTATATACAATAAGTCATCCAATCCCATTCCCACCCGGGAACCCCATGCCTTGGCTGTGTGAACTCACCTTGGGTTTGCTCAGTATGCTAAGTATGTGCTCGAAGTAAATCAATCACGTCCTAGGGTATGCACGTATACACAATCAGTTTGTATTCATTTTGTTCACGTATAGACATATCACCAAGTAGCACATTGCACGTATTCAAGATTATGCAAGTCATGTTCATCATTTAATAGCAGTTAGTAAATACAGTTAACTTCTAACAGAGTCTAACTATGTTACTGTGCAGTTAACCAAGTTGACGAATTACAGGTCGGCGAAACATATTCTGTTTCGCCAACTACCCTTGGCGAAACACCCCCCTCTATTTCGTCAAACCCCCTTGGCGAATCAAAATCCAGTTTCGTCAACTGTCTTTGGCGAAACACTTCCCCTGTTTCGTCAATACCAGTTCCGTCAACACATCAGTTACACATTCAACAATTTCACAGAATTCACAGGAACCCTAAATGCCGTCAATCATCAAACCGAAATCACGCAGGAGTCACTAACATATAAGTCATCATCCAATCATCATGAAATCAATCAATCATATTAGGCCAAACATTAACTTTAACAAGCTGTTCATATAACGAGTATAACACGAGCATCATCCGATTAATTACTAGTTCAGATTCGTGTGTTCAATGGTTCATCATGTAGTTACATTCGGTTAGTCCAATCATATGTGCAAACAGTTGACATTACGTAAAACTCATAGAACCCTAACCATACCCATGTTTCACATAACCTATGAGACTAATCTTTCACGCTTAACAACATCAGAATCAATATACTTCTACCAATTTACAGATCAAGATCATACGTAGAGAAACCAAAGAATCTATAAGTCTATTTAACAAACATGCAACTAACCGAGATGGATTATACGAATGCTCGACCGTTCACGAGAGCTTGGGGAATACACAGGGCTGCCGTCAAAGTGGGGAGAGTTCTATGGTTTCTTATTTTTGCTAAAACGTATGAAACATAAGTCTGTTCATGTTGATATACGCGTTTTACGGTAATGGGCCCGAACTGGGCTTTGGCGAAACTGGTTGGGCCGACGGAACACTTGTTTCGTCGAGACTAGGTTTGGCAAAACATACTTGTGTTTCGTCGAGTCACTATTGGCGAATCACCTGATTCGTCGAATCCTAAGTGAGCTTAATTCCGTAATGGGCTTAATCAGTTACAATCTCATGTTACACTTACACAACCAACCACATACTCATGAAATCACAAAACACTTTATCATATCACAACGTATACATTACAAGTCAAACAAATCAACAACTAAACAGTCGAAGTCAACGGTCAAAGTCAACGTGCATTTAATGCGAAAGTGAAAGTCGAAAGTTCGAGTTGTCACAGTCCACGTTATATTTTTTGCCCTCCGTCCTACAATATTAGTTTGTAAATCAGATTATAAGTCTTAATTATTATGTCACAACAAATAATAACATAATATTATAATACACATCCATACCTTCGTTTGTCATTGATGGTTGTCAACAAATATCGTCTTTTCATTGTTGTTTAATGGTTCACTCATGTCAACCACATTTGTATCTTTAACGCTCACATGTACGTTTGTTTCCGTGTCCGATTCTGGTGAACTTTGCGAGCTTTGCGACAACAACATAAAAGTCGGTATGGTGTTATCTACTTCTTTCTTCCTACGTGTTTGTCTCTTCATAACACCCTTTTCCGTTTCTACCAACTTAATGGTCTCACCAACAACTTTGTCTAATTTTATATTCACATCATCTTTTGTCACTCCATCCACCTTCATTGCATCACATTCGTTATTTTTTATACACCATCCAACACATCACTCTCATCTGTTTAACTTCTTTTTTCTTTTTACCTTGTAAACACCTTCATCCCACCTTTGATTTTAACATTAACCTTTTTATCCTTCTCATCATCCTTAACTTCGTTTTCTTTGCTATCAACCTTCTCCATTCTACTTAACAAACCCGCCATTTTGTTCTCACATCTAAATGTTCTATCATACTCCCTGACCAACTCTTCAACCTTCTCATTATTTGGATATTTGTACCAAATATCATCCAACTCTTTATTTAACAATTCTTTTTTCTTTGGTGTATCAGCCATTAACCTTTCGACCATACGCACATGCTCCTAATTAATAACACATTAATAAATCAACGTTAATAATAACAACACAATATTATGCACATATGCATCAGCTTTATGCTCATTATAAAACACCATTATGCACATGTATATAAGTTATATGTTCATATCAACACAACATTATGCACATGTGCATCATTTTGTACAACATGAATTACATATCGAACTGTGTCGTTTTAAAATTATATGAAATTCATTCCTTCTATCAGTTCTGATTTACAACATTATGCACATGTGCATCAGTTTGTACAACATTAATTACACGTCGAATTTTATCATTTTGCAATTATTTGAAATTCGTTCATTTTTAACAGGTCGGAATGAATCCATTTTCATATTTATATATAGTATAATTTGAAACATCTTTTGGCAATATGGTGTGGTAACATAAGCTTAATTGGTGTTCTTAGCATCTGATGTAGTACCTTAAGTTATAGTGTTTGTACTTTTTCCATGACACCATCTCTGTGCTCTTCTAATAACCAAACCCTCCTATAATCCTCCGATACATTTCCAAATCCACCCAGGCGTCGGTTCACTTCGCTCATAACCTGTCACACCCTGCTCGTAGCGGAAGCGCGAGGTGTGATCTGTTGGTTCTCATTGCATAACGATATAAGTAAACATACTAAATGAATAAAACATACTCCATTGCCATTACCATAATTGTTCAAAAGATGCGCAACATACATTAAGTTTATAATTTACAAACCATTCAAAGAAACTAAGGTGTTATTATTTCATACATTCAAAACGAAAGTTTTAAACACTAAGGCTTTGTCCACTATATCACCGCAAAGCGGCAATATAATAGATAAACCCTTCAAAAGATGGCACGGAGTCTTGATACTTGTTTCCTGAATTAGAATCCCTGACAAGGTCCACTAATTCCCTGAAATACATGTTTAAGAAGAAAAATCAACAAAGGTTGAGCGAGTTCATGCAGTTTAGTTGTGTATGATATACTCGAAAAACGTGAAATGTATTTGTATTTGAATCAAATATAGTATGAAAAGCGTCAATGAAATCGTGATCATTAATGTTTTGCAAGGACATTAATATGTGTGACGAAATAGGAAGCAAACCAACCCTAGACGATTTTAATTGTATCGACACCATGTCGTAGGGCAACAAATGCACTCCTAGGCAAAAGAATGGCCATGAGTGGGGCTCGCCAAAACCCATTAGATCTAACCCTTTGTTCCTTGGTCCAAACTAGGATTAATGGTGCTTTAGTTATGGCCCTAATTTCTCACATGATCTAAGGTGTTTCATTCCTTGACTTATCATACTTATTGTACATGTATTTTCCCCGATAGTTGTAAAGCCTGAAAAACATTTAAAATGAAAAGGGGACATGAACTCACAGTATCGCTTCAGTGAGTAGAAGTAAATATGATTTCACGTACGGTAGTCCTGAACAGTATTTCGACTTACAATCGTTGTTATATTTTGTTAGACACTTCGGTCTTTGTAAATAACTTGAGTACAAGTCTTATGTCTTAATTATGTGTAAGGCTTGTATGTCTTTATTGTTTAACCGTTATATATATATTTTTCCAAATACATAATATGTAAGTAATCGTGTATCTGGTATGTCATATAGTCGGATCTAGTTCCCTTGAATTCGTGTTTAGTAGTAATTAATCGTATACTTGTATTTCATTACAAGTTATGTCATTGGGCCTAAATAGTGTTGGGCTTTAAATAGTGTTGGGCTTTAAATAGTGTTGGGCTTTGGGCCCATAAGTTTGGTATTGGGCTTGGCCCATGAGTTATTTGTTATTGGGCTTAGCCCAAGTATTTAGTTTAAGCTCAATATAATAAAAAAAAAATAAAAAAAATATAAGCCCATTTTATATAAATATTTAGCCCAAAAGATAAGTCTTTCATTTTTATAAAAATAATTTTATAAAAATTTTCTAATTATACTTTTGTAGATAATAAAAATATAATACTTTTTATAAGTGTTCCAAAATGTCCGAAGTTTCGTAATGGTAACGTAATTTTTGTGTCTGTGTCAAAAGATCGTCTAGATGTCGTATTAAGTCCTCGGATGGGTAAGATGTCCATAAGTTCGTTCGTCGTCCGTTTTGTCCATAATTTATGTCCGATTGTTCGTAGTGTCCGTAATATGTCTTTAAGGCGTATTTATATGAAATTTGGTAAGACTTGGATTCTAAAGTCTTTTTGAGTTTGTTATCATCATTTTAATCAAGTTCTTATCTTTGATATATATAACTAATACACAAATTACTACATATCACATAACTTGTTAAAATGAACAAGTATATATTTTCTCAAAATATATAATTATCTAATCTTTTCTTTTTATAAAAAGCTTTCTTTTATATCTTTGTAAATCTTGGAAAAATTTAACTAAAAATGATAGTTTTTATATCATATAGTTTTTAAGAAAATTTTGCCATATCACCTTTGTTTTAATCACTTTGCCATGTTTAATAAACATATCTTTTTCTTTTCAAATCAACATCACAATTTACTCATAACTTTTATAAACAAGATACATAAACTTTATAACAAGATTTATAACATAATCTTATCAAGATGATCTCAAAATTATGTAGGGTTTTGAACTTGCTTACAACATATGTTAACTAGTTCAAAAACCTAGTTTACTTCTAGTTTTTACAACTTTTATAAAAATCTCATGTTGTATGTTACTTTTTATACTCTTGTAAAAGGTCTTGTTTTTATTTAAAAACATTAAATACTTTAATTACACCATAGATTTTGATCATCCAATATATAAAAAAAACTTTAACATGTTTATGTATACTTGTTAGATCATATTTTTAGAATATCATCTAACAAGTTATACATGTCTTAATCATCTCAACAAGAGCAAATATTTAAAATAACAAACCTTAATCACAACATAAACAAACATAGATATCATGATTTGTATTTTTGCTTCTTTGTATTTTCATACTATTATTTATGATTATTTTGTTTTTACTAGTTATAATAATAATCATAACATAAATAAGTAAGAAAAATGAATATAAAGTTAGAAGCTCACTTCTAGCTCTAGGCTAGGGATGATCTAAAAGAGCTTATGATCCAAAGAAGATGAAGATCTTGTTGTTAGAAGACTTTTGGATGGATGAAAATGCTTGATTTAACTTGCAAATGCTTTATATCTTCTTAATTTCCATAATAATCCATGTTGATTCTAAGAGAAATGAAGATGATGAAAGGGTTTTTCTATGGTGTTCTTGGTGGAATGATGAAGATATGAAGATGTTGAGAGAGTTTGTGTGTGTTTGAAAAGGTGTAAGAGTGTTGTAGTGTGTGTTAGTGATTAATGAATGATGTTATAACCATGCCAACACATAACTAACTCTTCCACTTATGTTATAATCATGCCAACACATCTTCCACCTATTTTTAGATAAGTATCATTAACTTAAAATAATAAAAAAAAACAAAGAGTGGGGGGGCCCACATGGTAAAAATGTGATGGTAATTTTGTTAGGGTTAAAAAAAATGGTAAAAATGGTTAAAGGTTTAGGTTTTTATGTGTTACCAAATTTCAAGATGGTTCAAGACTTAAAATGATCCCAAATAGGATGAAAATGACCAAAAATAAGGTTCACTAGTTCACTACATATGTCAAATTGTAGTTCGAATAGTCTTTTGTCGCTCGTTCCGCAAGAAGATAGTCGAAAGGTTCGCTTATGAAAATTGTAGGGAAACATTCGGTTATATATTATATGATGTTCCCTATGTATTTTCATATGTAATTTGAGTTTAAACAACCCATTTTGCACTTTGTAGTAAAAATACAAATGCTGAATTTTTGCGGAAAAACATTGAAATGGTCATTTTTGGTGCTTTTTGGCAGTTTTCGACAATTTTTGTGCTATCGGACATTGGTAATATATTAGACCAAACCCTTGC
The DNA here is from genome assembly GCF_002127325.2 of Helianthus annuus. Classification (NCBI taxonomy): domain Eukaryota; kingdom Viridiplantae; phylum Streptophyta; class Magnoliopsida; order Asterales; family Asteraceae; genus Helianthus; species Helianthus annuus. Next base: position 164,083,823 of record NC_035449.2, on the reverse strand, counting down.
ATTTCTAAGTAGGGTTTATTGTATCATTGATGTTGGTTTTTCGTCTGAGCACTAAAACTGTCGTTACCCTAGTTTCTGCGGATCCTGTGTTTTTTTGGCAGTACACTAGTTTACTAGGCGCTACTCTAGTTGTTTCGATGCACTGTTTACACTGTTTCAAATGTAACCACTAAAAATGAATCATGTGCATCATAAATGAATATTCCATAAGTATTCTAATCACGTATTTGTATAATGTAATTCATTGCTTTAAATGTAAATAATTTACCAGAAAGTGGCAATTGTCACATTCTCCCCCTGTTATTGAGAATTTCGTCCCGAAATTCGAGCTTTCTTATTCTTTGTAGGAGTCTTTGGAAACAGGTGCGGATACTTTTCTTTCATTTGGTCTTCACGTTCCCAAGTATACTCAGGTCCGTGACGAGAGTTCCAACGAACTTTTACTAACTTGATACGACTTCTTCGTGTTTTCTGAACCTTCCAGTCCGTGACCTCAACAGGTTCTTCGGTGAATTGAAGTTTGTTGTCAATGTGAATTTCATCCGCAGGGATGATAACGGTATCTTGTGTTGGACTCCTTCTAAGATTTGACACATGAAATGTGTGGTGCACACTGCTAAGTTCTTCTGGTAACTTCAACTTGTATGCAACAGTGCCAATCTTTTCTAAGATTTCAAATGGTCCAATGTAACGTGGGTTTAGCTTTCCACGCCTACCGAACCTCGCTACGCCTTTCCAAGGCGAGACTTTCAACAAGACTTTGTCTCCGACCTCGAAAGATAATTGTTTTCGCTTTTTGTTTGCGTAGCTCTTTTGTCGATCGCGAGCCGCCTTGATACGATCTCGGATCTGGAAAATTTTGTCCGTAGTCTCTTGGACTAGTTCCGGACCAATTAACTGACTATCGCCTGTTTCCGCCCAACATAGCGGAGAGCGATATTTTCGACCATAAAGAGCTTCAAACGGTGCAGCTTGTATACTAGTATGGTAGCTGTTATTGTAGGAAAACTCAACTAAAGGTAGATGAGTATCCCAATTGCCGTCTAAATCCATAACACACGCACGAAGCATATCTTCGAGTGTTTGGATTGTCCGTTCGCTCTGGCCGTCAGTTTGAGGATGAAAGGCCGTACTTAGATTTAACTGCGATCCAAAGGCCTGTTGGAATGATTTCCAAATTCTAGAAACAAAACGACCATCTCGGTCCGAAATGATGGAAATAGGTACCCCATGACGAGCCACTATTTCTCTGACATAGATTTCCGCTAGTTTCTCAGTACTATCCTTCTCCCGAGTTGGCAAGAAGTGTGTGGACTTTGTCAATCTATCGATGATTACCCATATCATGTCATGACCTTTTGAGGTCCTGGGTAACTTCGTAATGAAGTCCATCGATATTTGTTCCCATTTCCAAACGGGAATCTCAGGTTGTTGTAACAAGCCCGAGGGTTTCTGATATTCAGCCTTGATCTTCGCGCAGGTTAAGCATTTTCCAACATAAGTCGCGATATCACCTTTGAGTTTAGGCCACCAATAGTACTCTTTCAAATCCAGGTACATTTTATCCGATCCAGGATGAATCGAGTATTTAGACCTATGTGCTTCCTCAAAAATAACATCTCGAAGACCTCCAAAGAGTGGAACCCAAATTCGACCCATAAGGTATAAAGTTCCATCTTCTTTTGGCACTAATTGCTTTTCCATGCCTCGAAGTGTTTCAGCTTGAATATGCTCTTCCTTGAGCGCTTCTTGTTGTGCATTATGAATCCGAGTGATAAGATCTGTGTGAATTGTCATTTCAAATGCTCGGACTCTTAGCGTTTTAACTCGCTCCTTGCGGCTCAAGGCGTCAGCTACAACATTCGCCTTGCCCGGATGATACTTAATTTCACAATCATAATCGTTTAACAATTCAACCCAACGTCGTTGACGCATATTTAATTCTTTTTGGTTGAATATGTGTTGTAGACTTTTATGATCCGTGAAAATAGTACATTGAGTACCATATAGATTTATGTCGCCATATTTTCAAAGCAAATACCACTGCGCCTAATTCAAGGTCGTGAGTGGTATAGTTCTTTTCGTGAACTTTTAGTTGGCGAGACGCGTACGCGATAACTTTTTCACGTTGCATGAGTACGCAACCCAAACCTTGATGCGAAGCATCACAGTATACAACAAAATCATCGGTACCATCGGGTAATGATAAGATTGGTGCAATGCACAACTTGTCTTTAAGAAGTTGAAATGCTGCTTCTTGTTTCTCTCCCCAATCGAATTTCTTGTCTTTCTGTGTAAGATAAGTTAGCGGTTGAGCAATCTTTGAAAAATTCTCAATAAATCTCCGATAATATCCTGCTAAGCCCAAAAATTGTCTCACTTCGGTAGGAGTCTTGGGCGCTTCCCAATTTTTAATCGCTTCTATCTTCGACGGGTCTACTTGAATGCCTTTCTCGTTCACTACATGCCCGAGAAATTGTACTTTGCGAATCCAAAATTCGCATTTGGAAAATTTCGCGTATAGTTTCTCCGTCTTTAGCAACTCCAAAATTGTTCTTAAATGTTGTTCATGTTCCTCAGTCGATCGAGAGTATATCAAGATATCGTCAATAAACACTATAACGAATTTGTCAAGATACGGCTTGCACACGCGATTCATTAGATCCATGAAGACGGCTGGTGCATTCGTTAAGCCAAATGGCATAACGAGAAACTCGTAATGGCCGTAACGAGTCCGAAAAGCCGTTTTCGGTATGCTTTCCTCTTGAATCCGTAATTGATGATACCCCGATCGTAAGTCTATCTTTGAGTATAAGCTCGACCCTTGTAGCTGATCGAATAGATCATCAATCCTCGGTAATGGATACCGATTCTTGATGGTAAGTTTATTCAACTCGCGATAATCGATGCACATCCTGAAAGTTCCGTCCTTCTTCTTTACAAACAAGACTGGAGCTCCCCAAGGCGAGTAGCTCGGTCTAATGAATCCTTTATCCAACAACTCTTGAAGTTGTGTGGATAACTCTTGCATTTCAGAAGGTGCTAACCGGTATGGAGATTTAGCTACGGGTCCGGCTCCTGGTACCAAATCGATATGAAATTCGACTTGTTGATAAGGGGGTAGTCCTGGTAAGTCTTCAGGGAAGACTTCCGGAAATTCTTTCACTATAGGAATATCTGTCAACTTTGGGCCATCAGTCTTCTTGTCCACAACATGTGCTAGAAAAGCAATACACCCTTTCCGTAAGCACTTCTGGGCTTTCATGCTATTAATGATCCGTAATGGGGTGTCTCGCTTCTCTCCATGTATCACAAGTGTCTCTTCGTTCATTAGTGGTATGCGAATGATCTTTTCGTGGCAAACAACTTCGGCTCGATTAATGGATAGCCAATCCATGCCAACCACTACATCGAAACTACCCAATTCAACAGGTAAGAGATTGATAGTGAATTTTTGTTCTCCAAGTTGTAAGGAACACTCCTTAACAACTTCCCCCGACTCTACTAGTTTACCGTTAGCCAATTCTATAGAATATGGGACATCTAACTTACTAGATTTTAGTCCCAGAGTATTTTTAAATTCTACAGAGATAAAGCTAAAATCGGCACCAGTATCAAATAATATGGATGCAAAATGATTGTTAAGGAGGAACGTACCAGTGACCACATTAGGGTCTTGGCGCGCGTCCTTAGCTCCAATCACAAATGATCGACCACGAGCTTGGTTTTCTTTAGGGCAATCCCTTTTGAAGTGATCTTTGCTTCCGCATCCAAAACATCCTTGCTCACGCCCATTCCCATTCTTATTGTTGTTTCTATTCTCCGTTCCTGATCTATTCCCTGATCCCCAGCATGACTCGGTACGGTGGCCAAGCTTTCCACACTTGTCACATTTCCTACAATTACCCACGTGATGATACGTGCATCGCTCACACTTCGGCATAGTACCTGAGTACTTCTTCGGGCCAGTATCATTGGTGGCTATAAACGCCTTTGCATCCCTTGCCTGAGTATTCTCTTGTTTTATGTTATAATGGTTGGGGTTGTTGTGATTGCGGTTGTTGTTATTGTTGTTGTGGTTATTGCGGTTGTAGTTGTTGTTGTTGGTATTGTTGTTAGTATTGTTGTTGGGGTTGGTGTTATTGTTGTAGTTGTTGTTCCTACGAGTTCCCTTCTTGAAATTTGAGTAACTCCTTTTTCCACCCGTGGAAGACTCGACATGTGAATCTTTCTTCTCATCTCCTTTCACATTATATTTCTTCATCCTGATCGCGTCTTCATTAAGGCTCACAGCTAAAGTTACCGCCTGCGTGATAGTCGTGGGTTCTGCTGCAGTAACATGGCTTCGGATCTCAGGAGCAAGTCCCCAAATATAGCGTTCAATACGCTTGTATTCTGGTGTAACCAAATAAGGAATCACACGAGACAGGTCGTGAAACCTTTGGGTATACCCAGTAATATCAGATCCGACCATAGTAAGGTTCCAAAATTCATTCTCCAACTTCTGGAGTTCAGCACGGGAACAATATTTTTCTCTCATCCTTTCTTTCAATTCTTCCCACGTCAATCCGTATGCTACACTATCACCCAAAGTTTGCACTTGTAAATTCCACCATGTAAGGGCCTCATTGATGAACAAGCCAGTGACGTAGGTGACTTGCTGATCAAGAGAGCATCTACTCATTCTTATGGTGGAATCCGTTTTCTCCGTCCAACGCACATAAGCCACAACACCGCCTGTGCCATCATAATTGAGTGGCTTGCAGTCTAGAAACTGCTTGAATGTGCATCCTAAAATAGACACTAAACGGATTAAGAATGAGCAAAACGCACGAATAGATTTTAAAAGGAATTGGGTAAGTTGTGACAAAACAACTAAGTGTTACCATTGGTATTGGTTCCGCCATAGGTACCGCCGTGTCCTGGGCCTCCTGATCCGCCAGTGCCACCGCTGTGTTCGGCACGTGAGGCCTCATAAAGGGCTATAGCTTGGGAAACCCTTTCTCCTATTAATGCATTCAATTCCACCTCATTTGTAGGCATTGGTGGAGGTGGGGGTGGATTAGATGTTCGTGTACGTGGAGGTTGTCTTCTTGGAGCCATTATTCTTCCAAAAGAATATACGATTAAGTTTAGGCGTTGGTTTGTTAATAAATATTTTTACTAAGTATATAAAACACATTTATAACATTAATAAAAATATAATCCAGCAATATATCATGCGAATAGACCAAACAATACAAGCAACAAAACATGTATCATATAACATTTAAATGCACATATAGGATAACACCAAGTTTTCTTATTTATATAACTGACAACCGATTACATGATTGTTTTTGAAAAGAAAATCAAAATAGACTCTAGCTACATCCCCCGGTCTTACTAGACTAGTACATATACAAGGTGACAAAATTTTTCCTTCATTCCATGCGGTCTTTAGTCTTTCAGTTGTCTTGAAACTTGGTGTGAGTCTATGTACACAAAACGCTGATATAGCTACCTGTCACATAACAAGTACCTGCAAACACAAAGTCTATGGTGGAGGAAAAACTGGTGGTGGAACTGGGAACAATGACCTGTAAACATGAGAAACTCTATCCTCTAATTCCAGAGCCAAACGGTGAAGGAAAACACTCTGCTGCTCGAGTGTCAAAACACGAGCAGGTAAATCAACAGGTGGTATCTGAGGTGGTAGTGGGGGTAATGGTGGTAACTCTGGTGGTGGTGGTGGAGCATGAGGTGGTGAATGAGCTGGTGGTGATGGAGTCAAAAATACCAAAGCCTCAAGGTGAAGAAACTCCTCCTCGAGTTCATGAACTCGACGGATAATAAAGTCTATCTGATGCTCGAGAGTCAGCACACGAGCACATAACTCGGTAGTAACAGATGGGTAATGCGATGGGTGGTATGGATCTGTCACGGGCATGACGTGAGGTGGAGAGTGTGGCGCAATAAGAGGCTCACTGGTTGGTATGTGGGCATGTCCAGAGGGTCCTGCCTCGTCCGTATGGTCAGTCTGTGGTAGGATAGAGGCAATATGGTCAGGTGTAGGGACAACTGGCTCATCTGGTAGGAGATCATCGTCATCAACTGCGTTGCGCTGTAGGCCAAGGGCCTGCAGTGCAGATGAAGTGACGGATGCATAAGAAGAAGCATCCGAGTCTGTATCTGCATCCGAAGAAATATCGATCACCGAGATCACCGGTGATGCAATATCTAAGATAACCACATCATAAACATCTCCGTCTCCCAAGTCATCATCTATATGCTCTACGGGAATCACCGGGACAATGTCGTCATCATCCTCGTCAAGGTCGACGAAAGGCACCATAGCAAGAGGAAGTACATCCAAAGGTATAATCACGACAATATGTTCACCCTCCGGGTGACCTATAATAACTATGTCATTGAGTGGTGGAAGTACAGCTAATACATCATCGTCAACAATATCCCCTAGATATGCAAATGGTTGAAAATCGTCCATATCGCTATCAGATCCCGTCTCACTACCCGATGTAATGACCTGAACCTCGGGTATGTAATCATTATCTGAAGAAGGTGTCATAGGATCCACGTCATCATAAATGTTACTTCCTTCGGATGAAGACATGATATCCTGTAACATAATTGGTTTGACGTATGTATTAATAAAATAATTTTTCAAATATATATATACACAAAATGTTGAAATCACATAATTTCATTTTAAGTTATTCTATTTGTTTTATGCGGATTAACTTAATGTTTCATGTCTACCATTTAGAGACTAATGCACTTAATGTCCTTGCTTGATTTGTATGATATGAATTTGGTTTTTGTTGTGCTGGACCTTGAGAGAAAAAAAAATTTATGCAATGAAAACTCTTGTTTTTGTATAAATTGTTTTCGTGAGAGGTTCCCTAGTGATTGTAGACTAGACTCGAGAAAGAATCCTGGTTCACTACAATCGAAGCTCTGATACCAATCTGTCACACCCTGCTCGTAGCGGAAGCGCGAGGTGTGATCTGTTGGTTCTCATTGCATAACGATATAAGTAAACATACTAAATGAATAAAACATACTCCATTGCCATTACCATAATTGTTCAAAAGATGCGCAACATACATTAAGTTTATAATTTACAAACCATTCAAAGAAACTAAGGTGTTATTATTTCATACATTCAAAACGAAAGTTTTAAACACTAAGGCTTTGTCCACTATATCACCGCAAAGCGGCAATATAATAGATAAACCCTTCAAAAGATGGCACGGAGTCTTGATACTTGTTTCCTGAATTAGAATCCCTGACAAGGTCCACTAATTCCCTGAAATACATGTTTAAGTAGAAAAATCAACAAAGGTTGAGCGAGTTCATGCAGTTTAGTTGTGTATGATACACCCGAAAAACGTGAAATGTATCTGTATTTGAATCAAATATAGTATGAAAAGCGTCAATGAAATCGTGATCATTAATGTTTTGCAAGGACATTAATATGTGTGACGAAATAGGAAGCAAACCAACCCTAGACGATTTTAATTGTATCGACACCATGTCGTAGGGCAACAAATGCACTCCTAGGCAAAAGAATGGCCATGAGTGGGGCTCGCCAAAACCCATTAGATCTAACCCTTTGTTCCTTGGTCCAAACTAGGATTAATGGTGCTTTAGTTATGGCCCTAATTTCTCACATGATCTAAGGTGTTTCATTCCTTGACTTATCATACTTATTGTACATGTATTTTCCCCGATAGTTGTAAAGCTTGAAAAACATTTAAAATGAAAAGGGGACATGAACTCACAGTATCGCTTCAGTGAGTAGAAGTAAATATGATTTCATGTACGGTAGTCCTGAACAGTATTGCGACCTACAATCGTTGTTATATTTTGTTAGACACTTCGGTCTTTGTAAATAACTTGAGTACAAGTCTTATGTCTTAATTATGTGTAAGGCTTGTATGTCTTTATTGTTTAACCGTTATATATATATTTTTCCAAATACATATATGTAAGTAATCGTGTATCTGGTATGTCATATAGTCGGATCTAGTTCCCTTGAATTCGTGTTTAGTAGTAATTAATCGTATACTTGTATTTCATTACAAGTTATGTCATTGGGCCTAAATAGTGTTGGGCTTTAAATAGTGTTGGGCTTTGGGCCCATAAGTTTGGTATTGGGCTTGGCCCATGAGTTATTTGTTATTGGGCTTAGCCCAAGTATTTAGTTTAAGCTCAATATAATAAAAAAAATAAAAAAAATATATAAGCCCATTTTATATAAATATTTAGCCCAAAAGATAAGTCTTTCATTTTTATAAAAATAATTTTATAAAAATTTTCTAATTATACTTTTGTAGATAATAAAAATATAATACTTTTTATAAGTGTTCCAAAATGTCCGAAGTTTGGTAATGGTAACGTAATTTTTGTGTCTGTGTCAAAAGATCGTCTAGATGTCGTATTAAGTCCTCGGATGGGTAAGATGTCCATAAGTTCGTTCGTCGTCCGTTTTGTCCATAATTTATGTCCGATTGTTCGTAGTGTCCGTAATATGTCTTTAAGGCATATTTATATGAAATTTGGTAAGACTTGAATTCTAAAGTCTTTTTGAGTTTGTTATCATCATTTTAATCAAGTTCTTATCTTTGATATATATAACTAATACACAAATTACTACATATCACATAACTTGTTAAAATGAACAAGTATATATTTTCTCAAAATATATAATTATCTAATCTTTTCTTTTTATAAAAAGCTTTCTTTTATATCTTTGTAAATCTTGGAAAAATTTAACTAAAAATGATAGTTTTTATATCATATAGTTTTTAAGAAAATTTTGCCATATCACCTTTGTTTTAATCACTTTGCCATGTTTAATAAACATACCTTTTTCTTTTCAAATCAACATCACAATTTACTCATAACTTTTATAAACAAGATACATAAACTTTATAACAATATTTATAACATAATCTTATCAAGATGATCTCAAAATTATGTAGGGTTTTGAACTTGCTTACAACATATGTTAACTAGTTCAAAAACCTAGTTTACTTCTAGTTTTTACAACTTTTATAAAAATCTCATGTTGTATGTTACTTTTTATACTCTTGTAAAAGGTCTTGTTTTTATTTAAAAACATTAAATACTTTAATTACACCATAGATTTTGATCATCCAATATATAAAAAAAAACTTTAACATGTTTATGTATACTTGTTAGATCATATTTTTAGAATATCATCTAACAAGTTATACATGTCTTAATCATCTCAACAAGAGCAAATATTTAAAATAACAAACCTTAATCACAACATAAACAAACATAGATATCATGATTTGTATTTTTGCTTCTTTGTATTTTCATACTATTATTTATGATTATTTTGTTTTTACTAGTTATAATAATAATCATAACATAAATAAGTAAGAAAAATGAATATAAAGTTAGAAGCTCACTTCTAGCTCTAGGCTAGGGATGATCTAAAAGAGCTTATGATCCAAAGAAGATGAAGATCTTGTTGTTAGAAGACTTTTGGATGGATGAAAATGCTTGATTTAACTTGCAAATGCTTTATATCTTCTTAATTTCCATGATAATCCATGTTGATTCTAAGAGAAATGAAGATGATGAAAGGGTTTTTCTATGGTGTTCTTGGTGGAATGATGAAGATATGAAGATGTTGAGAGAGTTTGTGTGTGTTTGAAAAGGTGTAAGAGTGTTGTAGTGTGTGTTAGTGATTAATGAAAGATGTTATAACCATGCCAACACATGACTAACTCTTCCACTTATGTTATAATCATGCCAACACATCTTCCACCTATTTTTAGATAAGTATCATTAACTTAAAATAATAAAAAAAAAACAAAGAGTGGGGGGGGCCACATGGTAAAAATGTGATGGTAATTTTGTTAGGGTTAAAAAAATGGTAAAAATGGTTAAAGGTTTAGGTTTTTATGTGTTACCAAATTTCAAGATGGTTCAAGACTTAAAATGATCCCAAATAGGATGAAAATGACCAAAAATAAGGTTCACTAGTTCACTACATATGTCAAATTGTAGTTCGAATAGTCTTTTGTCGCTCGTTCCGCAAGAAGATAGTCGAAAGGTTCGCTTATGAAAATTGTAGGGAAACATTCGGTTATATATTTATATGATGTTCCCTATGTATTTTCATATGTAATTTGAGTTTAAACAACCCATTTTGCACTTTGTAGTAAAAATACAAATGCTGAATTTTTGCGGAAAAACATTGAAATGGTCATTTTTGGTGCTTTTTGGCAGTTTTCGACAATTTTTGTGCTATCGGACATTGGTAATATATTAGACCAAACCCTTGCATTTCTAAGTAGGGTTTATTGTATCATTGATGTTGGTTTTTCGTCTGAGTCCTAAAACTGTCGTTACCCTAGTTTCTGCGGATCCTGTATTTTTTTTGGCAGTACACTAGTTTACTAGGCGTTACTCTAGTTGTTTCGATGCACTGTTTACACTGTTTCAAATGTAACCACTAAAAATGAATCATGTGCATCATAAATGAATATTCCATAAGTATTCTAATCACGTATTTGTATAATGTAATTCATTGCTTTAAATGTAAATAATTTACCAGAAAGTGGCAATTGTCACATAACCCACCTTCTCCTCCGACGAAAACGTTGGCGGAGTCACACTATGGCGGTGTCGTTGATGTTATTTTTTGTGGTGTGACGGTGTGCGATATCAAGGGTTAGGCAGCGTGTTCTGGCCAGGTAGCATCAGTGTCGGAGTTACGTGCCGGAGTTACGAATGGACCTGTTGATTCACCGTTGATGCAATCGATGTAGAGCAAGGTTCAGTAGTTTATACCATTATGAGTTGCAACCCTAGGTTTGACTGTTATTAATTATTTGACCTAATTGTAGATTAAGGATCAACGAAATGCATGATTATACGATTTTGTTTTTGGGTTTGTTTATTTGTTGATTTTTTTGGTTATTAGGGTTTTTGTCCAGTTTCAGGTGGTAACTCCAAATCAGAGTTACTCAAAACTTTATTTTGCAATGAAAGACTTGGTGAATATAACTGAAGGTTTTATGGGTGTTGTGATTTGATTTCCGATAAAGACGGTGATATCTGGTTTCTTTATTTGCTCTTTTGGTGTGTCTTTCAGATTTAGTTTGGGAACGAAGCGATGATGCCTAGCTGAGCTTCAAGGGCTATCATTATTTCTTGAGCCCTCTATTGTGAGTATGTGTTAGCTTAACAACTGTGCATGTAAGTTGCTCGATGAAATGCTTTTCGTGTGTAGATGTTGTCATTACTTTGACATATACTGTTAACATGTTGGCTAAGAAACCTTGCACACGCGGTATTTGATGAAATGTCTGAGGCTGTGATGATTGGGAACAAAGTGATGATGCATGGCTGATCTCGAAGGGCTATGATGGTTTCTTGAGCCCTCTGTTGTGAATACCTTTAGACTTACGAATTGTGTATGTAAGTTGTTTGACAAAATGCTTTTCGTGTGTAGGTCAGTTTCAAAGGCTATTCTGATTGCCTAGACTTCTGTTGTCAATACATGTTGGTTAAGAAACTGTGCACATGAGATGTTTGATGAAGTGTTTGAGGTTGTGATGATATAATCTCGGAGTTGGACAACTCTAAGAGCTTATATGTCGCTTGGTAAGGCAATCTCTAGAATTGCATCCGTGACAAAGAATGTTCTTGGTCAGTTGGTCTGTGTGTAAAGCCGAGTGTCGATGATGATGCCATACTCTTGGCATCGCAACTGAGATGCTTTACAACAACCAACCACCTATGTATCTGAGCCTAAATTATTGCTGAATGTCCTTTGCCGCAACCTTTATTTTAATGTTCTTTGGCCAGATGCGAAATTTTTGGTGTTGCAACTGAGATGCTTTAAGACAAGCAATTAGTTCAATCTGAGCCTAAAGTGATGCTATTGTTTTTGACAAAAAAATTGAAATCTTACAAAGTCCTATTTTTCTTGGCAATTAAGATGCTTTAAGACATACAACCACCCATCCATCTAAGCCTAAACTGATGTGAATGTTTACTTTGACAAAAGAAGTTTAAATTTTTCAAAATCTCATAGTGAGTCTGTTATATAATTTTTATTATATTAGTTGTTTTATAAATTTGTAAATTTTGTGAGTGATCTTTACTATAACTAAAAGAGCTACTTGGCATGCTTAATGTATAAGCATATGTTACGGTGTTCTTTGTTGCCATGTTTCTCTTCTATCTTATGTGTTTCTTTTTTTTTCCAATTCTATTCCACCTACTCTATGAAGATGATATCACCACTTCTTTACTTCCTTACCATTGGAACTTGTTGCGGTTACTGTGCTGATTAACTCCAGCAGCGGCAATGGTGTGTAGGTAATTTATTATCTTTTTGTTCTATCATAATCTTCATTATGCTGTGGTTTTTTATGGCAATTAATAATGTTCCGGTCAGATTCCGTGATGATATCTTCCGACTAAGATTCGACGTTTAAAGGTAAGTCTGGTTACGTTTTACATCCACTCATGGGTTGTTGTCGATAATAATATATAATTATTGGTGACGAACAATGATGGCCACCCCTTTGTGATAGCTCTAGGATGATGGCCACCGGCGGCAGAAACAACCTCCCTCCAGCTGTCTGGATAGGAGTGATGGTGGTTTGTTGGACAGGTTGGTCACGTAGTGGGTTTATGAGAGTAGCAGGCGACTCGGTCAAGACAGTAGCTTTGGTTCACCCGGCTAAACAATGGGAAGCTTACATAGGTAGTGCAGAGCCGTAACCGCTCTATTTTGATTGATTATTGTATATTACATTGATACGAATATTATTATCGTTTGACATGTGGGAGGTGAACTCGTGTAATGTTAATTGAAGAATAGTTGTTTGTCACTTTGATTGATTTAAGAATGTTAATGGTGTTTTTGCAGCTTATACTAACTAAAATGCGTCTTTGATAGAAAGTGTATTATATATCTAAGAAAGCTAACTTCATAGAAAGATTTGGTTTAGCGTGCCGCAACGCGCGCATGGTTAAATCCTAGTTTTATCAAATAATTAACATGTATCAGATAGCCTAACCACCAACACCACCTCAGATCACTTAACCTAACACGGATCTATATCAACCACATACAAAATACAAAATACAAATTATCATTTAAACAGTATATGCAATCATTTTATCATCAACACACACTTCAGACAACAATATAAACACTATAAACCGAATCACAATCCTAATTCAACAGAAACAAAAAACAGTAAAACATGAAAACAACGCCGCTATCTTGTGATTCAATCTATCCTAAATTCAACAATAACAAATATGTTAACTAATCTGTGCAAATATTAAAATTAATATCATTATACGTACCTCAAATGTCACATTTTTCTTTTCACCACCATACTCATCTACCACGTTCCTCATTATGTCATCTTCCACCATTTGTTCCACGTTCTTCATTCTGTTCTCTTTCATTACATACTCCACGTCAAATTGAGTGTCGATGTATCCTTCACGTAACACCCCTTTTCCAAACCCGCCATTATTTATTTCCCATCTCTCCCTTCTGCTCAACGTTTCTTTCGTCCAGAATGATAGTGGACCCAATGTTCGGACCGTATTGATGTTCCCGCACAAAGTTCTATCCACAAATAAAATCTGCACATGCGCATTATTACCATATGTGAACAAAAAAATATACAAACTAAAAAAATAATTTATATAAAATACAAATTAAATTATATATTTTTTCAAACATAACAATTAACTTACCACCAATATTGTAAGACACCATTAAAATATTTTGATGTGCTATCCCGTTACCAACCATCTTTGCACATCTTAATGCTATCACAAATATACTTGCACTAGTTTACATCTTCACCCAAGCATTCCAGAAAATCAGTTTTGCATGTACCATCTTTATTTATTTCACCATCGTATTCATGAATAATGTCAAAAAGTCGTATTTGAACATTATGCCATCTTCCGTTGGGTTATCTCTTAATCGCTTGACAATTCTACACGGTGTCAATGCATGCCCTTTGTATAAACGGCTCCACTCAGCCAATATCCCAGGTTCTTCATCTTCTTTTATATCATATTCTATAACAGCCACTGTTTTTGCCCTTATTTTTTCTCTTTTTGTTCAACATTTTGTTCTTTCTGTTCTTCCTTCTTTTTATCCTTCTTTTTTTTCCTTCTTTTTTATATTCTATAACAGCCCCACTGTTTCTTAATCCCAGCTACCCACTAACAACAATCTCATTAACTTCAATGTTACCAACATTCAACTTGATTACCATATCTTTAACGCTAAACCTATCTACCACAAATTGTGACATTTTTGCTGGTAGGCTATTTGTTTTAAGCTTCAAAATACTGCCAAACCCCATATTTTTTATTGCGACCATCTGTTGTTTAGACAATGTGTCTAACCCCACCAAAAGTTGATGGGGTGACAGACGTGTTCGTATCGATCGCCAGTTAGCCATTCTCGTAACCTTTTTACTCCCCGTCTTTTTAACTATCAATGACATAACTTCTTTCTTTGAACCTGTTTATTAACATAATACCATGCATATGTTATAAAATGTATATACATAATAACGCACATGTGCATTTGAAAGTTTGATTAATTATTTTCAATAACACGTACCACCACCATCATTGTTATCAACCGTAATATCTTTCACTGTACTTGGTGATTTTACAAGCCTTTTGTTCTTCGTCCTATGTGTTACATCCAAACCTTTAGTTGTTTCCTCATGTTTCCGTTTGCTTGTCCTTCTTACTCTATCGAAATATTTAGTTGTCTCATTTTGTTTCTGTTTGCTTTTGTCCTTATGCACATTCTTCTCCACGTTTAATATACCTGAATTCATAAAGATTAATGCGTTTGCATGAGTTATAACATTCAAAAAAAATATTTTGATAATGCACATGTGCGTAACCACAGATTTCATCATTAAAAACTAATATTAACAATAAATAATCAACATTTTCTAACCTTTTTGCTTAATAGTCGTGTGCTCATCTTCTGTCGCATCCGGCATTCTTTTTGACCCTTCATCCCTTGATTTCAGGAAAAACATAACTTTCATTGTTTTTTTTTCCATTGATTATCTACAATGAGCATGTGTATCAACTTAAATTAATATTACTTTGTTAATATACTAATTCAAACTACGCACGCTTGCATATCAACCTATTACAACAATGTATGCACATGTGCATAACTGTTTATATCACAAATTTATGTTATTATCATATTGTGTAATTGTATTATGTCAAATTATGCACATGTGCATAAATACATGTCACACAATTACACCTTGTTAACATGTTCTGTGAAATTATGTTTGTCACAAAAAAATATGCACATGTGCATATCCATATATATCACAGCATTACCTTTGTTGGTGCATACATCTGTCGACTCCGTCTTGTATCGAGTTTTGTACTAGATATGTTAGATCAGGGCACGTTGTACGAGAAAATAGCAGATTTATGTGTTAATTAGGGAGATTCCGCTTGAATGAGCTGATTCCGCTTGAAATGACATTTGTCACTTTCAAGCAAAATCAACAAAGTTCTTATTCCGCTTGAAATGCACCTTGTCACTTTCAAGCGGAACCTGATGTCTATATATAGCAAGTTCAAGCGAGATCTCAGTAATAGTTTGGAATTTGGATACCGAGGTGCTGCCGGTTTTTCCAGTGATTGTAATTGCTGTTAAATCAATCTAAAAGAAGTTTAAAGTGATTTGCAAGCTGTTTCGAAGTCTGTTTCTTAGTTTCCGCCTCTGAAACAGATTAAAACTCCTCTGAACGACTCGTTTGGGTCGATACACGATCCTACAAGTGGTATTAGAGCTCAGTAGGAGGAGTTTTTTCGATTCAGCTCAAAATTTCTGTTTTCTACACCTTTTCAAAATTAACAACTTTTCACGGTTAAAATCGGCTCATTTTCTCACATATTGTGTAAAACTGTGTTCTAACAAACCCTTGAGAGTTTCAGAACAAAATTCGAATTAAAAGTGATATAAATGGACTAAAGAAGTAATTCCGCTTGAACGAACACATTCTGATATTTCAAGCGAAATCTGTTATTCCGCTCCAAAGTTGACTGATTCCGCTTGACATTGTCTTATTTCGCTTCAAATGGGCTATTCCGCTTGAAAGTTCAAGCGAAATCAGTGATTCCGCTCCAAACTGGTTATTTCGCTTGAAATTGATTAGTTGGTGATTCCGCTTGAAGACGTTATTCCGCTTGAACAGGGTTTGTGTTTGAAAGTTTGATTTCGCTTGAGAGGGTATTTCGCTTGAATTGGCTTATTTCGCTTGAATTTGTTTTCATCATGAGTGAAGAGTTTTACAACGCATTTGCTACTCCGGCTTCCATTGCTCAAAACATGAATTTGGAAAATGAAACTGGAACAATGCAAAAACCCCCGAAGCTAATGAGCATTGAGGAGTATTACGGATGGAAAGATAGGTTTGAAAACTGGGTTCAAGCTAACCATCTGAGATCATGGGAGTGTATTTTGAAGAAGTATGTTCTACCACGTACAGATTTGCAAGTTGAAAAAGAAATCTCAGAATTCAATGACAAAGAACGTGACATGTACAAAGCTGAAAAGATGATGATTAGTCTACTTCAGCAGGCCATCAAAGAAGACATCTTTGTATTGCTTCAACATGACAAAACTTCAAAATCTATTTGGGATGCTCTTAAAATCAAGTTTGGGGGAAGTGAAAATATGATTAAGAGTAAAAAGGCATTACTTAAGAAAGAATTTGATCTCTTCACCAGTTTGCCCGGGGAAGATACAAAGAAATTAATTGAAAGATATTGCCATTTAGTGCGATCCATGTCAATGTTAAGCATAACCAAAGATCGAGAGGAATGGGTCGACAAGTTAGCTGATGCTTTACCTCAAAAGGAGTGGGGTACTTACTTGATGATCTTAAAGAATACTGGAGAATATGATGGTCTGACGATTTCTCATTTTATTGAGAAGATTGAGAGTCAAGATCTTGAACAGCAAAAGATTGCGAGGAAGAATAATCTGAGTGGTCAACAAGATGTGAAAATGTATTACAAAGGAAGTGTTCAAGAGGTTGAAAGAAGTCCAAAAATACAAACTGCATTTAGTGCTGGAAATTCATCTGAAAATGTTGAACAGCGTCCTAATAGCAGCAGTGGATTTTCTTCATACCCAAGTGTCAATCCAAAAAGTTCAACTTTGAGTTTTCATTCTCAAAGTACAAAAGGTGGTTGTGTGATACAGTGCAATATAACATTGAATCTTCCAGAAGGTCAAAGCTTTTCTGAAGAAATTGCAAAAGATCACATGTCTTTACTTGCAACTGTGCTACAATCCTATGAAGGTTTGGTTGCAGGGAGAATCGGGAATCCTATGCTAATAAAGGAGGATTACGATCAAATAGACGCTGAAGAATTGGAACTAATGGACATCAAATGGTGTCTAGCTAGTGTCTTAAGAAGAGCTGAAAAGTTCAAGATGATTACTGGAAGAAATGATTTTCTTGATGCACATGTTTCTACTTTAGGTTTTGATAAATCTAAAGTTACTTGTTTTCGATGCAGGGAGAAAGGTCATTTCAAGAGGGAATGCAAGATTAGAAAAGCAAATGAAGCAAAGAATCCGTTTGGAAAAGATGACTACTACCGGAAAGCCATATATCAACAAGTTGGTCAACAACAACAACAAGAACCACAAGTGGCTCATGGTAGAAAAGTGATAGAGGATTCTTCAAAGAGAGCGTGTTTAGTCAATCAAGAAAATTTCAGCTGGGATAAATACATTCCATCCGACAGTAAAGCATGCCTAATCAATCAAGATAATGAAAGATTACCTGAAGGTTTTAGCTGGGATATGTTTGTGGATGAAAAAGGAGAGTTCAAAGCTTTCATTGCTAAAATTGTGAATGAACCAGATATGTTTACTAAGTGGATGGAAGCTGTAGGTCCCGGTTTTCAACTCCGAAACGATTGTGTAACGACACGTTCGACGTGCGGAATCCGTGAACGTGCCTGACCGAACACAAGAACGTACAGTTTAACGTGATTCTATTGAATATACGACAAGAACAAGCACCACGAGTCACCTTGAGCTATAGTTTCTCTCTCTCTACTTTCTCTTTCTAAGCACCAAGCTCCAAATCTCACAAATGCCCAAAAGTCTTTAAACTAAACCCTAAGGCTCCTATTTATAGGCACAAGGCATAAGGGATTTCCCTTTATTTACAAGATTGCCACCTTGCCCTTTTTCCTAAATATTACATCATAAAGTCTAGTTTACTTCTATTTTGGCTACGGTTTTGATTGGCGGAGGCGATAGACATTACTTCACTAACAAACTCCCCCTTGGATATTGCCGCAGTCAATCTCGTAGCGTCCTATCTTTCTCTCTCTCTCTCTGAGTCTTTTTAAAAATTTGATGTCATCAGCAACCACAGACTCCCTTTTTCTCGAACAGAATCCCCGTGGATCTGTCTTCAGGCTTCCGTTGCTCTTCCTTTCGATCAGACTCCTTTTCTTCAGGCTCCCCCTTTCGTCAAGCTTCCATGCTTTGGGATCGACACCTGGATTTTCGTATACAAGCTCCTCTAGGATAGTTATCTGGCTCTTTGAATCCATGCTTCCTCTTGCGTTGAGCTCGTCTTCAGACTCACCCTTAGACTCAGCTATCGGGATCGTAATCTGGAATACCATCTGCAAATCTCATACATTCATAAGTAAAATATTTTGAACCTCCAGGATTTATAACTTGGCTTTCTCAACATATGCTAGAATAATTTTACAGTGAAAGCATTTTCAGTTGTCCAGGAACCGTAACCTGGCACTTTTAAAACATTTTCTCTTCTTCTATCAACCAAGATCGAACACTTGCTCTATTACAAAAGATTTTAACAATCTAAGCATCCAAATCCCTTACAGTAAATCATCCAAGTCCAACTTAATGACCTTGGAGATATCACAAACTGTTTTTGATTTTTGATTTTAAAACTTCAAGGTTCAAATTAATGAACTAGTTTTATTTTCAGAAACACGGTCAGCATACTTAGATTTTGAAACTTAGCAATCAGACATTGGTTGTCGAAAATAAAGCATAAATCAAATTTTTTTTGAAGTTTTCTGAAATATAAAGCAATAAAGAAATATTTACAGACAATATTTTTGTTTGAGTTTGCGTCATAGGATCATATCAGTTTATGACAAATCACTAGCATCGTTGAGCTTTTAAACACTTTAAGTTCTAAACGATTCACTTAGATTGTCAGTATATTGATCCACTTAAATTTTCACACAAAGTTCAATCGAATCGAGATACGGATTATTGTTTTAAGGACTTAAACTTATTCGCGTGTCCCACCTCAGAATATACTCCTGTATCCAGATCCCAATATTCAGTCTTACAGGTGAGTATACCACAGATGATATCTGTAAGGGGTTAGATGCGAAACCGTGAGAGCTCAGGTCAGAACTTCCGTTCAGCAGAGAGATGACGGTTCGACTTTCGGTGTGTCCCCTTTAGAGGATTTTTTTACAACAGCAATGATTATCAATTTTATTGTTTCCTCATTTTTGCTGAGGGCGGCGCTATGTTTCAAGCAATGCGGAAAGTATTATACGGGGACTAGGCTATTGCTTCCGCAAAATCAGAAGTCCCGGGATAATACCCCAGATATCACTAAGAACAAGTATCTCAGAAAGAGGGACCTTTCAAACAAGATTTTGGGGGTTACCCATATATCCGAGAGATATTCCCCATGAGATAAGCAAAGTATTTGATATTTAGGTTTATATCTCGAAAACAATTTACTAAGCGTGTAAAAACCTACTAGCATATCATCAGTGAGACCGTTTATCACATTAAAACATCCCATTTCTTTAGCGTACTGTGATTGTCTACTGATGTACTATCATTTCCTCTTTTTACAGAAAAACTCATTTTTGAATTTTATCATGTTTTTGGCTTTTTCAAATTTTCTAATGTTTTTAGATTTTCTTTAGCGTACTTACTCCCCCTAAAATGCAAAATCATTCAAAGAAATTTGACAAACCGACACTGATAGCTTTGTCTCGCCATCCATTTTTTGCTTTTCGTGCTCTGTCTTGCCAAAAGTATAACGTACCCCCATGATTTACAACCCATTGATTTTCGACAATTTGAAAACCGTTTTTCAATCTTGTGAAAGTAATCATGTTTGTTCAGCCGTGAGGGTTTCGGCATATTCAAGCAATCATATTTTTTATTTTTCAAATTTTTGACAAAATAAAAACATATTTTTTGGTTTTTAAATTTTTAAATTTTTAGGGTTTTTTAGAAATATGGTTTATTTATGTACAAAAACTGATAAACTCCTTGTTTAACCAAACCAGGGTTCAGCAGTCTTCTCCTCCTGTGCCAGGCTGCTCATCAGTTCTCTTCCTTGACAATTAAACTTCATGGGCACCTGCACATTCACAAAAACTCAATTACTTAAACAATTTAGCCCAGGTCTGTTGGACCTTAGGCATTTCAACACAATATTCATTCAATGATGGAAAGTCTTTGTCATCTCGTACAAAAACTTTTTCATCTTTGATTTCAATCTTTTTATCATTCACAGTAGTCACTTCTTTCTTAATCACCCAGTTCTGTCCTTTTGAAGCACTTCTTTTGTAAAATTGTGACTCGTTTTGATTATTTTGACTTTGAACAACAGCTTTTGGTTTCCAAAATTGATTTGGCTTTGTCATATCAACTGATGTTTGCCAACTTTGTGTTGTTCTGAATCTGGGTGTGTGAGAAATCTGTGTGTGTCTTGAATCAGACCTAGTCTGTTTTGGTTTCCAAGTTTGATTCGAAGCAAACTTGTTTGTGTTGTACCTCCAAGTTTGTTTTGAATCAAATCTGGTATAGTTTTGTCTCACATCCTCAGACTTCTGTTTTTCAACATCAACAGGCTTTGTGTTTGGACACTTACGTGCAACATGTCCAATTTGATCACATTTAAAACACTTTTTCTTTGAAACATCTTTAGCCTGTTGTTGTTTCTTTTTCTGAGCATAGAACTCTTCATTAGACTGTCGTCTAAATTGGAGTTCTTTCTCTTCTTCCGAACTTTTCCCATGAACAAAATTCGTTTTCTTTTGAACATTTTGTTTTTCAAAACTTTTATTTTGATTCTGTTTCTTTTTATAACCCAACCTTGCTTTCATATTCTTCTTTTTGTAACCGGGTTTGTTATAAAAAGATTTATTGCTCTTCCCAGCAAATTTTGAAATTTCTGATTTTTCAATTTCAACTATCTTAAAGACTTTATCAATCTTTTCTGAAATCACATTTTGAATCGGGAATACAATATCTAAGAATAATTTGTCCGACCCAATCATGGTATAAACCAATCCTTTTGAATCATCATTCACAACTTTCTCAGATTTTGACTGTTTAAGATAGCCATCATGAAAATTTCCCTCATTTTCATCATCTGATTCAGACTTACCTTTTGTTGACTCGTCTTTCAAAACGCTTTCAACAACCTTACTTACCACCTCTGAATCATTAGCCTCATCAGATTTGGCATAAGTCACATCAGTACTTTCAGGTAATTGGTCAACTATGTTCAGACCTTTTGCCACCTTTTCCTCATCATAAAAGGTATAATTGTTTCTCAATGGTGGAGGTACCTGATGAAATTCTGAACCAATACCCTTTTTATTCTTGTCAGTATCTTTGTCACCTGGTGTGATGTTGAAAATGCGTTCGAGAATGTACGAAGAGTTGTGATAACTTTGAAGTTTTGTAACAATCTTTTCTTTTTCAACCAGAACTTGTTTGATATTAGCAACTTCATCAACACACTTGTTTAATTCCAGTTACTTTTCTTTGAACTTTCTCTCATACAGTTCTTTGGTTGTTAAAGTTTCAAACAATCTTTCGTCAAAACATTTGACTTTTCTCTTCAAAGTATCATAAGCTTCTTGTACTCTCTGACTTGACCACTTCAATTTATCATATTCTTTTTGAAAATCTTGAAACTTATTTTCTTTTTCAACGCAACCAACACATTTTGCTGTACACATTTGTCTATAAATTTCATTTTCCTTTTCAAGATCATGACATTTCTGTATCAGCTTATCAACCTTTTGTTTCAAAATTTCTTCTTTTTCAATCATTTCTTTACATTTTATTTTGAAAACATTTTCAAGTTTATTTGTTTCAATTTCTTTTGTTTTTATCATTTCGTCTTTTTCAGTACAGGCAGAGCTGTTTCAATGTTTTTGGAGGCCCTAAGCGAACTACAAAGTCAGGGCCCTATTGAATTGGTATAAAAGAATTGAGATTGAGATTGAGATTTGAGACATTGAATAACCTAGTGATGATTTTTCCTAATCTTGGCCCGCTCAATCCGCGACTAGTTTCACATTGGTTACTCAAAAGACGCTGCAAGTAACGAGGGTTGATGTGTTGTGTGCGTGGACAATGCAGACTCCTAGTGTAAATCCTAAATCTTGGGCCTAGAAACATTGTTTAAAAAAAACAAGTCTAATATAAGAAAGGAAATAAAATTGGAGGACCTTGTTTTTTGGTGGCCCTAGGCCTTAGCCTAGGTTGATAAGCCTTACGGGCCGGCCCTAAGTACAGGCTTTGCACATTTCTATGCAATTCCTGCACTTGTTTTCAATTTTATTAACAGTTTCAGCATTAGATAAATTAGAAGATTCACTTACCTCAGTTTCTTTCAGCACCGATGATTCTTCTGTTTCAACTTTCTGATCTTCTTCTTTCTTCTCTTCTTCTTCCATCTTCTGTTCTTCTTCAACATCATTCTTTGCTAGAACCTTCACCTCTTCCACCAGCTTTTTCAATTCTTTTTCTTTCCTCTTCTTCATTTCCACCACCTTTGGCAGACTTGCTTCAAAAATTTCTTTTATTTTGTTCATCAACTCAGCTTGATACCCTTTTTCAGACAACCTTCTTGTGTTATAAGTGTCTTGATCTGGAAACAAATTTGTTACTGCATCAAAATCCACCTTTGACGGATCAATCACTGGATTACCCTGTGGACCCAAGTAACATTCCAGTTCAGCATTCCATCTTTTGGCTCTTTGTGCTTCTTTGAATGGTTCATCCAGCTTTCTAATCTCCCATCTTGTACTGTCCCTTCTCCACCAATTATCATACTCCACATCGGCTACAAATGCATGTCCAAAGATGAATCAGCAGATCCCAAAGATGATCTTCCAGTGATCTCCATGAAGCGTTGTGCTCTCCTCATTGTGCTAGACATGCACCATTTAATATCCATTAGCTCCATCTCCTCTTGATCGATCTGATCATAATCTTCCTTTGTCATTTTCGGGTTTCCAACTTTTCCCGCGATCAGACTCTCATACGATTCCAAGACGGATGCTAAGAACACCATTTGTTGCTTGGCAGCTTCAGCATTCAGACTTTGAGAGTTTTTCAGATCAATGGCGATATTGCAATGTACTATCTTTGGATTTGAAGAATTTGAACCAAATGAATGATAACCCGGATCTCTTGAAGAACTTTGCTGAGGTGAAACATTTGAGCTTCCAACACTAAATGTCTTTTTTGACTTTTGATCAAGCATGTTTCCTCTGTAGTATAAGTCGACATTTTGTGTATACAGCTGGCTTCCCATTTTGTTTTGTTTCCTGATTTCTATATCATGCCCCTCAAGCTTCTCAATCAGCCAACCTAAAGTCACTTTGCTCAAATCATTGCTGTTTTTGAGAATCATGACATAATGTTTCCAATCGTCTTCATTCGGAACAGCTTCTATCAATTTATCAATAATCTCTTCATTATCTTTTGACACACCGACTCTTTCCATTTCAAGTTTAAGATGACAGAATCTTTCAATCATTTGTGGAACAGTTTCACCTTTCATACAAGCAAACAAATCAAATTCCTTTTTTAATAACGATCGCTTGTTTTACATAAACAGTTCACCACCAGTACATTTTCTTTCTAACGCTTCCCATAAACTCTTTGATGTTTTCTCATGTTCAAGTAGTGAAATAATATCTTCTCTCACTGACTGATGTAACAATGTAATCATTCTGTATTCAGCTACAACATTTTTTATATCTATTTCTGTGAACTCTTCTCCGGTTAATAACACTCCTCCTTCTTTTGTTGGTTCTTTATATTCCTTTTTTAGTTTTAACCAACTTTCAGGTGCAAACGCTTTTACCCAACCCTCAAACCTATTTTCCACCAGTTATAATCTTCAACATTCATTAATTTCGGTGGTTTCTGTTGGTTTCCATACAGATTATCATACTTCAAATTATCTGAAATCTCTTTCGAATAATTTCTTGTTTCAGATCTTCCCTCGGATGATTCTGAAGTGAAAGCGTTATAAAATGTGTTATAAAATTCTTCACCGCTGCTCGACATCTTCAAATAATTTCTTGAAATTCGTACTTTGTAAATCACCTGCAAACGATTCACACAAATGATCAGATAAAACTGAAAATATCACTCAATTAAATGTGAAATAACTCTTGAATAAACGTGAATCGAATGGACCAATGATAAACTCAATTGGATAGACAAAAGTTGTTCGATCGGATAGGAGTATGTTACTGTTTGATCGGTTGGGGTATACTGCTGTTCGATCAGTTGGAGTATGCTACTTTTTGATCGGTTGAGATTTGATGTTCGATCGGTTGGGAGCTCCTAGCCGATCGGTTGGGAACTTGCTAGAATTATCGCATGCAAACTGACAAATTTACATACAATCTTGATTAACTCAAATAGATCATGGCCGACATACTATTACCCTTCACATGTGAATCTGATTTCAACAATTAAGGTGATATAATAGGGCCGATCAAAAGAATCTATCACATGCAATCTGACATCATGAATTAATGTGCTGAAAAAAATCACATGCAATTAATAATAGTGTCCGACGAGATTAATTTAAATATGAAATTCTATTGGGCCGCACAATGAATTGTTATTGAATATTGGTTGGGCCGTCTAAATGTATTGAGCCTCTCAAATCACATGCAAATCTTAATGAATCTTCAACAGTGGCCGCCAAATTTTTATTCTCATTGGACCTCTATTTGAATTCACATGGGTGGCTTAATAGACTAATGAATCTGACACTATTTAGAACATCAAACCAACATCATATGCAAACTGATCACATGCAATTAATGGCTGACACATGCTCATTCTATTGTTACTTCACAAACAATAAATGCCGACAATCAATATACTATATCAATTCTCATTGGGCCGGTGATATGGACATTACATGCACTAATTAATTGACAAAAGTTGTGATTAGTAGAGTCAACAAAATCACGTGACTTGTCGCTTTAATACTGACAAACACTACACTACAAACAGATTTAATTGGACCGAAGATTGTTGCACATGAATATTCTGTCAAACAATTAAAATAGTCATGTGCAATGGTCATGCAATGATTACTGATTAAAGACACAAGTGATGTGTTATGAAACGATTTGCTAACCGAACGGCTGGGATGTTGTGGATCGGACAGGTGTCCGATCGGTTAGGTCAACAAAGTCAAAGGCTTTAATGATATGTAAAGTATGGTGCAGTGATACGGCTAGGCTGTTCGATCGAACAGCTTGTTCGATCAAGTAACAAGTCACCAATTTAATGAAGTGTGAAGTGAGGTGATATGGAACGGTTAGCCTGTTTGATCGAACAGCTTGTTCGATCAAGTAATACTAATGCTGTTCGATCGAACAACATGCATGAACAACCATGACACACATTCCAGCTAAGTCAGTCAGAAAATCTCAGATTTCTCCCAAACGGCTAGGAATTTTAACCTGAAAACTTGTAGGGTTATAGATCAGCTAATTTCGCACAACATATCAAAAAATCAGCTAATTTGGACCGTAAAAACCCTGTCAATTTTGCAAAATTCAGAGAAAAACGTGAAGAACAAGAAAGTTAAGAGAAATTTGACAAATCTGGATGTTTTTGGCTCTGAATCTGATCAAATCTTGTACGAATCTGTGTGTTTGATCTTCGCAACCGAGCACCCGCTCTGATACCACTTGTAGGTCCCGGTTTTCAACTTCGAAACGATTGCGTAACGACACGTTCGACGTGCAGAATCCGTGAACGTGCGTAACCGAACACAAGAACGTACAATTTAACGTGATTCTATTGAATATACTTTCACGACCCCCGACCCCATCCTGGCCGGAATCGGAAGCCGTGAGCAGTCCAGTGGTACCGGTGATTAATCTTGAAAAACATTGCAGCGGAAATTTCATCAGGACCGTGAGTTAGGAAAAATATCAGAGTTTAAAAACACCGGATTTTTATTTAAATAGATGGGATAAAACCCATGTTTTACAATGGTAGCTTTAATATAAATAAATTTGATTTTATAAAACAAGGTTTCTTAATTTGATTCAATTAATAAAATAAGCCACTTCTTGAAGTCCTTCAGTGCCGGATCCAATCCTTACTCCAATCTACTGTAATTACCTGAAACGCGTTTTAAAAAGGTTTTGTCAGCAGGAAATACTGAGTGAGTTCATTCAGGTTTTATACAAAACATATTTGTTATAATTCACAGTATTAAGAGCGATTACAATGTTTCTAATATCAAACCAACTACCCACGGTACTTTATCACTCGACCCACTGGCCCACCTGTCTAGTGGTGTCTGTGATTATGGTCATATCACCCATTGGCTGCCCCAATGTTGAAGATTATCAAGTAATGTATACAAAACCCCACATACCGGCCGTAACTTGGTGATTACAAAGACTTAATCCCTGTAATTATAACTTTGAAAATAATTTGGAGTTTTGTAAAACAGTTGATAAAAAGAGAATGACTCACATTATAAGCATGCAGTATTGAATTAACAAGCTTCCTGATTCACGCTCTTCAGAGAATTAGCATCTATTTTGATTGTAGGTGTATGGATGAAGTTTAGCCTATTAGTAAGACTAATAACCTAATTTAGGAAATGATGCACACGAAACTAGGTAAATAACTAATACAGCATTTACGACAATTCACGAGATTAAACCCTCATAACGATTAACAAAGTGCAATACTTAACAATTCAGCGGATTCACAGCGAATGACAGAGTATAGTCCGGGTTTGGACAGCACTCAAACATTCAAGTCGAAATCACGATGAATAACAAAGTATAAACTCAATTTAAGTAGCACTCAAACAATCGTTGGATAGTTTCAATCGATCAGATGTTGAATCGTAATAGCGATCGAGTTAATACCTGTATCGTAGCAGAATTCGTGATTGTGGGTGTTTTATAGTAGAACGGCTATAACTCGGAGTGTAAGACGGAATTTTCCGTCGTTCCAACTCCAGAAATCAAGTCCCACAGCCTACTATTTA
Organism: Helianthus annuus; assembly: GCF_002127325.2. Classification (NCBI taxonomy): domain Eukaryota; kingdom Viridiplantae; phylum Streptophyta; class Magnoliopsida; order Asterales; family Asteraceae; genus Helianthus; species Helianthus annuus. The sequence goes on along the minus strand of NC_035449.2, from coordinate 164,056,401 downwards.
TAGCTGGAAAATCGTCCCTCTCGCGTGTCGCGACAGGAACATGTGCACCCGTCGCGTGGCGCGACGAGTCTATTTTCTAACCTAGGGTGGACACGTTTAGGGGTAGGCTTGCTGAGTCGACGGAAACGATAATTTTAATTTCTACAGCGAGTTATATGGATAACCGTCAAGTAGGGAATACCCCCTTGAGTTTTAGGGGCCCTGATCCTGATTCTGATTGTTATGAAAATTTTTGGAGTTGTGCAGGATTACTTGGGTGTCTCTATTAGGGTTTCCTATTGGGTAAATAAAATAATGGATATGACTTTTGATGAGAGTTGTTTACAAAATAGAATAATAAATAATAGTTTTGGGTAAATCACAAAAAGAGAATAAAACAAAGAGAATGGGCCCACTGTGTAACTTTAGGGTTCAACTAGAAAGACTCCTGGTATAAATTTTGGGTATAACTTTTGGACTATAAAAATATATATTGCACTTGTGTTAGGTATAGTACCCCTAATTCAACCTTGTCCCGAAGTCCCGAGATAGAATCCCAACAACTTAGTCGGGCAGAGCCCTGACATATGTTATGAGACTCAGATCAATCGGAAAGGGTAGTGGCGATCGGGAGTTAAAACACTTAAAACGAAGCAATGCTTTGGAGTATTATATATATATATAACACTTAAGAAAATATATACATATGTAAAAGCAACAGAAAGAAGGCGATAGAATAGGAAAAGGAATCTAGCAAATGGAATTTGTGAAATGGTTATCTATACTTATATACTTTCAATTTCTTGCATGAAAAGCTTTTTGATTCAAAGTGTTACACGTACATACTTACATGTCCTGATTTTTTTATGTAGGTTAAATTTATTCTATTTTTATATTTAGAAATTACACCTACGTGTATTTTGGATTGTAAATTAAGATTCTTTTATTTTATTTAGGTTTTTGTTTATTATTATTATATTTTATTAATTTATATTTAATTAATTCAACTGCTTCATTTATTTTGCGCGTATAACTTCCAAAAGATAACGTTCTAGAAAATAATAAATATGTCATTAGAATAAGAATATTTTTTTGTCTACATTTGCGTCTAAGTTTTATTAAAAATAGAGTAGGTTCAAAATACCATGTATTTTATAATTTAATTATTATATGGTTCCTAGGCCCGTCTAGAAAACTTTATATTTCTAACATTTGACTTACCCGAAATCTACCCGTCTAATAATATAAGTTTATATACTTTTATTTTATTTAGAAAGGTCACCCATATATACAGGCCAATTAGTTATAATATTTCAATCAACTATATATAGAAAATAGTGTTTAAAACTATTTGGGTTGAATATTTATATTAAAAATAAACTAGTTACTAGTTACTAGTGGTTAATAAATTTTACCAAACTTATTATTCTTATATAAAAATAGGAATGTTACATCCTTCCCACCTTGTTTTAAATCTCGTCCTCGAGATTTGGGTTATGATATTTCTTTTAGACTTATGTCATATTTTAGTCAAATAAAAATAATATTAAGGTAGATGACACAAAATTAAAATATCAAATTTTGTGAATACGAGTTGTACAATAAGTAGGATTCAGTGGTTCAACTGAATTAGTTTAAGAAATCGATGATAAACGAATGAGATGGAATGATATAATTTTCAGAATGACTAGGTTCAAGTCAAAAGATATATGATCAATAGATATTTAAAATGAATGTGAAGGATTTTTAGAATTACTAAAAATTCTTTGTCAAAAGAGAGCTTACTTTGATTGGCAACTGAGGAAGATTTAGAATCAACAGGTTCAAAATGAAATAAAAGCATGAAAAGAATTGTCAATATTTAAAGTATTGAGATGAGTGAATTGCAAAGATATACCAAAAGACAATAGAGTTAGTGTATTATTGTTTAGAGTTCCAAGTTGTTTTAATTATGAAACAATGTGATAGTACATTATTACTGACTATATTTTTCATACTATGTCCTAGAGATGGAAATATAATAAAATAAGTTGTTTTTGGCATAACCAACTATTATATTATATTTTGTAAAGCAAAGGTAATATATATTATTTATGTTCCTGTCTGAACCGTATCTTAAATATAATTACCATGTAATACATATTATTTGTTACGTATTTTTACTATATGTAAATGGTCACCACTTTTTTTTTATATATATATGGTTTTATTTGTCCCTGAAAATATGTCTTCTCTTTACAGTACAAAGAAAAATATATATATTTTTATATATAATTAAAATTTACTAAATAAGTATGATGACTTAATTTATATATATTAAATAGTTATTATCATGGTTGGATATTGGTTAGTGCTGCCTTGTTTAAGCATAGGTGGTCAGTCCATGCCTAACTAAGGCTAGGCTTATCCAATACCTGTTCCTGACAATAACCCGAATACTTAAAAATGATACTACTGTTATTCATATATTATTACTAATATTAATTACCAATAAAATTTTAGATGAGAGTATTGCTGAAATATAATTCTTCATCTTAATGATTGAACAAAATTCTTAGGTATAGTCATACTATATTATAAATTAGGTAATTATTTATGTAAGTTTCCATACATAATCAATTAAATTTGTATTTAAAGTTTAAGTAAATATTATAGGATTTTCAACTGATGATGAAGGATCAAATGAATAGTATGAAATTTTCGATTAATAATGAAAGACACTTTTAGATATACACGGAATGGGATATGAATTTGTGTATTTTTATCTTAGCATATATTAGGATTGTTTTAAGATAATGGGCTAACAAAATTTAATAAATCTATACATAGATATGAAAAGAAATTAGCTCCAGTTTCGAACTAAAGAAAATACCTGTCTCATGATGTTGAAAAAAATAATGATTGAATGAGTTTATCATGCTTGGAACTGAAGGAAAAATAAAGCTGAATGTTTGTTTTAAACAATCTAGTAGGATTGAAAAATGAAATAATTGAATAGTGTTTTTCAGTTCAAGATGAAAAAGCAATAAAGATTGTGAAACGCTTGATGGATGATGTAAGAATCATTTAAGAGATACACTGGAATATAACAAGAATTTGTGTGTTATTATGTTAGCACACGATTTCTGTTAAGATTGCTTGAATATGAATAACTAAGGAAGCGAATTCGGTATGAATAATTAAATCTGTATAAAGCGAGATTAGCGAAATCTTCAGGTTTTGAAAATGTTACCCTAAGGGGATCGTGTTCCAAGAAATAATTCAGTGAAGTCGAAGGCCAAGCAAAATAATTGAATTGCTTGTTGGGATTATTTTGAAATAGGATAGCTTCAATCCATCATATGTGATTTTGAAATGAATATGTGTTAGTGCACTACATCTGTTGATTTCGTCTAGGTGTCTAGGATCAGGTCTTACATCGTATTGTATAGAATAGGGCGCGAAATACGAGAAAACGGGAGTCTGTATAGGTTTTAGGAATCAGGTTCGCTCATAGAGTCAGTTGTTCCTGGATCGCTTATTTGTCAAGTATGGACCGCTCATGTGGACATGCTTGGTCCGCTCTTATGGACATGTGTCACATGAGCGGACCCAACAGTCTATATATAGAGGTCTTTAGAGCGGTCCTGAGTAGTGATTGTCGAATTCCACGCCGAAGCTCTGCCGGTGTGAAGATCGAGCTGTAAAACGTTTCAATTCAATAAAACAAGCAGTTAGGAGGAAGAACAAGCTATATCTACTTGCATTTCTTATTATTCCGCATCTGAAACGCAAGAGACAACCTCTGAACGACTCGTGCGGGTCAACAAACGATCCTACAACTGGTATCAGAGCCTAGGAGGAGGTTTTCTGCAGATTATAGCCGGATTTCATCATTTCTTCTCACTTCTACACCTTCTTTTCTCATTTCCGGGAGATTTCACGGTCAAATTTCATTCACAAACTCACAGATTGTTCATTATCATACAAAGACAAACCTTTGGAAGTTTCAAGTCAAAATACAGCCTAAAAACAGGTCAAAACATGTTCGTTATACGGTTCGCTCGGAGTGACGTCATCTTGAACCGCTCTTAAGTCACGTTTTGGATCGCTCATTCGTACAAATTTTCAGTTGGTTCGCTCAAAATTTGTTTCTGGATCGCTCGTAAGACAGTTTCTGGACCGCTCGAGTGTACATTTCTGGACCGCTCCAAAGACAATTTCTGGATCGCTCTTTGGATCATTTCCGGATCGCTCATTTGGTTGTTATACGGTTCGCTCCAAAGTTATAGTCTGGTTCGCTCGTACGAACAGTATCCTGGTCCGCTCGAAAGGACATCCGCTTGTCTGGACAATTTAATTGATTCGCTCATTTGTCAATTCATCCGTCAATATGGATTCCGAGTTTTATAACGCTTTTGCTACATCGACTACTCCAGCTGCAATTGCTCAAGCAATGAATTTAGAAAATGAGATGGGAACGACTCAAAAGCCCCCTAGATTGATGAGCATTGAGGAATATTATGGGTGGAAGGATCGGTTTGAAAACTGGGTTCAAGCAAACCATCTCAGATCATGGGAGTGCATATTGAAGAAGTACACTTTGCCTCGAACAGATTTACAAGTTGTTAAAGAGATATCCGAGTTTACTGATCAAGAAAGAGCAATGTATAAAGCCGAGAAAATGATGATCAGTTTGTTGCAGCAGGCAATAAAAGAAGATATCTTCATCTTGTTACAGCACGACAAAACTGCTAAGTCTATATGGGATGCTCTTAATGTGGCACCCACGGAAAATGCTCAGTCACTCTGATCTAGCATCGTACTGTTTTGGGTTACTTGTCAAATTTCGGGACGAAATTTCTTTCAAGTTGGGGATGATGTGACAACCCGAACTTTCAAGGTTTTTCCCTTACACAATACTTGTTTACACTACTGTCCTTGTACTTTGTTTGGGGTTATAACTGGTGTATTTTGTACATGGTTTAGGTGATCTATGTTGGTATATAATTCTTGTGTGTGGGATTATTAATAGGTCTTGTAAACTACCACTAACCTGTGTTTAACATAACAAAGGAATCAAACATTTAATCTTGACGAAACTTAGAGTTTCGCCGACCACACCGCACAACGAAACATGGAGTTTCGCCGTCCACACTGCATGACGAAACACAGTCGTTGGGTCAGTGAGCATTCGGCCCAAAGGCGGCCCAGTACAATCTTTGACTTATATCATTCGTAACCGTCCCATGTTAGCAAATAAAAACTTAACGCAAACCCTAGTTCTTTCTTTCTATGAACTGACGGCAATCATCACCATCTTCGAATCATTTCGAATCATTCTGATCCTTTGTTATCTCGGTCAGTAAAATCAGTCGTTACTTGTCTTATTATTTGTTGATTACTGAAAGTGAAGTCAATTAGATAAGAACACTTCATTATTATCGGCCATTGTGTTTGTAATTGTATACTATTGTCAGTAAACATGTGACCATTATATGTGCCTTTAGATTAAATATAGCATGCTTAGGGCTCTCATTTATCAATGTTTAGGGTTCCAATGTAAACCGAATGATAACTGGATGTGATATGTTAATATGTGTGATCTGTTTGATGTATATATATATCACGTGAATGAACTGACAGTCCACTACAAAAAAAATCCAACTAATAGTAGCATGAAAGAAAGATAAGTGGTCGGCCATTGTTGTATGTTGTAATAATAGTAATGATGCTGGGAATTAATGAATTATGATTAGGGATCATGTGAGGCTCTGAGTGTTATTTTGTTTGAGAATTACTATGATAATGACAACATAGATAAATCTAATTTCATGCGATAATGGTTGTCATCGGTCATAGGGGGGTTGCGATGATTAGGGTTCTGGTGTGCGTGGTTATCTGTTATGAGACAAAGCCTCATGATCGACGAAACCCCATAAGGATTCGTCACATGTTTGACGACGAAACACTCCAACCCTCACAGACCAAACATGCAAGGTTTCGTCGAAGAACTTCACGTGAACAGTAAGTATCGGTGTGTGATCATTTTTGTAGATGAAACCCTATAACTGCATGTATTATAGTGAATGAATATGTTATGATGTTACGGGTTGGTAATGTTGATTATGATCAAGTGCATGAGTATTACGTTTGACTTTACATTATTCTTTGATGCATACGTTTGAACGGAGGTTTGTGAATGGATGTATGTGGTTGCTTCGTAATGATGGGAAATTAGTGTTTGAAGTTCATACCCTTATGACATTGTATATATGCATATGTATGAATCTCGTGAATGTAAACTGATCACATATACATGCATATCGTAGGCTTTGACTGAGTTTGTGTGCATGCTAGTAACAAATTATACCGAGCAAACCAAGGTGAGTTCACTACATTCGAGCATGCGTCCCAGTGGTTGGGGACAGTCAGTGGGTATTCCATGGGGGGAATATGGCTTTGGGTAAAAACGAGTATATTGGTTAATGATCTCACCTATCATCTGTTGTAAGTCCCTCATCGGGTATTAGTTAGTAGCGCTACTTAGGTTTGGCACCCTCACCCCGTGCCTGTAGAGGACGGAGGTGAACTAATGACCCAGTCTGGCCCAGTACTAGATAGGAGTACGTGGGAAGGGCAGTCGTGTATTTCAGGAGCCGTCATTGTTCGGAAATGAGATATTAACAATATTACTTGCATTGGTTATTGAACTGTTTTATACACATATTTGCAGGTCGTTAGGTTGCTTGTCAAGGACTTGCTATCTGGGAGCGCTGGAGTAGTCATGGATCGAAGCTCTTGGTTATAACTATCATGTTACTTTTCCTTGAACATTATTATGAAACAGTCATTCAACATTTTACTATATGCTTCCGCTACGCAACTTTATTGATTGAATAATTATGTTGACAAGTTTATTTGACGATTAATGATATGTTTTTATTAAACACAATGCATGGTTCAATGTGATTGGTGGCTCAAATCCTGATACGTCACATGCCCCGCGGCGTTCCCGCAGGTGGTATTTTGGGGGTGTGACACTTAAAGTCAAGTTTGAGGGAAGCGAGAATATGATCAATAGCAAGAAAGCGTTGCTTAAAAAGGAGTTTGATTTGTTTAGCAGTTTACCAGGAGAGGATACTAAAAAGCTGATTGAGAGATACTGTCACTTAGTACGATCGCTATCGATGTTGGGAGTTGAAAAAGGTCGTAAAGAATGGGTGGATAAATTGGCTGACGCGTTACCTCAGAAAGAGTGGGCAACGTATTTGATGATTTTAAAGAATACTGGTGTATATGACGGACTGACAATTTCACAGTTTATTGAGAAAATTGAGAGTCAGGATCTTGAGCAACAAAAGATCGCGAGGATGAATAGTCCGAGTGGTCAACAGGACGTGAAGATGTATTACCGGGGTAGTGTTCCAGTTACTGAGTCTGAAAGAAGTCCAAAGATTCAAACGGCGTTCAGTGCTGGTGATTCAACTGAAAAAGCTGATCAGAGTTCGAACAAGAGTAGCAGCGGGTTTTCATCATTTCCGAGTGTGAATCCGAAAGAGACCAACACAAGTTTTCAGTCTCAAAGTACAAAAACTGGAAATGGATACATAATTCAGTGCAACATAGCTCTTAATCTTCCAGAAGGTCAAAGCTTCTCTGAAGACACTGCGAAAGATCACATGGCACTTTTAGGTCCTGTGTTGTTATCTTGTGAAGGTCTTGTTGCTGGACGGATCGGAAATCCTATGCTTACCAAAGAGGATTATGATCAGATAGACGCCGAAGAAATGGAACTCATGGATATCAAATGGTGTCATGCTAGTGTTCTTCGACGAGCTGAGAAATTCAAAACCATTACCGGAAGAAACGACTTTCTTGATGCACATGTCTCTACTTTAGGGTTTGATAAATCTAAAGTTACTTGTTTTCGATGCAGGGAGAAAGACCATTTCAAGCGGGAGTGCAAAGGAAGAGAAGCTAGCGGAGCACAGAATCCATTCGGGAAAGATGATTACTATCGCAAAGCTATCTATCAGCAAGTTGGTCAATCCCAAAAACCGCAGACTGCTCACGGGAGAAAGATTGAAGATCCGAAGAGAGCATGTTTGGTAGATTTCAGCTGGAGTAATTACATATCATCCGAAGCCACAGCAGCACACATTTGTGATCAAGATGATGAGAAACTACCAGAAGGTTTCAGTTGGGATATGTTTGTGGATAAGAAAGGAGAGTTCAAAGCTTTCAGTGCCAGAATTGTCCGAGAGCCAGATTTGTTTGCTACTTGGATGAAATCTATTGGAGAGACTATGAAAAGCGAAGAGAGTGCTAAGTGGAAGCAAGAGTTGGAGATGGAAAAGATAGAGAATGAGAGAATTAGACGCTTATTGCAAAGTTATTCTAGTTCTGATTATCTCATTGATTGTATTTACCCAATTGTTGCAGGTATGGAAGCTTTCAAAGATGAGAAGCTGAAAGACAAGAAAGACTGTGGTAAGAAATTGAATGTTAGTTACAACAAATGTCCGCCTCCGATTTGGGATGGTTATTCACCTAGAAGACCAAATGAGGAGCAATTGGAAAAAGCAGTCAATATAAAGCTTAAAACCGACACAACTGACGTTTTACCAGATAATATTGATGTCACGTATACCTCATCCGATACTGATCATGAGTCTGTACTAATCAAAAAGGTGGTCGATCAGGTGTTAGATACTGATGAGGAGTCTGAGTCGAAATCTGGGTCTGGAAAGTCAAAGTCGTCAGTCAACAGTCAAAATTCGTCGGATAAACGGTCTTATAGTAAAGAATTTTTATTGTCAAAGGCAGATTTGAATGATGAAACATTCGAAGTTGTGTATACTTTGAATGGTTCGGACAAACTATATTACAATAAAGAGTTCCCAATAATGAGTATTAAAATGGAACTAATAAACAAAACTTTCAAACTTATAGAAATTAATATTCCAGAGTTAAAAGTTTTGAAAAATTTTGAAAAATCTAAAAAATACACTTCTAGAATTCAGCAACGTTTAAATAAGAAAAAGGGCAACAATCCTGGTGCTGGTTTTCAAAAGAAACCTAAGCAGAATTGTAGCTACAAAAAGAAAGGTCTTGGTTTTGTTCCACCAGAAAATAATAAAAATATGAAACATTCTAAAACAAAATCTGATTTTGTGTCAGGTGGAAGTGCTGAGGAGGAACAGCAGAAACCGTTCCGGAGACAGTCTAACCAGGAGTTTCTTGCTGAGAGAAAGAAGAATGGAGTTGATATTTGTTATCTAAGAGAGACTAGAACCTGTTATAGATGCAATGAAACTGGTCATATTGCATGGAATTGTTCAAAAAGTGTTCAATCAAAACAGGGAGTTTCTCAGAAGTTGAAAGAAAAAGTTGTTGATGTTGACACAACAACAAATAGACCTAAAATTTTTGAAAATTCAAAATTCGAGGTTGGTGAGTGTTCAAAGAAGAACAGGTATGAGAAGAAAGGAAGAGACAATCAGGCATGGGTTGCAAAGAAGGTTGATGTGAATGTCGGTGATGAATCTGGTTCCATAAAGCCAGAAAAGCCACAGGTTGAGGAGAAAATTTCAGTGAATGATGAAGAGTTTCCATCATTGAAATTTGAGGAAGTGAAAAAGAAAGTTGGAAAAACTGAGATTTCGAATCAGTTCTACAAAGAAAAGAATGATTTTGATGTCAAGAAAACATTCAACGGGAATGTTAAAAAGATATTTGGGAAAATGCTGAGTGGGAGAGCTAAAGGGGTTAAAGATTTTTACGCGACTAAAAAGGCAACTTACAACCCTACGGCTCAAGAATTGAAAGCCATCAAGTCTGAAAAGACTTGGATGGAAGTTTGTTTCCCATGATAGTCTTAAGACTATGCCGGAGATCCCAAGTTTATATCGTGGATCAGGAATCGGCATCTTTCTAGTGTTTGAATAGTTTGTTTGAAAGAATTTGAATAGTGTTTTGGATTTTGCAGGTGAAAGGACTACTGTGACAACCCAAACTTTCGGGTCAGTGTCGTTTAATTCTGTGATCCTAACTTCTTGTTATTCATCCCTCTTCTTTGTGCATAACGCGCTATGCAAGTATAGTCTTGTTAAGTATTGTAATGGATTGGTACTTCACGTATTTGGGCCGCCTATATTACTAGTATGCTTAACGTACTCATGTTATGTTGGGCCGGATAATAGAGTGTGCATATGGTTGGGCACCCACACTTTATATTAGGCTGATTATTGAGTTCTTGTGCACTCACACACATTTGAAGCCCATCTTGGACACATGTGTACACCGAAAACAAGATGGGCCTGGTAGAGCCCAAGTGGTGTTTGGTTTTGGGGCCGGCCATTAATATTAATTCATAGGCACATATAGTTACGTAGCATGAGAACACAAACTTAAACAAAACCCTAGTGCACCCCTTACAACTCGGTGGTCGGCAACAGCTTCCTTTAGCGATTCATATCAATAAAAAGGGTTTTGTTTCATTAAGTTTCTATCATACTCCAAGTTGTTAGGAACCCTAGTCCTTCTACCGCATACCGACGGCAACTTCTGTTGGATCGAAACTCTCCTTCTTGGCTCTCTTGCTTGTGCGATCGTCGGGTTAGTATATTATAATCGAGTTGATTTCCACGTTATACATATGTATATATCATGGCTTTGTGATTCTTCAATGTGTGGTAATTATATACACGTAAATATCGGGACGAACTGCTACCATGATCTCGAAGTGATTATGATGGTGGAATCCATAAATTAGAGTTGCATGTACACTCGATTATGTTAGTGAGTATTTGATATACATTTATGTATCGGTTGTGAATATGAATGACAACATAGGAATCATGAAAACTGTTAAATAAGAACAAATGATTAGGAACTGTTTATGTGATGTATGGTGATCATGTATGAATGTTCACTGTCTGATTAATGATATTGATGCCTACCTTGTTAACGTGATGCTTCTGGGTAGTCGAGAACATGTTTAAATAATGAATTAACAAGCTAATGATGTAATGGAGAAGGATCGATGAATCATGCTGGGTTTTTCCCTTTAATGTACAACTGTCAAAGCACCAGGTACAACCTGGTCATGCACACTATGAAATCGTTAAGATAGTTGTATATAATGAAATGTTACGAGAGGTTCCTTCCTGTTAGTATTTTCGTTAATGATGATGATGCTCCCCAAGCGAATCTGTTTCGACTCTTAGTGATTTATGCTTAATGCTCATAGATTGACCAAACGAGAAAAGAAAGGAAAGCATAGTTCCTTGTGATTACGTTACGGTTAGGATGATCGATAGGTTATAATTATGCGAGAAATCATGTTAATATTACGAGTGAACTGATTTGAATATTTGAGCAACATGATAACTGTTAGATTAATGTAGGTTTCTATGAAATGTACAACTATATGTGCATAAGGTACAACCTACCTTTATGTTGCATGTTTGAAATCTGTGAATTAAAGGGAATTTGTCCTATTAGGTTGATTTAAGGGGATTGTGATGGTTTCAAATGGGCCGCACATACACGGCTCAGTTTGTTGGGTCACTTTCTAAACTGATGTTAGTGTTGGGCCGCACATATTATAACTTGATTGGGCCACGAAAGGATTATGGTTTGTAGGTGAGAAGATTAAGTGTTATAAACCTTACTAGGCCATTAGCTTAATTAAATTGTGCACCATGTGATTAACACAACGAAATGTAACTGTTACGTGACATATGAATTATGAATTTGTGATGTGGACTTGTAAGTGAACCAACTACTTATTGTGGGATTTCATGATGATACCCGGCTGTTATGTTGTATGATATACTGTGATGATTCAAAGAACATTGTGTGTTGCTCGTATGATACTACGTGTATGCGGTGAATGCAATGAGTACGTAAATTGCTATTACAACATGTGAAATAATTAACACCACTATTTGTACGACACTTGTTTGCTATATGCGCAGAAAATGTGGTTTAATTGCATGCGAAACTGATTATAGTTGGTAACCATGATAGGAATTTGATTGATCACCTGTGAATAACGTAACGTAACATACCGAGCAATCAAAGGTGAGTTCATTGCTCTTTTCTCAAGCATGGATCCCAGGGAAGGGATAACGGGTAACGTTCCGAGGAGGAATGCATGAGTAATGGGATGTTGGTTATCATACTCAGTTTTCTATCATTGTAAGACCACTACATCTACCGGGTCGTTGCTTGTAGGGCAACGGGGGTTATTAGTTGATAGCGCTATTAGGTTTGGCACCCTCACGACGTTCGAGGAGAACGGGCGTGAACTAATTACCTTAAAACATGACCAATGCTTTGATAGAGGCATTGGGGTTGGCAATCACATATCATATGGCCATTCGGTAATCGAGTAATAACAACATCGAAACATCAAACATCACAACAACAAACAACATATCGTTTTGTAAACTGTTTTACTCACATGATCGGTAACACAACTTGGTAAACAAACACAAACCTTGAACTCACCAGCGTAGTCTGACACACTTGTTTACATGCTTGTAGGTAATTATTGAAGGAACATGGGAGCTTGCCGTCTGATGCTGCTGGAGTGGTTATGGTCATAATAAACAATTATATTGATTTGGTTTTCATACATTTATACGCTTATACATTTATGCTTCCGCTCAATACTTTGGTTTTGGTTTAACTTTCAAACAATACATTTCTTTCAATTGAGTATTTCAGTACAGTATAACTTGTGTTTGATATGATTGGTGGCTCTCTGTTGGATCGTTACTCCTCCAGTAGGGACACGCCCTAGGTGGTATTTGGGGGTGTGACAGTTTGGTATCAGAGCCAGGTTATAGAGAACTCGGTTTTAAAATGTTTTCATAAAACCAGACTATAACCGAATTGATCCAAACGATGACCATGACACTCAGCTTCAGATTGCAAGGTTCGTCCCTCGTTTATCCATTGTACTGCATAACTATTGAACATTTACATATGATATTGCATGTGATTGCACGTTTAGCACAACAGTATGAATACATTACTTGCATGTGTTATGTGATTGGTAGTATGGTGTTTCCTTAGACATTCATGACTCGCGTTCTGTGATGTTCTTTGCTTGCTACCCGAGTTTGAGGAACCATTTGACATTAGCTAGGAGGAGCTGAGATGAACATGCAAATCATAATATTATTGTGGGTGCACACATAATAATAATGTGGGGTGCATGCGAGTCCCAGTGAGGCTTAACAAGTGAAAAAGGGGTTCCGTTCCATTATTTGATCAATGTGAAACATAACAGTCTATAGAAGTCATAGCAGTGATTGTCCCTTACTCGAACATGATCTTTTCACTCCTTTCTGAACCCTTACGAATCTCAATGCTATCTAGCACTACTTGAGCACACATCTGAAAGCCTAGCGAAACGTGTAGAATGTTAGGAGCATGCACGAACGTCCTTGAGTTGGTTTACACCTTTCTCGCTTCTCTTCTTTTGATGGAACTCTATGTATTGACGTCTTAGACTCCGAGGTGTGATCACTTCTGCAACACTCTCGCAGCATACCACGTATTACTCAATCGACTTACTAGATTGATGGACCAAAGGGTGAGCGTAGTGTCTTACCGACCTCAGTAAATGGACAACCCTGATTACCGGCAACGAACACCAACAAAGTGACTGCAATCGAATCTCCAACCCTAGTCAGCGACTGATGGGAGTCAACCTTTACGAACCAATCAAGACATAAGCAATGATAACTTACTGTAGAATGGAATGTGAAACTCCCCGCACAGTGAGTAGTGCCTTAGCACGTACCATGGAATGTGAAGAGGTGGACCCTGTCGGTGAAAGATCGTTGAGCTCCGTTTCAAACAACAGCATTAGAGGCAACAGTCACGGCAACATCAAGGTATTTGTAATGGCAACCAACAGTATGGAGAATGGAGGTGCCAACGACATGGAGTGGTCGTTGTTAAATCAAACGACAACAACCAAGGGAACGACGACCGTACTGGAAATCCTCGCAACGAGTACAACAACACGGGAAATGATGCTCATGGAGGGACATTTGGGGTTGGCGTGGGCGACGCCGGGATTATAACAACATGGTGGCCTACATATTCTTGGTAACTAATCACTTCGTCACTGTTCTACTTAACCATGATGCTTCTTGAAACCGAACTTGTTGTGGCAGCAATGGATGGCAAGTCAAATGAAACCTCATATGTCCGCTGGGATGTAAACTCGACCTTGTGGGACAAGTGTTCGACGTCAACTTTCCTTCTACTACCCTTGATGGTCGCAATACAGTAGTTAGGGAGGATTGGTTATCCAGAGATTGCTCAGATATACTAGTGAGTAGAAAATTTTGTGCGGAGAATCGTTATTTGTTCTAAAGCGTCAGGGTGGTGCAAAGGTTAGCGCCATTTCAGCTATGAAGGCCAGAAGTGTCTACGGAGGGACTACTTCGCTATGTTAACAACCGTTACCGATGTCAAGACTAGGAAAAAGAGGATCGAGGATCCGCCGAAATGTTTGTGATTCCTCTTTGTGTGCCACACGAGGAACTTTCAAATTTACTTCCACAACTGTGAGGTAGAATCTCAGTTTGATCTCGCGCCAGAGGCAGCTCAGATAGCTCGAACTCCGTACCGTCTTGCACCAGGAGGGTTGCAAGGACTGTCTAATCAACTACGGGAACTGTTGGACAGAAGTTTTTGTCGGACCCAGATTTCCGCGTTGGGGAGCCCCAGCTATATGCGGGAGGATAAAGCCTTTTCGTATGTGTACTGATTATCCAGAACTCAGCAAGGTGACAATCAAGAACTGTTTGCCTCGACTATGTATTGACGGAAGACCAAAAGGAGAATATTCCTGAAACGGCATATCGAACGCAATACGGCCATTGCGACTTTGTACACCATGACCATTAAGTTAATCGACACACCAGCAGCTTTAAGTACCACATGAATCGACCGTATTTATGGATGACGTTCTGGATCATTTCCAAGAGGAAGGAACATCATGGGTGGCATTTGTATCTTATTTTAGAGCTCCTGAGGGATGAGCCACTCCGCATGAAGTCCTGTTAAAGGTAACTTCTGGATTCGAGAGACACCTTTTTGGTCATATGATCAATGAAGTGGGAATACACGTGGATCTCGCCAAGGACCCATTTCGTTAGATATTGTTCGGCACCAAAGAATTCTTCGGGGATGCAGTGATTTCTCAGTCACGCAAGATACTATCGTAGATTCATTAGGGGATTTTCGAAGATCGCACAACTTTAATCTCCTTAGCACAGTAGGGGGCTGTGTTGTGGAAGACAAAACAGGAAGACGTCTTTTCAGCTTTCGAATCCCAACTCTGCAATACACTGAGCATCATCCTTACCCGAGGGTGCGGGTGATTTAGTGGTATATCATGATGGTTCGAATCAGAGTCCCAGTTACACGCAGATGCAACACGAGAAGGTGATAGCTTACGTAATGGACTTACTCTATGGATTTAAATTGGAGGCATTACTTGGACGGTACCGAATGCACCACTTAGACCGATCACAAGGGCCTCCTGTGTACCCCTGTTTTAAACAGGTGATGTCAACGCTGGGTGGAACTTTTGAATGAATGCGACCGATAAACCTTGACGTGCAAGAGCTTTGCAGCTCGCTATCGACCTTAACATACCTGATCAGACTCGCCTTGTTCAAACTGAAGAACTGAAGGAAGAGAGTTTTCAAGATTGACCCATGTAGGGCATGAGGAAGCAACCTTTGGCAGGTCGGACGATATTTGCTATTTCATGGAACAAATATGAACCTCACTATATAACAACCTTGGGAAAACTGGTGCAGGCGGAGCACACGGGCTTCGACATCCTATTCATCTAAGTTTTGATAGGATGTATTAAAAACCAAAGACCATGTATGGGTGACCGGGCCTGAAGGCCCGCATAGCAACGCATGAGAATGATGGTTGACTTGTGGGAAAGTCAAGGTGGGATATTAGCAACCAGAAACACATGTATGGAAATGAGAACAGATTGCCATGGATTTTGTCACTAGTCTACTTACAACTCGAAACGGAAAAATTATCACCTGGGTGATCATTGAAGGACTCTAGTTACCAGTACACCTTCTGGCAATCAAGAAAACTGTCGAGTCTCCACAGTAGTGAATGTTCCTCTGAGAGAGGCGGCTTTTAGGTACGAAGTGCCAACTCCTGAATTGGATCTATGCATGATTTATGTCAGGCAATGCACAACACCCCTGGGCTCACGTCACAACCAGGGTATTGCTTATCGCCGTTGGGAAAACTATCAGAGAAAACGAGCTCTCCTGGCACTCGAAGACATGCTGCGAGCATGTGTATGACTGGCTTTGGTGCAAATTGGAAGGACTTTTACCTATGGTTGAGTACTACTGCGGCAGTTATCATCTTGGTAACCAGACAACTCTGTTGAGGCATTTCATAGACAATAATGTCAACCTTCTTGTTAGACTGAGATGGTTGGCAACTTAATTACTGGTCGAGGACTTGTACTCAAAACTCATGGGAGGATTGCTTGGATCGGAAATCGTCTGGCAGCAACGAGTGACCGTCAGGAAAGTTGATAAGCTTAGGAAACACTAGGAGTCGTTGTAGGCGATCGTATCATGTTGAAAATCTCACCCTAGGAGGGTGTGGAACGCTTGGGAAGCGTGTCAAGCTTAATTTACGTTACGTGGAGTTATCCAGGATACTAAAAAGAATCGGTCACGTCACCTAAAAACTCGAATGACCTAACAAATTGGGTAACGAACATTGAGACAGTGTTTGATCGGTGAAACGCTTGTGATACCCTTATTGGAGTGCGAGGCTAAATGACAGGTTGTAGTTGTTGAGGAATATATTGAAATCAGGGACCGTGACGTCAAGATTCGTTAGCACAGTCAAATTCCGATTGTGAGAGTTCGTTGGAACTCAAGACGTGGAACGGAGTTCACATGGGAAGCTCTAATTCTAGTAAAACTAGTGAATTTCGGGACGAAATTCCTTTTCAAGTTGGGGATGATGTGACACTTGGGGAAAACCTGCAACAATCTTGATCTATTACTTCACTCCATTTTGCTTACTTGTCAAATTTCGGGACGAAATTTCTTTCAAGTTGGGGATGATGTGACAACCCAAACTTTTGGGTCAGTGTCGTTTAATTCTGTGATCCTAACTTCTTGTTATTCATCCCTCTTCTTTGTGCATAACGCGCTATGCAAGTATAGTCTTGTTAAGTATTGTAATGGATTGGTACTTCACGTATTTGGGCCGCCTATATTACTAGTATGCTTAACGTACTCATGTTACGCTGGGCCGGATAATAGAGTGTGCATATGGTTGGGCACCCACACTTTATATTAGGCTGATTATTGAGTTCTTGTGCACTCACACACATTCGAAGCCCATCTTGGACACATGTGTACACCGAAAACAAGATGGGCCTGGTAGAGCCCAAGTGGTGTTTGGTTTTGGGGCCGGCCATTAATATTAATTCATAGGCACATATAGTTACGTAGCATGAGAACACAAACTTAAACAAAACCCTAGTGCACCCCTTACAACTCGGTGGTCGGCAACAGCTTCCTTTAGCGATTCATATCAATAAAAAGGGTTTTGTTTCATTAAGTTTCTATCATACTCCAAGTTGTTAGGAACCCTAGTCCTTCTACCGCATACCGACGGCAACTTCTGTTGGATCGAAACTCTCCTTCTTGGCTCTCTTGCTTGTGCGATCGTCGGGTTAGTATATTATAATCGAGTTGATTTCCACGTTATACATATGTATATATCATGGCTTTGTGATTCTTCAATGTGTGGTAATTATATACACGTAAATATCGGGACGAACTGCTACCATGATCTCGAAGTGATTATGATGGTGGAATCCATAAATTAGAGTTGCATGTACACTCGATTATGTTAGTGAGTATTTGATATACATTTATGTATCGGTTGTGAATATGAATGACAACATAGGAATCATGAAAACTGTTAAATAAGAACAAATGATTAGGAACTGTTTATGTGATGTATGGTGATCATGTATGAATGTTCACTGTCTGATTAATGATATTGATGCCTACCTTGTTAACGTGATGCTTCTGGGTAGTCGAGAACATGTTTAAATAATGAATTAACAAGCTAATGATGTAATGGAGAAGGATCGATGAATCATGCTGGGTTTTTCCATTTAATGTACAACTGTCAAAGCACCAGGTACAACCTGGTCATGCACACTATGAAATCGTTAAGATAGTTGTATATAATGAAATGTTACGAGAGGTTCCTTCCTGTTAGTATTTTCGTTAATGATGATGATGCTCCCCAAGCGAATCTGTTTCGACTCTTAGTGATTTATGCTTAATGCTCATTGATTGACCAAACGAGAAAAGAAAGGAAAGCATAGTTCCTTGTGATTACGTTACGGTTAGGATGATCGATAGGTTATAATTATGCGAGAAATCATGTTAATATTACGAGTGAACTGATTTGAATATTTGAGCAACATGATAACTGTTAGATTAATGTAGGTTTCTATGAAATGTACAACTATATGTGCATAAGGTACAACCTACCTTTATGTTTGTGATGTATGGTGATCATGTATGAATGTTCACTGTCTGATTAATGATATTGATGCCTACCTTGTTAACGTGATGTTTCTGGGTAGTCGAGAACATGTTTAAATAATGAATTAACAAGCTAATGATGTAATGGAGAAGGATCGATGAATCATTCTGGGTTTTTCCCTTTAATGTACAACTGTCAAAGCACCAGGTACAACCTGGTCATGCACACTATGAAATCGTTAAGATAGTTGTATATAATGAAATGTTACGAGAGGTTCCTTCCTGTTAGTATTTTCGTTAATGATGATGATGCTCCCCAAGCGAATCTGTTTCGACGTACAACTATATGTGCATAAGGTACAACCTACCTTTATGTTGCATGTTTGAAATCTGTGAATTAAAGGGAATTTGTCCTATTAGGTTGATTTAAGGGGATTGTGATGGTTTCAAATGGGCCGCACATACATGGCTCAGTTTGTTGGGTCACTTTCTAAACAGATGTTAGTGTTGGGCCGCACATATTATAACTTGATTGGGCCACGAAAGGATTATGGTTTGTAGGTGAGAAGATTAAGTGTTATAAACCTTACTAGGCCATTAGCTTAATTAAATTGTGCACCATGTGATTAACACAACGAAATGTAACTGTTACGTGACATATGAATTATGAATTTGTGATGTGGACTTGTAAGTGAACCAACTACTTATTGTGGGATTTCATGATGATACCCGGCTGTTATGTTGTATGATATACTGTGATGATTCAAAGAACATTGTGTGTTGCTCGTATGATACTACGTGTATGCGGTGAATGCAATGAATACGTAAATTGCTATTACAACATGTGAAATAATTAACACCACTATTTGTACGACACTTGTTTGCTATATGCGCAGAAAATGTGGTTTAATTGCATGCGAAACTGATTATAGTTGGTAACCATGATAGGAATTTGATTGATCACCTGTGAATAACGTAACGTAACATACCGAGCAATCAAAGGTGAGTTCATTGCTCTTTTCTCAAGCATGGATCCCAGGGAAGGGATAACGGGTAACGTTCCGAGGAGGAATGCATGAGTAATGGGATGTTGGTTATCATACTCAGTTTTCTATCATTGTAAGACCACTACATCTACCGGGTCGTTGCTTGTAGGGCAACGGGGGTTATTAGTTGATAGGGCTATTAGGTTTGGCACCCTCACGACGTTCGAGGAGAACGGGCGTGAACTAATTACCTTAAAACATGACCAATGCTTTGATAGAGGCATTGGGGTTGGCAATCACATATCATATGGCCATTCGGTAATCGAGTAATAACAACATCGAAACATCAAACATCACAACAACAAACAACATATCGTTTTGTAAACTGTTTTACTCACATGATCGGTAACACAACTTGGTAAACAAACACAAACCTTGAACTCACCAGCGTAGTCTGACACACTTGTTTACATGCTTGTAGGTAATTATTGAAGGAACATGGGAGCTTGCCGTCTGATGCTGCTGGAGTGGTTATGGTCATAATAAACGATTATATTGATTTGGTTTTCATACATTTATACGCTTATACATTTATGCTTCCGCTCAATACTTTGGTTTTGGTTTAACTTT
This sequence comes from Helianthus annuus, assembly GCF_002127325.2. NCBI lineage: Eukaryota > Viridiplantae > Streptophyta > Magnoliopsida > Asterales > Asteraceae > Helianthus > Helianthus annuus. Next base: position 164,036,219 of record NC_035449.2, on the reverse strand, counting down.
CAAACAATACATTTCTTTCAATTGAGTATTTCAGTACAGTATAACTTGTGTTTGATATGATTGGTGGCTCTCTGTTGGATCGTTACTCCTCCAGTAGGGACACGCCCTAAGTGGTATTTGGGGGTGTGACAACTACGCCGGAGCTTCCAGGTTGGTAATTGCGAAGCAGGAATCGACATCCTGATTGGTGAAATGATGGTGTAGACGTAACATTCCTACAAGTGGTATTATTGATCTACAAGTGGTATTGTTGGTTATATCTTGAAGAGTTTACATTTACAAGTGATACAGTAATTCTGAACTGCAAATGATAAATCAGGGACATTAAGTTGTACTTGATTTATTATTCATATGAGATAGATAGACAAGATGATGAACCACATCCCCGTTTTTAAAATGATAGACCTACAAGTGGTTTTTATCAACTCAAACTCATTTTCCGGAAAAATCATTTCGATTAAAACAAACTTGAGTGTTTTGAGATCTAAATGAGAAAATGGTTTGTTGAAAGGGGGAGTTCTGATTGTTTATGCCGAGTAAATGGAGATTTGATGTGATCCGATATCAGTTGTCAAGTTTCTGTACAGTTTGTGTTGTTTTCTATGTTTTCAAGTGGGTCAAGAGTCTAGTAGTTTTCAAATTTCCTTTGAAATGTGTTTGCATTTTAGGGGGAGTAGAAAATTTCAGAAAATCCAAAAACATTAGAAAATTTGAAAAAGTAAAAAACATGATAAAATTCAAAAATGAGTTTCGTTGGGAAAAGAGGAAATGATAGTACATCAGTAGGCTGTCACAACATGCTAAAGAAATGAAAAGATAAAATGTGATAAACAATCTTACTAAGGATGTACCAGTAGGTTTTTACACATTTAGTAAATTGTGACGAGATATAAACTAAATTTCAAACTTGCTTGTTCTGTGGGTTAACACAAACTTGGATATATAGGTAACCCCTGAAATCTTGTTTGAAAGGTCCCTTATTCTGAGATACTAGGTCTTTATGCTCAGTGATATCTGGGGTATTATCCCGGGACTTCTGCTGTATGGAAGTACTGACCTAGTCCCCGGATAAGACTTTCCGCAAAGCTTTGAAACATAAGCGCCGCCCTCAGCATGCTGTTGAAACAATAAAATTGATAGTTGCTGCTGTTGAAATTAAAAGATCCTCTAAAGGGGACACACCAAAAGTCGAGCCGTCATCTCTCTGCTGAACGGAAGTTCTGACCTGAGCTCTCACGGTTTCGCATTTAACCCCTATACAGATATCAGCTGTGGTATACTCACCTGTAAGACTGAATATTGGGATCTGGATACGGGAGTATATTCAAGTAGTGGGACACACGGATAAGTTTAAGTTCTTAAAACATTAATATTGTATCTCGGATCAGTTGAACTTTGTGTGAAAATTTCAGTGGACCGATATACTCCTGTATCCAGATCCCAATATTCAGTCTTACAGGTGAGTATACCACAGATGATATCTGTAAGGGGTTAGATACGAAACCGTGAGAGCTCAGGTCAGAACTTCCGTTCAGCAGAGAGATGACGGTTCGACTTTCGGTGTGTCCCCTTTAGAGGATTTTTTTACAACAGCAATGATTATCAATTTTATTGTTTCATCATTTTTGCTGAGGGCGGCGCTATGTTTCAAGCAATGCGGAAAGTATTATACGGGGACTAGGCTATTGCTTCCGCAAAATCAGAAGTCCCGGGATAATACCCCAGATATCACTAAGACCAAGTATCTCAGAAAGAGGGACCTTTCAAACAAGATTTCGGGGGTTACCCATATATCCGAGAGATATTCCCCACGAGATAAGCAAAGTATTTGATATTTAGGTTTATATCTCGAAAACAATTTACTAAGCGTGTAAAAACCTACTAGCATATCATCAGTGAGACCGTTTATCACATTAAAACATCCTATTTCTTTAGCGTACTGTGATTGTCTACTGATGTACTATCATTTCCTCTTTTTACACAAAAACTCATTTTTGAATTTTATCATGTTTTTGGCTTTTTCAAATTTTCTAATGGTTTTAGATTTTCTTTAGCGTACTTACTCCCCCTAAAATGCAAAATCATTCAAAGAAATTTGACAAACCGACACTGATAGCTTTGTCTCGCCATCCATTTTTTGCTTTTCGTGCTCTGTCTTGCCAAAAGTATAACGTACCCCCATGATTTACAACCCATTGATTTTCGACAATTTGAAAACCGTTTTTCAATCTTGTGAAAGTAATCATGTTTGTTCAGCCGTGAGGGTTTCGGCATATTCAAGCAACCATATTTTTTATTTTTCAAATTTTTGACAAAATAAAAACATATTTTTTGGTTTTTAAATTTTTAAATTTTTAGGGTTTTTTAGAAATATGGTTTATTTATGTACAAAAACTGATAAACTCCTTGTTTAACCAAACCAGGGTTCAGCAGTCTTCTCCTCCTGTGCCAGGCTGCTCATCAGTTCTCTTCCTTGACAATTAAACTTCATGGGCACCTGCACATTCACAAAAACTCAATTACTTAAACAATTTAGCCCAGGTCTGTTGGACCTTAGGCATTTCAACACAATATTCATTCAATGATGGAAAGTCTTTGTCATCTCGTACAAAAACTTTTTCATCTTTGATTTCAATCTTTTTATCATTCACAGTAGTCACTTCTTTCTTAATCACCCAGTTCTGTCCTTTTGAAGCACTTCTTTTGTAAAATCGTGACTCGTTTTGATTATTTTGACTTTGAACAACAGCTTTTGGTTTCCAAAATTGATTTGGCTTTGTCATATCAACTGATGTTTGCCAACTTTGTGTTGTTCTGAATCTGGGTGTGTGAGAAATCTGTGTATGTCTTGAATCAGACCTAGTCTGTTTTGGTTTCCAAGTTTGATCCGAAGCAAACTTGTTTGTGTTGTACCTCCAAGTTTGTTTTGAATCAAATCTGGTATAGTTTTGTCTCACATCCTCAGACTTCTGTTTTTCAACATCAACAGGCTTTGTGTTTGGACACTTACGTGCAACATGTCCAATTTGATCACATTTAAAACACTTTTTCTTTGAAACATCTTTAGCCTGTTGTTGTTTCTTTTTCTGAGCATAGAACTCTTCATTAGACTGTCGTCTAAATTGGAGTTCTTTCTCTTCTTCCGAACTTTTCCCATGAACAAAATTCGTTTTCTTTTGAACATTTTGTTTTTCAAAACTTTTATTTTGATTCTGTTTCTTTTTATAACCCAACCTTGCTTTCATATTCTTCTTTTTGTAACCGGGTTTGTTATAAAAAAGATTTATTGCTCTTCCCAGCAAATTTTGAAATTTCTGATTTTTCAATTTCAACCATCTTAAAGACTTTATCAATCTTTTCTGAAATCACATTTTGAATCGGGAATACAATATCTAAGAATAATTTGTCCGACCCAATCATGGTATAAACCAATCCTTTTGAATCATCATTCACAACTTTCTCAGATTTTGACTGTTTAAGATAGTCATCATGAAAATTTCCCTCATTTTCATCATCTGATTCAGACTTACCTTTTGTTGACTCGTCTTTCAAAACGCTTTCAACAACCTTACTTACCACCTCTGAATCATTAGCCTCATCAGATTTGGCATAAGTCACATCAGTACTTTCAGGTAATTGGTCAACTATGTTCAGACCTTTTGCCACATTTTCCTCATCATAAAAGGTATAATTGTTTCTCAATGGTGGAGGTACCTGATGAAATTCTGAACCAATACCCTTTTTATTCTTGTCAGTATCTTTGTCATCTGGTGTGATGTTGAAAATGCGTTCGAGAATGTACGAAGAGTTATGATAACTTTGAAGTTTTGTAACAATCTTTTCTTTTTCAACTAGAACTTGTTTGAGATTAGCAACTTCATCAACACACTTGTTTAATTCCAGTTGCTTTTCTTTGAACTTTCTCTTATACAGTTCTTTGGTTGTTAAAGTTTCAAACAATCTTTCGTCAAAACATTTGACTTTTCTCTTCAAAGTATCATAAGCTTCTTGTACTCTCTGACTTGACCACTTCAATTTATCATATTCTTTTTGAAAATCTTGAAACTTATTTTCTTTTTCAACGCAACCAACACATTTTGTTGTACACATTTGTCTATAAATTTCATTTTCCTTTTCAAGATCATGACATTTCTGTATCAGCTTATCAACCTTTTGTTTCAAAATTTCTTCTTTTTCAATCATTTCTTTACATTTTATTTTGAAAACATTTTCAAGTTTATTTGTTTCAATTTCTTTTGTTTTTATCATTTCGTCTTTTTCAGTACAGGCAGAGCTGTTTCAATGTTTTTGGAGGCCCTAAGCGAACTACAAAGTCAGGGCCCTATTGAATTGGTATAAAAGAATTGAGATTGAGATTGAGATTTGAGACATTGAATAACCTAGTGATGATTTTTCCTAATCTTGGCCCGCTCAATCCGCGACTAGTTTCACATTGGTTACTCAAAAGACGCTGCAAGTAACGAGGGTTTATGTGTTGTGTGCGTGGACAATGCAGACTCCTAGTGTAAATCCTAAATCTTGGGCCTAGAAACATTGTTTAAAAAAACAAGTCTAATATAAGAAAGGAAATAAAATTGGAGGACCTTGTTTTTTGGTGGCCCTAGGCCTTAGCCTAGGTTGATAAGCCTTACGGGCCGGCCCTGAGTACAGGCTTTGCACATTTCTATGCAATTCCTGCACTTGTTTTCAATTTTATTAACAGTTCAGCATTTGATAAATTAGAAGATTCACTTACCTCAGTTTCTTTCAGCACCGATGATTCTTCTGTTTCAACTTTCTGATCTTCTTCTTTCTTCTCTTCTTCTTCCATCTTCTGTTCTTCTTCAACATCATTCTTTGCTAGAACCTTCACCTCTTCCACCAGCTTTTTCAATTCTTTTTCTTTCCTCTTCTTCATTTCCACCACCTTTGGCAGACTTGCTTCAAAAATTTCTTTTATTTTGTTCATCAACTCAGCTTGATACCCTTTTTCAGACAACCTTCTTGTGTTATAAGTGTCTTGATCTGGAAACAAATTTGTTACTGCATCAAAATCCACCTTTGACGGATCAATCACTGGATTACCCTGTGAACCCAAGTAACATTCCAATTCAGCATTCCATCTTTTGGCTCTTTGTGCTTCTTTGAATGGTTCATCCAGCTTTCTAATCTCCCATCTTGCACTGTCCCTTCTCCACCAATTATCATACTCCACATCGGCTACAAATGCATGTCCAACATAATCTTCTTCAGGAAGAATTTGACTCCAGTCATAACCTTCATCGTCATGAATAACCGCCATCGCCCTACATTTTGATGACCCTTCATCGATCTGTTTCTGATTCACATTTGATGATCCACTGGAACGATGATAAATTGCTTTCTTGTAGTAATCATCTCTGAATGGATTTGTGGATTCGTTAGTTTCCCTGTTTGTACACTCTCTTTTGAAGTGTCCTTTCTGTTTGCATTTGAAACAGGTAACTTTTGCCTTATCAAACCCTAATTTTGAATCAGCAGATCCCAAAGATGATCTTCCAGTGATCTCCATGAAGCGTTGTGCTCTCCTCATTGTGCTAGACATGCACCATTTAATATCCATTAGCTCCATCTCCTCTGGATCGATCTGATCATAATCTTCCGTTGTCATTTTCGGGTTTCCAACTTTTCCCGCGATCAGACTCTCATACGATTCCACGACAGATGCTAAGAACACCATTTGTTACTTGGCAGCTTCAGCATTCAGACTTTGAGAGTTTTTCAGATCAATGGCGATATTGCAATGTACTATCTTTGGATTTGAAGAATTTGAACCAAATGAATGATAACCCGGATCTCTTGAAGAACTTTGCTGAGGTGAAACATTTGAGCTTCCAACACTAAATGTCTTTTTTGACTTTTGATCAAGCATGTTTCCTCTGTAGTATAAGTCGACATTTTGTGTATACAGCTGGCTTCCCATTTTGTTTTGTTTCCTGATTTCTAGATCATGCTCCTCAAGCTTCTCAATCAGCCAATCTAGAGTCACTTTGCTCAAATCATTGCTGTTTTTGAGAATCATGACATAATGTTTCCAATCGTCTTCATTCGGAACAGCTTCTATCAATTTATCAATAATCTCTTCGTTATCTTTTGACACACCGACTCTTTCCATTTCAAGTTTAAGATGACAGAATCTTTCAATCATTTGTGGAACAGTTTCACCTTTCATACAAGCAAGCAAATCAAATTCCTTTTTTAATAACGATCGCTTGTTTTACATAAACAGCACCACCAGTACATTTTCTTTCTAACGCTTCCCATAAACTCTTTGATGTTTTCTCATGTTCAAGTAGTGAAATAATATCTTCTCTCACTGACTGATGTAACAATGTAATCATTCTGTATTCAGCTACAACATTTTTTATATCTATTTCTGTGAACTCTTCTTCGGTTAATAACACTCCTCCTTCTTTTGTTGGTTCTTTATATTCCTTTTTTAGTTTTAACCAACTTTCAGGTGCAAACGCTTTTACCCAACCCTCAAACCTATTTTTCCACCAGTTATAATCTTCAACATTCATTAATTTCGGTGGTTTCTGTTGGTTTCCATACAGATTATCATACTTCAAATTATCTGAAATCTCTTTCGAATAATTTCTTGTTTCAGATCTTCCCTCGGATGATTCTGAAGTGAAAGCGTTATAAAATGTGTTATAAAATTCTTCACCGCTGCTCGACATCTTCAAATAATTTCTTGAAATTCGTACTTTGTAAATCACCTGCAAACGATTCACACAAATGATCAGATAAAACTGAAAATATCACTCAATTAAATGTGAAATAACTCTTGAATAAACGTGAATCGAATGGACCAATGATAAACTCAATTGGATAGACAAAAGTTGTTCGATCGGATAGGAGTATGTTACTGTTTGATCGGTTGGGGTATACTGCTGTTCGATCAGTTGGAGTATGCTACTTTTTGATCGGTTGAGATTTGATGTTCGATCGGTTGGGAGCTCCTAGCTGATCGGTTGGGAACTTGCTAGAATTATCGCATGCAAACTGACAAATTTACATACAATCTTGATTAACTCAAATAGATCATGGCCGACATACTATTACCCTTCACATGTGAATCTGATTTCAACAATTAAGGTGATATAATAGGGCCGATCAAAAGAATCTATCACATGCAATCTGACATCATGAATTAATGTGCTGAAAAAAATCACATGCAATTAATAATAGTGTCCGACAAGATTAATTTCAATATGAAATTCTATTGGGCCGCACAATGAATTGTTATTGAATATTGGTTGGGCCGTCTAAATGTATTGAGCCTCTCAAATCACATGCAAATCTTAATGAATCTTCAACAGTGGCCGCCAAATTTTTATTCTCATTGGACCTCTATTTGAATTCACATGGGTGGCTTAATAGACTTTAATGAATCTGACACTATTTAGAACATCAAACCAACATCATATGCAAACTGATCACTTGCAATTAATGGCTGACACATGCTCATTCTATTGTTACTTCACAAACAATAAATGCCGACAATCAATATACTATATCAATTCTCATTGGGCCGGTGATATGGACATTACATGCACTAATTAATTGACAAAAGTTGTGATTAGTAGAGTCAACAAAATCACGTGACTTGTCGCTTTAATACTGACAAACACTACACTACAAACAGATTTAATTGGACCGAAGATTGTTGCACATGAATATTCTGTCAAACAATTAAAATAGTCATGTGCAATGGTCATGCAATGATTACTGATTAAAGACACAAGTGATGTGTTATGAAACGATTTGCTAACCGAACGGCTGGGATGTTGTGGATCGGACAGGTGTCCGATCGGTTAGGTCAACAAAGTCAAAGGCTTTAATGATATGTAAAGTATGGTGCAGTGATACGGCTAGGCTGTTCGATCGAACAGCTTGTTCGATCAAGTAACAAGTCACCAATTTAATGAAGTGTGAAGTGAGGTGCTATGGAACGGTTAGCCTGTTTGATCGAACAGCTTGTTCGATCAAGTAATACTAATGCTGTTCGATCGAACAACATGCATGAACAACCATGACACACATTCCAGCTAAGTCAGTCAGAAAATCTCAAATTTCTCCCAAACGGCTAGGAATTTTAACCTGAAAACTTGTAGGGTTATAGATCAGCTAATTTCGCACAACATATCAAAAAATCAGCTAATTTGGACCGTAAAAACCCTGTCAATTTTGCAAAATTCAGAGAAAAACGTGAAGAACAAGAAAGTTAAGAGAAATTTGACAAATCTGGATGATTTTGGCTCTGGATCTGATCAAATCTTGTACGAATATGTGTGTTTGATCTTCGCAACCGAGCACCCGCTCTGATACCACTTGTAGGTCCCGGTTTTCAACTTCGAAACGATTGCGTAACGACACGTTCGACGTGCAGAATCCGTGAACGTGCGTAACCGAACACAAGAACATACAATTTAACGTGATTCTATTGAATATACTGTCACGACCCCCGACCCCATCCTGGCCGGAATCGGAAGCCGTGAGCAGTCCAGTGGTACCGGTGATTAATCTTGAAAAACATTGCAGCGGAAATTTCATCAGGACCGTGAGTTAGGAAAAATATCAGAGTTTAAAAACACCGGATTTTTATATAAATAGATGGGATAAAACCCATGTTTTACAATGGTAGCTTTAATATAAATAAATTTGATTTTATAAAACAAGATTTCTTAATTTGATTCAATTAATAAAATAAGCCACTTCTTGAAGTCCTTCAGTGCCGGATCCAATCCTTACTCCAATCTACTGTAATTACCTGAAACGCGTTTTAAAAAGGTTTTGTCAGCGGGAAATACTGAGCGAGTTCATTCAGGTTTTATACAAAAACAGATTTGTTATAATTCACAGTATTAAGAGCGATTACAATGTTTCTAATATCAAACCAACTACCCACGGTACTTTATCACTCGACCCACTGGCCCACCTGTCCAGTGGTGTCTGTGATTATGGTCATATTACCCATGGCTGCCCCAATGTTGAAGATTATCAAGTAATGTATACAAAACCCCACATACCGGCTGTAACTTGGTGATTACAAAGACTTAATCCCTGTAATTATAACTTTGAAAATAATTTGGAGTTTTGTAAAACAGTTGATAAAAAGAGAATGACTCACATTATAAGCATGCAGTATTGAATTAACAAGCTTCCTGATTCACGCTCTTCAGAGAATTAGCATCTATTTTGATTGTAGGTGTATGGATGAAGTTTAGCCTATTAGTAAGACTAATAACCTAATTTAGGAAATGATGCACACGAAACTAGGTAAATAACTAATACAGCATTTACGACAATTGACGAGATTAAACCCTCACAACGATTAACAAAGTGCAATACTTAACAATTCAGCGGATTCACAGCGAATGACAGAGTATAGTCCGGGTTTGGACAGCACTCAAACATTCAAGTCGAAATCACGATGAATAACAAAGTATAAACTCAATTTAAGCAGCACTCAAACAATCGTTGGATAGTTTCAATCGATCAGATGTTGAATCGTAATAGCGATCGAGTTAATACCTGTATCGTAGCAGAATTCGTGATTGTGGGTGTTTTATAGTAGAACGGCTATAACTCGGAGTGTAAGACGGAATTTTCCGTCGTTCCAACTCCAGAAATCAAGTCCCACAGCCTACTATTTATAGCTGGAAAATCGTCCCTCTCGCGTGTCGCGACAGGAACATGTGCACCCGTCGCGTGTCGCGACGAGTCTATTTTCTAGCCTAGGGTGGACACGTTTAGGGGTAGGCTTGCTGAGTCGACGGAAACAATAATTTTAATTGCTACAGCGAGTTATATGGATAACCGTCAAGTAGGGAATACCCCCTTGAGTTTTAGGGGCCCTGATCCTGATTCTGATTGTTATGAAAATTTTTGGAGTTGTGCAGGATTACTTGGGTGTCTCTATTAGGGTTTCCTATTGGGTAAATAAAATAATGGATATGACTTTTGATGAGAGTTGTTTACAAAATAGAATAATAAATAATAGTTTTAGGTAAATCACAAAAAGAGAATAAAACAAAGAGAATGGGCCCACTGTGTAACTTTAGGGTTCAACTAGAAAGACTCCTGGTATAAATTTTGGGTATAACTTTTGGACTATAAAAATATATATTGCACTTGTGTTAGGTATAGTACCCCTAATTCAACCTTGTCCCGAAGTCCCGAGATAGAATCCCAACAACTTAGTCGGGCAGAGCCCTGACATATGTTATGAGACTTAGATCAATCGGAAAGGGTAGCGGCGATCGGGAGTTAAAACACTTAAAACGAAGCAATGCTTTGGAGTATTATATATATATCACTTAAGAAAATATATACATATGTAAAAGCAACAGAAAGAAGGCGATAGAATAGGAAAAGGAATCTAGCAAATGGAATTTGTGAAATGGTTATCTATACTTATATACTTTCAATTTCTTGCATGAAAAGCTTTTTGATTCAAAGTGTTACACGTACATACGTACATGTCCTGATTTTTTATGTAGGTTAAATTTATTCTATTTTTATATTTAGAAATTACACCTACGTGTATTTTGGATTGTAAATTAAGATTCTTTTATTTTATTTAGGTTTTTGTTTATTATTATTATATTTTATTAATTTATATTTAATTAATTCAACTGCTTCATTTATTTGGCGCGTATAACTTCCAAAAGATAACGTTCTAGAAAATAATAAATATGTCATTAGAATGAGAATATTTTTTTGTCTACATTTGCGTCTAAGTTTTATTAAAAATAGAGTAGGTTCAAAATACCATGTATTTTATAATTTAATTATTATATGGTTCCTAGGCCCGTCTAGAAAACTTTACATTTCTAACATTTGACTTACCCGAAATCTACCCGTCTAATAATATAAGTTTATATACTTTTATTTTATTTAGAAAGGTCACCCATATACAGGCCAATTAGTTATAATATTTCAATCAATTATATATAGAAAATAGTGTTTAAAACTATTTGGGTTGAATATTTATATTAAAAATAAACTTACTAGTGGTTAATAAATTTTACCAAACTTATTATTCTTATATAAAAATAGGAATGTTACATCCTTCCCACCTTGTTTTAAATCTCGTCCTCGAGATTTGGGTTATGATATTTCTTTTAGACTTATGTCATATTTTAGTCAAATAAAAATAATATTAAGGTAGATGACACAAAATTAAAATATCAAATTTTGTGAATACGAGTTGTACAATAAGTAGGATTCAGTGGTTCAACTGAATTTGTTTAAGAAATCGATGATAAACGAATGAGATGGAATGATATAATTTTCAGAATGACTAGCTTCAAGTCAAAAGATATATGATCAATAGATATTTAAAATGAATGTGAAGGATTTTTAGAATTACTAAAAATTCTTTGTCAAAAGAGAGCTTACTTTGATTGGCAACTGAGGAAGATTTAGAATCAACAGGTTTAAAATGAAATAAAAGCATGAAAAGAATTGTCAATATTTAAAGTATTGAGATGAGTGAATTGCAAAGATATACCAAAAGACAATAGAGTTAGTGTATTATTGTTTAGAGTTCCAAGTTGTTTTAATTATGAAACAATGTGATAGTACATTATTACTGACTATATTTTTCATACTATGTCCTAGAGATGGAAATATAATAAAATAAGTTGTTTTTGGCATAACCAACTATTATATTATATTTTGTAAAGCAAAGGTAATATATATTATTTATGTTCCTGTCTGAACCGTATCTTAAATATAATTACCATTTAATACATATTATTTGTTACGTATTTTTACTATATGTAAATGGTCACCACTTTGTTTTTATATATATATGGTTTTATTTGTCCCTGAAAATATGTCTTCTCTTTATAGTACAAAGAAAAATATATATATTTTTATATATAATTAAAATTTACTAAATAAGTATGATGACTTAATTTATATATATTAAATAGTTATTATCATGGTTGGATATTGGTTAGTGCTGCCTTGTTTAAGCATAGGTGGCCAGTCCATGCCTAACTAAGGCTAGGCTTATCCAATACCTGTTCCTGAAAATAACCCGAATACTTAAAAATGATACTACTGTTATTCATATATTATTACTAATATTAATTACCAATAAAATTTTAGATGAGAGTATTGCTGAAATATAATTCTTCATCTTAATGATTGAACAAAATTCTTAGGTATAGTCATACTATATTATAAATTAGGTAATTATTTATGTAAGTTTCCATACATAATCAATTAAATTTGTATTTAAAGTTTAAGTAAATATTATAGGATTTTCAACTGATGATGAAGGATCAAATGAATAGTATGAAATTTTCGATTAATAATGAAAGACACTTTTAGATATACACGGAATGGGATATGAATTTGTGTATTTTTATCTTAGCATATATTAGGATTGTTTTAAGATAATGGGCTAACAAAATTTAATAAATCTATACATAGATATGAAAAGAAATTAGCTCCAGTTTCGAACTAAAGAAAATACCTGTCTCATGATGTTGAAAAAAATAATGATTGAATGAGTTTATCATGCTTGGAACTGAAGGAAAAATAAAGCTGAATGTTTGTTTTAAACAATCTAGTAGGATTGAAAAATGAAATAATTGAATAGTGTTTTTCAGTTCAAGATGATAAAGCAATAAAGATTGTGAAACGCTTGATGGATGATGTAAGAATCATTTAAGAGATACACTGGAATATAACAAGAATTTGTGTGTTATTATCTTAGCACACGATTTCTGTTAAGATTGCTTGAATATGAATAACTAAGGAAGCGAATTCGGTATGAATAATTAAATCTGTATAAAGCGAGATTAGCGAAATCTTCAGGTTTTGAAAATGTTACCCTAAGGGGATCGTGTTCCAAGAAATAATTCAGTGAAGTCGAAGGCCAAGCAAAATAATTGAATTGCTTGTTGGGATTATTTTGAAATAGGATAGCTTCAATCCATCATATGTGATTTTGAAATGAATATGTGTTAGTGCACTACATCTGTTGATTTCGTCTAGGTGTCTAGGATCAGGTCTTACATCGTATTGTATAGAATAGGGCGCGAAATACGAGAAAACGGGAGTCTGTATAGGTTTTAGGAATCAGGTTCGCTCATAGAGTCAGTTGTTCCTGGATCGCTTATTTGTCAAGTATGGACCGCTCATGTGGACATGCTTGGTCCGCTCTTATGGACATGTGTCACATGAGCGGACCCAACAGTCTATATATAGAGGTCTTTAGAGCGGTCCTGAGTAGTGATTGTCGAATTCCACGCCGAAGCTCTGCCGGTGTGAAGATCGAGCTATAAAACGTTTCAATTCAATAAAACAAGCAGTTAGGAGGAAGAACAAGCTATATATACTTGCATTTCTTATTATTCCGCATCTGAAACGCAAGAGACAACCTCTGAACGACTCGTTCGGGTCAACAAACGATCCTACAACTGGTATCAGAGCCTAGGAGGAGGTTTTCTGCAGATTATAGCCGGATTTCATCATTTCTTCTCACTTCTACACCTTCTTTTCTCATTTCCGGGAGATTTCACGGTCAAATTTCATTCAAAAACTCACAGATTGTTCATTATCATACAAAGACAAACCTTTGGAAGTTTCAAGTCAAAATACAGCCGAAAAACAGGTCAAAACATGTTCGTTATACGGTTCGCTCGGAGTGACGTCATCTTGAACCGCTCTTAAGTCACGTTTTGGATCGCTCATTCGTACAAATTTTCAGTTGGTTCGCTCAAAATTTGTTTCTGGACCGCTCGTAAGACAGTTTCTGGACCGCTCGAGTGTACATTTCTGGACCGCTCCAAAGACAATTTCTGGATCGCTCTTTGGATCATTTCTTGATCGCTCATTTGGTTGTTATACGGTTCGCTCCAAAGTTATAGTCTGGTTCGCTCGTACGAACAGTATCCTGGTCCGCTCGAAAGGACATCCGCTTGTCTGGACAATTTAATTGATTCGCTCATTTGTCAATTCATCCGTCAATATGGATTCCGAGTTTTATAACGCTTTTGCTACATCGACTACTCCAGCTGCAATTGCTCAAGCAATGAATTTAGAAAATGAGACGGGAATGACTCAAAAGCCCCCTAGATTGATGAGCATTGAGGAATATTATGGGTGGAAGGATCGGTTTGAAAACTGGGTTCAAGCAAACCATCTCAGATCATGGGAGTGCATATTGAAGAAGTGCACTTTGCCTCGAACAGATTTACAAGTTGTTAAAGAGATATCCGAGTTTACTGATCAAGAAAGAGCAATGTATAAAGCCGAGAAAATGATGATCAGTTTGTTGCAGCAGGCAATAAAAGAAGATATCTTCATCTTGTTACAGCACGACAAAACTGCTAAGTCTATATGGGATGCTCTTAAAGTCAAGTTTGAGGGAAGCGAGAATATGATCAAAAGCAAGAAAGCGTTGCTTAAAAAGGAGTTTGATTTGTTTAGCAGTTTACCAGGAGAGGATACTAAAAAGCTGATTGAGAGATACTGTCACTTAGTACGATCGCTATCGATGTTGGGAGTTGAAAAAGGTCGTGAAGAATGGGTGGATAAATTGGCTGACGCGTTACCTCAGAAATAGTGGGGAACGTATTTGATGATTTTAAAGAATACTGGTGTATATGACGGACTGACAATTTCACAGTTTATTGAGAAAATTGAGAGTCAGGATCTTGAGCAACAAAAGATCGCGAGGATGAATAGTCCGAGTGGTCAACAGGACGTGAAGATGTATTACCGGGGTAGTGTTCCAGTTACTGAGTCTGAAAGAAGTCCAAAGATTCAAACGGCGTTCAGTGCTGGTGATTCAACTGAAAAAGCTGATCAGAGTTCGAACAAGAGTAGCAGCGGGTTTTCATCATTTCCGAGTGTGAATCCGAAAGAGACCAACACAAGTTTTCAGTCTCAAAGTACAAAAACTGGAAATGGATACATAATTCAGTGCAACATAGCTCTTAATCTTCCAGAAGGTCAAAGCTTCTCTGAAGACACTGCGAAAGATCACATGGCACTTTTGGGTCCTGTGTTGTTATCTTATGAAGGTCTTGTTGCTGGACGGATCGGAAATCCTATGCTTACCAAAGAGAATTATGATCAGATAGACGCCGAAGAAATGGAACTCATGGATATCAAATGGTGTCATGCTAGTGTTCTTCGACGAGCTGAGAAATTCAAAACCATTACCGGAAGAAACGAATTTCTTGATGCACATGTCTCTACTTTAGGGTTTGATAAATCTAAAGTTACTTGTTTTCGATGCAGGGAGAAAGACCATTTCAAGCGGGAGTGCAAAGGAAGAGAAGCTAGCGGAGCACAGAATCCATTCGGGAAAGATGATTACTATCGCAAAGCTATCTATCAGCAAGTTGGTCAATCCCAAGAACCGCAGACTGCTCACGGGAGAAAGATTGAAGATCCGAAGAGAGCATGTTTGGAAGATTTCAGCTGGAGTAATTACATATCATCTGAAGCCACAGCAGCACGCATTTGTGATCAAGATGATGAGAAACTACCAGAAGGTTTCAGTTGGGATATATTTGTGGATAAGAAAGGAGAGTTCAAAGCTTTCATTGCCAAAATTGTCCGAGAGCCAGATTTGTTTGCTACTTGGATGAAATCTATTGGAGAGACTGTGAAAAGCGAAGAGAGTGCTAAGTGGAAGCAAGAGTTGGAGATGGAAAAGATAGAGAATGAGAGAATTAGACGCTTATTGCAAAGTTATTCTAGTTCTGATTATCTCATTGATCGTATTTACCCAACAGTTGCTGGTATGGAAGCTTTCAAAGATGAGAAGCTGAAAGACAAGAAAGACTGTGGTAAGAAATTGAATGTTAGTTACAACAAATGTCCGCCTCCGATTTGGGATGGTTATTCACCTAGAAGACCAAATGAGAAGCAATTGGAAAAAGCAGTCAATATAAAGCTTAAAACCGACACAACTGACGTTTTACCAGATAATATTGATGTCACGTATACCTCGTCCGATACTGATCATGAGTCTGTACTAATAAAAAAGGTGGTCGATCAGGTGTTAGATACTGATGAGGAGTCTGAGTCGAAATCTGGGTCTGGAAAGTCAAAGTCGTCAGTCAACAGTCAAAATTCGTCGGATAAACGGTCTTATAGTAAAGAATTTTTATTGTCAAAGGCAGATTTGAATGATGAAACATTCGAAGTTGTGTATACTTTGAATGGTTCGGACAAACTATATTACAATAAAGAGTTCCCAATAATGAGTATTAAAACGGAACTAATAAACAAAACTTTCAAACTTATAGAAATTAATATTCCAGAGTTAAAAGTTTTGAAAAATTTTGAAAAATCTAAAAAATACACTTCTAGAATTCAGCAACGTTTAAATAAGAAAAAGGGCAACAATCCTGGTGCTGGTTTTCAAAAGAAACCTAAGCAGAATTGTAGCTACAAAAAGAAAGGTCTTGGTTTTGTTCCACCAGAAAATAATAAAAATATGAAAAATTCTAAAACAAAATCTGATTTTGTGTCAGGTGGAAGTGCTGAGGAGGAACAGCAGAAACCGTTCTGGAGACAGTCTAACCAGGAGTTTCTTGCTGAGAGAAAGAAGAATGGAGTTGATATTTGTTATCTAAGAGAGACTAGAACCTGTTATAGATGCAATGAAACTGGTCATATTGCATGGAATTGTTCAAAAAGTGTTCAATCAAAACAGGGAGTTTCTCAGAAGTTGAAAGAAAAAGTTGTTGATGTTGACACAACAACAAATAGACCTAAAATTTTTGAAAATTCAAAATTCGAGGTTGGTGAGTGTTCAAAGAAGAACAGGTATGAGAAGAAAGGAAGAGACAATCAGGCATGGGTTGCAAAGAAGGTTGATGTGAATGTCGGCGATGAATCTGGTTCCATAAAGCCAGAAGAGCCACAGGTTGAGGAGAAAATTTCAGTGAATGATGAAGAGTTTCCATCATTGAAATTTGAGGAAGTGAAAAAGAAAGTTGGAAAAACTGAGATTTCGAATCAGTTCTACAAAGAAAAGAATGATTTTGATGTCGAGAAAACATTCAACGGGAATGTTAAAAAGATATTTGGGAAAATGCTGAGTGGGAGAGCTAAAGGGGTTAAAGATTTTTACGCGACTAAAAAGGCAACTTACAACCCTACGGCTCAAGAATTGAAAGCCATCAAGTCTGAAAAGACTTGGATGGAAGTTTGTTTCCCATGATAGCCTTAAGACTATGCCGGAGATCCCAAGTTTATATCGTGGATCAGGAATCGGCATCTTTCTAGTGTTTGAATAGTTTGTTTGAAAAAATTTGAATAGTGTTTTGGATTTTGCAGGTGAAAGGACTACGCCGGAGCTTCCAGGTTGGTAATTGCGAAGCAGGAATTGGCATCCTGATTGGTGAAATGATGGTGTAGACGTAACATTCCTACAAGTGGTATTATTGATCTACAAGTGGTATTGTTGGTTATATCTTGAAGAGTTTACATTTACAAGTGATACAGTAATTCTGAACTGCAAATGATAAATCAGGGACATTAAGTTGTACTTGATTTATTATTCATATGAGATAGATAGACAAGATGATGAACCACATCCCCGTTTTTAAAATGATAGACCTACAAGTGGTTTTTATCAACTCAAACTCATTTTCCGGAAAAATCATTTCGATTAAAACAAACTTGAGTGTTTTGAGACCTAAATGAGAAAATGGTTTGTTGAAAGGGGGAGTTCTGATTGTTTATGCCGAGTAAATGGAGATTTGATGTGATTCGATATCAGTTGTCAAGTTTCTGTACAGTTTGTGTTGTTTTCTATGTTTTCAAGTGGGTCAAGAGTCTAGTAGTTTTCAAATTTCCTTTCGGTATGTATTCTGGTTTCGGGGACAAAACCATCTTAAGGGGGGTAGACTTGTAACACCCCAAATTTTTGTATGACATGTCATAATGTTTAATCGAAATACTTTAGCAAAAAGAAATGGTAGACATGAAATTTTATCATTTATAAGATTTGTAGCATTTTAACAAAATCTAAAATCTTATAATTAGGTATGAAAGATTATTAAATTAGTAAGTAATAAAGAGAAAAATGTCATGTTATAATAGTTAAGGGGTTAAAATGAAAAGTGTGTAATTAAAACAAAAAAAAATGAAAATGTCAAGTATGTGTGTGTGTGGTCGATCGTGAGAAGGCCAGGAGAAAGTTCTCCATCTCAAAACCCTAAGATACTAAATTCCATCAAATTGAAAAGGGAATCAAGGATTTTTCGAATGCATGAGCCAAGAACTTCAACTATCTAAGTGTTCTTGACATCTAGTAAGTGTAATTTCATGATTTGTTAACATTTGATGAAGTGGGTTATGTATGATATATGATGTTTGTATGAAATCGAACCTAGATGTTGAATGATAGGAACAAATATGAGTTATATGATGTGCTATTTCGATTTTACTAGTAGTTGGGGCAAAAACCCACTTGAGATTATGTAAGGTAGTAAAATTTAGTAAAAGTTGTAATGTTGATGTTAAACTCAGGTTATAGAAGTGTTTTGATGAGTGATTTGATTTGAATCAGACCTAGTATGGTTACGATTGTTGATCTATTCGATGAAATTAGGATGAATGTGTTATAAATACTTGTACATCATGCTTATTAGATTGTACGCACGCCATGTGTTCGATGAAATGTCTAAATTAATGAAATTGTGTTTTTGTATGAAAGTTTGTTAAGTTGATGAAATATGATTATGGTCGGAGTGCGTATGGTTTATAAACATCATAATAGTATGACAAAGAAAATGAGAATAATGAAATTTGTCGAAAGCTAAGTATATGAAGTTGTGATGTATAGGAACAAAGAAGGAAGAAGGCGCAAGTCACTCGAAATCACAAGCGTCTCAAGATCGCGGTAAGTTCATATGAACTTTATGTACTATAATTGTAGATTATGAATGATACCATTTAGAACTATGATTTTGGCATAATTTCCCTTTATGAATCATGATTGAATAAATGCAAAGAGTTGTATGGAGAAATGTTCGAAAGATCAAGTTGTGGTAAAATTTAAAGGATCCGTCTATTAGGATGAAATGTTAAGTAGAATGATAGTTGGAATGTTTAGGAATTAGATTTGCCATACGGATCAATTGGGGTAAGTACATTGAAGGATATGACATGTGGCGATTCATCACAAATGGATTGGAAAGTGGAATGATAAATGTTACCGAATGTAAGTAAAGAAAATGTTAGTAAGGTATTATGTTATGTTAACGGGTTGAAAAAGAATATGGAACTAAAGGATTTTAATTGTTATGTGTTACGAACTAACAAGTGTTTGTTGTTATGAATGTTAGGTAAATCTCATGCTTGATTTCGGCGCACCCGGAGCGAACACACAAGTGTTGACCTTTTACACGCTTCCGGTTCATGTTGTTAAATATGTATGGGTCAAAAAAACTTCGTTTTGTCATATGATGTTAGTTTGTGGCTAGTATGTTTGTAAGTAGCTAGAAATTCTAAATCTTTTGGTATATTTTGTACAAAATTGTTCATGGTGAACTTTATGGTCATAACTTTGTGGTTTTTGAAAAGTGTCGTAGAACATAATTAAAATGATGTTGTTAAAAGCAGGGAAAAGGTTAAGTTTTCAAACGGGTCATGTCGAAATTTTTTTTAGAGTTTTGTATAAAGTTATGTTATATGTTATATGTGGAATATGGGCGTTTCAAGTTGGTATCAGAGCCTAGGTTTGAGGGATTTAAGCATCAAGTGCTTGAACTCAAACCAAAAGCTCGGGAGAAGTGTGTGTTCGATCCGTGGCGCAAAGCAAGTAAGTGTTCTAAATGATTACGTTATGAAATAACTTTGCATTTCAATATAAATTGTTGTGGGACGTTATGGAATGAATACGTGATGTAGTGGAAGATATAGGATGAATCAGATCAGTTGGGGGATTATACGGGTCAAAAAGGAGTAGAAAAACATGAAAAAATCAATAAAATACGTTGGGCACTACCGTAAGTTACGGTGGTACCGTAATTTACGGTAGCATCTGGGAGAAAGGATGGCTACCGTAAAACAGTAGCTTATTGCCGTAAAGGAAAAAGGGCCACCGTAAGTTACGGTACCACCGTAACTTACGGTGGAGCTCATTTCAGCCTATTTCAAAATATATTGTTCTGTTTACTGTTTTATTCATACGGAAGGTACTTAGAATGATATAATTCGATCCTAATGGGTAAGAAAAGTATATCAAGATGTAAGGGATAAAGAATACTATGGAGTTGGTTGTCGGAAACGTTGAGTTTCCAAAGAAAGTTTAAGCATGGTTTAGTCATGAGTAATTTCTTTCACATATTAGAAAGAATGAGAGCTACGTAGCACTAGCATGGTCATATGATAGAAAGGATGAATGAATGTCTAAAATGAAGAACGATACGATACAATGACGATAAGGCAAGAAGTATGAATGATGAATGAAACGTGTCATGATAAAATGATGTTAAGACATGATGGTGGAAGAAATGAAATGAAATCTAATGAATGTAACGAATGTTTTATTTAGATGGCCGATAGGGTGAATGCAATGAGGACGATGAAGCACGCCGAAATGAAATAAAAGCTATGGTTGTGGAAGAAGTAATGAAAGCAGTTGAGGCTAGTATTCCCCGACTAGCTCAAGAAGTCGAAGGGCAAGTATTGGAAATAATTAATACCTCGGTAACTTCCAAGGTGGAAGAATTGAAAGAAATGATTAGCGAATTGCAAGTGAAGAAAAGCTTTCGGCGATGCACGTACAAGGAGTTCATGGCATGCAACCCCTTACCATACAAAGGGGAAGTTGATCCGATAGCTTGTCAAAGGTGGATTTCCAGTACCGAGGCAGTGTTTACACGAAGTAGATGTGAAGCGGAGGATCAAGTAATGTTTGCCACGGGCCTTCTACAACTTCGAGCAAAAGATTGGTGGGACGCATACTCGAAGGAATTGGGGGATGATAAGGTACAATCGTTAACATGGCAAGAATTCAAGGAGTCATTTCTGAAATATTATAGTCCACAACCCGCAATTGATAAGATTCAGGAAGACTTCTTACGTCTCAGACAAAAGGATGAAACGATTGATGAGATAACAAAAAAGTTCCTTGAGAGGGTGAAGTTCTGTGAGGAGATAGCGGGGACTGAGAGGCAAAGGATTGTACGTTACCATGCTATGTTAAAGGCTGAATATCGGGAATTTGTAAACCCCTCTAAGTGTGCGACGTTAAATGAACTAATTGAATGGGCAAGAGACAGAGAAATTGAGATAAAAAGGCAGGTTGAACGGGGAGAGAAAAGGGCGGCGGAGAAGCCTACCAACGCGAACCCATCGAAAAAGGCAAGATATCAAGACCAAAGCAAGAAAGGGAAAGCAAGTGGTGAAATCCCGACTTGCAAGACGTGTGGGAAGCATCATTCGGGTGAATGTTTGTCGGGAAAGAAGGGGTGCTACAAATGTGGGCGAGAAGGACATCCGTTTTATAGGTGCCCCGAAAACTCAAAGGCGTGTTACAATTGCAATGAACCGGGGCACATTAAAGCGGAATGTCCGAAACTCCAACAAGGGGCAAAGAGAGATGGAAAGAAGGACGAGCCCCCCAAGGCTCGCGGAAGGATGTTTCAGCTAACCTCGGATGAAGCTAAAGCTAGCCCGGACGTGGTTTCAGGTATATTCTTGGTTAATTCTATGCCTATGAATGTTTTATTTGATTCCGGGGCTAGTAGGTCATTCATTTGTAATGAATTGTTAGCTCACCCATCGTTTAAGCTTGAAAAGATGTCAATACCCTTAGAGGTTGAAGTTGCTGATAGTAAAAGCTATTTGTTGCATGATATTTGCAAAAACTGTAAGATAATAATCGAAGATGAGGAATTTAGTATAGACCTTGTTCCAATGTACATGGGGGAATTTAAAGTAGTTGTAGGAATGGATTGGTTAGCCCAAAATCATGCTGAAATTCAATGTGAAAAGAAAATCATTCATATAGTAACCTCGGGGGGGAAACGGATAAGTGTTCAAGGGGAAAGGGTCATCAAGCCGAAATTGTGCTCTATAGTCAAAGCTGTCAAACATGTGAGGAACGGGGGTAGGGCTTATCTATCTTATGTGATTGACACTAGTCGAGGTGTCCCAAAGCTTGAAGATGTGAACGTGGTGAATGAATATCCGGATGTATTTCCGGAAGACCTACCCGGGCTCCCACCTGAACGAGAAGTAGAATTTAAAATAGAGCTTAACCCGGGTGCAAAACCGGTAGCTAAAGCTCCTTATCGGTTGCCCCAACCGAAATGAAAGAATTGATGACGCAACTTCAGGAGTTGCTCGATAAGGGTTTTATTAAACCAAGTGTTTCGCCATGGGGAGCACCCGTATTATTCGTGAAGAAGAAAGATGGCTCGATGCGAATGTGCATCGACTATCGAGAGTTGAACAAGTTAACGGTGAAGAATCGATACCCGTTGCCCAGAATTGACGACCTTTTTGACCAGCTACAAGGGGCGAGTTGGTTTTCAAAAATTGATTTGCGGTCAGGATATCACCAACTGCGTGTGCGAGAAGAAGATGTGCCGAAAACCGCGTTTCGAACACGGTACGGACATTACGAGTTTTTAGTAATGTCCTTTGGGCTGACGAACGCACCAGCTGCGTTTATGGATTTAATGAATCGGGTGTGCCGACATATGCTTGATAAGTATGTAATCGTTTTCATCGACGATATTTTAATATACTCCCGCAGTGAAGCAGAGCATGCTTCCCATTTACGTGATGTATTAGAAACGCTCCGCAAGGAAAAGTTATATGCAAAGTTCTCAAAGTGTGCCTTTTGGCTTAGAGAGGTACAATTTTTGGGTCATGTGATCGATGCGGACGGTGTTCATGTGGATCCGTCCAAGGTAGATGCGGTAATGAATTGGGTACCCCCGAAGAATCCAAGCCCCGAAGAATCCAAGCGAAATAAAAAGTTTTCTAGGCTTGGCTGGGTACTACAGGAGATTTATCCAAGACTTCTCCAAGATAGCCTCTCCTATGACAAAGTTAACAAAGAAGAATGAAAAGTTTATCTGGGGTGAAGAACAAGAAAAAGCGTTTCAGACTTTAAAAGAGAAGCTCTCAAATTCTCCGGTGTTGACACTACCGGATGGAACGGATGAATTAGTAGTATTTACTGACGCCTCCCGCCAAGGATTAGGTTGCGTATTAATGCAAAAGGGTAAGGTCATTGCGTATGCCTCAAGGCAACTCAAACAGCATGAAAACAATTACCCAACTCATGATCTAGAATTGGCGGCAGTCGTGTTTGCTTTGAAAATATGGAGGCACTACCTTTATGGGGTGAAATGTACTATCTTCTCGGATCATAAAAGCCTCAAATATTTTTTCGAACAGAAAGATCTCAATATGAGGCAACGAAGATGGTTGGAACTCATTAAGGATTACGATTGTGACATCCATTATCATCCCGGGAAGGCTAATGTAGTAGCGGACGCACTTAGCCGAAAGGAGTACCCGCCCCCGATTCGGGTAAAATCCATGAAGATGGTAGTCACTCTTAAACTACTTGATGAAATTCGAGAAGCTCAAACGAAATCTTTAAATGCTGTTGACCCAAAGAAAGAAAGAACGAAAGGGTTTATTCATGAATTGGAAGAGAATGCAAATGGTATGAAAACGAGGTACAATCGAATTTGGATACCTCGGTATTGTGAGGTGAAAGAATTGTTGTTGAATGAGGCTCACAAGTCTCGATACTCCGTTCATCCGGGGGCTACAAAGATGTATCGAGACTTGAGGATGAATTACTGGTGGCCGGGGATGAAAAGAGACATTGTCAAATATGTTGCTAAGTGTTTGACATGTTCCCAAGTAAAGGCCGAACACCAAAAGCTGTATGGAAAGTTACAACCCTTGGAGATCCCGGTGTGGAAGTGGGAACATATAACGATGGATTTGGTGACTAAGCTTCCCAAGACAAGAAAAGGGCACGATGCAATATGGGTGGTCGTTGACCGACTGACCAAAAGTGCACATTTCCTACCTAGTCGGGAAAATTATAATTCAGAAAAGATGGCGGAAGTCTATATGAATGAGATCATATCCCGACATGGAGTTCCAGTGTCTATAGTATCCGATCGGGACACCCGGTTCATATCTCGTTATTGGAGGAAGTTTCATGATGAATTGGGGACCCAATTACACATTAGCACCGCCTACCATCCACAAACCGATGGTCAGTCAGAACGAACTATTCAAACATTAGTTGATATGTTAAGGGCGTATGTTATGGATTTCGGAGGAAGCTGGGATGATCATCTACCTTTGGTAGAGTTCTCATATAATAATAGTTATCATAACAGCATAAAAATGGCCCCCTACGAAATGCTTTATGGAAGGAAATGTAGGACCCTAGTTTGTTGGGGGGAAGTGGGACAACGAGAGATCGCGCCAAAAGAAGTAGTGACCAAGACGAATGAAAAGATTGATATGGTTAGGTCAGGATTAAAAGCAGCGCAAGATAGACAAAAGTCTTATGCGGATCGACGAAAGCGACCAATAGAATTTCAAGTGGGAGATCTGGTGTTATTAAAGGTCTCTCCATGGAAAGGAATAATCCGTTTTCGTAAACGCGGGAAGCTAGGCCCTCGATACATTGGGCCATTCAAAATACTCGCCCGGGTTGGGGCGGTGGCATATCGGTTAGAGTTACCACCCGCGTTGGATGGGATTCATAACACCTTTCACGTGTCGCAGCTGCGAAAATGTCTCGCAGATGAGACTGCATATGTGCCACTGGACGATATTGAAGTAGATGAAAAATTGAATTATGTTGAAAGGCCTGTAGCAATAAAAGACTTCAAAGTAAAACAACTCCGCAACAAATCCGTTCGGCAAGTATTGGTTCAATGGCAACATCGGAAGGGATCGGATCTCACATGGGAAGCGGAGGATGATATGCTAAAGTACTACCCAGAGTTATTCGGTATGTATTCTGGTTTCGGGGACAAAACCATCTTAAGGGGGGTAGACTTGTAACACCCCAAATTTTTGTATGACATGTCATAATGTTTAATCGAAATACTTTAGCAAAAAGAAATGGTAGACATGAAATTTTATCATTTATAAGATTTGTAGCATTTTAACAAAATCTAAAATCTTATAATTAGGTATGAAAGATTATTAAATTAGTAAGTAATAAAGAGAAAAATGTCATGTTATAATAGTTAAGGGGTTAAAATGAAAAGTGTGTAATTAAAACAAAAAAAAAATGAAAATGTCAAGTATGTGTGTGTGTGGTCGATCGTGAGAAGGCCAGGAGAAAGTTCTCCATCTCAAAACCCTAAGATACTAAATTCCATCAAATTGAAAAGGGAATCAAGGATTTTTCGAATGCATGAGCCAAGAACTTCAACTATCTAAGTGTTCTTGACATCTAGTAAGTGTAATTTCATGATTTGTTAACATTTGATGAAGTGGGTTATGTATGATATATGATGTTTGTATGAAATCGAACCTAGATGTTGAATGATAGGAACAAATATGAGTTATATGATGTGCTATTTCGATTTTACTAGTAGTTGGGGCAAAAACCCACTTGAGATTATGTAAGGTAGTAAAATTTAGTAAAAGTTGTAATGTTGATGTTAAACTCAGGTTATAGAAGTGTTTTGATGAGTTATCTGATTTGAATCAGACCTAGTATGGTTACGATTGTTTATCTATTCGATGAAATTAGGATGAATGTGTTATAAATACTTGTACATCATGCTTATTAGATTGTACGCACGCCATGTGTTCGATGAAATGTCTAAATTAATGAAATTGTGTTTTTGTATGAAAGTTTGTTAAGTTGATGAAATATGATTATGGTCGGAGTGCGTATGGTTTATAAACATCATAATAGTATGACAAAGAAAATGAGAATAATGAAATTTGTCGAAAGCTAAGTATATGAAGTTGTGATGTATATGAACAAAGAAGGAAGAAGGCGCAAGTCACTCGAAATCACAAGCGTCTCAAGATCGCGGTAAGTTCATATGAACTTTATGTACTATAATTGTAGATTATGAATGATACCATTTAGAACTATGATTTTGGCATAATTTCCCTTTATGAATCATGATTGAATAAATGCAAAGAGTTGTATGGAGAAATGTTCGAAAGATCAAGTTGTGGTAAAATTTAAAGGATCCGTCTATTAGGATGAAATGTTAAGTAGAATGATAGTTGGAATGTTTAGGAATTAGATTTGCCATACGGATCAATTGGGGTAAGTACATTGAAGGATATGATAAATGTTACCGAATGTAAGTAAAGAAAATGTTAGTAAGGTATTATGTTATGTTAACGGGTTGAAAAAGAATATGGAACTAAAGGATTTTAATTGTTATGTGTTACGAACTAACAAGTGTTTGTTGTTATGAATGTTAGGTAAATCTCATGCTTGATTTCGGTGCACCCGGAGCGAACACACAAGTGTCGACCTTTTACACGCTTCCGGTTCATGTTGTTAAATATGAATGGGTCAAAAAAACTTCGTTTTGTCATATGATGTTAGTTTGTGGCTAGTATGTTTGTAAGTAGCTAGAAATTCTAAATCTTTTGGTATATTTTGTAAAAATTGTTCATGGTGAACTTTATGGTCATAACTTTGTGGTTTTTGAAAAGTGTCGTAGAACATAATTAAAATGATGTTGTTAAAAGCAGGGAAAAGGTTAAGTTTTCAAACGGGTCATGTCGAAATTTTTTTTAGAGTTTTGTATAAAGTTATGTTATATGTTATATGTGGAATATGGGCGTTTCAATGCTAAAGAAATGAAAAGATAAAATGTGATAAACAATCTTACTAAGGATGTACCAGTAGGTTTTTACACATTTAGTAAATTGTGACGAGATATAAACTAAATTTCAAACTTGCTTGTTCTGTGGGTTACCACAAACTTGGATATATAGGTAACCCCTGAAATCTTGTTTGAAAGGTCCCTTATTCTGAGATACTAGGTCTTTATGCTCAGTGATATCTGGGGTATTATCCCGGGACTTCTGCTGTATGGAAGTACTGACCTAGTCCCCGGATAATACTTTCCGCAAAGCTTTGAAACATAAGCGCCGCCCTCAGCATGCTGTTGAAACAATAAAATTGATAGTCGCTGCTGTTGAAATTAAAAGATCCTCTAAAGGGGACACACCAAAAGTCGAGCCGTCATCTCTCTGCTGAACGGAAGTTCTGACCTGAGCTCTCACGGTTTCGCATTTAACCCCTATACAGATATCAGCTGTGGTATACTCACCTGTAAGACTGAATATTGGGATCTGGATACGGGAGTATATTCAAGTAGTGGGACACACGGATAAGTTTAAGTTCTTAAAACATTAATATCGTATCTCGGATCAGTTGAACTTTGTGTGAAAATTTCAGTGGACCGATATACTGACAATCTAGGTAAATTGTTTAGAACTGAAAATGTAATTCAGCTTAACGGTGATAGTGACATGTCTCATAAACTGATATGATCCTCTTACACGAACTCACAAAAATCTGTTTGTAAATATTTCATTCTCTGCATTTCATTTCTTTACATTGAAAAATCCAAAAAGATTTTGTGTGTGTTTTAGCATAAATTTTGAAAAAGTCAAAAAGATTTTCGACAACTGATGTTGAAAAACGGATTTTCAAAATTCCGAGTGCTAAACATGATGAGCAGCATTTGAGGGGGAGTGTTTGTGTAATTCAAAATGTTTTTGTTAAATCTAACCTTCTTCAAGTGGTTCATCATAGTCATATGAGAGTAATCGTGTGTTGGTGCAATGTGGTTTGAAATATTTGTGAAAGAAAATTTATTTCGGGGTTGAGATTGTGCAGGTAGCTAGGTTTCAATTCCTGAAGATTTCTGATGGAAAAGAGCCAAGTTTCAATCCTGGAAATCAATTCTGAAAATATGAGTAGAATCAGATTCTGATCATTGAAGTTCACATTTATTGTTGATGCTGATAAACTTAAGGAATCAAGAGATCCGATCAAGAGAATTAGAGTGTTTTAAAGCCAGGTTATTCGATTCTGAAAGCCTGTGAAGATCAGACAACGATCCTGAAGATGTTACTGAAGAACAAAAGAATGCCAGTAAATCGAGAGGGAGAGTCTGAAGATTGAAAGAAGATTAAGCCCAGAGACTGATCTAGATTGAAGATGTGAAGACACAGTTTTGAAGTCAAGGTGTGTTGGCGACTCCATCAACATCTGAGGGGGAGTCTGTTAGTGCACTACATCTGTTGATTTCGTCTAGGTGTCTAGGATCAGTTCTTACATCGTATTGTATAGAATATGGCGCGAAATACGAGAAAACGGGAGTATGTATAGGTTTTAGGAATCAGGTTCGCTCATAGAGTCAGTTGTTCCTGGATCGCTTATTTGTCAAGTATGGACCGCTCATGTGGACATGCTTGGTCCGCTCTTATGGACATGTGTCACATGAGTGGACCCAACAGTCTATATATAGAGGTCTTTAGAGCGTTCCTGAGTAGTGATTGTCGCATTCCACGCCGAAGCTCTGCCGGTGTGAAGATCGAGCTGTAAAACGTTTCAATTCAATAAAACAAGCAGTTAGGAGGAAGAACAAGCTATATCTACTTGCATTTCTTATTATTCCGCATCTGAAACACAAGAGACAACCTCTGAACGACTCGTTCGGGTCAACAAACGATCCTACAATATGTAATGCGAGCAAGTTCAAAACAATTGAACTGGGTTTATACAAAATGATTTTTTTTAAATAAGTAAATTCGGACATGGCCACAACAAAAACCATGTATACTTTTTAAAAGAAAAGCGAGTTTTCAGGAATTTTATTGATTCATTTGCAATGAATGATCGTTTTTGCAAGAATGCGGTTTATAATGCAAAGATCAAGTATAGTGAAATGATATTTGAACTTTTGATAAAACAACTAATTTGGAATGATGCCCTTTTTATGGTCTTCATAGCTTAAATGAACCACATGCGCAATGAACAGTGCATGTGTAACGTGTAGATTTACCAAGAAATGAAATGGATCAATCTTTGTTGCTATGAAAGAAATTTTCATGGTATAATGATTATTTTAGAAGAAGTAGAAATACGAAAGTCAACTTATTATATGCGGAAGTCAGAATTTTAACGAAAGGAACTTTATCTGGAATTTCGGGTGATAACCGTTGTTGAGTGATGTTATCATGGAATGTTGACTAAAATGAAAATAGAGAGAGTTGCAAAGGTATGTGACTTCTTTTGTAGTGCTAATAATTATGACTCTGATTAGACTATGCATCGATGTTTGTGAAATATTGTTCCAACGTACCTTAGCAATATTCAGATCGTTTGTAAGATCGTGTGGCAAAGTACTTCTTATTGATTAGTAGTTCTTCTACTGACGGAATTAGTATTGGTGTTATTATGCCCAATTTATATTTTCCGAAGGTCTTGCCTTGGAAAGTCGTGTGTGCTAAACTTCAAAGTCCGTGGACATATAATTTAAGTTTCATGTGTTTTCTTGTGCACCAACAAAATTTTACATGCTTCTTATTTGCTTTCATAATTATGGCGTTAATAATTCATGGAAACGCATTGGTAATTCTTATATTTTTGATGGTGTCCCAACCTAATGGGTTTCCATTTATCATTATTGTCGCTCGAGTTTCGAGGTAGATGATCAAACGAAATAATGTTTGATATCGAAAAAGAGATTCCTGATAAAATCTAGACACATATGCTTGTGCTTTATTCTAAATTGTCAATCCTTATAGTTTTTGGATTTCCTTATAGATATACATATCTATATAATCACATATTTCACATGCGGTAATATACATATCCTTTATAAAGTCAATGTATTTATCAGATTCATATTTCCAAGGACCAGTCAGAAATCTGGTCAAGATATTATTTAGGGAAATCTTGTCACTCGTTCGACATATCATATACCCCGTCTTACCCGGTACTCGCCGGAGAGGTAATCTCGGTATATCCGGACAACTGGAGAGTCTGCTACTCTATACCCAGTTTTTGCCGGAGAAAATTTCCTATTTCCCATAAATAGTATCTTTTCAAGATTTTAAAGGTGCCTCTTCTATTAGGGCTTTTATTCAGAAGCAAGGAAATTTGTATTTCCAGAACATATCTTTATTCTAGATCAAGTAATATCAATAATGAATAAATAGCAATTAAGTGTTATTGCCTGCTAATCGTCATTCTTATGGCATACCAAATTACATTATACTTATATGAGTAATTTACCTTGGAATTTATATTAAGGCAAAATTCTTAAGTTCAAGTCTAAATATCATCCTGAGTGCTATAATATTAAGTTCCTAACTCTCTGTTTAAACTTAGGTATTATTACAACACCTAATTGCTTAAACAAGTGGCTTAGCTTATACTAAGGCATCTTTTCTTATGTTCATGTCTAAATGCTATCAGATGTGCTACCAGTTAATAGCAGTCTCCTAACTCTTTTATTTAAGCTTAAGTATTATTACCACAACACTTATAGGCTTAAAGTAGTGGCTTAGCTCTCATACCACCTTTTACTGTCACGACCCCCGACCCCATCCTGGCCGGAATCGGAAGCCATGAGCAGTCCAGTGGTACCGGTGATTAATTTTGAAAAACATTGCAGCGGAAATTTCATCAGGACCGTGAGTTAGGAAAAATATCAGAGTTTAAAAACACCGGATTTTTATTTAAATAGATGGGATAAAACCCATGTTTTACAATGGTAGCTTTAATATAAATAAATTTGATTTTATAAAACAAGATTTCTTAATTTGATTCAATTAATAAAATAAGCCACTTCTTGAAGTCCTTCAGTGCCGGATCCAATCCTTACTCCAATCTACTGTAATTACCTGAAACGCGTTTTAAAAAGGTTTTGTCAGCGGGAAATACTGAGTGAGTTCATTCAGGTTTTATACAAAAAAAGATTTGTTATAATTCACAGTATTAAGAGCGATTACAATGTTTCTAATATCAAACCAACTACCCACGGTACTTTATCACTCGACCCACTGGCCCACCTGTCCAGTGGTGTCTGTGATTATGGTCATATCACCCATTGGCTGCCCCAATGTTGAAGATTATCAAGTAATGTATACAAACCCCACATACCGGCTGTAACTTGGTGATTACAAAGACTTAATCCCTGTAATTATAACTTTGAAAATAATTTGGAGTTTTGTAAAACAGTTGATAAAAAGAGAATGACTCACATTATAAGCATGCAGTATTGAATTAACAAGCTTCCTGATTCACGCTCTTCAGAGAATTAGCATCTATTTTGATTGTAGGTGTATGGATGAAGTTTAGCCTATTGGTAAGACTAACAACCTAATTTAGGAAATGATGCACACGAAACTAGGTAAATAACTAATACAGCATTTACGACAATTCACGAGATTAAACCCTCACAACGATTAACAAAGTGCAATACTTAACAATTCAGCGGATTCACAACGAATGACAGAGTATAGTCCGGGTTTGGACAGCACTCAAACATTCAAGTCGAAATCACGATGAATAACAAAGTATAAACTCAATTTGAGCAGCACTCAAACAATCGTTGGATAGTTTCAATCGATCAGACGTTGAATCGTAATAGCGATCGAGTTAATACCCTGTATCGTAGCAGAATTCGTGATTGTGGGTGTTTTATAGTAGAACGGCTATAACTCGGAGTGTAAGACGGAATTTTCCGTCGTTCCAACTCCAGAAATCAAGTCCCACAGCCTACTATTTATAGCTGGAAAATCGTCCCTCTCGCGTGTCGCGACAGGAACATGTGCACCTGTCGCGTGGCGCGACGAGTCTATTTTCTAGCCTAGGGTGGACACGTTTAGGGGTAGGCTTGCTGAGTTGACGGAAACGATAATTTTAATTTCTACAGCGAGTTATATGGATAACCGTCAAGTAGGGAATACCCCTCTTGAGTTTTAGGGGCCCTGATCCTGATTCTGATTGTTATGAAAATTTTAGGAGTTGTGCAGGATTACTTGGGTGTCTCTATTAGGGTTTCCTATTGGGTAAATAAAATAATGGATATGACTTTTGATGAGAGTTGTTTACAAAATAGAATAATAAATAAAATTTTTGGGTAAATCACAAAAAGAGAATAAAACAAAGAGAATGGGCCCACTGTGTAACTTTAAGGTTCAACTAGAAAGACTCCTGGTATAAATTTTGGGTATAACTTTTGGACTATAAAAATATATATTGCACTTGTGTTAGGTATAGTACCCCTAATTCAACCTTGTCCCGAAGTCCCGAGATAGAATCCCAACAACTTAGTCGGGCAGAGCCCTGACATATGTTATGAGACTCAGATCAATCGGAAAGGGTATTGGCGATCGGGAGTTAAAACACTTAAAACGAAGCAATGCTTTGGAGTATTATATATATATATAACACTTAAGAAAATATATACATATGTAAAAGCAACAGAAAGAAGGCGATAGAATAGGAAAAGGAATCTAGCAAATGGAATTTGTGAAATGGTTATCTATACTTATATACTTTCAATTTCTTGCATGAAAAGCTTTTTGATTCAAAGTGTTACACGTACATACTTACGTGTCCTGATTTTTTTATGTAGGTTAAATTTATTCTATTTTTATATTTAGAAATTACACCTACGTGTATTTTGGATTGTAAATTAAGATTCTTTTATTTTATTTAGGTTTTTGTTTATTATTATTATATTTTATTAATTTATATTTAATTAATTCAACTGCTTCATTTATTTGGCGCGTATAACTTCCAAAAGATAACGTTCTAGAAAATAATAAATATGTCATTAGAATGAGAATATTTTTTGTCTACATTTGCGTCTAAGTTTTATTAAAAATAGAGTAGGTTCAAAATACCATGTATTTTATAATTTAATTATTATATGGTTCCTAGGCCCGTCTAGAAAACTTTATATTTCTAACATTTGACTTACCCGAAATCTACGCGTCTAATAATATAAGTTTATATACTTTTATTTTATTTAGAAAGGTCACCCATATACAGGCCAATTAGTTATAATATTTCAATCAACTATATATAGAAAATAGTGTTTAAAACTATTTGGGTTGAATATTTATATTAAAAATAAACTAGTTACTAGTTACTACTGGTTAATAAATTTTACCAAACTTATTATTCTTATATAAAAATAGGAATGTTACATATACGACAAGAACAAGCACCACGAATCACCTTGAGCTATAGTTTCTCTCTCTACTTTCTCTCTCTAAGCACCAAGCTCCAAATCTCACAAATGCCCAAAAGTCTTTAAACTAAACCCTAAGGCTCCTATTTATAGGCACAAGGCATAAGGGATTTCCCCTTATTTACAAGATTGCCACCTTGCCCTTTTTCCTAAATATTACATCATAAAGTCTAGTTTACTTCTATTTTGGCTACGGTTTTGATTGACGGGGGTGATAGACATTACTGCACTAAAAGAAGCTATTAGTGTTAGTGTGAAGAATGAAGAAGAAAAGTCTGTTTCATCAGATGAAACCTTGCTAAGTTCAAATGAAAGTTCAGAAAGAGAAACTGTTTTTGATCAAACACCATCTGATTCTAGTTTTTCAGATGATAGTTCTGACAAGTCAATAGAGTTTGATCAATCACCAACTGATGACAGTGGTGATGCTGAAGAAGAAAGACACATTAATGTTGCAAAAACTCATTTATCTCCTGAAAGCTTTCATTTTTATTTTGCAGATCGCCTGAAGAAGCTGAAGGAGAGATGATATTCGCTAATTTACACATATTTTAGTCCCCAGTTTTACCCCCATTTTATGCGTTTTCGGCCGTAAAACCGTCATTCGGATACTTAATTATCTACATTTTTGTTTACAGGCCTAAAACAGCATACCAGACAAGATGATAGCGAAAACGAGGAGTTTCCGGACAAAACGACAAGGCTGCAAAGAATCTGTTGGAAAAACTGACCTGAGCGTTTGGCACGGTCATGCGGCCATATGCACGACCGTGCATATCCGATGACCCATGAAGACCAGCGGTGAACGAGGGTGCAACTCCGAGATAAAGGCCAAACCCGAAACGGCACGGTCGTTCAAGTGAAGAACGGTCGTGCGGTTCCGAGATCAAACATAACATCGGAACTGAACGACCAAGGAACCAAGCGTGCAACTCAGACCTCGGTAAGGAACGCCCGTGCCAAATATGGAACGCCCGTGCGTGACCGAAGACCAGTCAACGATCTGTGACGTCATGCAGTATGGTGGCCAACCACCAATAATGCTTAAAGTGCACGGTCGTGCGATCGGGAGAACGGCCGTGCAACTTCGAAAAAGCATTTAAACAGAACAGAACCATTTTAGTAGTAACTCTGGACATTTTGGGAGCTCTGCAGGCGATTTTGAGGCTCTGAAGGCTGCTGCTTTCACTCGATTCAAGCCACATTGCCCGGTTTTGCTCATTTACTATCCAGATTCTCATTCTTATGCTTGTTTATGGTTTGGTTTCTCAAATCTTTCCATAATTTTGTTATGTTTCAAGCATCTAGACTGATTATTATGTATTAATGTAAGCCTTTGGGCAAAAACACAACAATCCCTTGCTTGATTATAGCTATTAGTATGTCAATCTATGTTTGTAATGACATTTTGAAGTGTTTTCTATGATTATCTTTGATGATTAGTTTGCAACCTTATTATTGATATTGATTTCTTGATTATAAGTAATTGTGTTGGATGATTGGTGCTTGGTTAGGTAAGATAGTTGAAAAATGAAGCTTATTTAATCATGTATTAGTAAACTTTTAATTTGGTTAACTAGCTTAACTTGGTTAAAATGTGGGCACCATGATACTCTAACGGGTTAGTGGTTTAATAAAATGTAATTATTGTTAATCAAGAAAGCTTGCCTTCACGGAAGGACTCTAACGGGTTAGGTGGTGTTGTTACGAATTCTTGCCATGATTTGTTAGCTTAGTTAGTAGTTTCGGCCAAAATTGCTATCTTGGTGAATTTATGTGCAAGATTTGTAAAATGAACTCGGTTGTGATTTAATCTAGTTTATGCTTGTCTCGGTGGTTGCATTGTGTTTATCGGTGTTGCTTTCCTTGATTAAGTGAGGTTAGAAAACTCCTAACGGATGACTAACTTATTTTTAGGAGATTTTTGTAGACATTTATCAATTGCACGTTAAAGAACAATTTTAGGTGGTTAAAGTGTGTTTATCGTTTTAACTTTCCGAATGATTGTCATGTTAGGATTCCCGAAAGGGATACTAATTGTCTTAAAATGGAAAATTGACCGAATGCTTCTAGTGCCAAAACTGACTTAGTTGACATGCTTTGGTTGTGTATTAAGCAAGGCTATTTATATATAATCTACTATGTTTTATAAGTATTTATTTATGCTTACTTTAGATTAATTAAAACCAAAACAACGTATGTTTTTACCGGTAATTTAGTGACAAAGGTCTAGTATTATTTCTCCGCCCATTTCCGTGGATCGATACTTGGCTCTTACCGATACTTTACTACATATATGACGGGGTACCCTTGCCCTTTCGTGTGTGTTTTGATGTAAAAGTAATAATCACTTTTATAAATTTAAAACCAATTCGTGTGTAATTTCATTGCAAAAATATGTGTAGTCACGCACGTAACCAAGTTTTTGGCGCCGCTGCCGGGGAATGGCGAGTTTTAGGAACGACCCGAGTCATTGTGTTATCGGTGTATATACTTGTTAATATTTGTGTATATTTTTCGTGATTATTTATTTGTTGATATTTCTAGATTTTAATTCAATTTATTCATTTTCGTGATTCTTTTGTATACTTGTAAATTTTTACTCTATTTATTTGTTCAAATCCGGATTTATTTATTCATTTATTCTTTGAGTTTTCGGCTCTTAAAAATCATTTTTGTACTAGCCGATTCGATTATTTCCGTTGCTTTAACTTTTATAAAAATTTCGGCCCATTTTCGGATTTTTATAAATTTTACAGCCCATATTTATACATATTCTGCTTCTATTCAAAAAAAAAACAGCATTATTTTATTAATAAAATATTCATTATGTCAGTTTTTCGTTTGCAGGTTGATGTCCTCAACTCCCGCGCCCGCTATTGCTGAGCCGACTGACGAACCAGCGCATAATCTTAGAAGAAGTAAGAGGCTGCGCGAAAGGTCGCTTGTCGTTGCACAACGCATAGCAAATGCAATCGACGAGTCGGTGATTATCTCTGGAGACGAAAGCTCAGGGGACGAGGAGAGAGTCGTCATGGCGGACGACGACCAACCGCTGAATGAAACAAACCAGCCCGGAAGGGCAGGCCTGGAGCCGAGTATCCTTCAGCCTACTATAGATACTCCTACTTTTGAAATTAGACCTAGTATTATTAATATGGTACAAAATTCTGTACAGTTTGACGGACGTGAGCATGAGGATCGTGGGAGACATATCGCTGCTTTTCTCGCTGTCTGTTCCACATTTAGGATTACAGGTGTTTCGGAGGATGCGATTCGGTTGAGGTTGTTTCCGTTTTCGTTACGTGACAAAGCTAGAGCTTGGCTTATGTCACTTCCTGCCGGGTCCATCAGGACCTGGAATCAGTTGGCGGAGCAGTTTATGCAGAAATATTTTCCCCCTGAGAAAACGAACAAACTACGGAACCGGATTGTTTCCTTTCGCCAGGACGAGGGCGAGTCGTTGCATGCAGCTTGGGAGAGATTCAAGGATTTGTTGATTGATGTACCACATCATGGCTTCTCCAAGCGACAGCTGGTTTTGACGTTCTATCAAGGGCTCAGCTATAATACGCAAGAGCGATTAGACGTGAACGCGAGAGGCGATCTTGGAACTAAGACGCCGACTGAAGCGTATGATATTATAGAAAAAGCTGCATTGAAATCCAGCTCGCGTCGGGAAGGAGATAGAGGTCGATCATCATCATCTCGATCAGGAGTTCATGCTGTAGACGACTACACGGCCATTACTGCACAACTCTCGGTTCTTACATCGAGATTCGACAAGTCCCAGATGATTGCGCATGCTGGCTCGGGATGTGACCAGTACGGAGTGTCACACGAGCCCGGGGCATGTTTTCAGGGAGTCGTATATGAGGGCCACGAAGAAGTAGATTTTGTGAGTAATCAAGTGAGGCCGTAGAACAACCCGTACAGCAACACTTATAATCCCGGTTGGAGAAATCACCCAAATTTTGGGTGGCGAGCGAACGCAGGAAATCAGAACCCATTGGGGTTCACTCAGCGTGCTCCAGCGCCTCAGCAGGGTCAGCAGTACCAGCAGTACAACCAACCCTACCAGCAGCGTCCATATTCGTACCAGAATCAGGGCACTGGGAGTAGCTCCCAGCAGCAGGCCCCTCAGTCTAGTTCCAAGCTGGATGATATGATGGCTCAGCTTCTCTCTAGCTCTGAAAAACGATACCAACAAAGCGAAGATCGTTTTCTGGCTAACGAGGGAGAAATGAGGAGTCAGAAGGCCTCGATTCAGAATATCGAGAATTAGGTTGGCCAGCTGGCACAGATGATGTCCAAAAGACCCCCAGGCGGTCTTCCGGGTAATACAGAACCAAACCCGGGTGGACACAGGGATGTGAATGCTGTCATGACCAGGAGTGGAAAAACTACCGGACCCGCCATATCGGACTCAGTACCGATCACTGAAGCGGTCCCGACTGACACATCGGACGAGGGGCAAGCCAGGCTACGCCCAGCAAGTACAGCACAAGTCCAGGAGCCGGTCAAAGATTACACTCCTCCGGTACCTTATCCAGGCAGGATGAAGAAGCAGAAGAATGAAGAACAATACGGTAAGTTCCTAGAGTTGTTTAAGCAACTACACATCAATATACCGTTTGTTGAAGCCTTGGCCCAGATGCCAAAGTATGCGAAATTCCTTAAGGATATCCTCTCGAATAAACAGAAGCTCGAGGATATATCATGTGTGGTGATGAATGAGACTTGTTCCGCCGTTCTGCAAAACCGTCTGCCCACGAAAATGGGAGATCCTG
Source organism: Helianthus annuus (assembly GCF_002127325.2). Lineage (NCBI taxonomy): Eukaryota > Viridiplantae > Streptophyta > Magnoliopsida > Asterales > Asteraceae > Helianthus > Helianthus annuus. Next base: position 163,998,130 of record NC_035449.2, on the reverse strand, counting down.
GTAGTTTCACGCTCCCGTGTTTGATTGGAAACATGTCTGTTAGCCATGCATTGGCTGACTTGGGAGCGAGTATTAACCTTATGCCGTATAAGGTTTTTACTAAACTGGATCTGGGTGAACCGTCACCCACTAGGATGAGCATTCGGTTGGCAGATCGCTCAATAAAGTATCCGCGCGGATTTGTGGAAAACATGCTTGTAAAAATCGATAAATTTGTTTTCCCAGTGGACTTTGTTATCCTTGACATGGATGAAGATTCAAGGGTACCTTTGATACTTGGATGTCCTTTCCTCAATACAGCGAGGACGATTGTTGATGTGGCAGCTGGCCAAATCACACTCCGAGTGAATGATGAGCACGTGACATTCGATATCAAAAGATCGATGCAGCATCCGCAATGTCACGATGACAAGCTTTATTACGTCGACATTGTCGATGCATGTGTGTGCTCTCATTTTCAAGGTACTATTAACGAGATTGATTCGGACACACGTCTGTCGTGTGGGGACTTGATTGGCATTACGCAGGAGGGCCACGATTTCGAGCAGCCAGTCTATCAGATTGGTGACGATGGTTCCCAGAGTCCGGAGAAATTTCTTGAAATCGACCATGTGAAAAAGGGGGAAGCAGAGCCTTCGGTTGAAGATCCGACGCCTTTGGAGTTGAAAGAACTCCCGCCACATCTCGAGTACGCATTTCTAGACGAGGAGCGTCGCCTACCGGTCATAATTTCAGCATCATTGGAAAAAAGATGAGAAAAATCGGCTTCTCGAGGTTCTAAGACTTCATAAGAGAGCCATTGCATGGAAAATCATGGATATCAAGGGCATCAATCCTTCTTTTTGTACTCACAAGATTCTGATGGAAGACGAGTACAAACCATGTGCACAGCATCAGAGACGTTTAAATCCAAATATGCAGGACGTGGTGAAAAAGGAGGTGATTAAATTGTTGGATGCCGGCATGATTTATCCTATTTCTGACTCTGTGTGGGTGAGTCCGGTGCAGGTTGTACCTAAGAAAGGTGGTATGACTGTAGTCTCGAATGATAGGAATGAACTAATTCCTACCCGTACCGTCACTGGGTGGCGAGTTTGCATTGACTACCGCAAGCTCAATGATGCTACTCGCAAGGATCACTTCCCGCTTCCATTCATCGACCAGATGTTGGAACGTCTGTCGGGGAAGTTGTATTATTGTTTCCTTGACGGATTCTCTGGGTACTTTCAGATTCCTATCGCTCCTGAGGATCAGGAGAAGACTACCTTTACATGCCCCTTCGGCACATTCGCCTACCGGCGGATGCCTTTTGGGTTGTGTAATGCACCAGCGACCTTCCAGAGATGCATGGTTGCAATTTTCCATGACATGATCGAGGATTCCATGGAGGTTTTCATGGATGATTTTTCGGTATTTGGGGATTCCTTCGATCACTGCTTGGAAAATTTGAGAAAGATGTTGAAGAGGTGTGAGGAGACGAATCTGGTCCTGAACTGGGAGAAATGCCACTTCATGGTGAAGGAGGGCATAGTTCTAGGACACAAGATTTCGCATGCTGGTATGGAGGTCGATCCAGCCAAAGTGGATATCATTTCACGACTTCCGCCTCCCACCTCTGTTAGAGCGATACGGAGCTTTCTCGGTCATGCCGGGTTCTATCGGCGATTCATTAAAGATTTTTCAAAAATCGCCAGACCCATGACCCGTCTGTTGGAGAAAGACGCCCGTTCATATTCGGAGATGATTGCTTGAGAGCCTTTGACCTTCTCAAGCAAAAGTTGATTGAGGCCCCTATTTTAGTTGCACCGGACTGGAGTTTGCCGTTTGAGATTATGTGCGACGCGAGTGATTACGCCATAGGGGCCGTTCTTGGTCAAAAGAGAGAAAAGCACTTTCACCCGATCTATTATGCGAGCAAAACTCTTCACGACGCTCAAGAGCATTATACCACGACTGAAAAAGAGCTCTTGGCGGTCGTTTTCGCATTTGATAAATTTAGATCGTACTTGGTGCTTTCGAAAACCGTTGTGTATACTGATCACGCAGCCATCCGATATCTCTTCAGCAAGCAGGACGCTAAGCCACGTCTGATCAGGTGGATCTTGTTGCTGCAGGAGTTTGATATTGAGATTTAGGATAAAAAGGGTGCGTTGAATGTAGCGGCTGACCATCTATCTCGGTTAGAGCATGGAGACATCGTGGACGCGCGTTGGGATTCCATAAATGACAACTTCCCACACGAGTCTTTGATGAGTGTTGAGATATGCGATGAGTCGCCATGGTTCGCTGACCTTGCGAACTACCTTGCTTGCGGGATTCTGATTAAAGGGTTGACTCACCAGCAAAACAGGAAATTCTTTTCGGATGTCAAGCACTACATTTGGGATGACCCTTACTTGTTTCGGGTTGGTGCTGATCAGGTGATTAGGAGATGTGTTTCAGGGAAGGAGGCGAACGATATTCTGCGCCACTGTCACGAGGGACGTACTGGAGGCCACCATGGAGCCAACTTTACCGCCAAGAAAGTGTTGGACACCGGGTTTTATTGGCCGACTATATTTCGTGATGCGCAGAGTTGGGTTAGAGCGTGCGATGCTTGCCAGAGAGCGACAAATATATCGGCACGTGATGAAATGCCTCAGACCTGGATTCAGGTTTGTGAAGTCTTTGATATCCGGGGGATAGACTTCATGGGACCATTTCCCCCCTCACGAGGTAATAAGTACATCCTGGTCGTGGTTGACTATGTATCGAAGTGGGCGGAGGCACAGGCCTTACCCACCAATGATGCCAGGGTGGTCGTGAGATTTTTGAAAAGCTTATTTGCCCGGTTCGGCGCTCCGAAAGCGCTTATAAGTGACAGAGGGATGCATTTTTGCAATACTCAGCTCGAGAGAGCTTTGTCCCGTTACGGTGTGCATCACCGTCTATCCACGCCCTATCATCCACAGACAAGCGGGCAGGTGGAAGTCACGAACCGGGGGCTGAAAAGAATCCTTGAGCGGTCAGTAGGTGCAAACCGCAAGGATTGGTCAGATAAGCTTGATGAAGCGTTGTGGGCCTTCCGTACGGCTTACAAGACGCCTATTGGGACTACTCCCTTTAGGCTTGTTTACGGAAAGGCATGCCATTTACCGGTTGAGCTGGAACATAAAGCGATGTGGGCGCTAAAGACCGCAAATCTGGACCTAAAAGCCGGAGGTGAAGCCCGGTTCCTCCAGATTCACGAGTTGGAAGAGTTGCGACAGCGCGCTTATGAGAACTCCGTGTTGTACAAGGAGCGCACGAAGAGATTGCATGATAAACGCTTGAAGGACCACAAAGAATTCCAAGCGGGCGATCTTGTCCTTCTTTACAACTCGCGGTTGCGCTTATTTCCCGGAAAGCTTCATTCACGTTGGACAGGCCCATACACGGTTAAAGAGGTATTTCCGTATGGGACTGTTGCAATAGAGAACGCGGACGGCGTTATTTTCAAAGTAAACGGGCATCGCTTGAAGTTATACGTTGCCGGGCCGACAGAGTCGGTGATGGAGGTCATTGAGCTCCAAACCCCGCACACATCATAAGTGTGGGGAGGAGAGAGTCTACGCTGCTGACTCGTGGATAAAAAATGCAGCAAGAGCGTATTTTACGCTTTAGGGGTAGTTTAGTCAATTAGGATTTATTTTCTAGTTTTAGCTTGGAGTCTTGCTATCGGCTCGTCGACAAAAATTTAGCATGAGTCTACGCTACTGACTCGCCGACAAAAATGTAGCAAGAGCATATTTTGCGCTATAGGGGCAAAATTGTCCATTTTTATGTTTTTATAGTTTTAGCGTAATTTAGGTTAGTTAGGTAGTTTCCCTTAGTTTGTACAGTTTCTATTCGTGCCGGGCGAAGGTTCTATGTTGCAATATTGTTAGAACAGTTGGTGTGTCGAAAAAATGGCGAAAAACGGCCAAAACAGTTGCTGGAAATAGCTTCTGCAGAAAATTCTGATCTGCAGCTGATGCACGCCCGTGCCAGGATCCGCACGACCGTGCGTTTTCGAGGTTCCGGCACGGTGTGTCGCACCCTCGGTGCATCACCGAGGAAAATGAGTGTCGTCGGATTCGCACGACCGTGCCAATCGGCGAACGACCGTGCGGCAGGCTGAGGGCATTTTTGTCATTTTGCACATTATATATACCTTCATCTGCTGCAAAACCCCTCATTCGCGAACCCTAGCAACTGCAGCCGTTCCAGAGCGGTTTTTACACCAAATTGCACGATCTTTCGCACGATCTCGCACCCAACTTCGCACGGTACGTCTTTAGTGTTAGATTTCTTGTTTTCTTGCTTTCTAGGTAGATTTCCTCCGATTCAACAAGGGATTTATTAGGGTTCTCTTCATAAACAAATCGAAACCCTAACCCTTGTTGAATCGAAGTATCGTGGACACCCGATTGTGATTCCGACCCCTGTTAGCCCAATACTTGTTGAAATTTGCGAAAAATCAGGCTGTTATTAGATCAGGGGTTCGAAATACTGCAGAATCGGCGTTGCACGGTCGTTCGTGTATGGAACGGTCGTGCCTTTCCGGGTGTTCACTGCTTCTGATGTTGGTTCGGAGTTGCACGGTCGTTCCGATGTTCGCACGCCGTGCGATTCCGAGTTTGCTGGGCAGGTGGTGCACATCGTCGGTGATGCACGACCGTGCATATCGCCGCACGCCCGTGCCGGATGCCTAGATCAGTTGGACAGAAGCTTCATAACTTGCTGCTCGGCTGTTTTCAATTCCATTTTCTCCTGTTTCTATCTTTCTAACAATGTTCCCCATTACAGATGAATCATCCCTTCCTACAGTTTGACCCCAACAACGAGCGTGAAGCTTTATGCATTCCAAAAAGAGATGAATTATGGGCCCGGAGGGGGCAATTCGGAGTCCCTAGATGGCTGGATTGGGAAGTAATGCAAGAACTAAATCAGTATGACCGTTTGGAAAACATGATGAGTCGTCCACTTATAAATCTGGTCGGTTGCAACCGACCCGTTTACTTGGAGCTTACCATAGAGTTCTTTGCATCATATGCTTACGAAAAGCTAGTTGCTGCTCGACGACCCAAATTCCGCCACAAGGAGCGGATAGCTTTCAGATTGTGTGGAAGATGGCACAGGTGGTCGGTTGGTCGTTTGGGAAGGAGACTTGGGATTTACACTAGGGAAGACATGGATGATCCCAATGTCTTCACAGAGCAGTTCACTTTCCCGTCTGATGCAGCAAGGGATGAGTTTTAGGCTGCAAATGCCGTTGGGGACCCATACAACCCAAGGATGTCAAAGGCCTCACGACTTAAAGACCCTCTGGTGCGAGTGATGCACCATGTGTTTAGCCACACCATATGCGGGCGCATGGACAGTCTTGGTAACTGTCCAACACCTGATTTGATTTTTTTGTATGCATTGGTGGAGAAGGCGCCCATCAACTTAGCGGCGCGAATGGCTGAATACTTTGTGAAGTGCTCAGGGAGGACTCCTAACAGTCAAATACATGGCGGTCAGTATGTGACCGAAATTGCGTATAACGAACACCTTATGACTGATGAGGTACTTCAGGGTCTCACTCTGATCACCGAGGGGGTCCATATTGACATCAGATCACTGAAGGCAATGGGTTTAATTGTAGAGACTGATCAGGGGGATAGGTTGAGGGGGCTGAATAACAAGGTCTGGGACCCGTTACCCCCACTCCCAGCAGAAGAAGAGGAAGAAGATGTAGAGATGCAGGAGCAGCACCAGCCACACACACCGCCACACCAGACACCGCCACACCAGCCGCAGCACCATGAGTTCTACCAGCACCAGGACTGGCCTGAGTTTTATCAGCAGTTCCAGCAGATGCGTGTCACGCAGGAACAGCATGGTGCGTACATCGATCAGATTAGGACCAGCCAGGACCAGATCCGGGCTAGTCAGGATCAGCTCAGGGCCACGCAGGATCAGTTGAGGCAGAGCCAGGAGAGCTTATACCAGGGGGTGAGTGCCGGGTTTTCGTACCTATTCGGGGAGATGCACCATGCATATCCCGACTACTTCCAGCACCCTCCACAGTTCCCACCGTGGAACCCACCTGGTTATGGTGGTGCGGGCCCATCCTTCACGAGAGACGATGACGGCGATGACGAGTAGGAGTTGTTGGTGATATTCGTTGGTGGTTTTTATGGTTATTATTAGTACTTGTTATTTCGGGTGTTCTTTTTGCATACTATTTCGAACACCCTCGGATTGTATTGTACTTTTAAAACATTTTGCTTTATGTTATGTCTTTGTTTGCATTGTAGTATTTATGTACATTATGGTTTATTTGGGTTTATTCTGTTACTGTTCTGTTGCGCTGTACCATATGACATATTTGCAGATTGTGGCTATCAAGTCTTTGACCGGAGCATATGACAGACGCAGCTTTGGAAGCCTCGATTCATCAGATATCATCTTGAGGGGAGTACTATTATCCTTTTTCTCTATATTTCGGGTTTCGCATTGGGGACAATGCGAAGTTCAAGTGTGGGGAGGGTGTAACACCCCGAAAATATAAAACCTTATGTTAAAATTATAAATTTTTAATAAGCGGGGATTTACTAACTAGAAACTTTTAACCTAGTTAGTTGATAGACTAGAAATAACTCATGAAAGGTTAAAGCCTACTAAATAATGAGTAGAACAAAGTTGAGGGGCTGGAATTGTCAAAAGTTAAAATTTAATCACAACTAGTAACCAAACACTCCAAAATTTGGAGTGTTGGTCGATCAAGAAAGCAGAAGGGGGCGACACCCCCATTCCAAAACCCTAAACTCACTAAAACATCAAATTGAAGGCTCAAATCTGATCAAAAACAAAATCTAAACATAGATTAGTGATCCTCATCACGAGAGGATTCCAAGGTATGTAAAAACTTGTGTTAATTCTTTGCTTGAAATTCTCATGATATTGTGAAATCTGGAAATTTGATGTTGCATGAGTGTTATTTGGTTAGTTTAGAATCTATTTGGTGTTTAGAGGTTAGACTCAACCAATTACATGTGAAATCATGACCCAATTTCAGAAAACTCCATGAACACCTTGAAGGTGGGTTGTGGGTTTTACAAGATGATGATGAATTTTAGGGTTCTTAGTGGTTATACTAGTAAAATTCGACTTTAGAAGATAGTTCCAGAAAAGATGTGATGTTACATGATATATGATGGCTTAATTGAAGTTAAGTCAACCACTAAGCAATCCATAAACATGAAGATGAATAATATAGAAATTATGCCCTTTAGATGTTTGTGGAAATGCCTCAAAGAAGGTTGACAAATAGAAATTTGAAGCTTAAACGCTTAATTAAGATGTTTCGGTATATTATGCGAAATGATGTCTAAGAGGGTTCTAAACATGTCTTGTAAATGAACTCTATAGGACAAGATACCGAGACATCAAGCGGACAAGCCGGTGGTGATTCTCGATTGAAGGGTGTGCGTCAAGGTATGTAACATGACTCGTTACATTATGTGAAATTAGATTGTTGTAGTTGATTATCAAAGTTACTAGTTATTTTGAATTGAAGCGAAAGCATTGTTGTATTGAATACTTGTTTGAATAATGAACTAAACTCGTTGGTAGTTGTCATAAAGGAAGGAATTCCGTAGACAAGCCAAACGGGTCAAATAATTAAGTAATACATGACGTACATTCCAAACATGATAAATTGATGTATGTAGAGGTCATATTATGACGTACTAGAAAATATCAGATTTTTACTACATTGATGATGTAGAATGTTGAAACTCGAGAATTGGGATTTTGGTTGAATTGCTCAAACCAAACAAAAACATGGATTCCCAGGTGCTACCGTAATTTACGGTGTCACCGTAAATTACGGTAGAGACCAATGTTTTACGGTGGTTTTCTACTGTGTTACGGTGGATCCAGGAATTTCCAGCACTCACCGTAATTTACGGTGGCACCGTAAATTACGGTGGAGCCTGGAAAACTTTTATACTTTTGTTGTTTCAAAGTGATGTTAAACCTTGAAATCTCATCATTCATAAACGTCATAGCTAATGACTTATTTGTTGATTCTTAGGTAATTAGGTGGTCTCATGGATGGCGATCAAGCGACTTGATGATGAACCGAACACTCCACTACGAAGCTTCCGCTATGTTTGAACTTGTTAATCAGTGTTTCTTTTGTTGTAAACAATTCCTTAAACAACTTTACTTCAATCTACCTTTGTCTTATGTAGGCTAAGGGTGTAATAGTTTTTGAAACTTATGTTATTTTAACGTCTTTTGGTATAAAAATGGTTATTAAATTCTAGTGTAAATATAAGGGTGTAACAAGTTGGTAATCAGAGCCTCAGGTTGTCAATAAGTGTTCGGTTCAAGCTTGATCGACCATCCGGTAAGAACTAATTTCAGTTAATAAATCTTATATTACGTAAGGAATGAGAAATGAACAAATATGCATGAAAAGAGCAAGTAAGCTCAATCAACAGCAAGAACGATTGAATCAAGTTGTGAACTTGATTGAATCAACAGCAAGAACGATTGAATCAAGTTGTGAACTTGATCGAATCAACAGCAAGAACGATTGAATCAAGTTGTGAACTTGATCGAATCAACAGCAAGAACGATTGAATCAAGTTGTGAACTTGATTGAATCAACATCAAGAACGATCAAATCAAGTTGTGAACTTGATTGAATCAACAGCAAGAACGATCAAATCAAGTTGTGAACTTGATTGAATCAAACAAGAACAGCATGTGTTATAAATGGGATGTTTTAACAACTTGTGTAAACATTTCAGAAACGAAGATGGCTGATAAAGGTAATGATGATGCGGTGCCAAGAGTCACCGAACAAGTCAGAGAGGCGATTGCCGAAGAGGTTGGAAAGGCAATCGAAAACAGTCTGACAGGCTTCATTGATAGAATTCAAAACACAGTTCTATCAATGGTAGAAGATAGAATCAAGAAATTAGAAGACGACTCAAAACTTGAAAAGGAAAAACATGGAGGACGGAAACCTTGTTCATACAAGGAATTCATGGCTTGTAAACCACCGATATACAATGGGGAGGTTGACCCAATAGTGTGCCAAAGATGGCTAAGTGATATCGAAGGGGTATTCGAGAGAACCCATTGTGATGTAAATGACTATGTAGCCTATGGTACGGGTCAACTAAGAAATCAAGCAAAAGATTGGTGGGATAACAAGAAGAGAGAGATCGGTATTGAAGCTGTTAAGATCATGACTTGGGATGAATTCAAGACGCCATTTCTGAAGCATCATAGCCCCAAAGCGGTTATGAATAAAATCAAGCAAGAATTCATGCAGCTTAGGCACAAAAACGAGACCATAGACAAGATCACGGCAACATTTATGGATAAAATGAAGTTTTGTGATGATCTTGTGACAAACGAAGAACAAAAGATATACTACTATCATAACATGTTGAGTGCCGAGTATAGGGAGTTTATCACCCCTTCCAAATACGAGACCCTTACCGAGATTATAAATGCTGCTCGGGAGAGGGAAATAGAGCTGAAAAAGAGTATCGAAAGGGGTGAACGGAGGGCACCTGATGTAAATCCCAGCCCTACTAAAAAGGCACGAACAAGTGAGAGCTCAAGGAAATCTGATACGAAAGGCGGGTCACCGAGTTGCAAAATTTGCGGGAAGGGCCATAAAGGCGAATGTCATTACAAGGATAAGCCTTGTCCTATATGCAAGAAAACGGGACATATAGCCTTATCATGCCCGGAGAAGGTAACGGTTTGTTACAATTGTTATCGAACGGGTCATAAGAAATCTGAATGCCCGGAGTTGGTTGAAAAGAAGGGTGGGCAGGAACAGAAGGGTGAAGCCCCTAAAGCAAAGGCAAGATCTTTTCAACTAACCGCCGCAGAAGCAAAGATTGAACCTGATGTGGTCTCAGGTATATTTACTGTAAACTCGATTCCTGCACGTGTGTTATTTGATACGGGTGCGAATAAATCCTTTGTTTCATATGGATTTATTCGACATCCTTCATTTATTCTAACTAAATTACCTGTGCCCTTAGAAGTAGAGATAGGTAATAATAAAAGTTTTATTGTTTGCGATGTATGTGAAAATTGCAAACTGAGCATTGACGATGAGGAATATTTGATAAATCTAATCCCGATGTCGATGGGAGAATTTCAAGTCGTCGTTGGGATGGATTGGCTATCTCGACACCATGCAAAGGTCGTGTGTTTCCGTAAAGAGATAAAACTGACATCTCCGAGCGGGAAACACGTCACTATCTATGGCGAGAAAGGAGGCAATCCCATTGTATGCTCAATGCTGAAAGCACACAAGCTAATGAAGCAAGGATGCAAAGCATTTATGATATACGCAAATGAACCCGAAAAAGAATCACGAAAGATTGGAGATGTACCGGTAGTACGAGATTATGAAGATGTTTTTCCGGAAGATTTGCCGGGGATACCGCCCGAACGGGAAGTAGAGTTCGGGATCGAATTGATTTCGGGCGCGAAACCCGTAGCAAAAGCCCCGTATCGACTTGCGCCGTCAGAATTGCAAGAATTGATGTCCCAAATCCAAGACCTGCTTGACAAGGGATTCATAAGGCCGAGTGTGTCTCCTTGGGGCGCACCGGTATTGTTCGTGAGAAAGAAAGACGGGAGTATGCGCATGTGTATCGATTACCGGGAGTTAAACAAACTCACGGTAAAGAATCGATACCCGCTCCCGAGAATAGACGATTTATCCGACCAACTACAAGGTGCGAATTGGTTTTCCAAAATTGACCTTAGATCGGGGTATCACCAATTAAGGGTCAAAGAAGAAGATGTGCCGAAGACGGCTTTCCGCACGAGACGGACATTACGAATTCCTTGTGATGTCATTCGGACTAACAAACGCACCCGCGGCTTTCATGGACCTCATGAACCGGGTTTGCAAACCGATGCTGGATAAGTCGGTCATCGTGTTTATCGATGACATATTGGTATATTCGAAAAGTGAAGCTGAACACGCACATCACCTACAAGAAGTGTTAGAAGCCCTTAGACGAGAGAAGCTATACGCAAAATTCTCTAAATGTGCCTTTTGGTTACGAGAGGTACAATTTCTTGGCCACATTATAAGTGCTGACGGAGTACTGGTGGATCCGTCAAAGATTGAGGCGGTGTCAAAATGGAATTCCCCAAAGAACCCTTCTGAAATTAGAAGCTTTTTGGGACTTGCGGGATACTATAGGAGATTTATTCAAGATTTCTCCAAGATTGCGTCGCCACTAACCAAGCTGACCCGAAAGACAGAAAGATTCATCTGGGGTGTTGAACAAGAGAAAGCGTTTCAAACGTTAAAAGAAAAGTTAACTCAAGCTCCGGTACTAACACTACCGGACGGGGTTGAAGACATGGAGGTTTATTCGGATGCTTCACTATCGGGACTCGGATGTGTATTGATGCAACGGGGCAAGGTCATAGCCTATGCCTCGAGGCAATTAAAGATACACGAACAGAAATATCCTACGCACGATCTCGAGTTGGCAGCGGTAGTTTTTGCATTAAAAATATGGAGGCACTACTTGTACGGAGAAAAGTGCACCATATTCACCGACCACAAGAGTTTGAAATACTTCTTCGATCAGAAGGAGTTAAATATGCGACAAAGGCGGTGGCTAGAAACGGTGAAGGATTACGATTGTGAAATACGTTATCACCCGGGAAAGGCTAATGTAGTGGCCGATGCGCTGAGCCGCAAATCGGATTATACCCCAATACGGGTACGATCAATGCAACTGGTTGTGACTTCAAGCTTGCTTGAACGAATTTGAGAAGCACAAGATGAAGCTGTAAAGGCAGAAAACTGGAAAAAGGAAAGAATTATCGGCCAAGTTAAGGACCTAGAGGTAGGCAATCACGGCCTGAAGACTCGCTTTAATAGAATCTGGGTCCCTAATACATGTGGGGTTAAGAAGCTTCTACTTGATGAAGCTCATAAATCCCGTTATTCTATTCACCCGGGAGCAACCAAGATGTATCATGACTTGAAGCAAAATTATTGGTGGCCCGGAATGAAGCGGGACACCGTGAAGTACGTGGAAAAGTGTTTGACGTGCTTGCAAGTCAAGGCAGAACACCAAAAACCATATGGTAAACTACAACCGTTAGAAATTCCGGTTTGGAAATGGGAGCAAATTACGATGGACCTATTGACCAAACTGCCTAAAACAAGTCGTGGTTTTGATGCTATTTGGGTAGTAGTGGATAGGTTAACCAAAAGCGCTCACTTTATTCCCATTCGTGAGACTTATACTTCGGAGAAAATGTCGGAGGTTTACACCAACGAAATCATAGCAAGACATGGAGTACCGATATCCATTGTGTCAGACAGAGATACCCGCTTTACTTCAAAATTCTGGCGCGAATTCCAAGAACAGATGGGAACTAAATTGTTCCTTAGCACTGCTTACCATCCACAAACGGATGGGCAGAGCGAAAGAACAATACAGACATTGGGTGATATGCTACGGGCTTGCATTATCGACTTTGGGGGTAGTTGGGATGTTCATTTACCTTTGGTCGAATTCGCATATAACAATAGCTATCACGCGAGCATTAAAATGGCCCCGTATGAGCTATTATATGGCAGAAAGTGTCGGACTCCGGTATGTTGGGGAGAAGTGGGTCCGCGGGGGCTAGCGCCAACCGATATAATCCGAGCTACAAATGCGAAAATCGACATAGTTCGGGCACACTTGAAAGCGGCTCAAGACCGGCAAAAGGCATACGCAGATAAAAGAAAAAGGCCAATTGAGTTTCAGGTTGGCGATATGGTCATGCTAAAGGTTTCTCCATGGAAGGGTATCATTAGATTCAGAAAAAGGGGAAAGTTAAGCCCGAGATTTATTGGGCCATTTAGAATCACTGAACGGGTCGGTAAAGTGGCTTATCGACTTGAATTACCTGAAGAGTTGAGTGGAATTCATAGCACATTCCACGTATCACATCTTCGAAAATGTTTGGCCGACGAAACTGCTCATGTCCACTACGATGACATCGAGGTGGATAACAGCCTCAACTATGCGGTAAAACCAATTGCGATTTTAGATTGTAAGGAGAAAAGTTTGAGGAACAAGATAATAAGTCAAGTCAAAGTCAAATGGGAGCACAGAAAAGGGTCAGACACTACATGGGAGTCCGAGGAAGAAATGCGGCGACTCCACCCTACATTATTTGGTATGTAATTCGGTTTCGGGGACGAAACCCTTTTAAGGGGGGTGGACTTGTAACACCCCGAAAATATAAAACCTTATGTTAAAATTATAAATTTTTAATAAGCGGGGATTTACTAACTAGAAACTTTTAACCTAGTTAGTTGATAGACTAGAAATAACTCATGAAAGGTTAAAGCCTACTAAATAATGAGTAGAACAAAGTTGAGGGGCTGGAATTGTCAAAAGTTAAAATTTAATCACAACTAGTAACCAAACACTCCAAAATTTGGAGTGTTGGTCGATCAAGAAAGCAGAAGGGGGCGACACCCCCATTCCAAAACCCTAAACTCACTAAAACATCAAATTGAAGGCTCAAATCTGATCAAAAACAAAATCTAAACATAGATTAGTGATCCTCATCACGAGAGGATTCCAAGGTATGTAAAAACTTGTGTTAATTCTTTGCTTGAAATTCTCATGATATTGTGAAATCTGGAAATTTGATGTTGCATGAGTGTTATTTGGTTAGTTTAGAATCTATTTGGTGTTTAGAGGTTAGACTCAACCAACTACATGTGAAATCATGACCCAATTTCAGAAAACTCCATGAACACCTTGAAGGTGGGTTGTGGGTTTTACAAGATGATGATGAATTTTAGGGTTCTTAGTGGTTATACTAGTAAAATTCGACTTTAGAAGATAGTTCCAGAAAAGATGTGATGTTACATGATATATGATGGCTTAATTGAAGTTAAGTCAACCACTAAGCAATCCATAAACATGAAGATGAATAATATAGAAATTATGCCCTTTAGATGTTTGTGGAAATGCCTCAAAGAAGGTTGACAAATAGAAATTTGAAGCTTAAACGCTTAATTAAGATGTTTCGGTATATTATGCGAAATGATGTCTAAGAGGGTTCTAAACATGTCTTGTAAATGAACTCTATAGGACAAGATACCGAGACATCGAGCGGACAAGCCGGTGGTGATTCTCGATTGAAGGGTGTGCGCCAAGGTATGTAACATGACTCGTTACATTATGTGAAATTAGATTGTTGTAGTTGATTATCAAAGTTACTAGTTATTTTGAATTGAAGCGAAAGCATTGTTGTATTGAATACTTGTTTGAATAACGAACTAAACTCGTTGGTAGTTGTCATAAAGGAAGGAATTCCGTAGACAAGCCAAACGGGTCAAATAATTAAGTAATACATGACGTACATTCCAAACATGATAAATTGATGTATGTAGAGGTCATATTATGACATACTAGAAAATATCGGATTTTTACTACATTGATGATGCAGAATGTTGAAACTCGAGAATTGGGATTTTGGTTGAATTGCTCAAACCAAACAAAAACATGGATTCCCAGGTGCTACCGTAATTTACGATGTCACCGTAAATTACGGTAGAGACCAATGTTTTACGGTGGTTTTCTACTGTGTTACGGTGGATCCAGGAATTTCCAGCACTCACCGTAATTTACGGTGGCACCGTAAATTACGGTGGAGCCTGGAAAACTTTTATACTTTTGTTGTTTCAAAGTGATGTTAAACCTTGAAATCTCATCATTCATAAACGTCATAGCTAATGACTTATTTGTTGATTCTTAGGTAATTAGGTGGTCTCATGGATGGCGATCAAGCGACTTGATGATGAACCGAACACTCCACTACGAAGCTTCCGCTATGTTTGAACTTGTTAATCAGTGTTTCTTTTGTTGTAAACAATTCCTTAAACAACTTTACTTCAATCTACCTTTGTCTTAAGTAGGCTAAGGGTGTAATGGTTTTTGAAACTTATGTTATTTTAACGTCTTTTGGTATAAAAATGGTTATTAAATTCTAGTGTAAATATAAGGGTGTAACAGAGGGGGTTAACTTTGTTAACTTTGTTAACTTTGTTTGTCCTCATATTTATAAAAAAAAAATCAGAAAAATCATTCAAAAATACCTGTATTTTGTATATATTTTAGTAAATAAACCGGTTGATTGTGTTTTAGAAAGCATCGGACTTGATAAAACTCGACAAGCAAAATATTTTTGAAAAAGGAAACCGGAAAGCGTGACAAACAAAGAAAGACTTACATGATAGTTTTCACACTTTTACCCATTCCATCCGTTACGTGAGCATATTTGAGCCTATTGTTATATATTTGTTCATTTCGGATATAGGAGTGAGCCGGATGTTATGTGTAATATAGAACTTGTCACTAGTATGCTTGTTAAAACCATGAACTTGTGAATTTGTGTAAAAGTGATAGAGGCACTTAGATTACCCCTTTGTTGTAAGCCTTGTTCTTTGTGTTGTGCTTTCCGTTCACCTTATATTACCCTTTAGGATTAACCATGTCGAGCCTTCCCGTTTACCTTTGTTTACCCACATTATCGCCCACTTAGCCAAATTTAGCCTTTGTATGTTTTAAACCCTTTTTAGTGTTGAAACTCGGACAAAATAATCGTTTAACTAGCATTTGTTTCGGTTTATTGTATAGTTATTTAGACAAAAAAAAAAAAAAAACAACCCAGAAAATAAAACACCCTAAAATAGGGTGAAGTTGATAGAAATCGAGCAATTTTGAATGCTTAAATGTTAAAATTTCGTTGATAAGCTCCATTGCGCTTTAGTCGCCTTTTTAAGGCGTTTGTATGTATAGTTGTATTATTTTCTTGCTAGTCAAACGCTAAAACCGAGTTTTAACCATTTTCGCCACTTTAAATGTCTACTTCCATACCCTTCGCCCAAGCCTAACGTTACAACCCGTAAAGACCTCTTGATTTACACTTATTTGCATGTTAGTTGGTGGAGACGAGATCTTATGACAAGCTTATGATATTGCATGTTTCATTGACTAGGCGTTGAGTGTTTACACATACACATTTTATGTATGTTTCATAAATAAAACCGAGTGTGTGAACATTGTGAGTCGTGTGAAGATTAGCATGTGAGTCAATTAAATGTGAAGTCACGGCTTTTTGGTTGTCGCTTTTTAATTGCATATGCTTGTTGGGTTTGAGTCTTTTGATGACGTCTTTCGACAAACCGGCTAACCGTTTATGGTAGTTTTCAATAAAATAGTGTGTAAATTATCGTTCTTGTTTATTTCCGTCTTTTATTGCTTTTTAGTTCAGCTTGCTTGAGGACAAGCAAGGTTCAAGTGTGGGGAGATTTGATATTCGCTAATTTACACATATTTTAGTCCCCAGTTTTACCCCCATTTTATGCGTTTTCGGCCGTAAAACCGTCATTCGGATACTTAATTATCTACATTTTTGTTTACAGGCCTAAAACAGCATACCAGACAAGATGATAGCGAAAACGAGGACTTTCCGGACAAAACGACAAGGCTGCAAAGAATCTGTTGGAAAAACTGACCTGAGCGTTTGGCACGGTCATGCGGCCATATGCACGACCGTGCATATCCGATGACCCATGAAGACCAGCAGTGAACGAGGGTGCAACTCCGAGATAAAGGCCAAACCCGAAACGGCACGGTCGTTCCAGTGAAGAACGGTCGTGCGGTTCCGAGATCAAACATAACATCGGAACTGAACGACCAAGGAACCAAGCGTGCAACTCAGACCTCGGTAAGGAACGCCCGTGCCAAATATGGAACGCCCGTGCGTGACCGAAGACCAGTCAACGATCTGTGACGTCATGCAGTATGGTGGCCCAATAATGCTTAAAGTGCACGGTCGTGCGATCGGGAGAACGGCCGTGCAACTTCGAAAAAGCATTTAAACAGAACAGAACCATTTTAGTAGTAACTCTGGACATTTTGGGAGCTCTGCAGGCGATTTTGAGGCTCCGAAGGCTGCTGCTTTCACTCGATTCAAGCCACATTGCCCGGTTTTGCTCATTTACTATCCAGATTCTCATTCTTATGCTTGTTTATGGTTTGGTTTCTCAAATCTTTCCATAATTTTGTTATGTTTCAAGCATCTAGACTAATTATTATGTATTAATGTAAGCCTTTGGGCAAAAACACAACAATCCCTTGCTTGATTATAGCTATTAGTATGTCAATCTATGTTTGTAATGACATTTTGAAGTGTTTTCTATGATTATCTTTGATGATTAGTTTGCAACCTTGTTATTGATATTGATTTCTTGATTATACGTAATTGTGTTGGATGATTGGTGCTTGGTTAGGTAAGATAGTTGAAAAATGAAGCTTATTTAATCATGTATTAGTAAACTTTTAATTTGGTTAACTAGCTTAACTTGGTTAAAATGTGGGCACCATGATACTCTAACGGGTTAGTGGTTTAATAAAATGTAATTATTGTTAATCAAGAAAGCTTGCCTTCACGGAAGGACTCTAACGGGTTAGATGGTGTTGTTACGAATTCTTGCCATGATTTGTTAGCATAGTTAGTAGTTTCGGCCAAAATTGCTATCTTGGTGAATTTACGTGCAAGATTTGTAAAATGAACTCGGTTGTGATTTAATCTAGTTTATGCTTGTCTCGGTGGTTGCATTGTGTTTATCGGTGTTGCTTTCCTTGATTAAGTGAGGTTAGAAAACTCCTAACGGATGACTAACTTATTTTTAGGAGATTTTTGTAGACATTTATCAATTGCACGTTAAAGAACAATTTTAGGTGGTTAAAGTGTGTTTATCGTTTTAACTTTCCGAATGATTGTCATGTTAGGATTCCCGAAAGGGATACTAATTGTCTTAAAATGGAAAATTGACCGAATGCTTCTAGTGCCAAAACTGACTTAGTTGACATGCTTTGGTTGTGTATTAAGCAAGGCTATTTATATATAATCTACTATGTTTTATAAGTATTTATTTATGCTTACTTTAGATTAATTAAAACCAAAACAACGTATGTTTTTACCGGTAATTTAGTGACAAAGGTCTAGTATTATTTCTCCGCCCATTTCCGTGGATCGATACTTGGTTCTTACCGATACTTTACTACATATATGACGGGGTACACTTGCCCTTTCGTGTGTGTTTTGATGTAAAAGTAATAATCACTTTTATAAATTTAAAACCAATTCGTGTGTAATTTCATTGCAAAAATATGTGTAGTCACGCACGTAACCAAGAGACGAGCAACAAAAGAACAAAAGCAAATGAAGTCTGAAAGTATTGCTCAAGAAGATGAGACTGTTCAAAATGAAGAAGTTAAAATTGTTGCTGAGGAAGTTGGTGAAACAGAAAAAGGTGACTGGAGCTGAAAAAGTTGCTGAAGCTGAGAAAATCAATGAAGTAGAAAAGATTGTGGAAGTCATCAAGCCTTGCTCAAAGTGTTTAGAATCTTGCCAAGAATGTGCAGCTAAAGATGAAAAGCTAGCTGAGCTTGAGAAGATGAAGGAACAATTACTGTTCAATCTCAATTACGTGAAGGAATCTTATGATGTATTGAATAGAACAGTAACTGGTCTTCAAAAGACAAATTCTGAGAGAGAAGACGCTTTTACAATGATGAATGCAACGATGATGACAAAGCAAAAAGCTATAAATCATTACATTGAGGAATGTGCCAAGCTGAAACAAGAGTTGGAGACTGAGAAAATTGAGAATGAGAGAATCAGACGATTATTACAGAGTTATTCTAGTTCTGATTATCTTATTGATAGAATTTATCCAACTGTTGCATGTTTCGAACCATTTCAGGATGAGAGGCCAAAGAAGAAGGATACTGGTAAGAAACCGAGTGTTAGCTATAACAAGTGTCCGCCTCCGATCTAAGAAGGTTATTCTCCCAGAAAACCAAATGAGGAGCAAGTTCAAAAGGCAGTCTATATAAAACTGAAATCTGAAATAACCGATGAATTACCAGAAAACATTGACGTCACTTTCACATCGTCTGACACTGATCATGAGTCTGAGTTAATAAAAAATGTGGTCGATTAGGTGTTGGATACAGATGAGGAGTCTGAGTCAAAGTCTGAGTCTAGAGGTTCAAGTTCGTCAGTCAACAGTTCAAAATCGTCGGTTAAACGGGCTTACAGTAAAGAGTTTTTGTTATCAAAATCAAATTTGGATGATGAAACATTCGAAGTAGAATATACTTTGAATGATTCTGACAAATTATATTCTGACAAAGAATTTCCAATAAGAAGTGTTAGATTTGAAATGATCAAAAAGGTTTTCAAAATGACAGAAATCAATATTTCTGAAATAAAAGATTTAAATCTTACTGGAAAACCTAAAAAATACACTTCAAGAGTTCAACAGCGATTAAACAAGAAAAAGGGTTACTATTCTAGTTCTGGTTTTCAAAAGAAACCAAACCATAATGGTAATTTTTAAAAGAAAGGTCTTGGTTTTATTCCACCTGAAAATTATAAAAATGATAAAATTTCTAAAACGAACACAAAGTTTGTTTCAGGAGGAAGTGCTGAGGAAGAACAGAAGAAACCTTTCTGGAGACAATCAAATCAGGAGTTTCTTGCTGAGAAGAAGTGTGACACCCCAGGAAAACCGGGAAAACCTTGCAACCTAACTAGCTTCCTCAGTGAGTGCCATCAAATTTCGGGACGAAATTTCTTTCAACTTGGGGATGATGTGACAACTCGAAATCTAGAACCTTTCGTTGTAACTTGCTTGTACGTTATGTGACTAGTTAAAATGATAACGTGAACCTTTTTATGTGATAAGTGCTTTGTTATGTGTGCATTTGTATATATATGTGTACGTGTTTTATGTGAACCGAGAACCCAACCCGAGAACAAAGAACCCGACTCGAGACCATGAGGTCTCGAGTGGACTTGGGCCGAGAACCTAGTGGCCGGTTGGGCCTTTGGGCCGTGAACCCCCACTCGAAACCCACTAAGGGTGCACACTTGGAACTTGACTATATATACACCACCTTAGTTAGTTTTTACCATTTGTTGAACATTAGAACACACACACACCCTCCTACTTCTCTCTCTAAACCTAAGAACACAAACACTTCATCATTCTTGGATCTTTGGACTTGGATCGGCTCACACACACACACCCGGTTGGAAGCTTTACACACACCCTCGAAACCCATTAACCGGTTAGTGTTTTTAAAGATTATGGTTGAATGCTTAGTGTTAGTATGTTCATGTTATGTTTGTATGATGAGATTATGTGATAATATGGTAGTTAACTTAGTTATGCATGATGTTTTGAAAAGAAATCGGTTCATGAATGTTCTTGTTATGTGTGGAACTATGCATAAATGCTTAATGTAAAAATGGGTTCATTGTATGTTAAAAGGTGAATGATGATATTGGTTGCACTTGGATTTGGATCCGAAAAGTTGGGTGTTTATACTAAACAAATCGGCTAATGAACATGTTTGTCATATAGGATGCATGATAGTAAATTGTATTTTGATTGTTGTTCATAGTGTTGGTTGAATAAGTGATTAATATGTTATGAACTTGATGAACACATGTTTGAATATGTGAAGAACACTTTGAATGATAGTTGAAGATTGAAAACCCTTGTGATTTTGATCCATCTTTGACCAATAACCTGATTAGGAAAACTGTTAGTGGAATGCTATTGGTTATTTCCGGATTTGGGCCTGATTATATTGTACCACTAATCTGACTACATCTGCATCAACACGTGAACTTGAAAACGACTGCTACCGACTCGCAATCACGCAGTTGCGACTCGCAACCACAGCGTGATGACTCGAGACCACGCGGTTGCGACTCGCAACCATAGCAGGACAAGCCGAAACCACAGGTTACGAGTCCCGTTGCGACTCGAGACCTTAGCATGATGAACCGAGACTACGGTTGCGACACCGGTTGCGACTCGCAACCATCCATGATCAACACACAGCATGACTCGAGACCATGCTTGCGAGTCCGGTTGCGACTCGAGACCACACTTTGGGCCTTAGTTAGTGGGCCGGACTTATGAACTTCTGTGCTACTGTTGATGAGTTATTTGGGCCTGTTATCACGAGCCCAACTGTTTGGACTTTGAACATGTGATTAACTGTTACCTATGAACTGCTACTGATTAAACGTGTCTGCCATACGTGTTGAACATTTGTGCACTACTTGGTTCGAATCTGATTATACGTGATAACCGTGATAGGACGTTATTGACTACTTGCGACTTGATTGACTTTCTGTGATTAACTGCCGAGCAAACCGAGGTGAGTTCACACCCTCTACAAAGCATGGGATTCCCTGGGTTGGGAACTGGGTTAAGGAACGTGGGTTCCTCGTCCTCCTTGGGCAGGACGTCAGTGGTTCAGGAATGTGATTCCTCGTCCGGATGGACGGATAAACGTACTAGACTAAAACTCTATCACGAAGTCCCTCCTTTTTGTATCGACTAATCGCCGGGCCAATGGCGAGCGGGTCAGCCCCCACGGCTGGAGAGCCAGATGATGTACATGGGGTAGCCCCCACGGCCGAAATGCCTGATAACTACATGGGGTAGCCCCCACGGCCGGAGTGCCGGAGTAACTGGGAACGAACTGGTCACGTTTTTAAAACTATGGGGTAACCCCCACGGCAGGATGCCAGATAAAGTAAACTGTTTTCGAAACAACTAAAACGAACGCCCACCCGTGAACTCACTCAACTAGTTGTTGACTCGTTACTACATGCTTTGCAGGACCATAGGTACTCAGTGGGAGCTTGCATGGAGGAGGATCGTTGTGGGACAGGGATTGCTACAAGACTATGTTAAACTTGAAACTTTTGGAACTTATGTTACAACTTTAAACCTATGCTTCCGCTTACAACTTAAACTTATTTGTTTTGGAACACCAATCGTATTGGTTAAACTTTTATAATTACTTATATGCTTGTTCAGTATGATTGGTGGCTGGATCCTGGTCAGTCACGCCTCCAAGCGGTAGTACTCCGCAGGTGGGATTTTGGGGGTGTGACAGATTGGTATCAGAGCCATTGGTTATAGTGAACTTGGTTTTAATAAAGGAGAAACGTTTTTGTTAAAACCAGACTATAACCGGTTTAGTGCTCAACGGTCCACAACGACACTTCGCTCCTCATGCAAGGCTCGACGTTCTAGGTAATATAATGTATGTATATGGCCTACTTGTTAGTTGCGTAGTACATTGCTCATGGTATGCTTGACTAGTATAACTACTGTTGTTTGAACACATGCGTACTTACTCTGTCCTACTATCGTGCTTTCGCGAACCTCTCTCACACGTATTGCTTTTATTATGAAGAACCATGTCTGGACGCGTTAACATGACACAAGCCCAGTTGACGGCTTTGATCAACGAGCGAGTTGCCGCAGCGCTCGCAGCTGCACACGCAGGAGGTATATCCTGCAGTCCGAAATTGTTCTAGGATCATTTGGATCCTACTCTCGTGAACCAACCTTTGTGTTAAACTCTGTCTTTTCTTTCACCTACCTTAGGTCAGTATGCTCAGGCACCGGTGTGCACTTTTAAGACCTTTATGGACTGTCGACCCACTACTTTTAGCGGAACTGAGGGAGCAGTAGGTCTCCTACACTGGTTTGAGAAACTGGAGTCTGTGTTCGAAATGTGTGAATGCCCTGAAGCGCGCAGGGTGAAGTATGCTACTGGTACTCTCGAGGGTTTGGCTCTCACGTGGTGGAATGCTCAAGTGCAGATGTTAGGGTTGGTTGCTGCCAATGCCACCCCATGGGAAACTTTCAAGGAAATGATCAGGGAAGAATACTGCAGTCGTGACGACATTCACAAACTGGAAGATGAGTTCTACAATCTCAAGATGTCGGGGTCGGAGATTGAGGCATACACTAAGAGATCGCATGAGCTTGCCTTGTTGTGTCCTACTATGGTGGATCCTCCCTACAAGCGAATTGAACTCTATCTCAAGGGCTTGGTGCCAGAGATCCAAAGTCATGTGACTTCAGCGAACTTGACTACTATCCAGCAGGTTGTACAGTTGGCTCACCGTCTCACTGACCAAGCGGTGGAGCAGAACAAGTTACCGAAGCGCATAGGTGCTGCAACTACTTCTGGTGCTTCTAGTGGGGATAAACGGAAATGGGATGGAACTTCAAGCAGGGGTTCAACTTCGGTGCAAACTCAGTCTCAGCAGAGAAAGACGGACGATCACAAGAGCCCCAGTCAGCAATCGTCTGGTGGTCAAAGTCATGGTGGGTACAAAGGAAATCACCCCAAGTGCAATCGTTGTAGCCTACACCACAGTGGGCCATGCACCAGGGGCAACTGTCATCGATGCAACAAGCCTGGTCATGTTGCAAAAGATTGCAGGAGCGCATATCCCGTCAATCAGAATCGTCAGCAACCTCAGCAGAACCAGCGACAGCAGCAGGGTAACAACAAAGGGTGTTTTCAGTGTGGAGCTGAAGGTCATTTCAAGAAGGATTGTCCCCAACTGAACCAGAACAACAACAATAATCAGGGGAATGGTAACAATGGGAACAACAACAATGGTGCTAGGGGACGTGTGTTCGTGATTGGCCAAGGTGAAGCAAGGAATGATCCCAACGTGGTGACGGGTAAGTTCCTTCTCGACGACTTTTATGTTACAGTCTTATTTGATTCGGGTGCCGATACTAGTTATGTGTCACTAGAAGTTAGTAAGATGCTTAAGCGTATTCCTACACCCCTGAGCGACAAGCACACTGTAGAGCTAGCTAATGGTAAGAGTTTGGAAGCCTCTCACGTAGTCAAGGGTTGCCAGCTTATTCTCGCTAACCAGACTTTCTCTATCGATCTTATTCCTATTGTCTTGGGTAGTTTCGACGTTGTCATTGGGATGGATTGGTTATCCCAACACCGAGCAGAGATTCTTTGCAACGAGAAGATCGTTCGTATTCCTGGTTTAGGTAGTGAACCTCTCATGATTCGTGGCGACAAGAGAAGTGCTGTTGAGAACATCATCTCTCTTCTTAAGGCTCAGAAATGCTTACGAAAGGGCCACACTGCGATTTTGGCTCTAGTTACTGATACCACAGAGAAGGAGAAGAAGCTAGAGGATTTTCCGGTTGTACGCGACTATCCTGAGGTATTCCCTGAGGAATTACCTGGTCTTCCGCCCCATCGCCAAGTCGAGTTTCAGATTGATCTAGCTCCTGGAGCCGCGCCTGTAGCCCGTGCACCTTATCGTTTAGCGCCATCAGAGTTGGAAGAACTCTCCACGCAACTACAAGAACTCTTGGATAAGGGTTTCATTCGTCCTAGCTCATCGCCTTGGGGAGCTCCAGTGTTATTTGTGAAGAAGAAGGATGGTACCTTCAGAATGTGTATCGACTATCGCGAACTCAACAAAGTGACTGTGAAGAATCGTTATCCTCTACCGCGTATTGACGACTTGTTCGACCAGTTGCAGGGGTCGAGCTACTATTCAAAGATCGATCTGAGATCGGGATATCACCAGCTGAGAGTTCGGGAAGAGGATGTCTCTAAGACGGCCTTTAGGACTCGATATGGGCACTATGAGTTTCTGGTCATGCCGTTTGGGCTGACGAACGCACCGGCAGTTTTTATGGATTTGATGAATCGAGTGTGCAAACCGTATCTGGACAAGTTTGTTATAGTCTTCATCGACGACATCCTGATCTATTCTAAGAGCAAAGAAGAGCACGAACAACATCTACGACTTATTTTGGAACTCCTTCGGAAGGAACAGCTTTACGCAAAATTCTCGAAATGCGACTTCTGGCTTCGTGAAGTCCATTTCCTAGGGCATGTGGTGAACAAGGATGGGATTCACGTTGATCCATCCAAAGTGGAATCTATTAAGAACTGGCCTGCGCCTCGCACACCAAAGGAAATTCGCCAATTTTTGGGATTGGCAGGTTATTACAGGAGATTCATTAAGGATTTTTCTAAGATCGCGCAGCCCCTCACGTTGTTAACACAGAAAGGCGTTGTTTATCATTGGGGAAATGCACAAGAGTTAGCTTTTCAGCATCTAAAGGATAGACTTTGTAGTGCACCTATCCTTTCACTGCCAGAGGGCACAGAAGATTTTGTGGTTTACTGTGATGCATCAATTCAAGGTCTTGGTTGTGTATTGATGCAACGAGATAAAGTCATAGCTTACGCCTCACGACAACTTAAAGTTCACGAGAAGAACTACACTACGCATGATTTAGAGCTGGGAGCTGTTGTTTTTGCACTTAAGTTATGGCGGCATTACCTGTACGGAACCAAGTGCGCCATCTACACCGACCACAGAAGTTTAGAACACATATTCAAGCAGAAGGAACTGAATATGCGGCAGCGACGATGGGTCGAGCTGCTGAATGACTACGAGTGCTCTATCAGGTATCACCCGGGCAAGGCCAATGTTGTGGCAGACGCCCTGAGTCGGAAGGACACTACGCCTAAGCGCGTAAGAGCTTTACAACTCACGATACATTCTAGTCTACCTTCGCAAATACGAGCTGCTCAGATAGAAGCACTGAAACCAGAAAACGTTAGAGCTGAAGCTCTACGCGGGTCAAGGCAACGCTTAGAACAGAAGGAAGACGGTGCTTATTATGTAACAGGACGCATTTGGGTCCCACTCTATGGCGACTTACGAGAACTTGTGATGGATGAAGCGCACAAATCTCGCTACTCGGTACACCCTGGTTCGGACAAGATGTACCACGATATTAAAACTACGTATTGGTGGCCTAGCATGAAGGCCCACATAGCAACCTACGTCAGCAAGTGTTTGACTTGTGCGCGAGTCAAGACAGAATATCAGAAACCTTCAGGCCTACTTCAGCAACCAGAGATACCACAATGGAAATGGGAGCAAATTTCCATGGATTTCGTTACTGGCTTACCTAGATCACAGCGCGGGAACGATACTATCTGGGTGATCGTGGATCGACTCACAAAATCCGCACACTTCTTGGCAATCAAAGAAACAGATAAATTCTCCACTCTAGCGGAAATATACCTCAAGGAAGTTGTTTCGAGGCACGGGGTGCCCACTTCTATTATCTCTGATCGAGATGCACGTTTTACTTCGGAACTGTGGCAGGCAATGCACAAGTCTTTTGGCTCACGTTTAGATATGAGCACAGCGTATCACCCACAGACGGACGGGCAGTCCGAGCGAACTATTCAGACATTAGAAGACATGCTTCGCGCTTGTGTAATCGACTTTGGCAACAGCTGGGAAAGGCATCTGCCACTCGTGGAATTCTCGTATAATAACAGCTACCACACCAGCATTAAAGCTGCTCCGTTTGAGGCATTGTACGGACGTAAATGCCGGTCACCCCTCTGTTGGGCAGAAGTGGGGGATAGTCAGATCACTGGTCCAGAACATGTGGTAGACACTACTGAGCGGATTGCTCAAATACGACAACGCATGGCGGCGGCTCGTGACCGTCAGAAGGCCTACGCCGATAAGGGCAGGAAACCACTTGAGCTCCAGGTTGGGGAGCGGGTATTACTCAAAGTCTCACCCTGGAAGGGTGTGGTTCGTTTTGGTAAACGCGGCAAACTCAACCCACGGTACGTTGGACCTTTTGAAATTCTTGAGAAAATAGGCAAGGTGGCCTACAGACTGAAATTACCAGCAGAACTCGGTGCAGTTCACAACGTTTTCCATGTGTCGAATCTGAAGAAGTGTCTGTCAGATGAGACGCACGTAGTTCCTCTGAAGGAACTTACGATCGACGAACAGTTGAAATTCGTCGAAGAACCTGTCGAGATCACGGACCGGGATGTTAAGGTCCTCAAGAGCACTAGAATACCTCTTGTACGAGTTCGTTGGAACTCACGTCGCGGCCCAGAGTTTACCTGGGAGCGCGAAGATCGGATGAAACAAAAGTATCCCCAACTGTTTGAGAACAGTACAAACGCTACTGAGGCTGAAGCTACGGAATTTCGGGACGAAATTCCAGATCAACGGGGGGTGGATGTGACACCCCAGGAAAACCGGGAAAACCTTGCAACCTAACTAGCTTCCTCAGTGAGTGCCATCAAATTTCGGGACGAAATTTCTTTCAACTTGGGGATGATGTGACAACTCGAAATCTAGAACCTTTCGTTGTAACTTGCTTGTACGTTATGTGACTAGTTAAAATGATAACGTGAACCTTTTTATGTGATAAGTGCTTTGTTATGTGTGCATTTGTATATATATGTGTACGTGTTTTATGTGAACCGAGAACCCAACCCGAGAACAAAGAACCCGACTCGAGACCATGAGGTCTCGAGTGGACTTGGGCCGAGAACCTAGTGGCCGGTTGGGCCTTTGGGCCGTGAACCCCCACTCGAAACCCACTAAGGGTGCACACTTGGAACTTGACTATATATACACCACCTTAGTTAGTTTTTACCATTTGTTGAACATTAGAACACACACACACCCTCCTACTTCTCTCTCTAAACCTAAGAACACAAACACTTCATCATTCTTGGATCTTTGGACTTGGATCGGCTCACACACACACACCCGGTTGGAAGCTTTACACACACCCTCGAAACCCATTAACCGGTTAGTGTTTTTAAAGATTATGGTTGAATGCTTAGTGTTAGTATGTTCATGTTATGTTTGTATGATGAGATTATGTGATAATATGGTAGTTAACTTAGTTATGCATGATGTTTTGAAAAGAAATCGGTTCATGAATGTTCTTGTTATGTGTGGAACTATGCATAAATGCTTAATGTAAAAATGGGTTCATTGTATGTTAAAAGGTGAATGATGATATTGGTTGCACTTGGATTTGGATCCGAAAAGTTGGGTGTTTATACTAAACAAATCGGCTAATGAACATGTTTGTCATATAGGATGCATGATAGTAAATTGTATTTTGATTGTTGTTCATAGTGTTGGTTGAATAAGTGATTAATATGTTATGAACTTGATGAACACATGTTTGAATATGTGAAGAACACTTTGAATGATAGTTGAAGATTGAAAACCCTTGTGATTTTGATCCATCTTTGACCAATAACCTGATTAGGAAAACTGTTAGTGGAATGCTATTGGTTATTTCCGGATTTGGGCCTGATTATATTGTACCACTAATCTGACTACATCTGCATCAACACGTGAACTTGAAAACGACTGCTACCGACTCGCAATCACGCAGTTGCGACTCGCAACCACAGCGTGATGACTCGAGACCACGCGGTTGCGACTCGCAACCATAGCAGGACAAGCCGAAACCACAGGTTACGAGTCCCGTTGCGACTCGAGACCTTAGCATGATGAACCGAGACTACGGTTGCGACACCGGTTGCGACTCGCAACCATCCATGATCAACACACAGCATGACTCGAGACCATGCTTGCGAGTCCGGTTGCGACTCGAGACCACACTTTGGGCCTTAGTTAGTGGGCCGGACTTATGAACTTCTGTGCTACTGTTGATGAGTTATTTGGGCCTGTTATCACGAGCCCAACTGTTTGGACTTTGAACATGTGATTAACTGTTACCTATGAACTGCTACTGATTAAACGTGTCTGCCATACGTGTTGAACATTTGTGCACTACTTGGTTCGAATCTGATTATACGTGATAACCGTGATAGGACGTTATTGACTACTTGCGACTTGATTGACTTTCTGTGATTAACTGCCGAGCAAACCGAGGTGAGTTCACACCCTCTACAAAGCATGGGATTCCCTGGGTTGGGAACTGGGTTAAGGAACGTGGGTTCCTCGTCCTCCTTGGGCAGGACGTCAGTGGTTCAGGAATGTGATTCCTCGTCCGGATGGACGGATAAACGTACTAGACTAAAACTCTATCACGAAGTCCCTCCTTTTTGTATCGACTAATCGCCGGGCCAATGGCGAGCGGGTCATTAGTTAGATAGCGCTATTTAGGTCTGACAAGCCTCACACCGTGCCGCAGAGGACGGGCGTGAACTAATGGATCTGGGGCACGTCAATGATGATAGACATTGATGTTTTCAGGGCACATAAACATGACTACAGTCAGCAATCGATACGGTAACGAGTCTAGTATACACATGGGGTAGCCCCCACGGCTGGAGAGCCAGATGATGTACATGGGGTAGCCCCCACGGCCGAAATGCCTGATAACTACATGGGGTAGCCCCCACGGCCGGAGTGCCGGAGTAACTGGGAACGAACTGGTCACGTTTTTAAAACTATGGGGTAACCCCCACGGCAGGATGCCAGATAAAGTAAACTGTTTTCGAAACAACTAAAACGAACGCCCACCCGTGAACTCACTCAACTAGTTGTTGACTCGTTACTACATGCTTTGCAGGACCATAGGTACTCAGTGGGAGCTTGCATGGAGGAGGATCGTTGTGGGACAGGGATTGCTACAAGACTATGTTAAACTTGAAACTTTTGGAACTTATGTTACAACTTTAAACCTATGCTTCCGCTTACAACTTAAACTTATTTGTTTTGGAACACCAATCGTATTGGTTAAACTTTTATAATTACTTATATGCTTGTTCAGTATGATTGGTGGCTGGATCCTGGTCAGTCACGCCTCCAAGCGGTAGTACTCCGCAGGTGGGATTTTGGGGGTGTGACAAGAAGAGAATAGGAACTGGAGTTTTTCACAGAAAAGATACTCGAACCTGTTTTAAATGCAATGAAGCTGGTCACATTGCATGGAATTGTTCGATGAATATAAAGACAAAACAGGGAGTTTCTGAAAAACTTAAAGGAAAAGTTGTTGAGAAAGATGAACAACCAACTGAAAAATTCAAAATTTTTGAAAATTCAACTTATGAGGTTGGTGAATGTTCAAAGAAATTTTTTTACAAAAGAAGAGCAAAAGACAACCAAATGTGGGTTGTTAAAAAATCTGATGAGAAAGTTGGCGATGAACCTGATTCCACAAAATCAGAAGAGCCACATGTTGAGGTAAAAGAGGAAAACTCAGTACCTCCGATGGATGATGATAATTTTCCACCATTGAAGGTTGAGAATTTTAAATCAAAAGTTGGGAAGGTTGATATCTCGAATCAATTCTATTCTGAGAAGAAAGAATTTGATGTCGATAAAGTGTTCAATGGAAATGTGAAAAAGATTTTTGGATAAATGATTGATGGTAAGGTGAAAGAGGTAAAAAAAATTTTATGCTACAAAGAAAACAACTTACACACCAACTAAAGAGGAGTTGAAATCACCCAAGGCTGGCCAGGCTTGGGTGGACATTTTCTTTGCTTGAAAAACCTGACTTGCCGGAGCTCCCAAGTTTGTAATCGTGGAGCAGGAATCGGCATCATTCTTGATAAAATAGTTTTTGTGAAAGATTTTAAAATTGTTGAAATTTTTACAGGTTGTGACTTGCCGGAGCTTCCAGGTTGGTAAGTGTGAAGCAGGAATCGGCATCTTTATTGGTAAAATGATTTTGTGTAGATGTGGTATTCCTACAAGTGATAAATCAGGGACATTAAGTTGTACTTGATTTTCTTACATATGGTACAGAGGTTTGTCTGAAAAAGTGATTACTTAAGGTCTTGATGTAATCCTCATATAAGTGGTTGAAAAACAATGTGATGAGTTTACCCAAAACCTACAAGTGGTTAAAACAAAACTTATTTTCCGGAAAAACCATGTTGATTAAAACAAACTTAAGTGTTTTGAAATCTAAATGGGAAAATAGTTTGTTGAAATGGGGAGTTCTGATTGTTTATGCCTAGTGAAAGGCGAATTGAAGCGATTCGATATTAGTTGTCAATTTTTCTTGTATAGTTTGTTTTCAAATTTCTTTAAATGTGTTTGCATTTTAGGGGGAGTAAGAAAAAATTCAGAAAATCCAAAAACATTAGAAAATTTGAAAATCCAAAAACATGATAAAAATCAAAAATGAATTTGGTTGTGAAAAGAGGAAATGATAGTACATCAGTGGACGATCACAGCATGCTAAAGAAATGTAAAGTCAAAAATGTGATAAACGGTCTCACTGATAATGTGTCAGTAGGTTTTTGCACATTTAGTAGATTGTGACGAGATATAAATCTAAATTCAAACTTGCTTATATCGTGGGTAACATTTCTTGGATATATGGGTAACCCCCGAAATCTTGTTTGAAAGGTCCCTCTTTCTGAGATACTAGGTCTTTATGCTTAGTGATATCTGGGGTATTATCCTGGGACTTCTGCTGAATGGAATTTCTGACCTAGTCCCTGGAGAATACTTTACGCTTGCTTGAAATATAGCCCGCCCTCAGCAAAAATGATGAAACAATAAAATTGATAATCATTGTTGTTGAAGAAAAGATCCTCTAAAGGGGACCCACCAAAAGTCGAACCGTCATCTCTCTGCTGAACGGAAGTTCTGACCTGAGCTCTCACGGTTTCGCACCTAACCCTTTTACAGATATCATCTAGGTTTACTCACCTGTAAGACTGAATATTGGGATCTGGATACGGGAGTATATTCAAGTGGTGGGACACGCGAATAAGTGTAAGTGCTTAAGACATTAATCTCGTATCTCGAAACAGTTGAACTTTGTGTGAAAATTTAAGTGGATCAGTATACTGACAATCTAAGTGAATTGTTTAGAACTTAAAATGAAATGAAGCTTAACGGTGTTGGTGATTTGTCTCAGAAACTGA
This sequence comes from Helianthus annuus, assembly GCF_002127325.2. Lineage (NCBI taxonomy): Eukaryota > Viridiplantae > Streptophyta > Magnoliopsida > Asterales > Asteraceae > Helianthus > Helianthus annuus. The sequence goes on along the minus strand of NC_035449.2, from coordinate 163,966,457 downwards.
TATGATCCTCTTACACAAACTCACAAAAATATTGTACGTAAATATTTCTTTACTACATGTATTTCTTTTATTCATAAAATCCAAAAAGATTTTCAGTGTGTCTTAGCATAAATTTTGAAAAATTCAAAAAGATTTTCGACAACTGATGTTGGAAAGTTGATTTTCAAAATTCCAGGTGTTGAACATGATGAACAGGTTTGGAAAAGTTTGTTTGAAAAGAAAATTTATATTTTAACAAGTGGTTCATCAGAAATTTTTAATGATAAATCATTTTAAGTTTGTGTCTACAAGTGGTTAGCAGGGTTTCTAAAATTTGTTATTTCTTATATTTTATAAAACTTATGTTTTGGGTAGAGAGTATGCAGGTGAGCCAGGTTGCGATACCTGAACCTGTGAATATGTGTGTAGAGTTTGAGCCAGACTACGATCCCAGCACAAGTTGAAGGGGAGTCTGTTAGAGAAAGAGGGTCTGAAGATGCAAGAGCTAGGAAGTTGATCCTGAAAGATTAGTTGAAGAAAGCTAGAGTGAAGGAAGCCCGAAGACTGATAAAGACTGAAGATGCGAAGACTTGACACTTAAGACTTGTCAACATCTGACGGGGAGTCTGTTGGTGCATACATCTGTCGACTTCGTCTTGTATCGAGTCTTGTACTAGATATGTTAGATCAGGGCACGTTGTACGAGAAAACAGCAGATTTATGTGTTAATTAGGGAGATTCCGCTTGAATGAGCTGATTCCGCTTGAAATGACATATGTCACTTTCAAGCGAAATCAACAAAGTTCTTATTCCGCTTGAAATGCACCCTGTCACTTTCAAGCGGAACCTGATGTCTATATATAGCAAGTTCAAGCGAGATCTCAGTAATAGTTTGGAATTTGGATACCGAGGTGCTGCCGGTTTTTCCAGTGATTGTAATTGCTGTTAAATCAATCTAAAAGAAGTTTAAAGTGATTTGCAAGCTGTTTCGAAGTCTGTTTCTTAGTTTCCGCCTCTGAAACGGATTAAAACTCCTCTGAACGACTCGTTTGGGTCGCTACACGATCCTACAACCTTAATATCATGGTCAATGTAAACATAATTTGACACAATGTGCACATGTGCATAAATGTAACTATGCACATATGCATACATACAACTATGACATAACTTATCAACAATTATATTTCAATACAAAAAAAAATTAAGACATACCAAATCAAAATATAGATGAACCAAAACTATAGTCGGCTATGAAATCTAGACATAATTTATCACATTATGCACATGTGCATACCTATAAATGAACCAAAACTATAATCGGCTACAAAATATAAACATAATTTATCACATTATGCACATGTGCATAACTATAACTATGCAATTATAATTATGCACATGTGCATACCTATAAATATGACATAACACATACCAAATAAAATATAAATGAACCAAAACTATAGTCGGCTACAAAAATCTACATGAACAAACACATAGCTACCACACTACCATATATTTATGAATCGACGATTAAAAGTTGCATTATCATATACGGCTTCAAAACTTTGTATGAACTTACGAATTCATAAAACGATGCAACGGAGAATCGAGCGTTTGTCCTTTAGTTAGACGACTTATGTTCTTTGGATTATCCCTCTTCGTGCAATAAACCTCACCGATTATGACCGTTTTGCCCTAATTTCGAGTCGACTGTGACCGTTTTGCCCTAATTTCAAGTCGACAACTAATGTGCGGTCGACGATTATGATCGTATTGCACTAATGACGATGATCGTAGGACGAATGTTGATGATGAACGGCTGAATTTGTGAGCATCGGTCTTGATTTTGTGAGATTCAGACTGGATTTTTGGGAGAGTTAACGGATTGGGAAAGTTATGTTGGGGATATGAGATTTATTGGACATGATATTGTATACTAAATTTCAATTTTGGTCCGTATCCGTATAACAGTACAGCGGGTGTTTTAAAAATTGTTTGGATATTTACAAAATTGCCACCCGTTCACATTGGTTCTCGCGGTTCACATTGATTTAGGGTTTAGGGTTAAAAGATCTTAGGTAGGGTTCGGTGAGCCGGTTCCAACGCCGCTGGAATGAGTCCAATCGGAGTTCGTTTGAGTCGGTTCCCCGCTGTTCCCCACTTTTTTAGTGTTCCCCAATGAACCTTCACATATATATGTATATATATATATATACATATATATATATATATATATACATATATATATATATACATACATATATATATATATATATATATATATATATATATATATATATAGGGGGCCACTAAAATGAAAACCACCCTAGTTGCGAGAACCATGATAACCACACCAATCAGATAATGACAACCAAAAGGGTAATATAGTCATTTAATCAAAACCATCAAATCATCTCTCTCTCTCCTCTTTAAAGTCTATTTTTAAAGTCATTTCAACTTGTCTCTTTTCAAAACTATCAAATCATCTCTCTCTCTCTCTCCTCTTTAAAGCCTTTTTTAATCAAAACCATCAAATCATTTATCTCTCATCTTTAAAGACTCTTTGTAAAAAAAATTTATAAAAAAATCGAAAAAAATTTTTGGTAAAAAAGTTTTTATAGAAAAAGTTTAAAACCGTAGAAAAAGTTTTCGTAAAAAAATTAAAAAAACGTGTGTGTAAAAAAAGTTTTTGTAAAAAAAGGTTAAACCCATAAAAAAGGTTTTCGTATAAATCTTTGTTCTTTATTAAAAAGTTTTTGTAAAAAAAATTTTTGTAAAAAATTTTAAACCGTAAAAAAAGTTTAAAAACGTGCGTGTGTAAAAAACGGCGCGTAAATACGGGACGAAAAAACGAGGCGTAAAAAACGGCGCGTAAAAAAAAGCCATTAAAAAATGCGCGTAAAAAACGGCTTGTAAAAAAACCGTGTGGTAAAACGGCGCGTAAATACGGGGCGTAAAAACGGCGCATCAAAATGGGGCGTAAAAAACGGCGCGTTAAAAAAATGGTGCGTAACACCGAGCATAAAAAAATGGCGCGTAAAAAACCGGGAGTAAAAACGGCGTGAAAAAAACGGAGCGGAAAAAAACGGTGCGTAAATATGAATCTTGAAAACGGCGCATAAAAAACAGAGCGTAAAAACGGCGCGTAAACGGGGCGTAAATACGGCGCGTAAAAAAACTGGGCTTAAGAACGGGGTGAAAAAACAACGCGTAAAAAACGGGGCATAAAAAACGGCTCGTAAAAACATTTTTTTGTAAAAAAAATCTTGAAAAAAATTGTTTTTTCGGCAAAAAATCAAATTTTAAAATGTTTTTAAATTATAAAATCTGATTTTAAAAAAATTTAATAATTTAATAAGACAAAAAGTGATAACAAATAATAAATACAATAAAGACAAAACAACCAAATTTACTAAACTACCCTTTTAACATTAAAATATTTAAAATATAATAAGATAAAAAGAATTTAATATCGTTTTTATTAATTTTAATCTCATCCATCCATCTTCCAAGATCAATGGTTGGAAAGTGGTTCTCGTGGTTCTTTTAACTGGGGGTGGTTTTCATTTTAACGGCCCCCAATATATATATGTGTATATATATATATATATATATATATATATATATATATATATATATATATATATATAGGGGACCGCTAAAATGAGAACCACCTCGAGTTGTAAGAACTGTGAGAACTACACCGTGCGGGGCGAGGTGGACCAAATTTTTTTTTTCAAAAACGTAGTTGCGTGTATTATAAACACATTTGTAAAAAAAAAATTAAAAAAAAAATGTCGTGTGTGTAGTTTTGAGCACCACAAGTTTGTGTTTACGGGTACCGTAAATCTAACCGGAAAATTTACGGGTACCGTAAACACAAACTTGTGGTGCTCAAAACTACACACACGACTTTTTTTTTGATTTTTTTTTACAAATGTGTTTATAATACATGCATCTACGTTTATGTAAAAAAAAATTGGTCCACCTCGGTCCGGATCAAAAAGTTCTCGCGGTTCTTACAACTCGAGGTGGTTCTTATTTTAGCGCAATTCTATATATATATATATATATATATATATATATAGGGTTCATGCGAGAACTACCTTTATTGCGAGAATCGCGAGAACCAATGTGAACACAACAAAATAAACCCACTACACCACCCAAAACCTAAAAAAAAAACCTAAGAGCATTCACATCCAATCCACCATATTTTCACCCTAAATTATATTAAAAAACACTACATTTTCTCTCTATCCTTTTCAATTAAATAATATTTTTTATACCTTCATCATTACCTTTTCTCTCTCCTTCACTCACAACCACTTTCAAAATATATTAAAAAATTACAGGGGGTGAACAGTGTCCCACCAAATATACAGATGAACAGTAACATTTTCTCTCTCCTCCACTCACAACCACTTTTAATACTTTTTATATTTTAAAAACACCACACACAAAATTCGATTATTTGGAGGTGAATGCTCTAACACCCCCTCCCCAAAGCTAAATTCTAAAAATCTTCTACTATAATAAAGCAAAACATTAATAGCACACGTGTCATTACTTCAAGCCCTCCCCTTTCTTCTTCCCACGTGTCAAGTCACGTGTCAAGTTTTGTGCAAATTTTGAGTTTGTGACATTACTGTATAAATGTGTCATCTATAAATGTGACATTACTGTATAAATGTAATATATACTGAAAATAAGGGGTTTGTTACATAAGATTCTTTCGATCTTCAAAATTTCAAATTTTGTGCAAATTTTGAGTTTGTGACATTACTGTATAAATGTGTCATCTAATTACATTTTGGTTTTTGTCATTTAAATTACCCTATGCTTTTCAGTTATTCAGCGTGATTTGATACATCATACGGGTTTAAATGAGCAATTTTGGGATAGGTCAAAACGGGTTGGGTTGGTTGAGTGCACCGGGTATGCCCCCTATGGTTCACCAACAGTACTATTAACCAACCATGCATTTTTTCATTTAAAATGCAATATGCTTTTCATATTATGATTATATCTTGATCTTAATGATGTTTGAGTCTTCTATATGTCACTTTATATGGTAAATGTCTAGGTCGATCTAAAAAAGTTTGAATATAAATAAAGTTAGAGTAATTAGTCTAAATGGATTGGTATGATAATTAATCTAAATCCTTATTCACATTTAATTATATGAAAAGTGTTATTCTTAACGGTTTCTGTTTATAATGTACTATTTAGGGATGGCAATCAAACCCGAACCCGATGGGTAAACCCGAAACCCGACACATTTGGGACGGGTTTTGGGTGGGTTAATCGGGTTTGGGACGGGTTTGGGAATAGTTTTTATTTTTTCGCAGGTTTGGGACGGGTTTGGGATTTAGTGATATACCCGTTTACCCGACCCAATTACCCGATAAAGTGTACCCGTTTATCCGATTGTATACCCGATATAATTTCTTTTATATTATTAATATGTATATATATGATACATCCATTTTTTACACATATATGTATTCTATTCCGTATACATTGTAGTTATTTGATATATATTTTTATAATAACAACACAAAATGTAACCGGTTAGTAGTTACCCGATAGATACCCAACGGGTTTTGAGATTAGTATACCCAACGAGTAATCTTTTTAAATTAATGGGTTTACCCGAAACCCGCGGGTATACCCAATACCCGATGGGTATTTACCCGCTAGAAACCCGACGGGGTTTTGGGACGGGTTTGGGACAAGCTTATCTAATCGGGTTTGGGTTTGGGATTACCTAAACCCGTCCCAAACCCGACCCATTGCCATCCCTAGTACTATTGTTTTATAAATAATTCAGGTTTTTGCAAGTTCTGTTGTTTTTTAGCAAACACACTATTGTTTCATTTTATTTCGCCACTAATAGAATTAGATACAAATAGTCATCCTTGTTTATGAATGGTTTTTTTGCAGGATATTAAAGTTGTGGTTACTATCTAAAAGGTTAGCCTTTACTTACGTTTGTATTCTTTTGCTGTTGTATTTGTTGTCCGAGTCGTCTTGACCCATTTTAAATTGTATTGCGGATATTGTAACCTCATACACAAAGTGTGTATGAGTCCGTCTTGACCATTAAATTGTATTTCGATTATTGTAACCTCATATGGTGTGTACTGGTTGTTTTGACCCATTTAAATCATATTTTGATTATTTTAACCTTATAAGTGTGTACGGTCGATTTGGCCCATTTCGATTTGTATGTTTGATATTATAACCTTATAAAGTGTGTATTGGTCATTTTTTACCCATTTAAATTGTATTTCGATTATTGTAATCTCCTAAAGTGTGTACGGGTCGTCTTGAACCATTTAAATTGTTTTTTGGGTTATTATAGCCTCATAAGTGTGTACGGGATGTTTTACCCAGTTAAATTATATTTTTGGTTGTTATATGGAGGAGAAGAATGATTGAAGTGGTTTTATTAATGTTCATGTTTCTCTTTTCAAATATTTGGCTTAGTATATATTAAATTCTCAACTTTACTCAGATTTTTTCTTCGCTTTAGGACCCAAAATGTTTGGATCGAAGATTTTTGCTCTTTGCTACAACCTACAGGTGTCTTTGTAACTGGACTAACTTTATCCTTGAAAGTGTTGTCTTTCTTTATCGTCTTTTAGGTCACACGTTATATGTCTGGAAAAGTAGACCAGTCAACTTGGGTGTTGGGTCACACGTTATGAACAAAGCGGTTGAGGATGAACTAGTTGGAGGTTTAACCTTACCTAATGGAGGTCCATTAATCTCGCACCTATTTTATGCCGATGACGTGGTGTTTGTGGATGATGGGAAATTGGAGCATGTAAAAAATCTGGCACGTATTTTGCGTTGCTTTTATTTGGCTTCAGGCCTTAGGGTCAGCCGTTCTAAAAGTAAGGTATATGGGGTCGGGGTGGATGAGTCAAGTATGGCATGCTTCGCTAATGCTCTCAGTTGTAATGTGGGATCTTTTCCATTTAATTACCTTGGCTTGCTGGTCGGATCTAACATGAACAGAATCGCAAACTGGAAATTAGTGGTGGATCGTTTTAATTCCAAACTTTCTAGGTGGAAAGCAAAATGCCTTTCGTTAGCGGGAAGAGTTACATTGGCAAAAGCGGTACTTGGCAATCTTCCCACGTACTACCTTTCACTTTATAAAGCACCAGCAAAAGTTATTAAAACACTTGAAGGAATTCGGAGAAGATTCATTTGGGGAGGAGCAAGTTCGGCCAAAAAAATTAGATGGATCAAATGGGAAAAAATGGTGGCGTCTAAGAAGATGGGCGGGTTGGGGATGGGAAGCATTAGAGACGCTAATCTGGCATTGTTACTTAAATGGTGGTGGAGATTAAGGGAAGATGAAAACCAATTATGGGTTAGGGTGATAAAGGCATTACGCGGGAGATGTTGGAAAAAAGAAATCATTCCGGTGAATAAGTGCTTATCGGGGGTGTAGAAAAACATCGGGGCAATTAAAAAGGAGTTTCATAAAAACAATTTAAATATTGACCTTAAACTGAAATGTGAAGTAGGGAAAGGGGACAAAGTGAGATTCTGGGAAGATCTATGGCTATGTAATAAAACACTAAAAGAGGAGTTCCCACTGATATACAACATGGCTTCAAAGAAGAATGTTAGAGTTATTGAAAATTACAAAATGTTGGGTTCAAGTACTGTGTGGCATTGGGAATGGAAGTCTAAACCGTCAAATAGCGAGAGTTGGGCCGAGTTTCTACGCCTTTTTGAAACTCTTAACAGCAAAAGAATGAAGGACTCGCACGATGCATGGGGTTGGATATCGGAAAAAGACACTCTTTTTTCGGTAAAAGCTGTGAAAAATGAGTTAGGCGAAGCGAGTTACCAAAGCGACGGAAATCCGATCATGAAGTGGTGTGGGTGGGCAACATCCAAGGCGAATACGTTGGCGTGGCGGTGCATATCGGGAAGGATTCCAACGCGGGTTGAATTAGCTAAGAGAGGAGTACAGGTTGGGTCCGTATCTTGTCCATTCTACGGTTACTCGGAAGAAACGGCCGACCACTTACTCGTTTCCTGCATAACGGCTAAATCTATTTGGTGGCTCGTTGGAGTTTGGCTGGGAAACATGGACCTATCAGCTTGTGAGACGGTTAAAGATATTTTCGCCGTGGCATGGGGGGTTAATTTACCGATAGTACAAAAAAAGGCCTTCTATTGCGTGATTATGGCGTCTGGACGCAAAGGAACGAGAGGATCTTCAACAACGTACATAAGTCACAATCAAAGATTGTCGAAGAGATCAAAGAATGCTCGCTACTATGGCTCAAATTTAGAGGACAAAAAAAGGATATTGGGAGAGATCATTGGTTTACTGTGGGTGTGAAAGGTATCAATTAACAAGAGATGAGTTTTTTTGTTACTTGTATATTTTTCTAGTTCCTTGCTAGAAATGTTATTTGTAACGTTTATTCGAGTAATGATATGATCCTCTTTTTCGTTAAAAAAAAAAAACAAAAAAACAAAACTTGGGTGTTGGGTCCATGGGCGTAGCTTTAAAGGGGCCGGGAGGGGCGCCCGACCCCCCGAACTTTTCGCTCAGTAGTATTATGTATGTACATTTTGTATAGAATTTTCTAGATATATACGTTTTCGACCCCCCGATTTTATAATTTTTAAGGTATAATTTTAGGTCCGGTGACTTCCGACCCCCCGGTCGGAAATCTCAAGCTTCGCCACTGGTTGGGTCATACCAGGTCTCTCGGGTCAAACATATGGTACACAGGATAGATAGCGTTGCTGGTATAGAAGATTTGAAAAGCTTCTATGTTTAGGTACAGCTATTTTTAGATATTTGTTGAACTTCCTTTTGCAACTTTGATAGTAAATTAGTTGATAAATTTTTGTTTTGTTGTGTTGTGTATTTATTGATCTGATCCTTTTCTAAATAATTCTAGAAATGGTGCTTTTTTGGGTAAAAATGTTAAACAGCCGGATGGAGTGATGGAAGTCTATAACAAGTCACGAATGATGGATTGATTAAGCAAGTTTTGAATTTTAATCGATGGAGATAAAATATTAAAAGTCGTAGGTTAAAGTTGAGAGTAAACATGAAGATGGGCCGATAAAAAGTAAAATCCTAACCCAAAAACAGACCTGAGCCGGTACTGGTATAACGGTTCAAACCGGTATACCGGATTTTACCGGCTGTACAAAATCGATGCCGTTTCTCCTGCTTACCGCGGTGTTTCGGACTGGATTTAAATCCGAAAACGGTAAGATCAGTATAACCGGCCGGTATTTACCGGTTTTTAAAACATTGGATACGAGTGAATGATTTTAATGACCAGGGGTTAATGTAGATGTTGATATTTATTATTTTGTGTGGTTTGAATGTAAACCTTTGATAATATGTTAACCACTTGGTTGGGAGATTTGATTTGATTAGGCCAAAATCTTATATTAGGAAATGCATTAGTGACTTGTATCTTATTTGAGTATATCGTAGTATAGTTTTTTTCATCGACATTTTCATATTTATTTTGAATGCACATCACACTATAGTTCGTTAACAACCATTTTCATCACTTAACCATACCTATATTCACAATATTTGAAAGATCTTTTAGCTAAATTTTGTAAATCTCATCATTGCAGTAGGCGGAAGTTTCGGTATGTTTGATTTTTAGGGAAGACCCAACTTTATGCCGACTGAAAGCTCTTCATATTCTTGATTTTTTTGTTCTCACATTATGCATCTAAGTGGTTGAAACAACCAATCATATGAGGCAATATCTGGAACAAATATTGGCAGTCGCACATATATATATACCTAGAATTAATTTGATCTCTTCTAATAAAAAGATTTCTTTTGATTTTCAAATTAGGCAACTTTCACTAGCTGTATTTTTCGCAATGACAATCAGCAAAAGTCAAGGGCAGTCACTTTCTAGAGTTGGTTTGTACTTGAAACAACCCGTCTTCTCTCATGGTTAATTGTATATTGGTTTATTAAGTGTGAAAACACGGGATGTAGTCAAATTACTAATACTTGACAACAATGACAAACCTACAGATAAAACAACCAATGTGGTTTATAAAGAGATTTTCAACAAATTGTGATCGTTACATATTCATGTATTTCAGTTTGTCATCGTAATCTAATCTATTCAGTTGTCTTTTACCGTGTATAAAATCATAATATTTAATGTGAGTGGTATTAAAGAAATTTTCTTTTTCCCACCTTATTTATTTCACCCTTTTGTTGTCTATTTCTTAATTAAAAAAAGTTAATTATAAAAATAGCAATGGTGTTAACTCCAATTTTTTATTATTTATTACTATTTTCTTTTCATTTCAAAATATTATATAACAAACTTATAAATTATATTTGATGTTGCGTAACCCGTGCAATTTCTATTACTTATTGACATATTGAAGTAAATCCCCTAAGTAATTCAATTTCTGTTTTTTTTCTTGGTAAAGTTTGCCAAATATGGGTCTTAGCATGAAGAGATATCATGTTATAAATCATACAAAAAAAATATTTTTATAGATATAGATTTTTTTTTAACACAATCCATAACCCATGAAACTCACGGGTATATAACCTAGTTAAACTATAAAGCTAAATCCCCCCAAAAACCTAACCCTCCACCCCTCAAAAACCTAAACAACCCCCCCCACCCCCCAAGCTAAATGTTAAAAACTAAACCATAAAGCTAAACCCTCAAAAAACCTAAAAAACACACAATTTTTTTTATATTGTTTTGATAAAAATCGCTTGTTTTAGTATTAAAAAAACATTTTCATTTTTTAATTTTTTTATTATTTACGAAAAGTAGCGATTTTTATTAAGAAATATTAAAAAAAGTTGAGTTTTTTTTTATTCTTTTAGGTATTTTTGGTTGTATTCATATTGGTTCTCGCAATAAAGGTTGGCTCCTAACGGATCCTTCTTATATATATATATATATATATATATATATATAGGGTCAGGTTCATGCGAGAACCACCCTTATTGCGAGAACCGCGAGAACCAATGTGAACACAAAATAAAATCTAAAAAAAATCAAAAAAGCACTCAAAAAATTTTTTTTATTTTTTTTAATATTTTTTAACAAAAAATCGCTATATTTCGTTCCATAAAAAAAAAAAAAAAAAAAAAAAAAAAAAAAAAAAAAAACTTTTTTTTTCGAGTAACAGTTATCCATGCACATGTGCATATGTATCATTACTTCAACAAATTCGGTAATACATTATCAGGAATAGACAATTGCACTTTAATTTACAATACCATTAGTAATACACTACTTTTTACATTACCAATATTCAAAATGCACATGTGCATAATTAGGTATAACCATGATATAACGTGTTTTGATACAAAAAGTTTGTGATTTTGAATGGAGAAGTAGACCCATATACATGTTTTTTGGTTAGTTATATCTAGTGGTTGATGGTTTGGTTATAGTTGTCAATTTTTTATGTAATATGTTGATTGGATGGTATAAATGGTGTTTACATACATGTAATAAAGTGAAAATATTGTTAATGGTATTGTATTATGGATGGTAGGAGGTAATGGTATTGTATTATGGATGGTAGGAGGTAATGGTAGTGTATTATGGATGGTATGATAGATGAAAGGGAAAGTGTATTCAAAGTGGTGTACCAAAACACCTTATTTCATGTTGATACATATAATGCACATGTGCATTTCTAGTATTGGTAATGTAAAAAGTAGTGTATTACATATGGTAGTGTAAATGAAAGTGCAATTGTCTAATATATGTAATGAATTACGGAATTTGTCAAAGAAATGACAGAAATGCACATGTGCATGCTTGTGTATTATGGATGGAATGATAGATGAAAGAGAAAGTAGTGTACCAAAACACCTTATTTCCCGTTGATACATATAGATGCACATGTGCATTTCTAACATTGGTAATGTAAAAAATAGTGTATTACACGTAGTAGTGTAAATGAAAGTGCAATTGACTATTATTTGTAATGAATTACGGAATTTGACAAAGAAACGACACATATGCACATGTGCATGGATAACTGTTACTCGAAATTTTTTTTTTTTTGAATTTTTTTTTATTTTTTTTATTAACAAAATATAGCGATTTTTTTCAAAAAAAATAGTAAAAAAATTTTTTGGGTGTTTTTTAGATTTTTTTAGGAATTACTGTTTGTGTTCACACTGGTTCTCGCGGTTCTCGCAATAAAGGGTGGTTCCTAACGGATCTTTGTCCTATATATATATATATATATATATATATATATATATATATATATATATATATATATATATATATATATATATATATATAGGCATGGGTTAAAATGAAAACCACCCCTAGTTGCTAAAACAGTAGAAACCATTTATCCACCATTGATATTTTGAGATTGATAGTTGAGATTAAAAGTAATTAAAAGACATATTTAATTCTTTATGCCTTATTATATTTTTAATATTTTATTGTTATAATGGTAGTTTAGTAAATTTGCTATTTTTGTCTTATTTGGCTATTAATATTTTAATATTTTACAAATCAGATTTTTTTGGTTTAAAAATGTTTTTGTATTATTTGGTTATTAATATTTTACAAATTAGATTTTTTAACAAAGAAAACAAATTTTTTTATATTGTTTTTCATATCACGCTCCGGTTTTAAACTTTTTTTACGCCCCCGGTTTAAATTTTTTTTACGTCCTGGTTTTAAAAACTTTTTTTACGCAAAAATTTTTTTACGGCAAAAAATTTTTTACGAAAAAATTTATTTACGGCAAAAAAAATTTTACGCCAAATTTTTTTTTTTACGGCAAACATTTTTTTACGCCAATAAAAATTTTATGGCAAACATTACCGCAAAAAATTTTTATGCCAAACATTTTTTTGCGCCAAAAATTTCTTAACAAACAAACTCAACCAAAAATAGGACTCGTATATGTATCATATAAGTTATAAGTTGATACTTATTATCATCGACTGAAAAAAGAAATAAAAACCAACAACAAAAATCAAAACCATGTGTGGATCTTGAAAAAAAAAACAGAGTTTGGCTCAAAGTTTCTAGAAATCATGGCTGTAGAGAGGGGCTGCGGGTCAAAAACCTACCCTCCACCATCATTGCCACGCCATCGTCATCAATTGTTGGAAAAAAGATGTTTTGAACTATCACTGCGAACTCAACCCACTCTAAGGTTCAAATCTAAAACACCACAGTAAACAAACAACTAAACACAATCAACTATCAAGATCAAAACAACCATCAATCCAAGATTCAATAAAGCAACTCACTTTATGCAAAAAAAAAAAAAAATCAAGATTAGAGGTGTTCAAAAAACTCGTGGCTCGCAACTCGCTCGAAACTCGCTCGAAAAAAGCTCGAAGAAAGCTCGGCTCGAAATTAGCTCGGTTGTTAACGAGCCAGCTCGGCTCGGCTCGGTTTGTAAACGAGCCGAGCTCGAGCTTGGTCTGGCTCGGCTCGTGAGCTGGCTCGAGAAGGTTTACATCCTTCATTTTTTTTGTCCCACATCGCTTAGAAAACAAAACTAAGGAAGTATTCCCCCTATAAAAGAAGGTAAATACAATGTACAAGGTAAATTAACTATCTATATTTGCATATTTAGCCATATGGTTAAATTAAATGGCAATTATGGCCCTTAGTCTATGAAGAAATTCATTTTAAGTGCTTTTTAAGTAGTAAATTTTACGGGTTTTTGTTAGTTCAAGCTAGATCGAGCCGAGCCGAACTAGCTCGAATTCTAATCGAGTCGAGCTTTAGCCTTAAATCTCAGCTCGATTTGAAATTCGAGCTCGAGCCGAGCCAGCTCGAATCGAGTTTGAGCCGAGCTCGAGCTGGGTCTAGCTCGGCTCGTTTACAGCCCTAATCAAGATCAAACAGCCACAAATCCAAGATTCAAAAAGCAACTCACTTTAAGCAAAACTCTCAGGCCACTAAATAGGAACATGATACCTTTTAGGCGGAGGAACCAAATACAAAGGAGTCTCATCAACAACCGGAGTCCCAGCACCACCACATCATTCAATGGCCATAAATCAATGGCCAATAATTATGTATGTACAATTATTGTGGCACCACCGGCAACACCGAGACCACCGGCAACACCAGGATGAAACAAACCACCGGCACCACCGGGACCACTGGCACCACCGACACCACCAACTGAAATACAAAACCACAGGCACATCGGCGCAACAGGCATCACCCACCTATGCATCCTCTCTCTCTCTACCGTCTCTCTTTCTCTCTCTGCCCCACACCGTCATCCAGCAAACCCATCAAACCATTTCATAAAGAAAACCCAGCAAAACCATTTAAGTAAACACCACTAGGCTGCCGGTGGAGTTGAATCCACCCACCACTAAGCTTCCGGACACCAACACCCACCACTAAGCTGTCGGACACCATCACCAAACCATCACCCCCTCTACCCCACCAACCCAACGCCGTCGCCAAACCCCAACGCCACCACCACTAGTAAGTGAGCAAAAGAGAGAGAGAGAGAGAGAGAGGGGGGGGGAGAGAGATCTGGTTTTTGAGAGATGAGAGAGACAGAAATATCTGATTTCGGGAACCCTTGACCCACCACACCACCACCTATTCGACCATCGGCAAACCCTCCACCCAACCCCACTACCGTCCACCACCCACCGTCGAACCCCCCTCCCCTTGAAACCACCAGAAACCATGATAGCTTCGTGTAGAGCCCGATCGTTCATCCTTAACCTGACCCCCCAACATAATTAAGTCAAGAACCACCCGTTGCCTTGAACCATCTTTGATTAGATCTTGAAAAAAAAACTTCCGGGGTTTTTGATTTTATATGAGAGAGAGAGAGAGTTTGTGATATGAGAGAGAGAGAAGAAGATCTACATTCTGATTTATGTATGAGAGAGAGAAGGCTGCTTATTAAAAAGGTGTCACTTGGGTAATTACAATATTACCCTTGAAATAACATATGTGTAGATATGAGGTGACATCCTTTCATTCGTCTAAAACAGTTCTTGCAGTTCCCGCAACTGTAGATTATTTTCATTTGAACTGATCCCTATATCTATTATATATAATAAATGAAAGTTATTTGGGCCACGTGCCACTTAATTAGGGCATCCCCAGTTCTCTTTTCCCGCCCAACAGTACCACTGCCATTTTCCTTATATAATCTCTCTTCTCACCTCCCCTCTTTCTTTACAAATGCCCAGGGTTCCTTCTCTATATTCCGGTGATTCAAATTCAAATTTCACAAACCCTGCAAACCTTAATCTTCTTGCAGACGCCACCATAAAATCTTCTTTTGTTCATCGATTACTTCATCAAAAGGTTTGTTCTTCTTTTTTTTAGTTGAAATACTTTCATCATTTCCTTTTATTTACAATAATCCTAATTTCTACTCGTAATCTAATCATATGGTTCCAGGGTTGTTGTCATCGATTGTCATCAAAGTTTAAATCAACTTAACTGCGTATAGATTCCTGCCATAAGCTGGTATGTTTGAATATGTTCAGAAATAAGCGTTTTTTTCTTAATGGTGATGATATGACTATAACATCTGTTGATTATTGATGTTGGAGTATGTTCAGCGATTATTCTTTCTGAAATTAGGGTTTCATTTCCAGTTCTCGAGGTATTATCTGTTTGTAACAGCAGTGGTTCAGCATCTACAGTGTATTCAACATCAGTTGTTTGCTATTATTGTTTGATGTTGTTTGCCATTATTGTTTGATGTTGTTTGATGTTGTTTGCTATTATATTGATCATCACATTATTGGTGAGTACTCGGGAATATTGGATGGCTTTATTAGTTTTATTTTTGGTATTTTTTGATGTAGTTGAAGGGATCATTTGAGTGAAATCAATGTTGATTTATCAGAAGATGCAGTTGAAGATATCTTAATTAAGGTAATAATTGTATTACATCCTGTTGAAAAATAGAATTGATAAATTTAGGGAAAGTGAGGTTAAAAGATGATAACTCAACAGTGGAGCATTTCATTCTACAGGTTTGATAAATTAAGGGTATTCTCATATAATTCTTCCTCGATTGATCCAATGAAGTGGCACTTTGGACATCTGTTGTCTTCAAACTTCAAACTTCTTAGATAATAGATGTTTGAAGAACAACAGATTTCCAAAGTGCGGATTCTTTGGAAGCAGCCATGAACCATTATATGAGAATACCTTTAATTTATCGAACCTGTAGAATGAGATGCTCCACCGTTGGGTTATCATCTTTAAACCTCACTTTCCCTAAATTTATCAATTCTACTTTTCAACAGGATGTAATACAATTATAAAGACTGATTGTTATAACAGCTGATCATGCTAAGGACTGTTATAATTAACCACTGCTCCTTATAAAGACTGATGGGCTTAAATACTGATGAGGCCTATGCATTGATGTAGACAAATCTCTGTTAAAATTCCATGTGCTAAGGACTGTTATAACTAACCACTGCTCCTTATATAATCATCGTTCCAGTATCATTGTTCCAACATCGTTGTTTCAATGAAGCGTCCCATCACACATCAATCTTTCAATATCGATGTTGCAATATAATTGTTGCAACATCGTTAAAGGTTGTATGTGCTACCTTCTTTGATGGGAGAGTTGTGGTTTCCCTTGATAATGGTATGTGTTTTTGTTTTTGATTTTTACTGGAGTTTTGTTATATGAGTTGTGACTAAATTATGATTGTGAATGATCTGCTGCAGATGATGATGATGATGATGATGATGATGATGATGATGATGATTGTTCTACTATTGTGAATGAAGTGGCACTTTCGACATCTGTTGTCTTCAAACTTCAAACTTCTTAGATAATAGATGTTTGAAGAACAACAGATGTCCAAAGTGTCGATTCTTTGGAAGTAGCCAGGAAGAATTATATGAGAATACCTTTAATTTATCGAACCTGTAGAATGAGATGCTCCACCGTTGGGTTAGCAGCTTTTTATGAACAAAGTTAACTATCAAGTATATGGGGACAGGGCTACTCTTCCACAGCTGAAGAAGTGTTTTCGGATACTGCATGTTGGTTTGTTCACGAGAGATCAGGTTTCTATAAATCCTGCTGGAAATGCATTGAGTACTTCCACGGAGTTCATGGCGATTGTCGAAGATATTGGAAAGTACAATAACAAACAGTGGTTTAACATCTGTTTGCATTTTGGTCAATAGATAATGGAAACCCATGTTAGGTTGAATACTGTTTTTAAGTTAAACATCTGTTAAGTGTTAAACAAATGTTTGTCCTTTAACATCTGTTTATGGGCAAACATGTAGCACCTGAGCAAAATCCGCAACAACCTTGACTCCTCACTTCATCCTTTCGTGCTTACTTGTCAAATTTCGGGACAAAATTCCTTTCAAGTTGGGGATGATGTGACAACCCGATTTTCCGAGGTTAGTAACGTTTTACTTTGTAATCTTAACTCCTCTTTATCTCTTACTTACATGCTAAAACGTCCTATTCAATTGTAACCCCGTTAAACTTTAATAATTTAGCGAGGTAGCGTACTGGCATTTGTTGGACGATGCACACTTTAGACCGATTAGTCACACTCTACGGTTAGAAGGCCACCCGAACCCAACTTCGCACATCTAAATGTTAGTTGATGATCGGCCCAGTTATGTGCAGCCCAAAGCTACATGACCGGCCCAGAAAGGTGGGGTTTTAATTCCATAATTAGATGCACGTAACCCCCCTTATGCCCTCACTTTCTCATCGAACAAACCCTACCTCCCTTTCTCAAGAAGTGTGTTGGCAATAGCAGACCCCCTCCCCTTCGATACTTGGTCTCATTGGTACACTCGGTTAGTTTTGCACTTTAATTCGTTGTCCTTATAAAATTAATATTAGTTGTTGTAGTGTGTCGAATTTTTGTTTATGAAAACTGCATGGTGGGAATTCTTGGTAACCTATGTATAATCGGCTGTAAGAATATGGGAATCGGTTTCAAATATGTCTACATATAATTGCTTGTAATCGATGAACACATGGATGTAGGGTGCATGATAATATAGGTTCTACACACTGGGATTGATGATGGTTATTGATGATTATGTTTATTGTGTGCAAAAGCTTGAAGTTGACTAACTTAAATTGGTCCAATAGAAGAAGAGTATATTAGTAGCAAAATGGACAAATCATCTAGGATGTCGGCCATAGTCTTGAGAAAATCCAAAGGGTTGTATTTGGTCCAATAATGTACTTGTTAAGTGGAGTAGCCATGTGCCATATTTGAATATTTGAACAAAGGTTGATAGCCAAACATGTGAACCGATCCTTTCTTTGACTTAACAATGCAATTGCTATTGGTGATGATGGGAGGTGTTGTGAATTAATTTCTCCTGCTATGCATGCCGATACACTGTTATGTGATTTAAATGATCGATGACGCTTGTATTGATGGTTGTGTTGTATGTTTTGACATGATATAGAAGACTTTGATGTGTTATAACTGCGAAGAACTTGAACGATTCCTATACACCTTACTGGGTTGATATTTCAACCAGTTGAATTGAAATAATGGATGGCAACTTGGGTTGGGCCAAATAATATAATTGAATGCAAACAGTAGCATATATTGGTTATGGCCATTTGCATGTTACCCGAATTATTTGATTAATTCTACCTTCAATCGAATGGACAGTGGGCCGTAATTAATGGGTAGAGTTCGGTTGTGTTATTTATTGCCAAATGGGTATTGGGCCTTTAAAATGAATATGGATGCCTAGCATGAAAATCTGTGTAGGTAAATGTTACTAATTCGATGGATGAATGTCAATAGTTGACTGGTAAACTGTGTGCTAATATGTATTTATTTCATAAGTGTGCATTATGTAAGGTATGACATATACATGGTTCAGTACAAGTAGAGGACTGATTGTTATTGTTAAATCATATTAGGAGGTGCTTGATCAATTGGTAGTGAAGTAGCTAACTTTACCGAGCAAAGCAAAGGTGAGTTCACTACATTCGAGCATGCGTCCCAGTGGTTGGGGACAGTCAGTGGGTATCCCGTGGAGGGATAAGTCTTTTGGGTAAAAACGGGTATATTGGTTAATATTCTCACCTATCATCTTTTGTAAGTCCCTCATCGGGTATTAGTTAGTAGCGCTACTTAGGTTTGGCACCCTCACACCGCTCCTGTAGAGGACGGAGGTGAACTAATGACCCAGTCTGGCCCAGTACTAGATAGGAGTACGTGGGAAGGGCAGTCGTGTATTTCAGGAGCCGTCATTGTTCGGAATTGAGATATTAACAATATTACTTGCATTGGTTCTTGAACTGCTTTACATACAACGGGTAACAAACGTTTTCTAAAACTGTGAACTCGCCAGCTTTGTCTGATACACGTGTTACATGCTCGCAGGTCGTTAGGTATCTTGGATTTGGGGAAACTTGCTATCTGGGAGTGCTGGAGTGGTCATGGATCGAGGCTCTTGGATTAAATTGCATTTGATACATTGGTTTTAAGTATTATTATGAAACAATTGCTAAACAACTTATTACATGCTTCCGCTACACAACTTTTGAGAATTAATATCATGTTGACAACTTATTTTGGTAAATTAATGTCATGACTTATTTAAATATTTATCATTGGTTCAATGTGATTGGTGGCTCGAACTCTGATGCGTAACACACCTCGCGGGGTTTCCGCAGGTGGAATTTTGGGGGTGTTACAGTTGGTATCAGAGCCACTGGTTATAGTGAACTAGGTTTTAAAAACGTTTTATAAAACCAGACTATAACCGAACAACTTCGAAAATCGATCATGACACTCAGCTCCAGATTGCAAGGTTCGTTTCTCTCTCACCTTATACATTACTTGTTTAACAGTCACACACTCACAATGTATATGAACTGAAACAATTCGTACCATAGTGACTTGATAGCGTGACCCCACACATCGACTCATGCGAGCCATAGACCTGTGATATCATCTGATGTGTTGTTTGAACGGGGGAAACTTTGAGCGCGAGCTAAGAAGCACTGAGATAAGCATGCAAATTGCCTTATTATTATGGGTGCACACTTAATAATAACGCGGGGTGCATGCAAGTCCCAGTGAGACTTATCGAGCGTGAGGAGGGTTCTGCCCTACTATGTGTGAACTTGGTAGTACGTAAATATCAGTATGATACTTGACTCTCATCTCGTTTCGACTTCTAAATCGGTTTATTCCCAACTATAGAAACATGAGTGAACGAGGACACGGACGTGGCAACATCACCATGACTCAGGCTGAGTTGACTGACCTAATCAACACCCGCGTGGCTGAGGCTTTAGCAGCCTATCAAGCTAGTACGGAATGTACCAAGTATTCTTACCCTCATATTGTGTACACGGCTTTTCACTTCTATTATTTGATTAATGTGACACACAACAGCCTATAGGAGGCATAGCAGTGAGTGACTCTTACATGAACACAAATTTTTGAAACACCAACTTTTCACTTCTCATCAAACTTTACGAACCTCGATGTTAACAAACATTGCCTGAACACTCATCAGAACGCCTAGCAAATTGTGTAGAATGTTAGGTGCTTGTACGAACATCCCTGAGTTGGATGTGGTAGCGTCGAATGAATGGTTATTACCTTCCTCACTTATCTTCATTTGTTTGAACCTAACACACTAACGCCCTCAATCTCGAAGTGCGATCACTTTTGCAACACTCTTGAAACACACTGGGAATAATTCGAATCACTTGCTGGAATGGACAAAAGGATGAGTGTAGTATCCTACCGACTTCAGTATTTGGACGACCCCGATTACCAGCAACGGACACCAGCGAACTGACTTCAATCTAAGACTTAACTCTGGTCAGCGACTCGTGGGAGTCAACTGTTACAAACCAATCTGAACTTTAGCAATGACAACCGATTTTAGTGTGGGATGTGTAAATTCCAACACAACGAGTAGTATCTTGGAACTCGGCACGAAGTGTGAAGAGAGGGGCATTGTGGTGGAAGAACGTGGCGTTCGGCTTCAAGCACCAACATTAGAGCAACAGTATTCGTGACACCCAGGTACTTGTAATAGTAGCCTACCGTATGGAAATGAAGGTGCTTTCGGCATGTATTGGACGTTGATAATTCAAAAACGACCACAACCACGAGAGCGATGACAATACGGGAGGAATCCGCGTGACTGTAACAATTGCACCGGCAGTGGTGCTCACGGAAAGGAAGTTAGGATTGATGTGGGCAACGATAGGACAATAACAACATGGTGGTTCGGATGGGTAGCAAATCGCTTCGCCCTAATTTTGTTTAACCCTGATGATTCGCAAAACCAAACATGTTATGGAACCGGCTGATGGCAAGTCAACTGCGACCGCACATGTTAGTTGGGACACAAACTTGACCTTACGGGAGGCAGGCATTCGACACCGGTCTCACTTCTACTATCCTTGGTGGTTATGATACAGTAGCCAGTAATGGTTCATTAACTAGACAAATCACTCAGACGTACCCTGTGAGAAGAAATTTAGTGTCACCTTATGCATTGAAGTACCAGAGTGGTGAGAAGATTTGTATCGTGTCGGTAATGACAGCCCAGAAAAGCGTCTATGAAAGGATGACCTCACTGTAGTAGCAACTAACTCTAATAATCAGATAAAGGACGATAGGAACGAGGATCTACCAATTGTTGTGACTAATCTCAATGTGCAACTCGAAGAACTTTCAGGCATATCACCACAACTATTAGTCAGAAACTCGTTGATCTCACGATCAGAGGAAGCTCCGAATACTCGTACTCTTACCGTCTTGCATCAGAAGGGGTGCAAGAGCAGTATAAGCCACTATGAGAACTGTTCGGCAAGAAGGTTGTCAGACCTAGCTTTCGCTTTGGAAAGCCCCAGATATATCCGGGAGGATGAACCCTTTTTGGTGTGTGTACTGATTAACGGGAACTCATCAAGGCGACAGTCAAGGAACTGTTTTCTATAACCGTGTATTGACGACCCGTCGACTAGTTGCAAGGAACGAGCTTTATCAGATGAAAGTCCAGGGGGAAAAGATTATTAAAGCGACATATCCGACGCAATTTAGCTATGCGACTTTGTATTCCATGATCTTTGGGGTGGTCATCACACCCGCAGCTTTACGTATCATGTGAACCAACCATGTTATTCGACGACGTTTCGAATCTTTCCCAAGAGAAAAGAATATCACAAACATTCTTGCATTTTATTAGAAGAGCCTTAAGGGAGGAGCCATACCGTACGAAGTCTCGATAAATGTAACTTCTGGATTCGAGAGGTGTCTTTGGTGGGTCATATAATCAACGAAGCAGGGATGCACATGGATCTCGCTAAGACTCGTTTCGGTTGGAAATTGATCGACACTGAAGAATTCCTCAAGGCTACAGCGATTACCTGGTTCCGCTTGATATTACCGCAGATTAATCGCAAGGATTCCGGTAGTCACAAAACTTGGACCTCTCTAGTACAGCCGAGTGGTGTGATTGCGAAAGGCAGAACAAGAGGACGCCTTTCCAATTTTCGAATCTTAACTCTGCAAGGCGCTGAGTATCGTTTTACCCGAGGATGGGGGTAATACAGTGGTATATCATCACGTTTGAATCGGAGTCCCAGTTACACGCCGACGCAACACAAGAAAGTGACGACGTACGTAATGGAGTTACGAAGAAGAACAGCACGACAGACAAACGGTGGTAGAAATCGTGACCTTTGGATTCACTTGGAGGCATTACTTGGGCGGTACCGAACGCGTTACTTAGACCGATCACAAGGGCCTCCCGTGTACCCTGGCCACGAAAGAAGCTTTGTTAGTTGACGAGAACGCTGGATGGAACTTTTGGATGATTACGACCGTGAGACCTGAACGTGCATGACCTTGCAGTTCGCTATCCACTCTGACACACCTGACCAGACTCACCTTGTTCGAAGTGAAGACCTGTTGGAAGAGAATTCACAAGATGGGTTCATGCAAGTCATGGAGAAGCAACTTTTGGCAAGGCAGACGATATTCGCTACCTCGTGGAACAAATGTGGATCCCACTATACAGCAACTGTAAGGGACTCATACTAAGCAAAGCACACCGACTCCGATGTTCCAGTAGTCTGAACTTGATAGGAGATATTAGGATTTTAAGCCTCGTATGAATGACCGGGCAGGAAGGCCCCATAGCACTACACATGAACGATGTTAGACATGTGCGAAAGTCAGGGTGGAACACCGGAAACCTACTTGTTTGGGCAGTAACCAGAAACACCCATACGGAAACGAGAACAAACATCATGAATTTGTCATTGGTTTACTTAAAACTCAGAACGGAACCGATATCACCTGGTGATCGTTGATTGTCTCACGAAACCAGAAAACTAGCGGGTCTTCACAAGCTGTGGATGTTCTTCTGAGAGAGGCGGTCTCATGCACGAGGTGCCAACTCCTGTTACTTCTGATTCTGGAGCTATACCTGATTTATGACAGACAATACACGATATCCTCGGCTTACGTCTAGGCATGGACATTTCGTATCACCGTGGGGCAAACGATCAGAGTAAACGAACCATCCTTGCACACGAGGACATGCTGTGAGCATGTGTATGGTTAACTGTAGTAGAACTGGAAGGACGCTTATCTTTGGATGAGTTCTACAGCAGCTGTTACCGTATTAGTATGCATATAACCTTGTTTGAGGCATCGCTTGGACAGTAACGCTAATCTCCTTGTTGAATTAAGGTGGGTGATAACCTAATCACAGGTCCAGGATTTGAGCTCAAAACTCTTGAAGATTGTTTAGATCGGAAATTGTTTGATGGCAACGCGTAACTGCTAGGAAAACTGATAGGCTTAAGAAACTCTGGGAGTTCGTTGTGGACGAACGTGTCATAATCGAAAGTATCACCCTAGGAGGGTGCGGTACGCTATAGTAAACACGGTAATCTTAGTTTTCGACGCGTGGGAACATTCGAATTACTGGCATGAAACGGTGACATGGCTCACAAACTCGGACTAATTGATGGAGTGGGATAACTGTCGTAATGGTATGTACGCCATGGATGTAAGACCGTGTTGTCTGATGAAACCCTTATGATACCCTTGTCGGAATCTGAAGTCATCAAAACAGTTGTATTTATCAGGGAATCTATCGAAAACATGGACTAGGAAGTCAAGGTCCGCTAGCATGAGTCATATGACAATCGTGAGGACTTGTTAAACTTCAATACGTGGACTAAAGTTCACATAGGAACGGAAGGATATGTTGAAACTTTAATATCCTCAATGGTTCAAGAGGTTGAACCAACCATGGTTATCACTGGTGAATCTCGGGACGAGATTCCTCTTCAAGTTGGGGATGATGTAGCACCTGAGCAAAATCCGCAACAACCTTGACTCCTCACTTCATCCTTTCGTGCTTACTTGTCAAATTTCGGGACGAAATTCCTTTCAAGTTGGGGATGATGTGACAACCCGATTTTCCGAGGTTAGTAACGTTTTACTTTGTAATCTTAACTCCTCTTTATCTCTTACTTACATGCTAAAACGTCCTATTCAATTGTAACCCTGTTAAACTTTAATAATTTAGCGAGGTAGCGTACTGGCATTTGTTGGACGATGCACACTTTAGACCGATTAGTCACACTCTACGGTTAGAAGGCCACCCGAACCCAACTTCGCACATCTAAATGTTAGTTGATGATCGGCCCAGTTATGTGCAGCCCAAAGCTACATGACCGGCCCAGAAAGGTGGGGTTTTAATTCCATAATTAGATGCACGTAACCCCCCTTATGCCCTCACTTTCTCATCGAACAAACCCTACCTCCCTTTCTCAAGAAGTGTGTCGGCAATAGCAGACCCCCTCCCCTTCGATACTTGGTCTCATTGGTACACTCGGTTAGTTTTGCACTTTAATTCGTTGTCCTTATAAAATTAATATTAGTTGTTGTAGTGTGTCGAATTTTTGTTTATGAAAACTGCATGGTGGGAATTCTTGGTAACCTATGTATAATCGGCTGTAAGAATATGGGAATCGGTTTCAAATATGTCTACATATAATTGCTTGTAATCGATGAACACATGGATGTAGGGTGCATGATAATATAGGTTCTACACACTGAGATTGATGATGGTTATTGATGATTATGTTTATTGTGTGCAAAAGCTTGAAGTTGACTAACTTAAATTGGTCCAATAGAAGAAGAGTATATTAGTAGCAAAATGGACAAATCATCTAGGATGTCGGCCATAGTCTTGAGAAAATCCAAAGGGTTGTATTTTGTCCAATAATGTACTTGTTAAGTGGAGTAGCCATGTGCCATATTTGAATATTTGAACAAAGGTTGATAGCCAAACATGTGAACCGATCCTTTCTTTGACTTAACAATGCAATTGCTATTGGTGATGATGGGAGGTGTTGTGAATTAATTTCTCCTGCTATGCATGCCGATACACTGTTATGTGATTTAAATGATCGATGACGCTTGTATTGATGGTTGTGTTGTATGTTTTGACATGATATAGAAGACTTTGATGTGTTATAACTGCGAAGAACTTGAACGATTCCTATACACCTTACTGGGTTGATATTTCAACCAGTTGAATTGAAATAATGGATGGCAACTTGGGTTGGGCCAAATAATATAATTGAATGCATACAGTAGCATATATTGGTTATGGCCATTTGCATGTTACCCGAATTATTTGATTAATTCTACCTTCAATCGAATGGACAGTGGGCCGTAATTAATGGGTAGAGTTCGGTTGTGTTATTTATTGCCAAATGGGTATTGGGCCTTTAAAATGAATATGGATGCCTAGCATGAAAATCTGTGTAGGTAAATGTTACTAATTCGATGGATGAATGTCAATAGTTGACTGGTAAACTGTGTGCTAATATGTATTTATTTCATAAGTGTGCATTATGTAAGGTATGACATATACATGGTTCAGTACAAGTAGAGGACTGATTGTTATTGTTAAATCATATTAGGAGGTGCTTGATCAATTGGTAGTGAAGTAGCTAACTTTACCGAGCAAAGCAAAGGTGAGTTCACTACATTCGAGCATGCGTCCCAGTGGTTGGGGACAGTCAGTGGGTATCCCGTGGAGGGATAAGTCTTTTGGGTAAAAACGGGTATATTGGTTAATATTCTCACCTATCATCTTTTGTAAGTCCCTCATCGGGTATTAGTTAGTAGCGCTACTTAGGTTTGGCACCCTCACACCGCTCCTGTAGAGGACGGAGGTGAACTAATGACCCAGTCTGGCCCAGTACTAGATAGGAGTACGTGGGAAGGGCAGTCGTGTATTTCAGGAGCCGTCATTGTTCGGAATTGAGATATTAACAATATTACTTGCATTGGTTCTTGAACTGCTTTACATACAACGGGTAACAAACGTTTTCTAAAACTGCGAACTCGCCAGCTTTGTCTGATACACGTGTTACATGCTCGCAGGTCGTTAGGTATCTTGGATTTGGGGAAACTTGCTATCTGGGAGTGCTGGAGTGGTCATGGATCGAGGCTCTTGGATTAAATTGCATTTGATACATTGGTTTTAAGTATTATTATGAAACAATTGCTAAACAACTTATTACATGCTTCCGCTACACAACTTTTGAGAATTAATATCATGTTGACAACTTATTTTGGTAAATTAATGTCATGACTTATTTAAATATTTATCATTGGTTCAATGTGATTGGTGGCTCGAACTCTGATGCGTAACACACCTCGCGGGGTTTCCGCAGGTGGAATTTTGGGGGTGTTACAAAACATCTGTTTATGGCCAAACTTCTGTTTATGAGCAATCATCTGTTTATGCTCAGACCTTTGTTTATGTTAACAGTGTTTATATGTAACAGTGTTTTTCACATTAGAGTTTTATAGTCTGTTTAGTTGATAAATGTTATCACCTCGGTGTTTTATATGTTACAATTTAGTCACAACAATATTTATATGTAACAGTGTATATCCCAACAGTGTTTATATGTAACAGTATTTATCAAATCCCTACGTTGATTTGATCTGGAATATAAACTGAACAGTTGTTTCCATTTTATACTAATAAATAAAATTAAAGTATACTTGGATGATTATTAAGCTCCTGATTTTGATTGTTTGGGTATAGTATTCTTGAATTTGGACTTTTTTTTGCAAACCGATGTTTATGTGCAAAGATTTGTTTATCTCGAAGATTTGATTAAGGCCAAAAATCTGTTTATGGCTAAATTTATGTTTATTGGCAATCATCTGTTAAGTTCAAACTTTTGTCTAAGTCCATACAACTGATATATAAGGTGAAACATCTGTTTTAGTCCCAACATGTGTTTAAAAGCCTGTTACAACCGATGTGTTGGTTGAAACAGTTGATTGTTAATTCTTATCCACTGCTTAAATACAACCTCTGTTTCTTTAATCTTCGTGTTGACCACTGACTTACCAAATATCAGACGTTTAAAACACTGTTCGGTATCTACTGATAGGAAAAAATTGCCAATGGTCACTTTTTTGTTCTTGACATCCATTGATATTGACCATCAACGATATTCCTAAAAAACAGCCACTGCTCACATTTTTATAATTGAAGCCTTGATGGTGTTAATTAGTGATATATTGAAATTATCAAATAAAAACTAGAATTAAAATGAAATTACCATTTTATCTAATCGTTACATTGCAATGAGATAAGAGTTCCTCCAATATTGTTTTCCTGATGAAATTTAATGTTAAATTAAAAAATAAAAAAAATACTTGATGAATATTTGTTGCAAATCAAATCACTAATTAATGGTAATTTCTTGAGCTTTGGAATTTTAAAATATGCAAAATATGAATTTCAAACTGACGGTTATTATCTCTTAATTAAAGTTAAAATAAAAATTAGAAATGTCATCATCACAATTGCTTTCAAATCAGATCACTGATAATATCAGTAATTTTGAAATTTTGAAATTAAAATTATGCAAGATGCTAATTTAGAATTGACGTTCTCTTTTTTTTCCTACTTTGCATATCATTACTAATATTTATTTACTTTAATAAGGAGGGATATAAAGATATACACTACTTACCTTTCAGTTCCCAATAAACATCATCACAATTGCTTTCAAATCAAATCAGTAATTATTAATAATATCAGTAATTTTGAAATTCAAAATTCAAACCATATATATTTTATCCTATCAATAAGATATAATTATCTGGTTTCACATTCAAATCTCGCTCGCTCATATATGTGAGTGTATTTTTCTCTCTCAACAGTCTTTATATGTAACAGTATTTATCAAATCCCTTCATTGATTTGATCTTTAATATAAACTGAACAGTTGTTTCATTTTTATACTAATAAAAAAATGAAGTATATTTGTATGATTATTAA
This sequence comes from Helianthus annuus, assembly GCF_002127325.2. NCBI lineage: Eukaryota > Viridiplantae > Streptophyta > Magnoliopsida > Asterales > Asteraceae > Helianthus > Helianthus annuus. The sequence continues at coordinate 163,938,087 of NC_035449.2, read as the reverse complement.
GCTCCTCATTTTGATTGTTTGGGTATAGTATTCTTGAAATTGGTCTTTTTTTTTTGCAAACAGATGTTTATGGGCAAACATTTGTTTTAGCTCGAAGTTTTGTTTAAGGTCAAAAATCTGTTTATGGCCTAATTTCTGTTTATTGCCAATCATCTGTTTAAGTTCAAAGTTTTGTTTTGAGTCCAGAAAACTGATATATAAGGCGAAACATCTGTTTAAGCAACAACATCTGTTTAAAAGCCTGTTACAACCGCTGTTTTGGTTGAAATAGTTGATTGTTAAAACTTATCTACTGATGAAATATAACCTTTGTTTCTTCAATCTTCGTGTTGACCACTGACTTACCAAATGTCAGTGTTTAAAAAACTGTTCGGTATCCACTGATAGGATAAAATAGCCACTGGTCACTTTTTTAGTGTTGACATCCATTGATATTGACCATCAACGGTTTTCCTAGAATTAAAATGAAATTACCATTTTACCTAATTGTTATATTGCAATGTGATAAGAGTTCCTCCAACATTATTTTCGTGATGAAATTTAATGTTAAATTAAAAAATAAAAAAAATACTTTTTGACTATTTGTTGCAAATCTAATCAATAATTAATGGTAATTTCTTGAGCTTTAGACTTTTAAAATATGCAAAATATGAATTTCAAACTGACGGTTATTATCTCTTAGTTAATAGTTAAAGTAAAAGTAAAAATTAGAAAAGTCATCATGACAATTTCTTTCAAATCAGATCACTGATAATATCAGTAATTTTGAAATTTTGAAATAAAAAATATGTAACATGGTAATTTAAAATTGACGTTCTCTTTTTTTCCTACTTTGCATATCAGTTCCCAAATAACATCATCACAATTGCTTTCAAATCAAATCAGTAATTACTAATTAATATCAGTAATTTTTAAATTCAAATTTCAAACCATATATATTTTTATCCTATAAATAAGATACAATTATCTGATTTCACATCCAAATCTCGCTCGCTCATATATGTGAGCGTATCTTTCTCTCTTAAATGCATCTTTCTTGTGATTTGGTAGCTAATTTCCCATTACACTTCTTTGTTCGAATGTTTGTTGATAATGTTTACATGTTATCGTTCCTGTATCATTGTTCCAACATCGTTGTTTCTATGTAAATTCGCATCCCACATCAACTTTCGATATCGATGCTGCAGTATCATTGTTGCAACATCGTGAAAAGTTGCATGTGTTACCTGTTTTGATGGCAGAGATGCAACTTTAAAGTTACATGTGCCATTTTTTTTTATTTCTGTTAAATCCAAAGTCACCTTTTCTTGCGCCAGGAAGATTTTCTTCTTTTAAAGAAAGTATAGATTCGTCCAATATCGTGAAAACTCAGATGTGCAATACAAATGAAAAAGAGACGTTTGCATTTTAGGTTAGTTTCTTATTCTTATTTATGTTGTCAGTAATATGGAGTGTGGTGATAGACACGTGCAGTTTATGGCGATGCTGAAGGACATACATCAAGAGGTTCAACAATCGATGTAGTGGAAACTAAAGTTTATCAATTCTTGCTGTATTCTTAGATTTGAACTTTAATATTGTTCAGTATGTCATGTAATTATTGGACTTTTAATTTTAAGGTCCTGAATAAATTTAATTTTATGAATCTTTGTTGTGTTTTATTTTTATTTATTATTTATTGTTTCAGTAATATTTAGATTATGTTGATGTTGATTTGTGTCTGAAGATCTGTTTGGTAAGTCAACAGAGGATTAATAGTGTCAAGGATTTGTTTAATGGTCAACCTCTCAAAGGGTTATGGTATGGTTATAACAACTGATCATGCTAAGGACTGTTATAATTAACTCCTGCTCCATATAAAGACTGATGGACTTATTTTCTCATGAGGCCTATGCACTGTTGAAGGCAAAGTCCTGTTAAAGACTAGCACTGTTGGTGTAGTTATAACAGCTTCTACAGCGGATTCAACTTTAGTATTTATGTATTAGTCCTTCTTATGTAACAGTGTTTAGTGTAGCAGTGGTTCTCTATACTTTATTTCTCGAGACAAACCTATACAAACTCAAAGATGAACCACTGCCCAAAAACAAAAGTGGTTCATCATCAACAGTAGATATTCTATCTTTGTTTTTGTTAACAGTATTTATATGTCCAAACTGTAGATATTATATCTCTGTTTATGTTAACAGTATTTATTTTCAAACATCTGTTTATGTTCAAACAGATGTTTGAGGTCAAATATTTATTTAATTTCAAACATTTGTTTATGTCCAGATTAGATGTTTAACAGTATTTAATTTAAAACATTGTTTTAATGATAAAATTTAAAGTTAAATTACAAAATAAAAAAAATCCTTGATGACTATTTGTTGCAAATTAAATCAATAATTAATGCTATTAGAAAAATCATCATGACAATTGCTTTCAAATCAGATCAGCAAACTACTGCCCATAACCAAGAAAGTATAACTTAGCAGATATTTCCTTTGGCAAACATATACCATAGCAGTGGTTTTGAAATTGCCGGTAAATTCAAATTCAAAATGCCTTGGGATATATACTTTGCAATTAATGCACGTTAAGCCATCACTTCTGTCTTATGCTAAAGGCGTGTTATAGGTAAATGAATAGCTTAATTGTAATTATAATAACGTGTTTAATTTTATATTTTTCCCATGTAAATGCATTAAAAGCCTAATGAGCGTCGCATGATATTCTTTCGTCTGACGATGTATTTAGTCATAGCCTTCTTCATTGGGTATATAAAATACATTTGGCAGAGATTTTGATCATTACCATTTTCATCTATCTATTTAATCATCTTCAAAAATTTTGTTGACGAGATTTTCACAAGGCTCTCTGCGGCATGGAAAAATTTGGGTTTCAAGTGATTGTTGACGAGGTTTTCTCAAGGCTCTCTGCAGAAGATATTTGCCGTTTCAAATCTCTTTCCAAGAATTTTTATATGGAATTGTCAAGTCATGCATTTCAGATGATGCATGCTCTCCGAAGTGGAGATTCAGTAGAAAAGAAACTATTATCCTTTAAAGACACGTCAATTGTCATTGACGACGTAGTTGGTGGTAAGTTGGATGTTGTTAATAGTAAAACCTTAAGTTTTCCTAACAATGTCCACTCTAGCTTCTTACGTATTCTATCTTCATTTAATGGGTTGTTGTTAGTTTCCAATGAAGGGATTTGCTGTCAGTTGATTCTTTGGAATCCTACTATTAGGCAGTATAAGGTTTTGTGTGATGACTACTTTAATTACAATCATCATCGAAACTCTGATACCAGTGGAATTTATTTTGATCAGTTCAATGATCTGAAAGTGTTGAACATCAGATGTTACCGTAATGTAACTGCTGCTCGTGTTTACTCACGACGTCGTGAGTCATGGACAACAATAAATTCCAGTATCGTAAACAATTATAGTTCAAGTCGTTATTCATGGTCTACAGGAGTTTATGCTGATAAAACCATATATTTTTTGGTTTCAAATTATTGGTATCCACTAGGTGAGAGGAACATCGTTTGTTTTGATGTTGTTAGTGAGACTTTCAGAATGCTTCACTTTCCTGAGAGTATTGTAGTCAATCCTTGCCAAGGGCATTTTTTGACCATTGCAAAGAGGTTGCATTTGATTGTTATTGGAAAGTCTGTTGAGCTAACTGCTGATTTGCTCAGATATGAAGAAGAAGGCTGGAAGAAGATGTTTGTTTTCAATAATCCTCGTGTAGTTGATTATGTTGATGCACGCCGAAGTACTAATATAATTGAAGACAACAAGTGGCTGATAACAAGCATCTGGGGGGATATGATTGAAGTTGATCTGACCAATGAACTTCTGAAATACGTCCAACATGTTGACAACTACAATGGTCTGAAAGGAGCTTTACTTATCGAAACTACTGTTTCACCAATAGATTAGGAATTAGGATCCTGTATTTTATTGAATGCTATTATTTGTTTTGACAATTGTATTTTTTATACAATTAGTTGCGTTAAAATTATTAATAATGTTTGTTATTAAAATTAAGTAGATGAATATTGATGTTTGAGAGTGTAAATTCTTGTAATATTGACAAAGCTCTGTTTAAATGATCAAAGCTCTGTTATTGAGAACAGATGTTTCAAAATTAAACAGTGGTTGATACATCTGTTGAATTGGGTCAACTGATGGATGAACTTTGTATGCTGTTTAACACTTGTACTTTTTATAAATATTTAGGTTTGATAGTGTAAAAGCTTGTAATATTGGCAAAGGTATGTTTAAATGATCAAAGCTCTGTTATTGGGAACAGATGTTTGAAAATAAAATAGTGGTTGATAAATCTGTTGACTTTGGTCAACAGATTGATGTCCACAGATGTTTGGAACTACTGTTCAGAAAACTGTTGTTGAAACCGCTGTTTGGTTAAAATGGTGGTTTAAAACCACTGTTGGGTTAAAACTGTGGTTTGAAACCGCTGTTTGGTTAAAACGGTGATTTGAAGACAGTGTTTTTAAATAACTTTCCATGTTAGGTTCAACAGTGTTTTGAAGAGGAAAACTGTGTGAGAAGACAGTAGATCTTAACAAGTTAAACATCTGTTAAGGCTTAAATAGTTGTTTGGCCTTTAACAGATGTTTGTCTTTTATATCAGATGTTTAGACTTAAACAATTGTTTGACCTTAAACACATGTTTGACCTTAAACAAATGTTTTGCCTTAAACAGATGTTCTCCTTCTATATCAGATATTTGGACTTAAACAGATGTTTGGCCATAAACAGATGTTTGGCCTTAAACCAAACATCTGTTTAAGCTCAACATTTGTTTGACTATTGTCAATATCTTATTGACTTTTGGTCAACATCTGTTTCAAATTTGGTCAACATCTTATTTTGTAAAAGAGATAAAAAAACAAAGATTTTTTCAAAATCCCAAATCACCCTATCATGTAAGTGCATTGAAGTAAAAGTGGAAATGATATTATTCATATGGTCCTGTTGTGCTTTTGTTTGTCCTCTAATATGAGTTCATGATCTAATCCGGTGATTTGAAGACATTTTTGTTTAATGAGATGGTTGATGTAATGTGGCCGTATTACAAACAAATAGTAATCTATTATATATAATAAATGTGTTAAATTTTGCTGATGTGTCAAGCTAGGAGGCCTCTAAATTTTGCTTTTTGGCAGGAAAATCCCGTCCACTTTTCTTTGGACGTGGGATCCGGGTTAATTCGGGTCGGAATATGGATAATGGATCCTTTATATTTCCTTTTTTCTCCGCTTCTTTCACAACCCTAAAGAAACATAGTTGAAGAAACCCTAGATCGGCCGCACAAGTTGTTCCTCTCCTAATCAAGGCGATTCTCCATCTTCACTTAGTCATCCCTTCATCATCTTCAATTTATGACCTCTGTGTTGAACTCACACTCAATGGCGGCCAGAAACACACTCCTCATGTACCGGCGTGACACCAGTTCTTCAATCTTTATGCGAAATAAGGGTTTTATTTGCCAGCTTCCTTACCAAACCCTAACACGCCCCCATCTTTGCAATCTCTCCATCTATCATCTTCGCCATTTCTTTCCTTCAGATAATGGTTTGTTGTTCAAATCGGCGGTTATTTTTTTACTGTTTTGATTTATCGGTATAACCTAGGGTATCTCGATCTTGGATTTGTTTTATTGAAGATCTGGTAAATGTCGTCCACACCAAGGTACGATTCCGTTAATTATCTATTGTTCAAATTTTGATTTCATAGATTTTATTTGTATATTATGGAAAATCAAAAGGTCGATTATAGTGCATTTAGAGATTTATATCATTCGAGTAGTGTTAATTGATCTTTTGTTTTTCAGGAGATTATTAGAACAACAACCGATTGGAATTTAGGGTTCTTCGATATTGGTATCTTGCTATCAAGAATCTAATAGAAGGTAATACACATTCAGTTTGTTACGGGTTTGCGTAATTGTTCATTGTGTGTTGCTCAATTATCGAGTTATTTAATCATGTTATTGTAGTTAAGAGAGGTGATATTACAAAAGCAAATTCACATAAATTTAGGTAATATTTATGAAGTTAGATACATCTATCATATAGTTACATGCATCATTTCTACTATGTAGATATGAATGCTAACATCTATGATCCTGCAATTTGAAATAATTTTGTTGCATCTGTTTCAACTTTCATGCTTACGTTTGATGCATCTCTTAATCAACTACATGCCAAGTGTTTTATCTAATCGTATGCATTTTTTTGCTCAATTTTTCTCAGGGAAGTGGTGGTGAAGCTTATGGAGCCTCTGATGGTTATTCTTCAAGACACAATGGTAGTTATGGTTAAGTATATATGATCATTTGTGCTAGAGTTAAAAGAATAGGCTGGTCGGGTGGTTAGGGTAATATGCCAAAAAGGGTTATGATAAGATTTTAGAGTTTTTCAATAATCTGTTTTTATTCAGTTGTATTCCTAATCTTAAGGTTATGATATAAATTGTTAAATTTTGACTAATTTATTAAAATCAAGTATAATGTCCAAAACATTTTATGGAAGGAGGTTTGGGGAGCATCTAAAGGTAACATTATGGTATTTGAATTCGGCTACGTTTTTTGTGGAGCAATGAAGTGATCATTGCTAATGTGTTGTTACCATTGAAGTTGATGCTGTAATTTCAACGTTCGGGTTCCGCTACGAACCTACCTGACAACGGAGATATCGTTAGTTTTGCGGCGGCTAGGGTTCTACTGCGACCCCGACTACGGAGATGATCAGAGGTTGTTCTTCAGATTAAAATCATTGAATGGTTTGTGATTTAAGTTTGTTGTTGCTTTATGTTGATGAAACTACAATTGCACATTTCTCTAATTTGGATCTTTGTATGGTTTTTTTTTTCAACGCCTTACTCGGTTATCAGGCACATTCAGGAGTCGTTAACCATGTGTGCTTGGACTTGAAAGGGGAAGTGAGGAATATGTGAAAGCGTGGCTATTAACTTCTACGGAGTGCATTCATGATCTCACTTCAAATGGAAACCAATTCCATTCCTCTGTTTTCTATCCAAGTTTTTCTACTCCTTTGGTTATCAGTGGAACTTGGGTAGGTAATTTTTTTTTCTTTTGGTGTTGCATTCAGTTCTTATACATATTTTTGTGCCCTTTTTTTAAGAAGTAAGATGCTATTGCTTTATTAACCACCCTTAACAGGTTGAGAACGAATTTGAAGATTAAGTAGACGTTGTACATTTTTTTTAATTAAGGAGATTTCACATAAATCACTGAGCGTGACTAAATTATCAGGTTGGGTAAATGGTTGAAATGTGTAATTTTAATTGGGTCGAAACTGGGCGGGATGTCTTGACCTGCTAGAACTTAATATTTCCAAATTCTTTTAAAATTAAAAAATAAATCATGTACTAAAAATAATGATAAACCCAAAAGCAGCAAGTTTTTACACATTTATATGTAAAAGGGTTACTTTGGGTTGTACTTCGAATAGGATTCTAAATTATTAAAGGTTAAATGGACTCAAAGTTGTACAATGTGTATTCAAATTCTTAATCTTCTAAATTGTTTTGTTTATTTATTTTAACTTTTAACAGTTTACTCTTTGTACATTTTATATAATATATAATGGTGTATATATATAAAACTGGATGAACGATACCTGGTCCATTTTTTTCCAAAAAGAGAACATGTGTTGATTGTTTACCCATTACTTATCCTGTCCAACCCAAGTTGATCTGTTTTTTTATCGGTCAAATTTGTCATTTCTCCGAAGTATAAACCACTCATTGTAGATGCTGAATTTCACGTCTAAGGAGAAACATGTTCGTTTAGCTAGCTAGCTGAAACGAAAACCGTTTGAACGTGTCAAGTAAGCATTTAGTATTTTACACTTTATTGAAGTTAGTTTTATATGTTGGAGAGACAAAGCCCCAAAGGGAGAATGGGTTTGTAGTTATTAGCTTGTGAGGAGTCGCTTCTAGCATTTGGTTTGGCTGATTTAAATGCCGAATTTTGGGACACACAAGAAATGTAAACTTTATTAATTATTTAGTTTGATTTTATTTTTATTTTTTATCCATTTCTCTCTTTTTTGTTATTCTGTAGAAGTGGAGGCACAATTAGGCTCAGATCACTTCAGACGAAGCCACCAAATATACTCCAGTTTATTTATTATTTAAGGGTAAATAATCATTAATCAACTTTTAATTAAATGGATTGGACTTATTTAAGTTGTGCATTAGAAACCCATTGTTGCATTTTTCATGTGACTGGAGGACTTAAGACACCCTTTTTTTAATTTTTATGGCAGTTCAACAAATATATGAAACAACACTATAATAGGTCGTGTTTTGGCGAAGCATTAGGGCCATTGAATTGTGAGAACGGGAAGCGAAGGCGTGACTTGAAGATGCTTATATAGAGGTAATTATTCCTACCTTCAGTGCTTTCAACAAATATATGAAACGACATTAATTATAATAGATCGTTTTTTGGCTCAGCATAGCATTAGTCTGTATGGGCCATTGACTTGTGAGAACGGGAAGCGAAGGCGTAACTTGAAGATGCTTATGTTGAGGTAATTCTTCCAACCTTCGGTGCTTATTAATTTTACTCTTTTTTGCTTGCCAATTATTATTTGTTTACTCGAAGGGAGCTATTGTGCTTGATTTTTTATGCTCGATGAGAAACAAAGCATGGCGAGTTAGTTATTGGATCCTTAAATGCTGTAATTAATGTGTCAAAATCATTAGCTATTCTAGCAAAGTTGTTATACTTGACTTCTGTATGCGCTAAGAAAATCATCTTATGTTTGTGTTTCATATGCTTATGTTTGTATTTCATATGCTTGAGGTACAACTATGTTTTTTACATTTTAATATGCACATACAAATGAGTGTCTAAACATAAACTAATGAAAATATGGTTAGGATAGAGTGGGTCGTAGCGTATGAAAGTTGTCTGAAGTCTATCTTTATCGCATAAAACCATCTAGATACTTTTTTCATACAATTTGTTGATGATTAGTTGACAAATAAATAGATTTTCATGATTATCATAAATTCAGTAAGAGCATTAGTCAAGTTTCAGTTTATCTTTTACGATTAAATTATTTTTCTAGATAACCGTGTATTGGTTATTAAATTGTTTCAAATATTTGCAAGCGTTGATCAACATGAAATAAATGAATACTTCCCTTCTTCAGTTTTAACAAAAAAAAAAAAAAAACAAAGAAAGAAAGAAAAAATTTGATTTTCATCAAGCCATGGTCGTTTTCTAATTCTTTAGACGACTTTCTACAGGTTTATGATCCTAACATTTGATAAGCACTTTTTACTTTAGAACATATACATCCCTTACAAAAACCAAGCCGATTAAGAGGAACAATCGAATTATCATCCGTTAGTTTTTTAACCATTAGTCTTTTATTCAGAGTTGGATTCATGGTTTACAATTATATATGTTGTTTCCTTATGTACTCCTTTTATAGTAATCTACATGTAGTTAAAGTGACAATGATCTTATTTGTAGCAAATTCAAATAGTTTATTGACTTTCTAAGTAACTTCATTTGCTTCACCTTTTTCAATTTGAACTAATCCAAGGCGCGTTTTGCTTGCAAATTCCAAATTATAAATTACTCTATTGAAATTCAAGTGTGGAAAACATGTATTACCGGATACGCTAACCAACCCTCTACCATTGTCCTAATGATCGAGGAGGTAGCAGGGGCTAAGTTCGTAGTAGGCCAAACGCAGTGGCTGGGAACCGAACCCGTATTTGTGTGGAATGGAACCCGTATTTGTTACATTTATAGTACAATGCTTCGTTTTATTTTAATCTTTAAATTCAATTAGCCATAATAAGTTCATGCGTACAGTTCGTTTACGATAAGTAACATAATTTTTTTTACCAAAAGTACAAACATATCGTTTTTAAACTGAATCAATATTGATATGGTGTTCTTTCTTTTAGGCGTAAAGCCTTTAAATTCTCCATTTTTTCAAAAAATAAGTTTTTCTGTTTGTGAAAGTGATTGGTGATGCCTTTAGTTTGAAGGGTATGTGCTCCTTAAATAGGCATGAAAAGTTTCTATTTTTAGAAAAAATTTATTTGAAATACGTATTTGTTTACGTATTTTGAAAATCTCGTGTCAAGCAGTCAGCTAGCACGTTTTTGGACCCTTCAAGATGCTCGATGTCGAAAGAATATCTTGAAAACCACATTTGCCATCTGACAAGACGACCTTGTTTGTTATCTCCTGAAATTTTTGTTTTCAGAAAATAAGTAAAATTTTTATTATCTGTCCTGACTAGAAATTTTACAGGAGTGAGATAAACTGTTGTTGAAACCGCTGTTTGGTTAATTGTTCAGTGTTACTTGATTCTCTTATTTGTAAAGAGCTTCCAGCATAACTGTGTCTAGGTTTTGATACTAAAACATGTTTATTTCGTGCAATATCAATTGCCCAGTTTTCTTGTAATTGTGATGGCTCAGCGAATTTACTGCCTTCAACAATTCCAATATCTGAGAATATATCCTCAATTGCTATGCTTTCTTTTTCTTTGTACTCAATTGAATGAGTGCTATTTGTTAAAGCATATGAGACTAAATAATTAATCGTAAATACTTTATTACCCGGTTCCATAAGATCAGTTCTTTCACACTGATGTATAAAACTTAAAGTTTTGTCGAAATCTTTTGAATCTCGATGTAAAGCAAATTTAGGATAGACAGTAAACATAAATTTACCATAAGCTAAATTTCCTTGAATTGCTCCAAGAAGAGCGTCTTGCCTATTCATAATTCTGTTATCAACAAGGGCCATTTTTATAGGAAAATTAATTCCATCTCTAAACTGTGCTTTTAGGAGGATTTTAACAGCTCCTATATGTACCATATTGAGAGACTTTCTCAACTCTGGTTTAATATGTAAAAGCTTTTTTGCTATTTCACCCTTTGTTAAGAGTGGCAAATAAACTTCACCCGAGGTATTGTTTATGTCAACTGAAAGTTCTTCAGTGTTAAAACAATAAAACATTTTATTTTTTCTAGAAAAGGCTCTAGAAACTAAACTTTGTAAAGTTTTTGGTTGATTAAAAACTTGTTTTGCGTCAAGCTTGAATTTAAGCTTGCTAATTTTTGTTAGTTGATCAGAATTAATCATGTAATCTGATACAAAACCTTTTTCGTTTTCACTAAAGTTTATAACTTTAGTTATTTCTTCAGACTCATTGAATCGTTTTTAAATAAACTGTTATTTTTCATTAATTTTTTAGAAATAACACCTTATTTTTTAAAAAAGAGCAACAAGGCTCTGATACCAGTAGCGGAATGGTTCTAGCAATTTTTAATTTTACTACACCAATAGTCGTAGTAATTTTTTGGTTACTAGCAAATAGTTGTAGTAATTTCTTGATTACTAACATAGTCATCATATGTTGACTTTTTTGTTCGAACAAACTATCGTTCATAATTGTCCAAAGATTCCATACCAATCGATAGATGACAAATTTGAATTGACAAATTTGAGTTAATTTGTCGATGAATTGATTTGGAAATAGCAATTTTATATCCATTTTTGTAGTCTTTAATTGACTAAATTTTTTATTTCAAGAATCACTCGTTTGATAGTATAAATCATTTGATTTCGATATTGGTTAATCGATTTTGTTTGTGTTTGTTTGTAAAAACAGTTGTTTATAAAAATGCTTAAGGAGATATTAATATAAATATTTCGAAGTAATTTAACAGTTAGAATAAACCATACCCTTCCTCTTTTTTCGACTAGGTAAATCTTTAAGTTGATTTTTCCAAGTGACCAACCCAACCAATTCTTCCCTACACGGCCTCCTGCCTAAACGGTACTTTTTATGGCTCCAGGGCTCCAGGTTTTGCAAAAATCTTTAAAGATGAACAAAGGGATAAAAAGGAAACTGATATTTATTCATAACTGTTCTTCCCTAAGGAAGAACTTCTTGATATTTACATAATATTCTCCTTTAGCAAGGAGATTACTCACTAACACTCATACTAGTTTACAAAGGAAAAGTTGGAAAAGGAAAATGATACGAGAGAAGGGGATGGGGATTGGATTCGATGTCTAAACTAAAGGAATTCAACTTCTTTATATAATAGAAGTGAATTTTACAAAAGACCATTATAGCCCTTAATCAATCGTCATGGATGACGTTTTTTCAATCGATGTACCCATGTGTTGGGTCCAGTTCTCGAGTGTCCTCATCTGAAAAGTAGCTGTCTTTTTCAGTGGGGTTTTTGTTTTCTTCTGAAGAAGATGCTTTGCAGTATTCGCACTGATGGTTCTCAAAGGTGCGTTGCAACCTTTGACAAAGTTGTTCTTTAGTGGCTGGGCCTGCTTCTACTTTATTGAAGATGATGCGTTGCTCCATCCTTTCTAAAGCTTCTTTTTCATGTAGTGGTAGAGGAGTTCCACTATAGCTAGTAATTATGCAGTTAGTGCTGCAATAATTTACTTTGTTAAAGCTTCCTACTTTAATTTTCTGTAGGTTTTCTAGGATTTGTAAAAATCCTTTGGTCCTGATATGTAACCATTTTTCATAGTCTTCATAGTCTTCTTTTATCACCCTTGAAGGATTGACCGTTCTTGCTTTGGCTATGCCAATTTCTAAATGATGGTAGCTTGGAAAGGTTTTTCCTTGGTACCAGTCAGGGAGTGTAGAAGTACACTTGATGAAGATGTTTGCATCTCTTGCAGCAGCAATTTTCTTTCGAAAATTCTTGATGGCTTTCTTCATTCCTTCGGATAAATTACTTATTTCAAGTAAATTGGGAGAAGGGTAGATGAACTTTGCTAATCCAGCGGAGAATGCTAGAGAAACTAGTTCTGGGGTTTGCACCTTTAAAGGTATTTCTTTTTTCCCGCATGTTGCTGAATATCGGGTGGCTTCTTGTTGGGCTTGTAATAACGACCCAAATTTTTTGAATGGATAGTCAGTTTTTTCAACATAATTTTTGACTATGGCCCAATCTTCATAAATTCCTCTATGGTCACCATCAAAAATGACATAAAATCTGGTATTTTTAGGATTTTCTGGTTTTTGTGTGACTTGGGAGTAACTTGGTCTGAGAGAGACCTTTTCAGTTTTTGGCAAACTGTCAGCCATCAACGGATTTGATGTGCCTTTACCAGAGCCGTTTGCTTCTGGGCTAGATGAAGATTTTAGTTCTTCATTTACTCTATTTTTGCTTTTTTCCAAAGCAACAGGAGTGAACGGACTTGATATTTCTTTACCCTTTGCCGTTTGAGGGGGAATAGATTCAGATTGTTTCCTTGCGGATTCCTGCTCTGAATTAGCAGTTGTTTCTAGACTTTCGTCATAGAGAGCTATCTGATCTCGAATAGCTTTTAGTTCTATCAAAAGAATTTTTTCTCTTAGGCGTAAAGCCTTTAAATTCTCCATTTTTTCAAAAAATAAGTTTTTCTGTTTGTGAAAGTGATTGGTGATGCCTTTAGTTTGAAGGGTATGTGCTCCTTAAATAGGCATGAAAAGTTTCTATTTTTAGAAAAAATTTATTTGAAATACGTATTTGTTTACGTATTTTGAAAATCTCGTGTCAAGCAATCAGCTAGCACGTTTTTGGACCCTTCAAGATGCTCGATGTCGAAAGAATATCTTGAAAACCACATTTGCCATCTGACAAGACGACCTTGTTTGTTATCTCCTGAAATTTTTGTTTTCAGAAAATAAGTAAAATTTTTATTATCTGTCCTGACTAGAAATTTTACGGGAGTGAGATAAACTGTTGTTGAAACCGCTGACTTTGGTCAACAGATTGATGTCCACAGATGTTTGGAACTACTGTTCAGAAAACTGTTGTTGAAACCGCTGTTTGGTTAAAATGGTGGTTTAAAACCACTGTTGGGTTAAAACTGTGGTTTGAAACCGCTGTTTGGTTAAAACGGTGATTTGAAGACAGTGTTTTTAAATAACTTTCCATGTTAGGTTCAACAGTGTTTTGAAGAGGAAAACTGTGTGAGAAGACAGTAGATCTTAACAAGTTAAACATCTGTTAAGGCTTAAACAGTTGTTTGGCCTTTAACAGATGTTTGTCTTTTATATCAGATGTTTAGACTTAAACAGTTGTTTGACCTTAAACACATGTTTGACCTTAAAAAAATGTTTTGCCTTAAACAGATGTTCTCCTTCTATATCAGATATTTGGACTTAAACAGATGTTTGGCCATAAACAGATGTTTGGCCTTAAACCAAACATCTGTTTAAGCTCAACATTTGTTTGACTATTGTCAATATCTTATTGACTTTTGGTCAACATCTGTTTCAAATTTGGTCAACATCTTATTTTGTAAAAGAGATAAAAAAACAAAGATTTTTTCAAAATCCCAAATCACCCTATCATGTAAGTGCATTGAAGCAAAAGTGGAAATGATATTATTCATATGGTCCTGTTGTGCTTTTTTTTTGTCCTCTAATATGAGTTCATGATCTAATCCGGTGATTTGAAGACATTTTTGTTTAATCGAATTAGATGGTTGATGTAATGTGGTCGTATTACAAACAAATAGTAATCTATTATATATAATAAATGTGTTAAATTTTGCTGATGTGTCAAGCTAGGAGGCCTCTAAATTTTGCTTTTTGGCAGGAAAATCCCGTCCACTTTTCTTTGGACGCGGGATCCGGATTAATTCGGGTCGGAATATGGATAATGGATCCTTTATATTTCCTTTTTTCTCCGCTTCTTTCACAACCTTAAAGAAACATAGTTGAAGAAACCCTAGATCGGCCGCACAAGTTGTTCCTCTCCTAATCAAGGCGATTCTCCATCTTCACTTCGTCATCCCTTCATCATCTTCAATTTATGACCTCTGTGTTGAACTCACACTCAATGGCGGCCAGAAACACACTCCTCATGTACCGGCGTGACACCAGTTCTTCAATCTTTATGCGAAATAAGGGTTTTATTTGCCAGCTTCCTTACCAAACCCTAACACGCCCCCATCTTTGCAATCTCTCCATCTATCATCTTCGCCATTTCTTTCCTTCAGATAATGGTTTGTTGTTCAAATCGGCGGTTATTGTTTTACTGTTTTGATATATCGGTATAACCTAGGGTATCTCGATCTTGGATTTGTTTTATTGAAGATCTGGTAAATGTCGTCCACACCAAGGTACGATTCCGTTAATTATCTATTGTTCAAATTTTGATTTCATAGATTTTGTTTGTATATTATGGAAAATCAAAAGGTCGATTATAGTGCATTTAGAGATTTATATCATTCGAGTAGTGTTAATTGATCTTTTGTTTTTCAGGAGATGATTAGAACAACAACCGATTGGAATTTAGGGTTCTTCGATATTGGTATCTTGCTATCAAGAATCTAATAGAAGGTAATACACATTCAGTTTGTTACGGGTTTGCGTAATTGTTCATTGTGTGTTGCTCAATTATCGAGTTATTTAATCATGTTATTGTAGTTAAGAGAGGTGATATTACAAAAGCAAATTCACATAAATTTAGGTAATATTTATGAAGTTAGATACATCTATCATATAGTTACATGCATCATTTCTACTATGTAGATATGAATGCCAACATCTATGATCCTGCAATTTGAAATAATTTTGTTGCATCTGTTTCAACTTTCATGCTTACGTTTGATGCATCTCTTAATCAACTACATGCCAAGTGTTTTATCTAATCGTATGCATTTTTTTGCTCAATTTTTCTCAGGGAAGTGGTGGTGAAGCTTATGGAGCCTCTGATGGTTATTCTTCAAGACACAATGGTAGTTATGGTTAAGTATATATGATCATTTGTGCTAGAGTTAAAAGAATAGGCTGGTCGGGTGGTTAGGGTAATATGCCAAAAAGGGTTATGATAAGATTTTAGAGTTTTTCAATAATCCGTTTTTATTCAGTTGTATTCCTAATCTTATGGTTATGATATAAATTGTTAAATTTTGACTAATTTATTAAAATCAAGTATAATGTCCAAAACATTTTATGGAAGGAGGTTTGGGGAGCATCTAAAGGTAACATTATGGTATTTGAATTCGGCTACGTTTTTTGTGGAGCAATGAAGTGATCATTGCTAATGTGTTGTTACCATTGAAGTTGATGCTGTAATTTCAACGTTCGGGTTCCGCTACGAACCTACCTGACAACGGAGATATCGTTAGTTTTGCGGCGGCTAGGGTTCTACTGTGACCCCGACTACGGAGATGATCAGAGGTTGTTCTTCAGATTAAAATCATTGAATGGTTTGTGATTTAAGTTTGTTGTTGCTTTATGTTGATGAAACTACAATTGCACATTTCTCTAATTTGGATCTTTGTATGGTTTTTTTTTCAACGCCTTACTCGGTTATCAGGCACATTCAGGAGTCGTTAACCATGTGTGCTTGGACTTGAAAGGGGAAGTGAGGAATATGTGAAAGCGTGGCTATTAACTTCTACGGAGTGCATTCATGATCTCACTTCAAATGGAAACCAATTCCATTCCTCTGTTTTCTATCCAAGTTTTTCTACTCCTTTGGTTATCAGTGGAACTTGGGTAGGTAATTTTTTTTTTTCTTTTGGTGTTGCATTCAGTTCTTATACATATTTTTGTGCCCTTTTTTTAAGAAGTAAGATGCTATTGCTTTATTAACCACCCTTAACAGGTTGAGAACGAATTTGAAGATTAAGTAGACGTTGTACATTTTTTTTAATTAAGGAGATTTCACATAAATCACTGAGCGTGACTAAATTATCAGGTTGGGTAAATGGTTGAAATGTGTAATTTTAATTGGGTCGAAACTGGGCGGGATGTCTTGACCTGCTAGAACTTAATATTTCCAAATTCTTTTAAAATTAAAAAATAAATCATGTACTAAAAATAATGATAAACCCAAAAGCAGCAAGTTTTTACACATTTATATGTAAAAGGGTTACTTTGGGTTGTACTTCGAATAGGATTCTAAATTATTAAAGGTTAAATGGACTGAAAGTTGTACAATGTGTATTCAAATTCTTAATCTTCTAAATTGTTTTGTTTATTTATTTTAACTTTTAACAGTTTACTCTTTGTACATTTTATATAATATATAATGGTGTATATATATAAAACTGGATGAACGATACCTGGTCCATTTTTTTCCAAAAAGAGAACATGTGTTGATTGTTTACCCATTACTTATCCTGTCCAACCCAAGTTGATCTGTTTTTTTATGGGTCAAATTTGTCATTTCTCCGAAGTATAAACCACTCATTGTAGATACTGAATTTCGCGTCTAAGGAGAAACATGTTCGTTTAGCTAGCTAGCTGAAACGAAAACCGTTTGAACGTGTCAAGTAAGCATTAAGTATTTTACACTTTATTGAAGTTAGTTTTATATGTTGGAGAGACAAAGCTCCAAAGGGAGAATGGGTTTGTAGTTATTAGCTTGTGAGGAGTCGCTTCTAGCATTTGGTTTGGCTGATTTAAATGCCGAATTTTGGGACACACAAGAAATGTAAACTTTATTAATTATTTAGTTTGATTTTATTTTTATTTTTTATCCATTTCTCTCTTTTTTGTTATTCTGTAGAAGTGGAGGCACAATTAGGCTCAGATCACTTCAGACGAAGCCACCAAATATACTCCAGTTTATTTATTATTTAAGGGTAAATAATCATTAATCAACTTTTAATTAAATGGATTGGACTTATTTAAGTTGTGCATTAGAAACTCATTGTTGCATTTTTCATGTGACTGGAGGACTTAAGACACCCTTTTTTTAATTTTTATGGCAGTTCAACAAATATATGAAACAACACTATAATAGGTCGTGTTTTGGCGAAGCATTAGGGCCATTGAATTGTGAGAACGGGAAGCGAAGGCGTGACTTGAAGATGCTTATATAGAGGTAATTATTCCTACCTTCAGTGCTTTCAACAAATATATGAAACGACATTAATTATAATAGATCGTTTTTTGGCTCAGCATAGCATTAGTCTGTATGGGCCATTGACTTGTGAGAACGGGAAGCGAAGGCGTAACTTGAAGATGCTTATATTGAGGTAATTCTTCAAACCTTCGGTGCTTATTAATTTTACTCTTTTTTGCTTGCCAATTATTATTTGTTTACTCGAAGGGAGCTTTTGTGCTTGATTTTTTATGCTCGATGAGAAACAAAGCATGGCGAGTTAGTTATTGGATCCTTAAATGCTGTAATTAATGTGTCAAAATCATTAGCTATTCTAGCAAAGTTGTTATACTTGACTTCTGTATGCGCTAAGAAAATCATCTTATGTTTGTGTTTCATATGCTTATGTTTGTATTTCATATGCTTGAGGTACAACTATGTTTTTTACATTTTAATATGCACATACAAATGAGTGTCTAAACATAAACTAATGAAAATATGGTTAGGATAGAGTGGGTCGTAGCGTATGAAAGTTGTCTGAAGTCTATCTTTATCGCATAAAACCATCTAGATACTTTTTTCATACAATTTGTTGATGATTAGTTGACAAATAAATAGATTTTCATGATTATCATAAATTCAGTAAGAGCATTAGTCAAGTTTCAGTTTATCTTTTACGATTAAATTATTTTTCTAGATAACCGTGTATTGGTTATTAAACTGTTTCAAATATTTGCAAGCTTTGATCAACATGAAATAAATGAATACTTCCCTTCTTCAGTTTTAACAAAAAAAAAACAAAGAAAGAAAAAATTTGATTTTCATCAAGCCATGGTCGTTTTCTAATTCTTTAGACGACTTTCTACAGGTTTATGATCCTACACATTTGATAAGCACTTTTTACTTTAGAACATATACATCCCTTACAAAAACCAAGCCGATTAAGAGGAACAATCGAATTATCATCCGTTAGTTTTTTAACCATTAGTCTTTTATTCAGAGTTGGATTCATGGTTTACAATTATATATGTTGTTTCCTTATGTACTCCTTTTATAGTAATCTACATGTAGTTAAAGTGACAATGATCTTATTTGTAGCAAATTCAAATAGTTTATTGACTTTCTAAGTAACTTCATTTGCTTCACCTTTTTCAATTTGAACTAATCCAAGGCGCGTTTTGCTTGCAAATTCCAAATTATAAATTACTCTATTGAAATTCAAGTGTGGAAAACATGTATTACCGGATACGCTAACCAACCCTCTACCATTGTCCTAATGATCGAGGAGGTAGCAGGGGCTAAGTTCGTAGTAGGCCAAACGCAGTGGCTGGGAACCGAACCCGTATTTGTGTGGAATGGAACCCGTATTTGTTACATTTATAGTACAATGCTTCGTTTTATTTTAATCTTTAAATTCAATTAGCCATAATAAGTTCATGCGTACAGTTCGTTTACGATAAGTAACATAATTTTTTTTTACCAAAAGTACAAACATATCGTTTTTAAACTGAATCAATATTGATATGGTGTTCTTTATTTTTTGGGTTAATTAGGTGTGAGTGAATCGGGTTATTAGTCTTTTCTTTCCCATTCTATTGCTTTCTTGGTGGATTTATATAGGTTCATATAGTACTTCATTTACATATTTTTACTCTTTTTTACATTTGTTGACTCAGGAAAGTCAGCTTGATCAACTGCATTCAGCACTGTTGGCATGCAGTCTATATTTGTTAACAATAATTGTCTCTTTACAAGGGACGATGGTGCACTCTAAGGTGACGTGTTAATGTTGAATAATTTATAAATTACGACTCAAAGGTATGGTTGCAACAACACAGATGATTTCTAAAATAAGGGTACTATGTTGCAGGGGCCAATGTGAAATTATGGGTTGCCGGTGATTTTTAGGATGACAATGATGGTCCATAAAGGATGACGATATAACATATGATTTCTAAAATGAAAGATCGGGCGATCATTTTTTAAGCAAGCTGCACTTTTATTACAAAAGGATAACCATCATGGGATGTTGTTTGGTATAGGTACTTGGATTAGCTCGGAATATCATCTGTTTATGACACGAAAACGTATTGCATGCAGAAGTTGATTGGAGGAAACTATGGTTTGCTTAATACTACAAATTTTTAGCCAAATCCAGATTACTACAAGTTTATATAACTTATTTTTG
Organism: Helianthus annuus; assembly: GCF_002127325.2. NCBI lineage: Eukaryota > Viridiplantae > Streptophyta > Magnoliopsida > Asterales > Asteraceae > Helianthus > Helianthus annuus. Next base: position 163,918,012 of record NC_035449.2, on the reverse strand, counting down.
CATTATGCTTTGACTTTTGAGGTCAAAGTTATATATTATGATGGGATTTTGTTCTTTCTTTTCAGCGCTCAGCTTTGGCATCGTTTGATGGCTCAAAAAGTTCTTTCTGTAAACTTTAACGTTACAAAGAAAATACGACCGTATAGCGCCAAAGAATCTGTAAGCTTTCTATAGTATATGAATACTGTAGTTTTTCTATTCTTATTTTTAAAACAAAAAATTAGGGGTTTGAATTTCTGACATGACGTGAAACACGACACGAACATAACACGAAATTCGCGGGTTTGGGTTTAGTCTAAACAGGTTCGGGTCATTTTTAGGTTGAACCCACGAACCTGTTTAGCTAACGGGTCGGGTTCGGGTCAACACAGTCGGGTTGGCGGGTTGACCTGTTTAACCCTTTTATATTTTAGTATATTTTTTTTTACAATACGTTTTATGCCATAAATTAAATTGGGTGTGTACTTTATGCCGTAATTATAACTTAAAAAATGATTTTGACATAAAATTTTATAATTTAAATGTAATCGTATTATATGCAATTGTATATTTTGTAGTAAATTTTAATATTAAGATACTAATTTGCGGAAAAAATTAAAAGATAAAAAATTCATGTTGAACGGGTCGTGTTCAGGTTTGTCTAAAATTTTCAGGTTCGGGTCAGGTTGAACCCGCCAACCTACGAACACGACCTGTCACCCCTGCAAAAAATGTTGACGGGTTAGCCCAACTTGATCTGTCTCATTTATCTATGAAAATTGCAACGAAACTCGAAAGGGTAATAAAGTCATTTCTCACGAAGCTTCTAATATCTATTGCAGGAGGGAATAACACTACTATTGATCAATCTAGACAACAAAAGTAGAGTTGATGTAAGCTTGTCTCTCGATAGCGCTTGGAGTTTACATAAACTAAAATCGCGTGTTCATTATCATCATCATAAATCAAACAAACCGCGCCATTCCAAGATTAGTGGAACAAACACACGAGAAGAATACCATTTAACCGTTAAAGACGGGGATCTACACAGTCAGGTGATGATGCTTAATGGTAAAGAACTAGGAGTGAATTCAAATGGCGAGATACCACAATTCGAGCCTGTGAATGTGTATTCTTCAGAGCCCATAAGTGTTGCTCCCTTTTCGATTGTGTTTGCTCATATCCCAAATGTTACTTTGTATGTGTGCGGGAATTAGTTGGTATAACACACACACACACACACATATATATATATATATACATATACATACATACATAACATGGAATGGAACTGAGAATCAACTTCATTTTGTTTATTGATTAAATGATATGATCATAGGGCTTATTTTATTTTCTTATTTGTTGTTGAATGTAAGATGGATGCAATATGATTGTTAGTTTAATTTGTTGGCTTTTGAGTCCTACATGGAAACTTTGAAGTTTTGCTGTATTGTTTTTAACAATAGTTATTGGCATTTAATTGCAAAGAAACTATAGTTCTTGCATGGATACAAAACAAACAGACCTTTTTACAAGGATAAAGTGACTTCAATACGAAATATAAAAATGGCGGGTTGCTTAATTAGCTTATATGTTATCAAAAGTTCAGCAAAAGGTCATTTGGTGTAATTAATGTATATATTATAAAAACATCACAATGCATAGGGTTAAAAGAATTTCATTTACACGTTTGTCAGCTAATTAAATAATTGATGTGATCCAAAAAAGTTATGGGCAATAGTCTCCTTTGGCTATTCATCCACCATGGTGTGTCTTCTTAGGCGTATGGGTTTCGAAAACATTCTTATACAAAGATCTCATTATGAATTAAAAGGAATTAGCTTTACATGAAAACTTTGAATACATATGGAGGCAAAGTTGTGATACTTATGAAACCGAACTAAAAATTTGTGGTGGAGAAATGAAAGAGGATACTTTAGAGGTTCAAAGTGTTGTTTATGTACTTTTGTTTTTTTTTTTTTCTTAAATTTTTATTTCTCCCAACTATTTATGTTTTGAAATTGCCTCAAACCTTAACATACATATGTAAATTTAAACATTTTTTTAGGTAAAAGATAACTACTTTTATATAAAAATGGGAAAAGCATTGGGGTTATGATTTAAATCCAACTTAATCAACTTATCATTTGTCGTGTAAGGATTTCATCACAATGATCAGAGTACTAAGTTTGACATCAATCGATGAGTCTTAATAAAAGAAAAAAAAAACAAAATATATAAAATTTCCTAAAAAACGTTGTTTATAATATGTTTATGAATTTTATTAGTTGAAAATTCAACTAAAAGAATAATATAATATAATTTAAAAACAAACAATATAACATTTTGTATGGGTTTTCGAAACATTAGATGTAACAAGCTTAACAGGCTATTTAAAGAAGGAAAATTTGCACTTGCCAAAACCAAGTATGAAAGGGTACAACCTCTGGACCATTTGTTGCGTTATAAATTCAAAACTATATATAATAGCTTAACACATCAGGTAATTGTATCCAGAGAATGGCGAGACGGGCTATCATCCTTTCATCTTGGTCTGAATCATTCTACATACGTAGAAAATTATCTGGTAATATGTTGAAAATTATATGGTAATTGTTACCATTGATAAATCACATTGATTGCATATATTATTATATACGATTAACATTGAATCATATTATATATATATCCTCATAAATTTTAGAGTAAACTTCCGTTTTGCTCCCTGTGGTTTGGTCGTTTTAACGGTTTTCCCCAATCTTTTAAAAATAGCCATTTTACTCCTTGATCTATGTAACCTATCATCATTTTGCTCCCCGCCTCAAACGGCGTCCATTTCCACCGTGAAAACCTGGTCATGTGCCCCTCACATGAGGGTATTTTGGTAATTTTGTGTGGAAAGATATTTATATAACCCATACACTCTCTCTCTCCTCTCTCTAACTTCTTAGCCCCTCCCAGCCAACACCATCAACCTCCTGCCGACCACCAGCTACCACCACCTGTAGGTCCCTCGGAGGTTGAGGTTAAACCTATTCCTTGTTATGTTTAACACACTAGCAAGTGCGGAATCCAAGCTAGAGTGCAAACCGTAGTTTAGATGAAAGCAAAGATTACAAAGAGAAAGAGTAGACAAGCAATATATCAAAGTTTTCTCTTGTATTTCAGTGGACACGGTTACAGCCCTTGACCAAACTGAAATGCTCTCTTACAAGACCTTGGGTTCACTCACAAAATGCTCTCAATATGAACTTGAACACTTACAAAGAACTTACTGTGAAGTGAAACCTACATGGGATATATAACCACCACAAGTGGCCTAGTGGTGGAGTGACTTGGGTTCTCCAATGGAGACCCAAGTTCAATTCCCATTAGTGCCACTTAGGTGGCCACCGACACCCGCTTTAAAGCCGGACCGAGGACACTCGAGGTCTCGGGTTCGAAACATGTTTCTTACCCCTCTTTGATGGCTATGGGTATTTGCCGCCAGGGATCCTTGTCGGGTGGTGAACTGGGAAGGGAGATCCCTTCCGCGGTCAGGGGTACCGTGCAACTACCCCTACATGGGATATATATACCCACATCAGTTAACATGCACGAAGGATAAGGATTTCTGGTCGAAGGATCATCTATCGACCAGAATGTCCATCGAAAGATATCGAAGGATCCATATGTACCTCGAAGGATGATATATCCTTCGAGGTCCATAAGTATCCAACGAAAGATCATCTTTCGAGGTCATCGAAGGATACAATCCATCCTTCGATGACATCCTTCGAAGCATGCATATTAAACACATGGTGTTGACTGTTTGGCCAAGTCAAACCAGGAGGATGGTTGACTTGGTCAAACATACATTCCAACACTTAAACAAATACAAAAGACGTAAACATAACAGACAAAAGACATCGTTTTATACATTACAAAATACAGACAAAGTACAGACACAAGTGCACCAACAAACTCCCCCTTGGCTGTAGCTTTGTCTCAGTCTTCGTGTCTTAAGTCTCGGACGTCCTTTCCACTGTCAGATGATGAGATGACCATGCACTTCCTGCGTTGACCAGCAGATTGAAGCAGTATCGGGCCATCCTTTGAAACTTCATAGCTTGATCTCGATCCTGAACTAAGTAGTTTATCTCATGATCCTTCAGAACAATAATATCCGATCTGGACATGTTAGTAATCCACATCGGATCTATTATCCTGAAGTTCTCCTGACTATCTCTGAAGAGGATCACCGCTTCTCCAGTATCAGCATCGTAAACCCAGCAACGGAAGTTTCCAAGAAAGTCGGTCTTCATCTTTAGCAACGGTATCTTCTTCATCACTTTGGGAGGATCATATACCAGACGATAACGAGCTGTGTTAGTCTCTGGATCAAGTGTAAACCTGATCTGCTCGTATCTCGGAAACTGTGGCTTGTACAAAGGATCCTTCCAACCCAATCTCCTTTCCAACCTGATTTTCTTAGCGAACAGATCCACCATCTTTTCTTCGCTCCGATTGATGACATCTAGTTGGGCTAACACTGCAACATCATAATATGGAAGTGTGAGAATACTGAGGAGAGTTCTGAAATACTGAAGACCCGTTTCTCTTTTCACGACCATGCAGTGAAGATCTTTGACAAACATCCAACTAATAATGCGACCCCGAGCCCGATTCTTCTTCAGCATCATATAGTTAACCTGTTCCAAAGGAGCGAGCGGAGGAGGATTCCTAGCAAGGAAATCCGCTCGCCATTCATTCACGGTTTTCTCACGGTTTTCTTGAGCTGATGGCGAATCAGAAGAAAGGTTAGCGAACTCTGCAGTCTTTTCAGCCACAAAATCATCATCAAGGGCATTCACCTCCGCATTGTCCTTTCCAACATATACAGGACGATCAGGATCCGAACCGATGAAGATTTCATCTATTGAAGAGAAATCGGTTTGATCCTGAACTAACGGAGTGTTATCAATCATGCTTACTGCAACATCATCCAATTCCGTCAGAGCCAGTATCTGTTCATCCGACATTTCAGAAACATATTCTCCCTCTTCTAACATTTCACCCGTAACTGGATGAAACTTCTGAGCACCTGAGGATTCAGGGAGATCTGTAAACGTTTCTGCTTCAATACTAATATGTTCAGGCCCTGTAGATGTTTCCAGTGTCTCTGTCTGCTCAGATGGGCCAGTGGTAGCTGTTGGAGGAGCAGAAGGAGTGTCTTGAGGTGTACCAGATCCACCTGCAGCACCGGATGCAGTTGCACCGGAACCTGAGGCAGTGGTTTGATCTGGATTAGCAGCATCATCATCTTGATCATCCTCACGCCTTGAGGGAACTATCCCTAAGGTTTTACACCTTTCACTCCACAGTGTACCAACCCTCGAATGAACCTTATTGAAGTTTGTATACATGGGTTTGAAGGCTTCCATTAGTCTATCATCGCGACTACTGACCTTCTCCCTCAACGCTTTCGCCTGAGTCTCCAAATTAGTACTATGCCTTTTCATAATTTCGACCTCCCTATCTCTTTCCTTGTTTGCCTGTTTTAACCTTTCAATTTCCTCGGCCTGTTCCTTGATCTTGATATTCTGAGCTTCAACAATTGAACACAGCTGGTTGTGTGCCATTACATCTTGTTTTCGCTGGACACGATATTCTTCCATTGTTCTTGTGTGTCGACCAACTATAGAACCCAATTCACTGACTTGTTCAATCAGGAATTGTATCTTGTCAGCTTCAGAAAATCTAGACAAGGTTTCTGCCAGAGTTGGCCTTGAAGGCTCGGGTCTTGAAGAACCAGACTGACCAGCCTGACCCGAGGCACCTGTAGGACCAGTAATAGTGAGAGGGGGTCGAGCATGTGTACCTGAGGTGGGAGTTGCAGGCGGCTGTTGATCAACAGTCACCGTGCGTGTCCCAGAAGACCTCTGAGGAGAAGACATTAGCTCCAACGTCTCTTTTTCAGTAAATTGATCACCAGAGGAAGGAACCTGCTGCTCAGGAGCAGATGAAGGCTGGACAGAGACAGGAACAGAGGAATCACCAGCAGCTTTCTTTGACGCACGAGTACCTTGTCATTTAGCTTTCCTCTTTCTGATAAAACCCGGAGAAGTAAGGACATAATCCTCATCCCTGTCAGATTCTCCAGTTCTAGCTGTCTTCTCTATTCGCTCAAACCGGGGATTCCCGCGACTATCAAAAACTTTCATCATCCCTGGAGGAGGAGGAGGATTATCATCCTCACACGATGAACCACCATCACCCGAACCTCCTTCCTCTTCAGAAGATGAACTGCTTTCATCAACTAGCTTCCTCGTCTCATCTACTTTGCCTTTTCCCTTGTCAGTCGCAACAGTACCAGACTGACCAGCAACACCACCAGCATCACCAGCACTACCACCCGTTTCAACAACTACAGCACCACCATCACCACCAGTACTAACACGAACATCAGGATCTACAGACATTTCCTGAACCTCTTCAGCAGCAACATTTACGTCAACCTCAACATGTGTTGCAGCACTAGAACTGCCAGCAGACCTTCTAGTTGCCTTGATTCTATGTTTAGCCCCAAGCTGCGTGTCAGCCAAAGCAATCAACCTTGGTTCTTCATCGTCAGAATCACTTGCGTCATGTCGCCATTTGTGGTGCTGCGGTGCCTCATAGTTAGGAATATTAAGATGACCAATCAGTTTCCTAATTGGGTCCGATTCCTTATAGGCGGCCATAGACTTGAATATCAGCAGAGTGCGTTCGATCATCGAATTCACAGGAAGAACATCTGCCTCGGCTTTAGCAAGATCAGGAATCTGATCATCTATCATCATCTGCAGAAACCTGGGATATAACCAGAACTTGGTGGATGTTCGTTGTGTTGCAGACGGAAGTGGCCTTCGAGCGTTTTCCTTTAGGTTGTCGAAGATATAGCGAGATATGTTAAACGGCTTGTTCAGAATCAACGCCGTAAACAATCCAGTCAAATCGATCGGTGACAAGTCATACCCAGAACGCTTGTTGCTCAGGCAATGGATAAGAATATGCAGCAAGAACTTATACCGAAGTGGCATATACTTCTTGTTGATTTGATTAGCCAAAACATTTTCGCTGTACTTAATCCTCATCAGTAACCCCCGCTGACATTGTAGATCTATAGAAGTAGGATCTTCCGGTTGATCTCCAAGCTGTAGACGTTCTCTGATAGTATTTTCAGTAATAACCACAGGTTTTTCAGCAACAGTAGCCCTGATCACTTCCTTATTCTCCACCGTTTCAATCACAGCTGAACTCCAAAACGCCTTGATGTGCGACTAATAGGCAACGTGCTGTGTTGTGATAGCATAATTGATGCGCGCCCTATGAAGATACTCCATGATTCCAGTAAACTCAGGACTGATACTGCCTTCCGGTTGTAAATACGCAGCCATGTTATGTCTAGATTCAGACATAGCCTCAACCTCCGATTTATCCTTCTTTGTCGGCATTGCCCGCTCCTTTTTCACTTTCGGTGCCATTTCTGCACATCACATTGACACGTAATAAGAAAAGGTCAAACAGTCAACAATGGAATTCCACACTTAGAAAATTTTCAATTTCTTGAAAAATTCCAAGTGTTGAACTCTTCGAAGGATCCATATATCCATCGAAAGATTGAATCATGGCACGAAGGATGACAGATGGTTCGAAGGATGTCAATCTGTTCGAAGGATGTTAGTCAGCTCGAAAGATGTCACTTTTCTTGAAGGATGACAACCTTATCAAAAGATCATCTTTCGAAGGATCAAGAGTTTGAAAGATGTCTTGATCATTCGAAGGCTTGATCAATCGAAGGATGATCCTTCGAGGAATCTAACATCTTTCGAGACTCAACTCGAAGGATGTTGTTCAGCACATCTATCGAGGAGATAGTCAACATCCTTCGTGTTGACCTCCGGCAGTACTGTTCATCGACGCCTTTTCCGGTGGGTTTTAAGTTTTAATTCCGGTGATGTTTTTAAGTGTAGTTCAAGTGTGTTTTATGGCAAACAAGAACAACATCAACACCATTTCAAACCATCAACAATTTGACCCAAACCGGACATGAACACCCACACATGCTATTGATCCAAACCATGAACCCTAACCATTTCCTCTGTTTTACCAAATCAAACACCCCTGTATTTAATATTCAAAACCAAGCATTCTGAACACAAACAAACACATAAAAGAACATCTAATAATCATCAAAAACTAAACATTGATTCATTTACAACATATTTATGTTTCATATTTATCATATCAGAAATTTGAGAAAGGAAACACATGATAATGTTGATTATTGAGCCATTGTATGTTAAGACGATGATGATTATCCTACCGAGTGTTGTTATTGAATCCTGATACTTTTAACTGATTTTGAAAATTTGGGCAGAGGTTCGAGAAGAATGAGAGGGTTTTGAGAGATGGTATTTTGAAACTGATAATGATGAATGAAGAAGAAGACCCTTTATATACCCTGACCTCGAAAGTCCAACCGCCTCGAAGGACCCAAAACCATTCGAAAGATGTAAATGTGTCTCGAAGGATGACTTTTGGTTCGAAGGATCCATATATGGCTCGAAGGATCCAGATATTTGAAAGATCTGGATCGAAGGATACCAGATATTTTGGAATCCTTCGAAAGGTATCTTTCGATCTAAACCATCTTTCAAAAGATCTGGTCAACTCGAAAGATCAATTGGTCAAATCCTTCGTTGACCAAAACATCTTTCGACTGAAACAGTTGACTTTCATTGACTTTCTTGACCATCTGATCTTTCGAGGGCCATTGCTTCCTCGAAGGATCAAATTTCCCACCAACACTTTGGATTTTTGGGAATTTCCAATTTACACCCTTCAAATTTTGGAGGTTTTCAGAAATGACCATTTTGAAAAGTTGTTCGTTATGAAGTTCTGCAAAGGTTAGTTTTATGAAGTATCTCGGCTTGTCAGGTATCGGATCGAGTACCAACATCAGTTAATCAAAAATAATATTAAATGAAAAATCTTTTTGGATTTTGTGGTTTGATAAAATAAAAGGCAACAATTTTAATATCCTTTGAATGTTATCAAACGACATCACCGCTAATGTCGTGCTGATATGCACCAAACGACAAAAACTGTTTAAAAAAAATAAAGCAGTAAATAAAGCAGTAAGTAAATATGTACAAACACAACAATATTTTTGCGAGTTTCTGGCGAAGAGAATCATATCAGCTTGCGGTCTTTTGTCAAAACACATTTCCTTTTAAAATTCTTTTACAGAAATGGATAAGTATTCTACCACAATTACCGATATTGTTGTCCACTTAAACTCAACAATCAAGTGTAATCATAATACAATGAGATACGTTTAAGGTATGATTTATACTTACCGACCGGTGTTCATCCACTCACGACACATTCCCGTATCAAGGTATGCACGAGAGTTCATCATACTGGGGAGTATACCATTTATCATCCGTTTTTAACGTATATATATACAATGTGAACAAGTCACTTATTTGAGTTTGAAAACAAGCCCTATGTGATAGAATCACTTATTGATGAGGAACTTGATTTTCGATGCATGAGGGCACAGGAGCAAGTCCGTGAACAGGTCAGTACTTCCGTACAGCAGAGAGACGAACTTGACTCCCGGATAGATGTGATATTTTATCACTTATTTTGATGGACATGTGATTGTTTATCACTTATTGAGGTCGAATGCAGTGTGAGATATGTACACGTATGTATGGTATCATGGAAGAACTTAGACTTTGTCTTTTATAGAAACAACCATGATACCCAGATGATAAACAGCATAAACCCCGAATATCTCAGAACCTCGGCAATCTATCAAACGAAATTTCGGTACCAAGACCATATGCCAATGAACGGTTCCCACGCGGTTTTCAGTCTGTTATGTTTATATCTCCTGCATACTTTAAAATGATCGTGAGTCTACCGGTACATCATTAGTAGAGCTACTTATCATTTTCTTTTCCTTTTGATTTTTAGAAACATGTTTCAACCGACCTCTGATGTAATATCACTTTCTCTTATATTACCAAGAAACTCATTTTTGTTTTTCTATTGTTTTTGTGTTTTTCTGAATTTTCTCCCCCTTAAATGCAGAAAGTAACTAAATTAAAGACATATTTTTGTATTTTTGTGGTTTTTCAATGTTTTTGTATTTTTCTTGAAACTTTCTCCCCCTAAAATTCAAAAATAAAGTGAAGTAAAAATATTTTTGGATTTTTGGTTTTTAGAAAAATATTTACAAAAACGATTTCCTGATGTCGGTTACTCTTGCTTCACCTTAATGCCGTTTACCAAAAGTAAATAATCAAATCTTGATTTATCAAATGCTTTGGTAAAAAGGTCGGCACGTTGGTGGTCGGTATGAATATGAACCACATCGATAAGTCTCTTTTCAAAGCAATCACGTATGAAGTGATATTTAATATCGATGTGCTTCGTTTTCGAGTGCTGTACAGGATTTCTAGGGATCTGTAAGGCAGCCTCATTATCAACATAAATAGGAGTAGTTAGGAATTCAAAACCGTAGTCCCGCATCTGTTGTTGGATCCATAGAACCTGGGAGCAGCAACTAGACGCAGCAATGTATTCTGCTTCACATGTAGACGTAGCCACACATGTCTGCTTCTTGCATTGCCAAGTGACTAGGCGATTGCCTAAGAACTGACATCCTGCTGTAGTTGATTTTCCATCTTTCTTGCAGCCGCCGAAATCAGAATCACTGAAAGCTTTGAGATCGAAGTTATCATCCTTAGGGTACCATAACCCGGTGTCAGGGTAACTCTTCAGATAACGAAAAATCCTTTTGATAGCAGCATAGTGAGAGACCATCGGATTCGCTTGATACCTAGCAAGAAGACAAGTTGGATACATAATGTCGGGTCTTGATGCGGTGAGATACATTAAGGATCCAATCATAGCACGATAAAGTGAAGAATCCACAGCATCCCCTTCTTCATCCGGAGTAATCCCGTGATTCTGCGGAAGAGGAGTAGAAATTGGCTTCGAATCTGACATCTGGAACCGGCTCAAGATGTCTCCGACGTACTTGGTTTGATGGATAAAAATTCCAGATTCGGACTGATTAACTTGCAAACCCAAGAAGAACGTCATTTCACCCATCGCACTCATCTCGAATCGATCTTGCATCACCTTTTCAAATTCCTTGCACAGCTTATCATCGGTAGAACCAAAGATAATGTCATCGACATACACTTGTACCAACAGAAGATCTTCACCTTTTTCTTTGATGAAGAGGGTACAGTCGATCAAACCCCGTCTAAAACCATTGCTCAGCAGGTAGGTGGACAACGTTTCGTACCAAGCCCGAGGTGCTTGATGAAGACCATATAACGCCTTGTTAAGTAGTAAAACCCTGTCAGGATGTAATGGATCTTCAAACCCCGGTGGTTGCTCGACATATACTTCCTCTTCGACTACTCCGTGTAGAAAAGCACTTTTAACATCCATCTGGTACACCTTGAATTTCTTGAAGGATGCGTAGGCTAGAAAGATTCTAATAGCCTCCAGACGAGCAACAGGTGCATACACTTCATTGTAGTCAATACCTTCAATCTGACTGAAGCCTTGAACCACTAACCTTGCTTTGTTTCGGACAACAATCCCACGGTCGTCCTTTTTGCACTTAAACACCCAGCGAGTTCCGATCTTTTTGTAGTTGTCGGGCCTATCAACCAATTTCCATACGCCCAACTTCTCGAACTGCTGAAGTTCTTCTTGCATTGCTTCCACCCAGGAATCATCTTTCAATGCCTCCTTCCAAGATTTAGGCTCTTCTTGGCTAACATAGCAGGCGAAAGACCAATCATTTTGTTGTCCCGATTCTCATATCTCAGCATACAAGCCAGCATTTTCGTTGTTTCTGATTTGATTTCTTGTCCTTACACCACTGAGAACATCACCTATAATATTCTGCTGAGGATGAATGTTATGAATTCGGGTTTCAGTAACTGGAGGAACTTCAACATTTGACCTCAAGTTATTGATATTTAAATTCCTGATATCATTCTGAAGCTGGTGAGTTGTAGAAGATGATGCATTTTCTTCTTGGATAATTGGCGCAGACACTGGATCCGTTGCTTCTGAAGTACCTTGAACCGGACGCAGTGCTTCACCATCATTTGCATCAACATACTCCTCATCTTCCGATGACAAATTGTAATCGACAGCATCATTAAACACCTCATTTGAAGCGAGATTGTTGACAGAAGAAGATGCTTGTGAGTCAACAATGATTGGACGAGCTAACTGAGAGCCAGTCACATTCTCGCTTTCAGACAACATTTGAGCAATTGCATTGTCATCATCAAATGTCGGCAGATTAAATGAGTCGAAAAGACCATCATAATCGAACATCCATGGATCTCCAGAAGGCTTCGGAGGATTAGAATATCTTTGAACTCTTACTTCACCCCATTCTTCAATCCTTTTGGTAGTCAGGTTCCATACTCGCAGATTAGGAGTAGCATACCCAAGGAAGTAACCTTCGATAGCTTTGGCACCAAACTTCCCATCAGGTTCAATCATGGTACATGGTGCACCAAAAGGTTCTAGATATTCCAAGTCAGGAGTCTTCTTGTGTAGGAGTTCGAAGCACGTTTTGCCATGTCTTTTCACTGTTAGAACCCTGTTTAACGTGTAGCAAGCCGAGGCAACAGCTTCAGTCCAGAATCGAACTGGAAGCTGAGACTCAACCAACATGGTTCTTGCAGTCTCAATTAAGGTTCTGTTCTTTCTTTCAGCGACTCCGTTTTGTTGTGGCGTGTACCGAGAGCTATATTCATGAAGGATTCCTTTTGCAGTGCAAAACTCATCCATAACCCTGTTTTTGAACTCGGTACCGTTGTCGCTTCGAATTCACCTCACCTTTAGATTATACAGATTTTCCAACAAGGTGATCAAATTCTTCAGAATTTCTGGAGTCTCGCTCTTGTGGACCATGAAGTCAACCCATGAAAATCTTGAATAGTCATCAGTAACTACCAAGCAGAAAACTTCTCCGTGCACACTCTTGTGTTTGACTGGGCCGAAAAGGTCCATGTGCAAACGCTCGAGTGGCATGTTGACAGTGTTAACCTTCTTCAATGGATGTGATTTCTTGGTCTGCTTCCCTTTCTGACACGGCACACAGACATCTTGAAGTTGAAAATTCTTCACATTGACACCTCTCACCAAGTTGTTTTTGACAAGGTGATTCATTTTTCTGAGGTGAATATGACCCATCCGTCTGTGCCAAGAGATCGTCTCCTTTTCAGTGGCTTTTGAAATAAAGCAAGTAACTTGTTTTGACTGAGTTATTGCTTGGCTCATATCAAGGACATACAAATCATTAACTCTTGGTGCTGATAAGAGAATCCATTCTGCGGGAATTTTGAATCCTGGCTTCAGCACATAACAACCAGCATCATCAAAATGCACGGTGAACTTCTTGTCGCAGATTTGAGAAACACTCAGGAGATTGTGATCCAACTGTTGCACATAATTGATTTTGTCGAAACTCACAATTCCATTTGAGATCATTCCCTCGCCGGTGATATACCCTCCTTTGTCTCCAGCAAACGCAACATATCCTCCTCTTATACTTCGCACATCGAAAAGAAGACGATAGTCGCCTGTCATGTGCCTGGAAGCCCCACTATCAACAATCCAAAGACTATTAATAGTTCCTCCTGGAGCCGCCTGCACATGCAATTAACACATCAGTTTGAGAGGGGGACCCAAGCCTTTGTGGACTTGGGTCGTCCTTGATCATCAAGGAAAGTGATCTCAATCACTTGATGATTAGGAAATAAAACCTCTGGTGCTCCCCCTGACTGAATTACCTGTTTTTGTTTCCAAGCTTGTTGTCCCTTACCAGTATTTGATTTAATTGTTTTTGCATTTACTGGTTTTACACTTGTGTCTGTACTTTGTCTGTATTTTGTAATGTATAAAACGATGTCTTTTGTCTGTTGTGTTTACGTCTTTTGTTGTATTTGTTTAAGTGTTGGAATGTATGTTTGACCAAGTCAACCATCCTCCTGGTTTGACTTGGCCAAACAGTCAACACCTTGTGTTTAATATGTATGCTTCGAAGGATGTCATCGAAGGATGGATTGTATCCTTCGATGACCTCGAAAGATGATCTTTCGTTGGATACTTATGGACCTCGAAGGATATATCATCCTTCGAGGTACATATGGATCTTTCGGAGTCTTTCGATGGACTTTCTGGTCGATAGATGATCCTTCGACCAGAACTGCTTATCCTTCGTGCATGTCAACTGTTATGGGTATATATATCCATGTGGGTTTCACTTCACAGTGAGTTCTTTGTAAGGTTGTTCAAGTTCATATTGAGAGCATTTGTGAGTGAACCCAAGGTCTTGTAAGAGAGCATTTCAGTTTGGTCAAGGGCTGTAACCGTGTCCACTGAAATACAAGAGAAAACTTTGATATATTGCTTGTCTACTCTTTCTCTTTGTAATCTTTGCTTTCATCTAAACTACGGTTTGCACTCTAGCTTGGATTCCGCACTTGCTAGTGTGTTAAACATAACAAGGAATAGGTTTAACCTCAACCTCCGAGGGACCTACAATTGGTATCAGAGCCATGGTGCCCGATTTAGTAAAACTAACCGTTTACTAAGTCACATGTGCTCTAGATCTGTGATTTTTGTGCGTTTTTGTTCAAGATGTAAAAGTGGTGAAAACGAGAAAAACTCAGATCTGGACCCGAATATTCAGATTTGTGCTAAAACGAGTGTTGGGTTTTATGTTTTTCTCCTAAATACTCAAGTTTTCATCATCAAAATCGTTTACAAAGTGTTATCATCGAATCTGCAAAATTACACAGTCACTGTGTTCTTGATGTTCTTGGTGTCTTCATACTTCGAAGGATCATCTTCACCCCTAAACAACTTTGAAAGATCATTCCTTTTCTCGAAGGGTCATCTCAAATTCTGTGAAGGATCAAAACAGAATCCGAAAGGTCATTTCACAACTTTGAAAGGTCAAGCAGTTCCTCGAAGGATCTTTTGTTTTGCTTTTCAAATTGTGTTTTTCTGTTTCGAAGGGTCATCCCAAAAGAATTCGAAGGGTCAGATCCTCAACAACTTCGACAGATCTCTTTACCCCTAAACGACTTCGAAGGTTCAGCAAATTCGAAGGATCATCAACAATTTCGAAGGGTCATCCATGTTTCTTTTCGAAGGATCATCAGCTGTTCTTCGAAGGATCATACGAAAGATCATCTTTCGAGGCCTGCTTTGGTGTTAGTCTTTCGTTTGGTGGGTATCGAAAGACAGAGAAAAGAGCTGCTGATTTTGATTGTATCGCAGAAGATGACAAGGAGGAAGACTGATGTGAAATTAGCGGCTGGGAATTTGTTTTAGGGTTTGTTGTGTTCACATGATGTCTTATCCTGATGATGTTGTCGGCTGTGAGATTATTAGCAGCTAGGTTTTGGAAGTTTTTGTCACATGGGCCTCCTACATTGTGAGCTCAATATTTTGCAATCAGTGGGCCAGCATCAAGGGAGCAGGAATTTATTTTGATAAGGCCCACTTGATTACTAAAGATGTTTGTTGGAATTTTTTTTGGGCCATTCACATATTAGTTGACCTTTGTTTTTAATTAGATGCTATCTAATTAAAAATGGGTCGTTATTTTTTTTTTTTTTTGGGGGGGGGGGGGGGCAAAATGCATGATGACAAATTTTTATTTTGGGCTAAATTCAAAAGTTGCTACTAAAAGATTGACAATGTTTTGATTCAGCTTTGTGCCTCGAACTTTAGTAGCAATTATATTTGAGCCAAGAAGGGTAAGTGATTTGGGAGTGGGGTCGGGTGTTCGCGAAGATTATTTGAACCGTGCTTCTACTTTTCAACGCCAAATTCGTACAAATTTGGGAGCGCGCGGGATGATGCGGCATGATGAAAACAAGAGATGATGAAAACTTGATGTTTGAAAAATGTGGGGTAGTCACGGTTACCGATGCAAATGGCAAAAATGGTAACGCGACTATTATGGGCCAAAAACGACAGTTCCGCTCAGTGGAGGGAATTGGTGAATATTTGACGACAGTTTCTTTGAAGTGGAAAGAATCTGTTAAGGTTTAGAGATTTTACCAAAGAAATGGGGGATAAAAATTTTCATATGTTGAATTTCTTCGGTAAATTTCTAAACGCAATCATAGGTGGTAGAGTTTGTGATTTTCTAAATCTCTATCAATGTAGTATGCTTGAAGATCAAGACTTGATGCAGTTGTTAAAGAATGGAACCCTTATCAAATGCCGGTTGGAGTATTGGAAGATCAGCGGAAGATCGGTCAATTGAGCCTTTTGAGGAAATTGCACAACACTCAACACGGATACGCGTACTTTGAGGGGGAAATATTATACAATGAGCATCAAGATACTACTTACCTGGATCATCGGTCAAGGGGGAATTTGTTTACACAGAGAAGATGAATACTTGACTGAAGATCGATTGCAGTTGCATTTTCAGCATTCGACAGCAACGGACAAGGGGGAATTTGTTGATGCAGATTTTGTGTCTGATGCTTGTCGAATAGATTAGTTATTATTGTACGCTGAATTTGTAATAGTTAGTGAAACGGTCTATCGAACGTGTATAGACCCGCTCGTTTGAAGTGGTCAAACGAGAGGGTTATTTGGTTGACCGTGTGTGTTTGCTAGACAAATTATGGTTGTGTAATGTTTGGTGTCGAAGGATAAGGCATTGAAGGATTGTGTGTATATCCTTCGATGAGCTCGAAAGATATCCATCGACAGATGAAGATGGACCTCGAAGGATATGTCATCCTTCGAGGTATATGTGTATCTTTCGAAAGCTGAGTGATCGACAGATGATCTATCGATCGGTCAGTTTGATCCTTCGACCATACAACCTGTGTTGGGTATAAATACCAACACTTTGTCATTTGCAACACAAGAGAGTTAGAGGAGGTTTGAGACCTCACCGGGAGAAATCACCACTTGGTTTCTCCCCGGATGTATACTTCTTTGGTATTAGTTCGGTTATCATGTAATCGGGCCGACTTGTAATGTTTACTACCGGATTAATACAAAGTTTGTTTGTTTATCATCTCTTATCTCTTCCATCTTTGAACATAATCATGAAAATCACGGGTTCGATCCCGAAACAGGGACCTACACCACCGCTTTCCCTTCTGATTACCGGAAATTACTACCACCACCATGTTTGGCTCGGGACCTTCAATGCCGCTGAAGAAGCTGCCAGGGCTTCTTTAAATATTAAATATAAGCTACTAAAGATTGTGAAGGAAGGCGCTAATTTGGGGAAAATTTCATCCGAAACCTATACCCTAAAGTTGGAAAATTAAAATAGAACAAATTGCCCCCCTTTTCATGTCACACCCCCAAAATCCACACGCGGAGTATCACCGCTTGGGAGCGTGACTGACCAGGATCAAGCCACCAATCATATTGAACATGTAATTAATATCAAGTAAATGTAAATGCAAACCAATCATTCAATACGATAGGTGTTCAAAACAAAATTATAGTTTCAAAGTGTAGCGGAAGCATAAGTATGAAAACCCAATGTAAAACATAAGTTCAAATGTTTAAATGTTTTAACATGGCATCCACGATCCATGTCCCACAACGACCTGCTCCTCCCTGTGCAAGCTCCATATGTACCTAAGGTCCTGCAAGGCATGCAGCAGAGAATCAACAACTAGTTGAGCGAGTTCACAGTTAATAGTTCAGTAATCGTAATAGTATAGTAAGCCTTGTGTTCGTTCATTAAGTCATGTATCGTATTAGTTCGTATCGCGGCCCTCTAGGCATGTATGCAAAGATTAGGGAAAGTTCCCAATTATTCTAGACTAGGTATATTTGTATCGCGGCCACCCGGCATGTGTGCGAAGTTTAGTGTATACTTCGCGGCCTTCCTAGGCATGTGTGCGAAGTTTAGTCATATTATCGCGGCCAACCCTGGCGTGTGTGCGAAGATCAGTTCAATAAGTATCACTAGTCTAGTTGTTGATGCATAATGTCTAAAGCCTGCGTCTTTGTAAAGTTAGATTAACGTATATGGTCTAGATAGGTTATTTTGTATTAGTTCAGGGGTTGAAAGTGTAATTATATGAAAGTTATGATGCTGGACCGCTTTTGTGACATATGTCCACAAAAGCGAACCAGGCTGGATCGCTCATGTGGACATGTCACATGAGCGGTTCACAAATCCTATAAATACCCCTGAAGTTGTTTTCATTTGTAACATTGTCTTGTACTCTACGTCGAACTGCTGACCGTGTGGCAATCGTTATCAAGTGAAGAAAAAGTGTTTAAAGTGTGAATTCATCTGTTTCTACTCCTTTCTGTTACGTTTATCTTTGTATCATGCTGAAAATGTGTTTCCGCCACATTTTCAGTAAGCACTAGCTCTGATTGACTCATTTGTTGATGCATAATGTCTAAAGCCTACGTCTTTGTAAAGTTAGATTAACGTATATGGTCTAGATAGGTTATTTTGTATTAGTTCAGGGGTTGAAAGTGTAATTATATGAAAGTTATGATGCTGGACCGCTTTTGTGACATATGTCCACAAAAGCGAACCAGGCTGGATCGCTCATGTGGACATGTCACATGAGCGGTTCACAAATCCTATAAATACCCCTGAAGTTGTTTTCATTTGTAACGTTGTCTTGTACTCTACGTCGAACTGCTGACCGTGTGGCAATCGTTATCAAGTGAAGAAAAAGTGTTTAAAGTGTGAATTCATCTGTTTCTACTCCTTTCTGTTACGTTTATCTTTGTATCATGCTGAAATTGTGTTTCCGCCACATTTTCAGTAAGCACTAGCTCTGATTGACTCATTCGTGTGGTCAAAACTGATCCTACAATTGGTATCAGAGCCAGTTGCGAGTTAGTTGCTAGATACGAAGTGGCTTTCACGGACTTTTGTAGATCTGGACTGTTTTAGCGGTGGAAATGGACTGAATTTTGGACAGTAGATGTGAAACACAATAATAACAAACCCTTGAAAGTTTCGGATCAAAATACGGACTGGAAGTGACTTAAAAACCCTCGTGAAAGTTGGATCGCTCTGACGTCATCACTAAATTGCTTTTGTGGACCGCTCCTAAGTACAATTTTAGCTGGATCACTCGTAATTTTCAGTTCTGGATCGCTCCAAATGGCTATCTTAGGTGTTGGATCGCTTTTCTGAACCGCTCATTTGACATCTTCTGGATCGCTCTTTGTGAAATTATCTGGATCGCTCTTTGTGAAATCATCTGGATCGCTCTTTGTGCAACGTATCTGGATCGCTCTTTGTGCAACTTATCTGGATCGCTCTTGGTGCAAATCATCTGGATCGCTCTTTGTGCAACTTATCTGGATCGCTTTTTGTGCATTCTCTGGATCGCTCATTGCTACTGCTGTGGATCGCTTATTCAACTTCTGTAGATCGATTATTCAGACCGTTTGAAAATTTTTTCCGTTACAACTAAAAATGGAAAGCCAGGATTTCTATAACATGTTCTCGGGTGTGGGTGCGACTCAAAGCCAAGCAAGTATCATGCAAAATGTCAGTCTAGAAAATGAACTTGGAACGATGCAGAAGCCTCCGAAATTGATGAGTTTGGATGAATATTCAGGATGGTCTGAGAGGTTCAAAAATTGGGTGCAGGCAAATCACTTAGAGAGTTGGATAAAAATCGAAAGAGAGTATGTTCCTCCAGTAGACGGGTTGAATATAAAAAAGACAATTGCCAGTCTGACAGATGCAGAGCAGGTCGAATTCAAAGCAGAGAAAAAGATGATCAGCATCTTACAACAAGCGATAAAAGAAGATATTTTAGTGTTACTACAGCACAAAAATAATTCACAGTCAATATGGCAAGCATTAGAGAAAAAATTCAAAGGCAGCGCGTCAATGATTAAAAGTAAAACGGCATTGCTAAAGAAAGAGTTTGACATCTTCACAGGGATTAAGGGTGAATCAACAAAGCAGCTTATCGAGAGGTACTGTCATCTGGTGTTAGAGATGAGAAGGTTGGACATCGAGAAGACAAATGAAGAGTGGATAGACAAATTGTGTGATGCACTTCCCTATGAGGAATGGGGAACGTATGTGATGATGTTGAAAAACAGTTCGGATTTCGTGAATTATAGTTTGAGTGAGTTCATAGAGAAAATTGAAGCTCATGAGTTGGAATTGGTAAAAGTCAAGAAGATGAATTCAGCGAATATGCCACAGGATGTATCTTTGTATTACAAGAGTAGTCCGGTAGTATCGAATGTTCAGAGTCCGAAAATTCAAACTGGTTTTAGCGCAGACAACACTTTATCTGTTGCTCCAAATGCTTATCAGTCAAGTCAATTGACTCCATTTGCCAACTACGAGCCAAATGTCAAAGTCTCAGAGCCGAATTCTCCTCAAAGTTCTACAGGGTCAAATCAACAGACGTTTGTGTCCGGTGTGCAGTGTAACATCGCGGTTAACATCAAGAATGGGAATGAAATCACCGAGAATGCAGCCAAGCAGCACATTGCGTTACTGGCATTAGTTCTAGAAGCTTATGAAGGTCTAGTCGCTGGAAGGATCGGAAATCCTGATATGACTAAAGAGGATTACGATCAGATCGATCCGGAAGAGCTGGAATTGATAGACATAAAGTGGTGTATGGCAAGTCTAGTTAGAAGAGCTCAACGATTCATGGAAATCACTGGTAGAAACAGTTTGTCGGGTCCGGATCAGAAATTAGGGTTCGATAAGACCAAGGTCACCTGTTTTAAATGCAAAGAGAAAGGTCATTTCAAGCTAGAATGTCCGAATCGTGAGGTGAAAAATCATGAGAATCCGTTTACCAATGATTATTACAGACAAGCTATATATCATCGCCCGAACCAACAGCCTACAGTTCAGAGACCTCAGATCGAGAACAAACCTGAGAAGGCGTTGATCGTAAACCAAGATGATGAGAAGGTTGCGTCTGGTTTTAGTTGGGACAAGTATATTCCAGGAAAAGACGATCAAGCAATGATGGCTGAAGTTGTGGAGATTACCGAGACGGGTGCTGAACCAGAGGTTTTCGAGAAGGAAGTTACTGAGAATGCTGGTGAAGAAGTTACTAAAATTGTTGAGTCTGGCTCTGAGGTGGTTGATAAAGCAGTTACTGAAGCTGTTGAGTCTGTTTCTGAGATCATGGTTGAAGAGGTTATTGAAGTTGTTGATCAGGAGGTTCCGAAGGTCGTTAAAGATTTTTCTATGGAAGATTCTGCAAAAGCTGAGGAATCTGTATCTGATGTTCTTAGTTTTCAATCTCGACGGGAGGAATTTGTCTATACTATGAAATCAATTTTACCTCCTAAAGTTTTTGGTTCTTTTGCAGATTATTTTGAAGATCCAAGAACCGGAACGTGCCCGAGATTCGAAGCAGAGAAAGAAGAAGTCGAGGAGATGATTGATGTGTCAAAGGAAACGACTGAAGAAACTCTAAAGGAGATTGCAGATAAAGCACTGATGAGCAAATTAAAAGAGGTAGATTCAGACATTCAGGAGTCAGTCGATAAAGTGTCAGGTCTAGGAGAGGAATCTGGAGTCTTAGAAGTCAACATGGTCAAATCGTCTGAGTTGGAGTCAAATCCTGTTGGTAAAATTGTTTGTGAGAATGAGATTATAGTAGAAAAAGTTTCAATCTCTGATACACCGTGTCAACGTTGTTCACAACCATGCACGGAGTGTCTTGAAAAAGACACCATGTATCACGAACTGAAACAACATGCAGATCTGATGAAGTTTGACTTAGGGCAATTAAAAGAGGCGTACGACACATTGTCTAGGTCAATAAAAATGATCCAAAAAGAAAGTCTTGAAAATGATAAAGCAACCAAGCTGGCACAATCAACTTTATTTGACAAACAAAGAGAAGTAAACTTTCATTTAGACACAATCGCATCTTTAAGAAAAGAGCTTGAGTTGACTAAAATTGAAAATGATAGAATTGATCAGAAATTGATGAGTTATGTGGCATCATCATACGTGTTAGAGCAAATAGTACCACAACAACCACATGCTTCACCTGCCTTTAACAGTGTTCCACCCCCAATGTGGAATCATTATACACAGAAATATCCAGATGGGGTGGAAGCTGCATTAAACATCAAACTGAAAACACTTAAGAATGATTTACCTGATAACATTGATATCACGTTTACTGCGTCTGACATTGACAACGAATCCCAGGTAATCAAAAATGTTATTGATCAGGTGTTGGATGATGATAGTGAGAAATCTGAGATGGTAAAATCAGTGGAGTCCGGTAGTGAGTCTGAGGAGGACGGAAACTTTTTAGATCGTTATTTGACAAAAACGGATAAAAGTGTGGATGATGATTCAATTATGGTGGCTTACACTATGATTGGATCTGACAAACTTTACTCCAACACCGAGTTTCCGCTTCAGAATGTTAAAGTTGAGAATGTTCAGAAAGTGTTTAAGCTGATTGAGCTGAGCGTAAATGAGTTAAAGAAAAATGATTTATTTTCAAAACTAAGTAAATCAGTTGGTTCGTCACGTCCTACTAGTCCAGAAAAGGTAGAGGGGGTGGGTAAAAACCAAAACAAGAAAAATCAGTTAAAAAATAAAGGTCTTGGTTTTGAGAAGAAAATGACTAAGAAGTTGGTGAAGCCAAAAGATAGAATTGATGATGTATTTGTTTGTGGTCCGAGCACTGAGACTGAAAAAGAGTATATTTTTAGTCAAAAGGCCGTGGACGATTTCAATGCAGCGCAAAAGCTGAAAGCAGAAACTGTTGGTAGCACATTTGTCGAGTATGACAAACGTGTATGCTATCGCTGCAATGAAGTCGGCCACATGGCGAAGCAGTGTAAGAAAGTGATCGAAAAACCGGTGTGGTAAAAGCGGTTAAGAAACAAGTGGTTGAGAAACCGAAGGTTGAAAAACCTAAGGATAAAAACAAATATGTACAAAAACAGACCATTCAAAAACCTCGACCAAAATCACCGGTCGTTGCTAAAGATAAACAAGTGATGGTTTCGCCGATCCGAATTCTCAAACGAGGTGAAAAATTGAAGTCGGAGGATAAGCCAGAATCGATTTTCGAAATTGGCGAGTCTTCTAAGTCCCCCAAGACTTCGAAATTTTACCCTAAAGCAAAAACTTTTGAAAATCAGTCATGGATTGCGAAATCTAAACCATCTGGTGAGATTAAAAAGATGGAAAATGTGTTGAAAAGTGAGTCACAGTCTGTGAAAGATGATGTTGCTGTATTTGAGTCTGAAATTGATCAATTTTTGTCGGAATTTCCCAAACTTCATAACAATGTGAAACAAGATAAAAAGGAAATTGAGCCAAATGTCACATTTAACTTTCCGAAAAAAACTGAGAAATGCAATGTGGTTTTTGGTACAGTGTCGGAAGTTAAAAAGTCGTGGGCATCATTGTTTAACTGATGTGTTTGTGAATTGATTGCAGGAGCTGCCCAAGTCTGTGCTCTCAAGGTGGATAATGGACAGCGGAGCATCGCGACACATGACGGGATCCTTAGCACTGCTATATGATGTCAAAGCGATTAATGGAAGTTACGTTGATTTGCTGGTAACCAAGGAGGAAGGATTGTTGGTCAGGGAATGCTCACGAACGGCATCATATCGTTTGACAAAGTGAATTATATTGTTGAACTGACGAACAATTTGTTAAGTATTTCGCAAATCTGCGACAAAGACTTTAGTGTACACTTTACAAAAACAGAATGTTTGGTCTTAAAACCAGGGTTTAAAGTCCCTGATGAGTTGGTTCTGTTGCGCGCCCCTAGGGTTAATGATCTTTACATTTTAGACATGAGCGCTGCAACACCAACAACTCCTCAAAAACAATGTTTTGTGACAAAATCTAAAGCAACTGAAAAAGAGTCGGTTATGTGGCACAGAAAAATGGGTCATATACACATTCGAAAAATGAACTTTCTTGTGCACAACGATTTGGTAGAAGGTGTGAATGTTAAAAATTTTCATTTACCTGACGATTGTATTGCGTGTAAGAAAGGTAAACAGGTACGGAAGTCTCATCCTCCAAAGATGCTCAACACCATCCGGTTACCTCTCGAGAGATTGCATATGGATCTCTTCGGGCCGGTCAACGTCAAAAGCATCAGTGGAGATTCTTACTGTTTGGTGGTTACGGATGATTATACAAGATTTTCATGGGTCGTTTGTTTGGAAAAGAAGGATGAAACGTTCGAGGCTTTAATGGTTTTGTTCAAAAAGATGGAAACAGTGTACAAGCTGCCGATCAGAAGAATTCGAAGCGATAATGGAACCGAGTTCAAAAACAACAAAATGTACGAGTTCTGCAATGAAAATGGGATACTTCACGAATTTAGTGCGCCATATACACCACAACAGAACGGCGTGGCTGAACGAAAGAATAGAACCCTGATTGAGACTGCACGTACTATGTTGGCCGATTCAAAGCTTCCGATTTTCTTCTGGAGTGAAGCAGTGTCAGCAGCTTGCTATACGCTGAATAGAGTTCTGACAGTGAAGAAATATAAAAAGACTTGTTTTGAGTTGTTGCATCGCTATAAGCCAAATCTTGAGTTCTTGGAACCTTTTAGCTCTCCGTGTACGTTCATCGATGCTGATGGTAAATTCGGAGCGAAAGCAAATGAAGGATTTTTCGTAGGATACGCCAGCCCATTAAAGAGGGTATTTGTAGCGTGTCTGGGGAAGGTGATTCAGGTCCTTCATGTGGATTGTCAGAAGCACACACAGTCGCAACAACTTCCCGGACAAAGATTCCTATTTGATTACGACAAACTCTGGGAATCGTTTCATCTGACGTCCGAGCCGAGTGAGGGGGAACTTGCTCTTATGTACCTGTATCAGCAAAGTCAGTTGCAAGAGCCGGAATCTAGACCGCTAGATGTTCCTACGCCAACTGTGGGCACTCACGATGATGAAGCTGGACCAAGTGGAACAGATCATATACCGCCAGAGGAACCAGAGGAGCCAGATCCATCATTTGACGTTTCTGACGACTCAGAGGAGGAACGCGATCCTACCTTTGACGAGGAACCAAATGAGACATCAGAGGAGGCTGTTGAACAAATTGTTGATCTCGATATTTCAAATCTGGAATCGGAAGTTGTGGTGCCTGATACTGTGATGCCACGGACACTGTCTTATCATCCTTCAGAACAAATTATTGGCGATTTACAGAGTGGTGTCAAAACAAGACATCAGATAGATCAAGCTTTTACATGTTTTTATTCTGATATAGCTGATATGCAGAAAGAAGTCTCATACAAATGTTTTATTTCGCAGATTGAGCCCAGAACTTACAAAGAAGCATTGACCGAGGACAGCTGGGTGAATGCTATGCAGGAGGAACTGCAACAATTTGAGAAACTGGGCGTCTGGAGACTGGTCGATCTGCCGAAGAATCAGAAGCTGATAAAGACAAAATGGGTATTTAAATGTAAACGTGATGATAGAGGAGTCGTGGTGAGGAACAAAGCACGTCTAGTGGTCCAGGGCTTCAGCCAGCAGGAGGGAATAGACTATGAAGAAGTTTATGCGCCGGTTGCAAGGCTTGAAGCAATCAGCATCTTTCTAGCTTTTGCTTCATGGAAAGATTTCAAAGTTTATCAACTCGATGTTAAATCGGCATTCCTGTATGGCAAGATTCGAGAAGAAGTTTACGTGGGGCAACCACCGGGGTTTGCAGATCCGCTAAACAAAGACAAGGTGTATCTGCTGGATAAAGCTTTATACGGTCTCCACCAGGTCCCAAGAGCCTGGTATGAGACGCTATCGACCTACTTGCTGGACAACGGGTTCACAAGAGGCACAGTAGATAGCACCTTGTTCACAAAAGAAGTAGCTGGCCACTTGCTGATTGTGCAGATCTATGTCGACGATATTATTTTTGGTTCCACCAATGACGAGCTATGCAAAGAGTTTGAAGTTGTGATGAAGAAGAAATTCGAGATGAGTTCTATGGGGGAGATGAAGTTCTTCCTCGGGTTACAAGTTGAACAACTACCTAACGGAATCTTCATTCATCAATCGAAGTATGTAAAGGACGTGCTGGATAAGTTTGATATGACAGAATGCAGTCCTGCATCAACCCCCCTCGCACAAAATCATGGTATCTGTCCGGATGAACAAGGTGTGAAGATGGATGAAACACTATACAGATCGATCATCGGCTCGTTGATGTATCTTACAGCTTCCAGGCCCGACATCATGTATCCGACATGTTTGTGCACACGATGTCAGTCAAACCCGAAGCAATCACACCTGACGATCGTCAAACGCATTCTACGGTATTTGAAGGGTTGCCGAAGCATCGGCTTGTGGTACCCTCGCTCAGGTGATTTTACATTATCTGGTTTTGATGATTCAGACTTCGGTAGTTGTAAGCAGAACGCTAAGTCCACCACTGCTGGGTGCCAGTTCTTCAGAACTCGGCTCGTTACCTGGCAGTGCAAGAAGCAAACTGCAGTCGCGCTCTCAACATGCAAGGCTGAGTACGTCTCAGCCTCTAGCTGTTGTTCTCAGATTCTCTGGATTCAACAGCAGATGCGCGATTTCGGTCTGCAATTCTTGGATACACCAATATTAGTGGACAATGAAGCGGCCATCAATGTTACGAAAAATCCGGTTCACCACTCAAAAACGAAACACATAGAAATCCGTCACCATTTTATTCGAGATTGTTACGAAAAGAAACTAATACGGATTGAACATGTGAGCACCGATGATCAGAAAGCTGATTTTTACACGAAACCGTTTGATAAAAAGAGATTTTATTATCTTTTAAAGTTAAATGGATTAAAAAATCTGCAATCTGGGAGGGTTATCGAGTGTGAAGCCGAATTGGGCGGCGATCTGACTTGAACCGTATCGAGTTGTCAACTTTTGTTTGTACAGTTGTATTTCCTGCTTTTCGTTAAAAACAAAAACACAAAAATATGTTTTAGTTTTAGGGGGAGATATTCGCAGAAAAATACAAAAACATGATAAAATCATAAAAATCCAAAAACATTAAAAAATGCAAAAAGAGCTGTGTAGTATAGGGGAAATGATAGTACATCAGCTAGAGGGCACAGTACGCTAAAGATATGTAATGTAAAAATGCAATTAAGCAGTCTCGCTAAAGATGTGCCGGTAGGTTCTTACAGATTTAGTAGATCGGTTTGGGATATAAACTAAATTTAACTTGCGTTTTCGTGGGGAACACCTCCAGGATATATAGGTAACCCCTGAAATCCTGTTTGAAAGGTCCCGTATTCTGAGATACTAGGTCTTTATACTCGGTGATATCTGGGGTATTATCCCGGGACTTCTGCTGTATGGAAATACTGACCTAGTCCCCGGATAATACTTTGCACAAAAAGCTTTGAAACATAAGCTTCACCCTCAGCATGCTGATGAAACAATAAAATTGATAGTCGCTGCTGTTGAAATGCAAAAGATCCTCTAAAGGGGACCCACCGAAAAGTCGAGCCGTCATCTCTCTTCTGAACGGAAGTTCTGACCTGAGCTCTCACGGTTTCGCATCTACCCCCTAACAGATATCAGTTGTGGTATATTCACCTGTAAGACTGAATACTGGGATCCGGATACGGGAGTATATACTGAGGTGGGAACACACGTTGACGTTTAAGTCTCTAAAACATTAAATAACGTATCCCGAACAGATTGAAACTTCTGTGAGAATTTAAAGTGGATCAATATACCGACAATCAACGCGAATTGCTTAAATGTTTAAAATGAAATAAGCTTAACGGTGCTTGTGTTCTGTCGGTAGCTGATATGATCCCTTAACACGCTCGAAAAAATATTGTGTGTATATATTTCAGTTTGTACAGCTTTAAACCCAAAAAGATTTTATTTTCTCATTTTATTTTCGACAACTGATACTGGGGATTGAAAGTTCAAAGCTCGTATGCAGATCATGTCGGTGTCTGATGAGGGTTGGGTAAGCTGTGATTGCATACAAAGATCTGGTATGATGTTTGACAGATAAAATGTGCAAATGGTTTAAACGTCAAAAGTTCATTAATTTGAACTGCTTCTAAAACAAAACGACAAAGTACTTCATAAATCTGATCATCCAGGGCCATTAACTTGGACTTGGAAGATCAATCAGTTGTTCCAAGGTCATTAACTTGGACTTGGTCAACTGGGTGCCAGCATGTGAAATCGAAAAAGTTGAAAAATGATTAAAAATTGAATTTTTTTGAAAAGTTAAGGGTGGATCGCTCTTATGACACATCTATGGACCGCCTTTTTGTCAAATTTGTGGACCGCTCATAAGGGCATGACGAATAAGCGGTTCAGACCCTCATATATAAGGAACAGGGTCCGCTTATTCTGTCATTACCCTAAACCGCTTTTACGACATCTTCTTTGAGGCGATTCGAGCGATCTCAACTGATCTTCGTGATTTCTTACTGATTTAGCTTTGTTTTTGCTTGTTCTTGATAGATTTCCATCATTTACATCATGGGCAAGGTAAGTCATCTTTCAATTTCAGTCCTAGTGGGTTTTAATCTCGTCTGTCGGCATGTGTGTATGAACGATTCGAGTTTTGTGCTTTTAAATATCATATCTGTCTAAATTGCTAGGTTGAGTGTTATCGTCTGATGATTTTGATAGATGTACAACATGTTAATTGCTGAGATTTGTACATTAGATGTATGTTGTCGGAACTAAGTAGGTTCAATCTCAGATCTAGAAAGTTTTAGGAATAGCTGTATGAATCAAAAGACACCCTTAGGTTCGGAATGTTAAGCAGAATCTGATTTTAGAATCAATTTTAAGTTTTAAGCTGTTGTTACATGTTGTTGATATGTGGATCGCTTTTACAGTTAGGATTGTTCAGAATCGCTCATAGATCATATTTGAACCGCTTTTGTGAACAATTGTACTTTGAACCGCTCATAGGTTCCATGTTGAATTGCTCATTTATACAATTCTAGGACCGCCCCATTGGAACAAGTTCTGGACCGCTTTTAAGGCATATTAGGGTTGTGTCGCTTATGTGACTAGGGGTGGCTCGCTTTTTGTGTTTTTTATAGTTGGACCGCTTTTTAGTCATTCTTGTGGATCGCCTATAGGGTTGTTAAGTCCTTGGATCGCCTTTGTGGTATTATAATGTTTGGATCGCTTTTAATGTTCTGTGATGGATCGCCTTTTTGGTCAAAGTGTTCAAAATGTGAAATTTTGTCTAAGTCCCTGTTTGTTGTTGTTGTGCAGGCATCTACGAATGTGTTATTCGATCCAGTTCACAACAGTTGTGTGGATTTAGATGTGGAGAAATGTCCGCTATTATCTGAATTTAGCAGTATTTTGACTTATATGGATCGCATTCCAGTGAAGAAAGCTATGACTGAACAAAGGCCGTTGTATCGATCGCATATCAGTAGATTTTGGAATAGTGCAAAGTATGACGGGGAAAACAAGGTGATTTCAGCAGAAGTGGAAGTGAATGGAAAGATAGAGACTATACTAGTGACCGAAGCGTTGGTTCGAGAAGTTATGAATTTCCCTGATGAAGCCAACTACCCAACTAGATTTCCTGAACGAATGGTGAAGGGTTGTATGCTACGTTTGGGATACAGAAGCACGTTGAATACTGGGAACTACTTAAAGTCAAAATTTCAGAAATCATTCAAGTTCTTAATTCACTGTATTTTGATTTCCCTGAGTCACACAAAGGGAAGTTATGACCAGATGAGGGATTATCAAATGAACATGTTAACTGCATTAGTGTTGAACAAGAAATACAACTTCTCGCACATAATTTTTCATTATATGGTGGAGAATCTAGCGTCAGATGTTAGAGTCTGGAGATATCCACGCTTTGTTCAAATGATGATTGACCGTGCTTATCCTGGTATTGACAGAAACATTAAGGATGATCTTCTTGTTCAAGCACACATGTCTAATATCTCGTTAAAGAACCTTGTCAAGTATCATCCTCATCATCCAGAGCCGGAGTTAGTGATTGAAAACTTCGGATTGCTTAGAGATGCAAACTATGTGGATCCTGATCCAGAAAATCATCAGAATTGGAGAAATCAAGAAGAAATGAAAGAAGCATTGTATGCTGTGGAGTTGAAGATAATTCAGGGTTTCAAACCAACAAAGAATGAGTGGTATGTGAAGGAGTCTGGACGCAGACGTAGACTTGTAACTCCTGTAGCTGAAGGTGAAGGTTCTTCTTGAAAGCCAAAGAAGAAACAAAAGAAGAAGGCTGAAACTGTGTTAGTAGATGAGTCTGAAGAAGAAGTTCCTGAGGTGAACATTGAAAAGGAACAAGAGGCGGCTAGTGTAGCACATATTGAAATTCATACAGATTTGTTTGCTGATAATGTTGACATTTCACAGGAGAAAGAGAAAGTGGGAGATGATGTTGAAGGCGACGATGTTGATAAAGATACTACTAGTTCTTCTAGTGTGTCTGAGTTTGAAGTAGTTGATGCAAGAGAACGTGAAAGACGAATGAGAGAGGAGGTAGAAAAGGAGAAGTTACTTAGAAAGAGAAAGAGAGAAGAGAAAGAAGATGCACCTTATGAACCTTCTCCAGAGCATGTTTCAGCATCACAATCTTCTCCTAAGGGTAAAAAGAAAGCTGGAGGTCGAAAGAAGGTTACTCCAAAGTTTAAAGTGTCAAAGCGCCCTCAAAAGATCATGCAAACACAATCTACACCTCCACATCAACCAACACCTCCACAATCTCCAATACATCAATCTCCTCTCAGGCAACCAACACCACAACAATCCTCAAAACAACCTACTCCTCCATCACATTCAACACCACCCAGACAACCTACTCCACAAAGACAACCATCTCCTCTGTTTCCACCATCACCACCTCCACATCAAACTTATTATTCTTCACAAGATCTTTTTGGCACACCTCCTCTTGCTCAAGCACAACCTAGTTCTTCAAGTAGAGGGCTTGCAATACCGCATGATAATCTGCTAGATGTTGATTTCAATTTTGCAAACAATTCTCAAGTTTTGAAGTTGGAAAAGGGAATTGATGAGGTGATAGCAGAAAACAAAAAGTTGGCGGATGAATGCAAAAAGATTGCTGAAAGAGAAAAGTCTCTTGCTGGTAAGGTGCAGAGGTTAGAAGGTGAAAACAAAGTGTTGGAACTAAAAATTGAAGTTGATCAGACGGAAATTGATGTTTTGAAAGTTCGAGTGTCTGAATTAGAAGAGGAGAAGAGTCGTCGAGAAAGTGAAAACGAGTATTATAAGTTGAAGAATAAAGAGCTTATGGCTGCTAAAGCGTTGCATGAACACAAGTTCTACATGCTGAATAGAGTTGTGGAAAGCATGTTAGAAACAACAGTGGATCAGAAGTATGAAGAGTTGAAGTTAGAGGATCCTCGTGCTGAACGTAAAGCAGAAGTAGAAAGGCAAATGAGAGATAAAGGTAAAGCTGTTGAAGAAAGTTCTGTAATGTCTATTGTGCCTTCAATGGTGATAGATAATCCAGTGCCTATATCCTCAGTTCCTGGTATAGTCGAAGAAGAAATTCAATCGCCAAAGTTAATTGGCGGCGAAGAAGAAGAGGATGATGAAGATGATGATGAGGAAGAGTTTGTTTATTCTGCAAGCAGTCACAGTTCGAAAGGTGATGATGATGATGATGACGCTGCAGGAGGCTCAGGTGTTAGAGTAACTGAAGCTTCAAAAGAAAAAGTCGTTGAAGATCTGCTAAACGATACAGTTAATGAAGAAAGTGGGGAAGCTGAGAGAAAGGGGGAGTCGAGTAAGAATCAGATTGTAGAACATCATGAACCGTTGTTCTTATGTCTAGATGTGTATAGGGAGATGTTAAAAGATGTAAATCCCGAGAATCCAATTGATCTTGAAGCTGATCTGGAATCTTTTGATATCAATAAACAGAAAGATTACAAGTATAACTATGTTGAGGATGCCGATCAGTATGATAGGGTTGAAGTAGAGGATGGTTCGGATAATGAAGATGTTTCTGAAGACACTTCAAAATTTCCGACGTTAATGGAATTCTTTGCTGCTGAAAACAGAGATGAGTTGCGTCAGAAAGTGACTGAAGCAGTAAATGATAATGTGTTCGAGTGTTTGAGAAAAGAAGCTGAACAGAAAGGCCAGTCAAATGTTGAAAAAGGAGGTCAATCGAGTGTTGAAGAGATTGATCGTTCTAAATGGTTCAAAGACTCTCATGAAAGAAAGTTCAAAAGGCCGTTGAAATACTTCCAGCGAGATCGAAATGTGTCGCTTGGTGATATTATCAGTTGGGGTTTTCTTCCTCAAGTCAACGCCTATGCAGTTAGAAGAGAATATGGTGTCCAATACTTTAAACGTTTATATGACATTATGTCATTACCATGGTGGGATGTCGATGAGTTATCTTAGGTGAGAACGTTGGAGTATCAGGTGAGACAGAATGATAAGGCGATGTGGGGATATATTAAGTACGAGAATCTGAGAGGATATCTGAAATGGAAGCCTCATCGTCCAAGACGTATTCAAAGAGTAGATCCTGTGACTGGCGTGACAGAAACTATTCTGAATGTAAAGCCTCCAAGAACCATGACAACAATTCCTATGCCAGAAATGGAGCAAGATTTTTATAAAGGGTTCATTGATTGGGTTTACAGCTGTCTGACAACTGAAGCAATCATAACGTACAGAGCTGGTGGTGAGCTGAGATATATTCATGTCTATGATCTGATGTGGCTGGTGAATTGTTCGGAAAAAGACATTGAATGCTTGTTTATTCACAAGATTCGTTATAAAGCGGTAGATAAAGATCAAGCTCAACAGTTCCAACGTGTTGTATCACTGTGCTTTTAAAAAGGAATCTATTCCGAAAGCAAGTGGAAATCGTCATGGTGGGAGTTAGATGAAAAGATGAAGAAGAAAGCAAAACGTGAACGTGAACGTGAAAATCGTAGGATGGAAGAAAAAAGAGGAAAGTTTTTGAAGAAACAACAGGAAGAAGAGAAGGCAGAGAAGCGAAAGCATGAAAAGATAAGAATTGCTTTGAGCAGGAAGCCTAAAGGGCGTGAAGAACATTACAAAGCTGCTATCTGAAGACCAATATTCAAGACAAAGACTGCGCCTTCATCCAAGGGGGAGTTTGTTGATGCATAATGTCTAAAGCCTGCGTCTTTGTAAAGTTAGATTAACGTATATGGTCTAGATAGGTTATTTTGCATTAGTTCAGGGGTTGAAAGTGTAATTATATGAAAGTTATGATGCTGGACCGCTTTTGTGACATATGTCCACAAAAGCGAACCAGGCTGGATCGCTCATGTGGACATGTCACATGAGCGGCTCACAAATCCTATAAATACCCCTGAAGTTGTTTTCATTTGTAACGTTGCCTTGTACTCTACGTCGAACTGCTGACCGTGTGGCAATCGTTATCAAGTGAAGAAAAAGTGTTTAAAGTGTGAATTCATCTGTTTCTACTCCTTTCTGTTACGTTTATCTTTGTATCATGTTGAAAATGTGTTTCCGCCACATTTTCAGTAAGCACTAGCTCTGATTGACTCATTCGTGTGGTCAAAACTGATCCTACACTAGTCGTATCTTATCAATAACCCTTCCTCACCCGAGGACCATATAACTAAGTTCCATAAGCTAGGTAAGTGCAAGTAAGTAATCCAAACCCATTGCACCCTGGGAACCCCATGCATTGGCTGTGTGAACTCACCTTGGTTTGCTCGGTATGCTAAGTATGTGCTCAAAGTAAATCAATCACGTCCTAAAGTACGCACGTATGTAAAAATCAGTTTATATTCATACTGTTCACGTATAAGCACAATCAATAATCACCAAGTAGCACAATGCACGCATTCGGAATCACACAAGTATTGTTTTATACTTAACAGGAGTTAATTATCTCAGTTAACTTCTAACAGGGTTAAATCAAGTTACTGTGCATAATTACCCACTCGGCGAAACACCCTTGTTTCGCCGTGCACTTCCTTCGACGAAACACTTTTGTTTCGTCCCATTCTGTTTCGTCGTAATGGTCTCGGCGAAACACTTTGTATTTCGTCTGGTTCGTTTCGCCATATGTGTTTCGTCAAACATCAGTTACGTACAAATTTATCACAGAAACCCTAATCAGCTGTCACAACATACGAAGGTCATACAGTCAATCATCAACGCTGAGATCTCTTAGTAATCATTCAGAAACCGTAACATTCATCGATTATTAAACGTGACATAACATAGATTAACTTTGGACTATTCTAGCATATGATTGAACCCTAACATGAAAGCATATTCCTAGATTCAATGGTATCCACGTTCTAATCTGATCATCAACAAGAAACAACACACATCTCGATACACGAAAACTGTAACCGATAGCATATATCCTAGTAATGTCGATTTATCAAGCAAACATGACCGCAAACCACCCTTGAACATCAAATCCCACCGTTTTCAAGCAAAACAGTTAGCAATTACATAATTCAAACAATTACACCAAGATTAAATACTAACCGCAGAGAATGGAATAACAATTAGACCGATTTAGGGCTTTGGGGTCACACAATTGCCATCACGCAGTAGAGGAGAGAGTTCTAGGGTTTAGATTTTCGCCAAAGGTATGAAACAGACGTCTACGTATGTTAATATACTTGATTTACCGTACTGGGCCCGTAATGGGCTTCGGCGAACATATGGGCCGGCGAATGGCCTGTTTCGTTGAGATGGAAATGACGAAACAGACTTCTGTTTCGTTGGGTTTGGTTTTGGCGAAACAACTCTGTTTCGTCGAGATCCTTTCATGTGTTTAACAGTTAAGGTTTTTTTCAACATGTTTCATGTTATACAATCAAACAGATAATCATGCAAACATAATACGTTTCATTATAACACAGCATGTACATTACAAGTCAAACAAGTCAACATCTAAACAGTCAAAGTCAACGTGCATTAAATGCGAAGGTGGAAGTCGGAAACTCGAGTTGTCACATTATCCCCAACTTGAAAGAAATTTCGTCCCGAAATTTAGCATGCGGTTACTGAGGAAGCTAGGTAAGTTGTATCGTTCACTGGTTTTCCTGGGGTGTCACATCATCCCCCCGTTGATTTGGAATTTCGTCCCGAAATTCTGCAGTAGTAGCTTCAGCCTCAGTAGTGGTTGCATGGTTTTCGAATAACTGGGGATACTTGAGTTTCATTTGATCTTCACACTCCCAGGTGAACTCTGGGCCGCGACGGGAGTTCCAACGAACTCGAACAAGAGGGATTCTCGTGTTCTTGAGGACCTTAACGTCCTGGTCCGTGATTTCAACAGGTTCCTCGACGAACTGCAACCGCTCGTCGATAGTGAGCTCCTTCAAGGGAACTATGAGGGTCTCATCTGACAGGCACTTCTTCAGATTCGACACGTGAAAAACATTGTGAACTGCACCGAGTTCAGCTGGTAAGTTTAGTCTGTAGGCCACTTTGCCTATTCTTTCTGCAATTTCGAATGGTCCGACATACCGCGGATTGAGTTTACCTCGCTTGCCAAAGCGAACCACACCCTTCCAGGGTGAGACTTTGAGTAAAACCCGGTCCCCGATCTGAAATTCCAATGGCTTCCTACGCTTATCCGCGTAGCTTTTCTGATGGTCGCGTGCTGCCGCCATGCGTTGTCTTATCTGTGCAATCTTTTCCGTGGTGTCCACTATAAGTTCTGGACCCGTGATCTGACTATCCCCCACCTCTGCCCAACAGAGAGGTGACCGGCATTTACGCCCGTACAATGCCTCAAATGGAGCGGCTTGTATGCTGGTGTGATAACTGTTATTGTATGAAAACTCCACCAAAGGGAGATGCTTTTCCCAGCTATTGCCGAAATCAATAACACATGCCCGAAGCATGTCTTCGAGGGTTTGAATCGTGCGCTCAAACTGCCCATCCGTCTGAGGGTGATAAGCCGTGCTCATATTTAACCGAGAGCCAAACGCCTTATGCATTGCTTGCCATAGTTCTGATGTGAATCGTGCATCGCGATCCGAAATGATAGAGGTGGGCACCCCGTGCCTTGAGACTACTTCTTTCAAGTATATGTCTGCTAGTGTGGAAAACTTGTCTGTTTCTTTGATTGCCAAGAAGTGAGCAGACTTGGTGAGTCGATCCACGATCACCCAAATAGTATCGTTCCCACGCTGGGATCTAGGTAGGCTTGTAACAAAATCCATGGAAACTTCCTCCCATTTCCACTGTGGTATCTTTGGTTGCTGGAGTAGGCCCGCTGGTTTCTGATATTCTGCCTTGACTCTTGCACAGGTCAAGCACTTGCTGACATAGGTAGCGATGTGGGCCTTCATGCTAGGCCACCAATAAGTAGTTCTGATGTCATGGTACATTTTATCCGACCCTGGATGTACCGAGTAGCGAGACTTGTGAGCTTCATCCATCACTAGCTCACGCAAATTGCCAAAAAGTGGGACCCAAATACGCCCTGTTACATAGTAGGCACCGTCTTCCTTCTGTTCTAATCGTTGCCTTGAGCCGCGTAGGGCCTCAGCCCTTACGTTTTCTGGTTTCAATGCTTCTACCTGAGCATCTCGTATCTGTGCAGGAAGACAAGACTGAATGGTGAGCTGCAATGCTCGTACGCGCTTAGGTGTAGTGTCTTTCCGACTGAGGGCGTCAGCCACAACATTGGCTCTGCCTGGATGGTACTTGATGGCACATTCGTAATCGTTCAAAAGTTCGACCCATCTTCGTTGACGCATGTTCAAATCCTTTTGCTTAAGGATATGCTCGAGACTCCTGTGATCGGTGTAAATAGTGCACTTGGTACCGTACAGGTAGTGTCGCCATATCTTAAGCGCGAAAACAACAGCTCCCAGCTCTAAATCGTGCGTCGTGTAGTTTCGTTCATGAACCTTGAGTTGACGAGAAGCGTAGGCAATAACTTTATTCCGTTGCATCAATACACAACCCAGCCCCTGTATCGATGCGTCACAGTAAACCACAAAATCATCTGTGCCTTCTGGCAATGAGAGAATAGGTGCGCTGCAAAGCCTATCCTTTAAGTACTGGAAAGCGGTTTCCTGGGGATCTCCCCAACGGTAGGTGACACCCTTCTGTGTCAGTAGTGTAAGCGGTTGTGCAATCTTTGAGAAGTCTTTGATAAACCGTCTGTAGTAACCCGCCAAACCCAAGAATTGGCGTATTTCTGTTGGAGTACGAGGCGCAGGCCAATTTCTGATCGAATCTACCTTGGATGGATCAACATGAATCCCATCCTTGTTTACCACGTGGCCTAGAAAGTGAACTTCACGAAGCCAGAAGTCACATTTTGAAAATTTGGCGTACAACTGTTCCTTTCGTAGAAGTTCCAAGATCAATCGTAAATGCTGCTCGTGCTCCTCCTGACTCTTGGAGTAGATTAGAATGTCGTCGATAAAAACTATCACAAATTTGTCTAAGTAGGGCTTGCATACCCTGTTCATTAGATCCATGAAAACTGCAGGCGCGTTCGTTAGCCCGAATGGCATGACTAGGTACTCGTAGTGGCCGTAGCGAGTTCTGAAAGCTGTTTTGGAGACGTCCTCATCCCGGACTCTCAGCCGATGGTATCCTGACCTCAAGTCTATCTTGGAGTAGTAACTCGACCCTTGCAACTGGTCGAATAAGTCGTCTATGCGCGGAAGAGGATAACGGTTCTTCACCGTCACCTTGTTAAGTTCCCGGTAGTCTATGCACATCCTGAAGGTACCGTCCTTCTTTTTCACGAATAACACCAGAGCTCCCTAAGGCGAAGAGCTTGGACGAATAAAACCCTTTTCCAAGAGCTCTTGTAGCTGCTTTGACAGTTCTTCCAGTTCAGTTGGAGCTAAACGATACGGTGCTCGAGCTATGGGTGCTGCTCCCGGAGCGAGCTCGATCTGAAATTCGACCTGACGATGAGGAGGTAAACCGGGTAAATCTTCAGGAAACACCTGAGAAAAGTCGCGTACTACTGGAATATCCTCCAACTTCTTTTCTTTCGCTGATGCATCAGTAACGAGTGCCAAAATAGCGGTGTGCCCTTTTCGTAAACATTTCTGAGCCTTTAAGAAAGAGATGATGCCAACCACCGCACCACTCTTGTCACCTTGAACTTTGACAGGTTCCTTGCCAGAACGAGGAATGCGAACTATCTTTTCCTTGCATAAGATCTCTGCGTGATGTTGGGATAACCAATCCATACCAATGACGATATCGAAGCTTCCCAAGACTATGGGAATAAGATCGATGGAGAACGCTTGACCGGCTAAGACAATACTACAACCCCTGACTACATGCATGGCTTCTAGACTCTTACCATAAGCTAACTCTACTACATGTTTGGTGGTTAAGAGTGTTGGTGCACGTTTTAACAGTTTACTCACTTTCAAAGATATATAACTCGTATCAGCACCCGAATCAAACAAGACAGTAACATGAATATCGTCGAGAAGAAACTTATCCATAACCACATTGGGATCATTCCTTGCGTCGCCCTGACCCAGCACGAAAGCACGACCCTGAGCTTCGTTGCCGTTGTTGTTGTTGTTTCCCCCGTTGTTGTTGTTCCCATTGCCCTGGTGGTTGTTGTTGTTGCGATTCTGGTTCTGGTTCAATTGAGGGCAATCACGTTTGAAATGACCTTCAGCCCCACACTGGAAACACCCCCGGTTTTCGCGCTGTGGCTGCTGTTGCTGGTTCTGTGGAGCTGGTGGTGGGAGTTGCTGATTCTGATTCGCAGGTCGCGCACTCCTACAGTCTTTAGCTTCATGCCCTAACTTGGGACATCTCTGACAACGTTCCTTGCGACACCGTCCACTGTGGTGTCTGTTGCACCTATTGCATAGTGGGTGAAATCCCCGATATCCACCCTGCCCCTGACTGCCTGATGATTGCGGACTCGGATTCTGGTAGTTATTTGTCTTGCGCTGCTGTGCTTGAGACTGAACAGAAACTGATCCCTTGCTGGAATCCCCATCCCACTTTCTTTTGTTATCGCTGGGTGTAGCAGAAGTAGCAGCTGGAGTGGTAGCACTGATGCGTTTGGGCAGCTTGTTCTGTTCCATCGCCTGATCCGTGAGGCGATGAGCAAGACGCTGGATGTCTTGGATGTTGTCGAGGTTTGCCGATGTAACATGGCTCTGAATCTCTGATGCTAGACCCTTGAGGTACAGCTCGAGGCGTTTGATTGGAGGGTCCACCATGGTTGGACACAAGATGGCCAGTTCATTCGACCGTTTCGTGTAAGCTTCGATTTCTGACCCCGTCATTTTCAAATGGTAAAGCTCCACTTCCAACTTGTGGATGTCATCGCGTGTGCAGTATTCCCTTTTGATCAGTTCTTTGAATTCATTCCAAGGGGTGGCGTTAGCAGCTGCCAGCCCTAGAATCTGAACTTGCGCGTTCCACCAGGTTAGCGCAATCCCTTCCAACGTGCCAGTGGCGTACTTGACCCTGCGAGCCTCAGGGCATTCACACATCTCGAATACTGACTCGAGCTTCTCAAACCAATGGAGTAGTCCCACTGCTCCCTCTGTGCCACTGAATGTGCTTGGACGACAGTCCATGAAGTTCTTGAATGTGCAGACAGGTTGTGGAGCGTTTTGACCTATTGTGCATAGAATAGGACAATATTAAATACAAAGGTTGATTTAGGAATGTAGGATTCAAAGATCCTAATGTGTATCCCATCCGCAGGGTATACTACCTGCTTGTGCAGCTGCAAGTGCCGTAGCTACTTGTTCAGCAATGAGAGCCGTCAACTGGGCTTGAGTCATGTTAACACGTCCAGACATGATCTTCATAGTAAAAGTAGAATAAGTGAGAATGGTTCGCGAGTAGTGCGATGACAAAAGAGTGTAAGCACATAGGTATTCCCAGGTAATAACGAATAGTAAGTAATGTAATCTAAGCATACTATGAGCAAAGTTCTATGTATTTCTAGCAAGCAGGTAATAATCATAAACCTTATTACCTAGGATGTTGAGTCTTGCACGTGGAGCGAAGCGTCGTTGTGGATCGTTGAGA
The DNA here is from genome assembly GCF_002127325.2 of Helianthus annuus. NCBI lineage: Eukaryota > Viridiplantae > Streptophyta > Magnoliopsida > Asterales > Asteraceae > Helianthus > Helianthus annuus. The sequence continues at coordinate 163,877,944 of NC_035449.2, read as the reverse complement.
GCACTGTTCTGGTTATAGTCTGGTTTTAATAAAAACGTTTTTCCCATATTAAAACCAAGTTCTCTATAACCAATGGCTCTGATACCAATCTGTCACACCCCCAAAATCCACACGCGGAGTATCACCGCTTGGGAGCGTGACTGACCAGGATCAAGCCACCAATCATATTGAACATGTAATTAATATCAAGTAAAAGTAAATACAAACCAATCATTCAATACGATAGGTGTTCAAAACGTAATTATAGTTTCAAAGTGTAGCGGAAGCATAAGTATGAAAACCCAATGTATAACATAAGTTCAAATGTTTAAATGTTTTAATATGGCATCCACGATCCATGTCCCACAACGACCTGCTCCTCCCTGTGCAAGCTCCATATGTACCTAAGGTCCTGCAAGGCATGCAGCAGAGAATCAACAACTAGTTGAGCGAGTTCACAGTTAATAGTTCAGTAATCGTAATAGTATAGTAAGCCTTGTGTTCGTTCATTAAGTCATGTATCGTATTAGTTCGTATCGCGGCCCTCTAGGCATGTATGCGAAGATTAGGGAAAGTTCCCAAGTATTCTAGACTAGGTATATTTGTATCGCGGCCACCCGGCATGTGTGCGAAGTTTAGTGTATAGTTCGCGGCCTTCCTAGGCATGTGTGCGAAGTTTAGTCATATTATCGCGGCCAACCCCGGCGTGTGTGCGAAGATCAGTTCAATAAGTATCACTAGTCTAGTCGTATCTTATCAATAACCCTTCCTCACCCGAGGACCATATAACTAAGTTCCATAAGCTAGGTAAGTGCAAGTAAGTAATCTAAACCCATTCCCACCCTGGGAACCCCATGCCTTGGCTGTGTGAACTCACCTTGGTTTGCTCGGTATGCTAAGTATGTGCTCAAAGTAAATCAATCATGTCCTAAAGTATGCACGTATGTAAAAATCAGTTTATATTCATACTGTTCACGTATAAGCACAATCAATAATCACCAAGTAGCACACAATGCACGTATTCGGAATCACACAAGTATTGTTTTATACTTAACAGCAGTTAATTATCTCAGTTAACTTCTAACAGGGTTAAATCAAGTTACTGTACATAATTACCCACTCGGCGAAACACCCTTGTTTCGCCGTGCACTTCCTTCGACGAAACACTTTTGTTTCGTCCCATTCTGTTTCGTCGTAATGGTCTCGGCAAAACACCTTGTGTTTCGTCTGGTTCGTTTCGCCATATGTGTTTCGTCAAACATCAGTTACGTACAGATTTATCACAGAAACCCTAATCAGCCGTCACAACATACGAAGGTCATACAGTCAATCATCAACGCTGAGATCACTCAGTAATCATTCAGAAACCGTAACATTCATCGATTATTAAACGTGACATAACATAGATTAACTTTGGACTATTCTAGCATATGATTGAACCCTAACATGAAAGCATATTCCTAGATTCAATGGTATCCACGTTCTAATCTGATCATCAACAAGAAACAACACACATCTCGATACACGAAAACTGTAACCGATAGCATATATCCTAGTAATGTTGATTTATCAAGCAAACATGACCGCAAACCACCCTTGAACATCAAATCCCACCGTTTTCAAGCAAAACAGTTAGCAATTACATAATTCAAACAATTACACCAAGATTAAATACTAACCGCAGAGAATGGAATAACAATTAGACCGATTTAAGGCTTCGGGGTCACACAATTGCCGTCACGCAGTAGAGGAGAGAGTTCTAGGGTTTAGATTTTCGCCAAAGGTATGAAACAGACGTCTACGTATGTTAATATACTTGATTTACCGTACTGGGCCCGTAATGGGCTTCGGCGAACATATGGGCCGGCGAATGGCCGGTTTCGTTGAGATGGAAATGACGAAACAGACTTCTGTTTCGTCGGGTTTGGTTTTGGCGAAACAACTCTGTTTCGTCGAGATCCTTTCATGTGTTTAACAGTTAAGGTTGGTTTCATGTTATACAATCAAACACATAATCATGCAAACACAATATGTTTCATTATAACACAACATGTACATTACAAGTCAAACAAGTCAACATCTAAACAGTCAAAGTCAACGTGCATTAAATGCGAAGGTGGAAGTCGGAAACTCGAGTTGTCACATTTCATCTCATTTTTCCAAAACCCTCGCTCGTCAAACTCTGCCGTTCTCTGTTTTCCTTGTAACCCTTTTCAGACGTTCCTTCCAATCATTGATTGATATGTGTCTGTGTTGATACATCTGCTTCTTCTGTTTTACAAAATGGTCTCTGGTTCACGCATCAAAGGGACCCACAATTTATCAGCCGGTGTTCGTAAAACCATTCAATCCATCAAAGAAATTGTTGGTAATCATTCCGATGCTGATATTTACGTTGCCCTTAAAGAAACAACATGGACCCTAATGAGACCACTCAGAAATTGTTAATTCAAGGTTTCTTTTCAATAATTTCCCTTTTCTTTTCATCTTTTTATATTTTCTTGAAAGAAAGTTGTTATCTGTATATAATTGTTTGAATAATATTTCAAGATTTGTTGGATGATGTGACTTGAAACATTTAGGGGTACTGAAGATCCCGAGCCAAACATGGTGGTGGTTGAAATTTCCGGAAATCTAGAAGAAAAAGCGGTGGTGGTAGCTGGTGGTCGGCAGGAGGTTGATGGTGGTAGCTGGTGGGCTGAGAAGTTAGAGAGGGAGTAGAGGGAGAGAGAGAGAGGAAAGAGAGAGAGTATATGTGTTTATATAAATATATAAATACCTTTTCACACAAAATTACCAAAATACACTTTATTTAATACACAAAATTACCAAAATACCCTCATGTGAAGGGCACATGACCAGGTTTTAACGGTGGAAGTGGACGCCGTTTGAGGCGGGGAGCAAAATGATAGTTTACATAGATCAGGGAGTAAAATGACTATTTTTAAAGGACTGGGGCAAAACCGTTAAAACGACAAACTACAGGGAGCAAAACGGAAGTTTACTCTAAATTTTATAAAACGAACCCTTGTAATAAAATTAATAAAATATTAATATCCTTAAAAATAGAGCGACCCGTGGGTACCACGGGTTATAACCTAGTTAATTAATCTAAATAACTTTCCCGAGCCCGAAAAGCAATCCCGGGTAAAAACCTAGTATACACATAAATATACTTTTATTTTACAAATTTCATTTACAAAATACCTTTATTACAACACAATGTTTTAAGTTCTCTAGCACCACCAAAAAGTAGAAAATAACAAAGAGAGCACCGTTGATTTTTCGTCTTTTGGCGTCCTTTTTCTTGTTTTCAACTCTTGGTAGTTGGATCCATGGTTCAGGATGTACATACCGTTGACCCAATTTGGGTCACCCAAAAATAGAAAATTATAAACAGAGTACCGTTCATCTTTCCTTTCTTCAACACGATAGAAAATAACGTAAGTGATTCCTATTTCTCATGTATGTTACTTTCAAATCCCAAACCCTGATTGCTTTTCTTTTCAGGTAACAATTCCATTAATCAGCTTGTCTTCTTTGATCTTACTGGTAAGAGTTTTCAGCTGTTATGTTTGCATAGTTGCACCATTTAAGTTTGACCCTGTTTTGTGTTCAATCAATTTTTAGTGTGAAAATATCTCCATGTATACACTCTTCACTTTGAAACTAATATGGAATTAATTACAACATGAATCTTTGAACTCATGGTCAATTTCTATGCTTCATATTTTAGGAAGCAGAAAGCTAAACTATGAGTTCCGAGAATGTCGATATGCTTAGCAGGTTACCCGAAGAGATTGTTTCACACATACTCTCTCTAATGCCTACGAAACATGCTGTGAGAACTAGCATCTTATCGAAAAGATGGAGGTATAGTTGGATGTTTGTCACCAACCTGTACTTTACAGAAAACATTCGCCACAGCCATGGTTTAGATAGCTTCTCAGAATTTGTTGATCAAGTGCTAAAGTTTTGTAAATCACCGCAACTTAATTTATTTCGAATGCACTTGGTTACATTGTGTTGGCTTCAAAGGCCAAGTGTATCAAAATGGATTGACAAGGCGATCAGGTTAAACGTTCATGAGCTTGACATACAGGTTAACGTGCTTGAGTTGCCTTTAAGCTTTTTCACTTGCAAGACACTCACAAAATTAAGATTAGATCATATAGCCTACGATCACGATGTTTGGGAGAGTGTCCATCTTCCTTGTCTGAAAACCCTTGACATTGCTATATATACCAATCCTCTTGTCAATGCATTTAAACTCGTACGTGGCTGCCCAATACTTGAAAGTTTATCTTTGGAAGTTCAATGTTGCAAAGATGAAGAAGATTACCTATTCGATGTACCTACTTTGAAACGATTGAAACTAACATTGTATTGTTCACAATCTTTTAACAACAAAGTAGTTTTAATCGTCCCTAATCTTGAATATCTATTCGTTGGTGGAAATTTGTGCTCGCTTTTTGTTATGGAAGACGTGTCGTCTCTGGTTGAGGCAACTGTATCGTTTACTAATCTAAGCATTGGTTACTTATGGGTTGAGCTTTTAAATGGATTATACAGAGTTAAATCACTTTCCGCTCAAGCTGATGGTTTTCCTTACTTAGGGAACACGTTCTGTTCACCTCTGCCCACTTTTCCGAATATGAAGCACTTGGAGTTGAAGGGATTTTGCCAATCTGGATTAATCTCTAAGTTTCTTGAAAGTTCTCCCGAGTTGAAACATTTATGCATTGAAAAAGTATATGAACTGCTTTTACAGGTTTGATGATATTTCTTCTTTACTTGTTTAACTTCTTTTACCCTATATAATATTGGGTTAACCGTTATGTCTAACTAGTTTGTGTTAAAAATAGGAGCCTGGATATACAAGTTGGATTGAACCGAAGTTGGTCCCTCCATGTATGCTAACAAACCTTACAACAATCAAGTTTTCAAATTGCAAGGGTCACAAGTGTGATATACAGTTTCTTGAATATGTGTTGGGGAATGCAGAGGTTCTGAAGAAGGTAACAATCATTTGGGAAAGCATGAGCTCAGAATTACAATTGCCGTTGTGTACACAGTTGCTTAAGGTTTCAAGGGCTTCCCAGGATTGTGAAATCTGTTTTCATGCCAGACCACTTACGTTGATAAGTTGATTTACGATCGGTAAAACGAATCATTTTTAAAGGCCTGTACTGAGTCCTTTTATTTTTGTTACTATAAACCATTCATGTTGATTTAAGGCTGGTGAAGTTCACTTAACGGTTCTTTGGTCAAACTCAATTGCATACTTAGCCTTTTGGCTAAAGTAAAACAGTTATACTTGCATATTTGGTCCTTTGGTCAAACTCAATTGCATACTTGGCCATAGTAAAACAGTGGGGGTGGTGTGTTCCATTCTTCCACACGTGATAAACATATATCACGGCTCCACCCTGCCTGCCCCTAGTGGGTTTTAGTGCTTTTAATTCGTATTTTTTTGGTTAGCTGGAGCTAACTCAAGCCGAGCTAGCTTATATTTTTATTGAGTCGAGCTTGAGCCTCAAAATTCAGCTCAATTTAGACTTTGAGCTCGAGCCGAGCTCAATCTGAGTTTGAGCTTAAATCAAGCTGGGCGGTTCGACTTAGCTCGTTTACAACACTGGATACAAGTATTGACCAGTGGAGACTAGATTAGTCATTAAAGAGTCCAAAATCCCAATCACCAGATCTATTTTCAAAGAGGGAAACATAAAAAAAGGTTCAACCTTAAATTTTTTATTTTACTAAATAAAAAACCTAACGGTTTGACAATCCGACACACTTTAGAAAGTTGCGCCCCTGCTTCCGTAATGTTTTATTATTATTTAAAAAATAATAATCAAAGTAGTATTGAGCTCAATAAACCTAATGTCAAGTGAACTAAATTCTAAACCATAAAAAAATATTTGTAAATGGGCCTGTATTGGAATTGATATGTGTTTACTATTTAAAAAAAATAACATACACATATCAATTTTTTTTTTAAATCGCGTGGCTCTCGAAATCACGGGCCTTGTGCGGAGGTCCTCCCCGCACACCATCAAAGCCGGCACTGTTTAAAACTAGCATGATCGAAAAGTTCAGGTTGACAATTTAAATGAATTGAACTCAGTTTCTTTTGGTTGACTTTTGACCTTTTTGATTTTAAGTTGGTTTTCGGTTTAATCGAAAAAGTAATCAAAACCAAACCGGATAATCCAAAATCCTAAAACCAGACGGCATGGGGGCGGCTTAGGCCCGGCGAGGCCCGGCGCCGGTCCCCCACACCGCCCCGTGAAAACCGGCTCCCTCTAGACGATCTTGACGGGCCTTGATATTCAAAAAAATAGCCGTTAAACGACTATATCATTAAATAAAAAAAATTATCCCCTTTTTCTATAAAACCATCTCATTTTATAGAGTGAATTGCAAGGATTATCCTTTATCTTTATATCCATTTGCAGGCGTTTTCCTTTATGTTTAAAATTGACGAGTTTTGTACTTTATGTTTTCAAATCATACACGTTTTGTCCTTTAGCCCTAACCTAGTTAAATTTTTCTGTCAAATTTGGTCATGTGCAATGCACATGAAGGTAAAATTGTTTTTTCACCATTTTCTTTAAAAACACATATAAAAGAAAAAAAATATTATATATCATAACAAAACCATCTTCCTCTCCAGATCAATCCCATTTCAAAAATCTAATTTCTCTTTAACAACCTGAAATAATTCACACCCTATTTCAACTATTTTCCAATAATACAACCTGATCATAAGAATAATACATCGAACCGGTAAAACGACAATAATTCACACCCCATTTGATGGTTACATATGTCATACATTTGAACTTGCAGGTTGTATAATATAAAAAAATATTATATATCATAACAATCCCATTTCAACACACCATTATCGTTTTACCGGTTCGATGTATGTGATCTTGTGGAGTTGGAGAAATCTTTTGATATTATGTCACATCAGCCATATTTGGTACTTCTTTGATTTTATATAAGAAACCGACCTGGAGGTTATGAAGGTTGCCGACCTGGTTACAAAAGCCCACTTCTTCCCCAGCCATAAGCCCTCTTCTTCCCTAGCCATATTTGATGAAGAAACCGAAGCATATATGAGAAATTCTAGCGCTTTGACTACAGAATGAAGGTTGGATTATGGAGAATTATTGTTGGGCATAATATTGCAGGTTATCAAGGGGAATTGGAAAATAGTTGAAATGGGGTGTGAATTATTGAAGGTTATTGAAGAGAAATTAGGGTTTTGAAATATGATTGATTTGGGGAAGTAGATGGTTTTGTTATGATATATAATTATTTTTTATTTTTAAAGAGTAGGGTGAAAAGACAATTTTACCCTCATGTGCATTGTATATGACCAGATTTGACAGAAAAATCTAACTGAGTTAGGGCTAAAGGACAAAACGTGTATGATTTGAAAACATAAAGTACAAAACTCGTCAATTTTAAACATAAAGGACAACGCCTGTAAATGGGTATAAAGATAAAGGACAATCCTTGCAATTCACTCCATTTTATATCATTTTCTCTCCCCACTTTCAACCCAAAACACTCTAATTTTTATACCATTCTTTTAAAAAAAATATCTTTTCATCAACAATGGCATCTAATTCTTGGTGGTACTCGTCTTCTTCGGACGAAGAGGAGATGTTTTTCGCAAACGCTGTGGTAAAGGCGGCACAGATTCTTATGGAGGAGGAAGAGGAAGACGTCTCGTCTGAAAGCGTTATTACCAGACGAATACACGGATTAACAGAGACCGCCAAGGTCTGTCATTATTAAATTTTATTATCCTTATTCCTTATTTCCTCGTATTTATATATTTTTTACGACAGGAGCGCACGAGAAATTGGTGAACGATTATTTTTCGGATGCACCCCTTTACAATGCCGACATTTTCAGACGAAGGTTCCGAATGAGTCGTCGGTTATTCACACGGATTGCTGATGCACCCCTTCACAATTGTCAAGACTATTCCATTTTTCGGATGCACCCCTTCACAATTGTCAAGACTATTCCATTTCCCGCGGACGAAAAAGGAAAAAATTCGTCAAGCGTTAAGAAGCTGCAAGAAAAGACATCGAACGTTGTTTTAGTGTTTTACAAAAAAAAAAAATGGGCCATCATTCAACAACTGGCACGTGCATTCACACCAAAGAGGTTGCACCTTTGTATGTACGCTTGCATTTTGTTCCATAACATGATTATTGAAGATGAAGGTCGGGCGACTTGTGAGTATGATGAGAATGCATCTTACGAGAATATTGTCCCGGTAGATCCGACGCAACAGGATTTAAACTCGTTCGCGCTAACCAACGACTACACGCATGCAAACCTTCAACAGGATTTGGTAGAACATATTTGAAACAGCGCAAACGACGGGGACGGTGACGAAGACGAAGACGAGTAGTGTAATTTTTATAAATTTTTAAATGTTGTCTTTTTTATAAATTTTAGGTAGTGTAATTTTTTTTAGGTTATGTAATTTTTATTTATGTTATGTAATGGATTTTATTATCTTCTTTTATGTCTTATTTTATTTAAATTTTGAATTGTTTTTATAAAGTTAAACAAATTAAAAAGTTAAACAATAAAAATTAGAGTTAAATGTCATTTTAGTCCTTGTGGTTTGTGCCATTTTGCCAGTTTAGTCCAAAGGTTTCATTTTTAACCTGTGGGTCCAAAAAGGTTTCACAGTTGTCATTTTAGTCCAATTGGTTAACTTGCTCCATTTTTTCTGTTAACGAGAAGGCCAATTTGGTCATTTTGTATGTAATTCTGTTAACTAAAAGGGCAATTCAGCCATATAAAATGACCGAATTGGCCTTCTCGTTAACAGAAAAAATGGATGAAGTTAACCCAGTGGACTAAAATGGCAACTGTGAAACCTTTTTTGACCCATAGGTTAAAAATGAAACATTTGGAATAAACTAGCAAAATAGCTCAAACTACAGGGACTAAAATGGCATTTAACTCTAAAAATTAAACAATAAAAGTTAAACAAATAAAACAAATTAAACAATAAAAAATTATGTGGGGTAGCCCCATCCTCCACCCCCCTCAAAAAGCAAGGAGGCTCATCCTCCATGGGATTGTGATGTGGCGCCTACGTAGCGGCCCATCCTCATGGGGATGAGCCTCCCAATACTCTCTAGTCTAAATGATAAAAACTTATGTGAACCCATCAAACTGACTTAAATATAATTCAGTATAATAATTTTTCAAAAAAATTATTATTCATTTAACCTAATATGATCTTTGTATATATATTAGGTATATAGATTTATTTTTAATTAATTTTATAAGCTTTTTGTATTTGGATATTAGCTATCAATTTGGGAGCTTCGACACGATATCAAATTTGATGTAAGCGATACCTACTAGTCTATAATGGATTTTACTCTGGTTTTCTTGTTTAGAACAAACAATGCAACCTGTAATTAGATCCAATATATACAAAGAGGGCTCCACACACATAAGAATTAAGTAAAAATAATTGTTCCGAACATAATGTGAGTGTATTGATATAAAACCTTCAACATCCTTTTTGATCTATAACCATTGAATGAAGCTCCAAACAGGAAATGCAAAGTGGGATAAAACTACTTGCACATAACCATCCTATCTTAAATCAAAGGAATTGATTCAAGCCATTGAATATGGTTCGTTTCACAAAAGATATTTAAGTATTTCCAAGTTAATTGATCTCACAACACCTAGAAGCCCTTGGAAAAGTGATCTCACAACACCTAGAAGCCCTTGGAAAATTAAGCACCTAGGCAGCTAACCACATTTGTTCTTCTATGCATATGTTTCCCCAAGGGATTGCTACCGTCTTCAAACCTTTGCCTTACTTAACATGTATTCCAAAAAGTCCACATTACACTTTTCACCATTGCATTTTGAAAGCTTGAAGATTGTAAGGTTTGTTAGCATACAAGCAGGAACTTCACTCCATGGGTGGAATGGAATCTATTGTTTTCAAAAGAAAAAGTACCTTTTCAATAGTCTATCTCAATTAAAAGGTGTTAGGAAATTTGTGAAAATAGCATTTTTTTTTCAAATATAGGAAAATGTTTTTTTTCCTAATTTATACTAGAAATAAATATAATAAAATGAGTGGGTTCTATATATTTATTTGTGGGTTTGTGTTCTATGTCGGAAGAGCTTCGCAACGAACTAAACCACGTCCAAAACGGAGCTAAGATGAATGAGATATCGATGCTCAAAGTTTGGTGTTTGAAACTTGAATGCTGAAAAAAGTGGGAAAGTAGCACCTTGTCTGTCACACCCCGATTTCCACGTGTTTCACCGGTGGGCCCGGTGGGGGTTTACCGTGACGTAGTTGGCAACAATATAGTCAAACCACACAATATATAAATGCACAGCGGAAGCATAAAGATAAATATATTTCAACCTTTGAATGAAATATCAAAGTATCACGATTGTCGAAATATAATCCACAGAGGATCAAAATAAAATATAAGTATTGTTCAACAGACGTAGGCATCTTAAGCTTGCGAGACTCTTTTATTGATGCTAAGGAGAAATATCCAGCCAATTACGCTTAGAACCTGCATTTAATCTTTTTGGGGAAAATACGTCAGTTTACACTGGTAAATACATTCAACCGACACTTTTGTAAAATGTTTAATAAAATTGGTTTGAATGCACAAGGCACAAATTCTTTATAACTTGGGATAATTTATAATTAAATCTTGTAAAAGAATTACATGTTACTATGCGTTCGGTCACCCGGGTCGTGCCGGGTTAAAGGTTAATAGACACGCCACAAAGCATAAAGCCGTGGCGGAAAGACCAATGGTTATACCTTTAATAATATAGACACATTACGGGTGTACGCCTACACCCGTGCGTCGGGGTCGGGGCCATTTCGTAAAATGATGCCAAGCATATCCGGGACATGGTCACTAACCTCCCAAAGGCGTAAAGCCAACAAAACAAGTTTTTAAACGGGTCACATTGAAATCGCCCGACTACTAATGAGTTGGGGTCAATTGCCCGACCAAGCGGTATTTTAAATACCGTAACCCAAGCCCGTATAACGGAAAATAAGTTAAAAGTATTTACCCGAGCAAGTATTAATCCTTAATAAACAATGCAAGTTTCTTTTACTGGTCTCCTATTCTGGAACGAAGGTTTAAATCAACCTATTAGAATCCTAACGGGTCTTTAATTTAGCCTTAGCTTAGACCGGTCAGTTTCTAAGAATATTTACGGTTTAATCGCGTGAAAGGCGAAAACCGGGAATGGAATGTGATTCAGACCCGACAAGTTTGAAGACTTGTTTTATATGGGTAATATAATCACATTCTGGATTTTGAGGTTAAAACAATAAGGTTTGGCCCGTTTCGGCTAGTTTATGTAAAGTAGTTACATAAGCCGAACCGTGCGTGCAAAAGGCGTAACGGGTAACCGTAAGAGTCCTACACAAGTTTCCTAAGTCAATATGCTTTAAAGAGGTTGTGGTATCAATAGCACACCTTCCATAATACCCGTAACGAGTTTAAATCCATTATATGCCCCGTAGGGGTATTTCAGTCATTTTAAAGATTATAAAAGAGGTTTCTGAGTTCTACAGGAAATCTGAGTTTTCCGAACAGTTTATTAAGTCCAAAATACCCTATTTATTATTTAAAATCAGTAGCAACTGGAATCGGGTCAAAAGACCTTGTAGAACTCAAGTTATGCTCGAAAAGGGTATATTCGGTATTTACCGAACCGCTGTCATAACCGCAGGTTATGAGCAGGTTAAAAATGATTAAAAATCTTTAAAAATCTCAAAATATTATTTACATCAGTGTGTAAAAGGTTTGGTGTCGAAATTTGGGTTTAGATAGGCTTTACGCTAAATGCGCCGTTTAATTACTAAAGTTTCCGTAATTGCGCTATTTAGCATAACTCCTATTCTGGACCTCGGATTGACGTAAAATTTTTGGGACATGCTTAGAAATTAGTGACTAAGGTTATTGTCCTTTCATATGTCAAAAATTCTCGTTTTAAAGTAACAAGGGCGTTACGGTCAACTTTTAAGCATTTAACGGAAATGTGCTAAAGACTCGGACAAACAACGAACCGGTCACAGAGGGTTATATCATCATGTAACCTGGTCCTGAGAGAGTCCTAAGGCATATCTAAGTCATACCATAACGGGTCAGAACTGTAGTCAAAGCAAAAGTCAAAGTTTTGCGACTTTCGGTTCCGAACCGGGTCAAAACAGTAAATGGTCGGATCAAATGAGCTTAGACTAGTTAATATACTTATTATCATGTTATATGAGTGTTAAAACAGGTTACACGCTATCTACATTATCGATTATGCTTAAAATCGCAAAATAGCATTCTGTTGACTTTTTCTAAGCAAGTTTGACTCGAAATTCGGACTAGTTAGAGTGGGAATCAGAGGGTGACCTTTTAGGGGTTTAAAGCCCACATGATTACCAACATATAACTACCTTTGATTCGACAAACCACTTGACCATTTGTGATTTTTTCGTAAAGTCAATCGTTAATTACGACGGATTGACTTTTAAGCTAAAACTATGGAAAACTAAGCCACAAAGGGTTAGGCATACTTACAGAAGCTTGGTGCACGACCAGAGATGTTAGAAGAATGCTTTTGAGCTCCAGAAATGAGCAGATGAGTTGTTTGAAGGTGTGATGAACAATGGTGCACTACATTGCCTTTTATAGTGAAATTTTTGGCACAAGATCATTACAACTCAACCTATAATTGCTTATGGATGATCAGCAGGTGTCCCTGAGTACTAGGGGACATGTAGGGGGCGCCCATGCTTCAATTAATGCATCCAAGGTCGGTTACAAGCTCAAACAGTGAATCTGTTCATGTTTACTGCATCTGGGGACTACGCTGCCCGCATTAAGGATCAGGCTAGGCTCACGCGGGCCGCCTGAATCCTCATGTCAGGAAACCGGATCTTCACATGGCTCGCAGCCCGCATTAGCTTGCTTGTTTCTCTAACGCGGCCCGCCTGAGGTCTGTAAATCAAGATTTTCAAATCTTTTACCATGATTAGCCTGACCTTTCGGTCCCGAAGGGGTAACTTTGCGATTTGGGCCTCGATTATTTACGAATAAGGGCCTCGCGACTTTTACCCGCATTGTTAAGTCCCCGGTTAGTTTAATTGCTATCCGAAAAGCCTTATCTTTCATTGTTGACGCTTCTAACCCCTCGCATACGGAATCGATCATAACTTTCTCGTTTTAAAACGGAATTTCGTGAAATTTATATCGTATATTCTAGTGAGCGTAATTTACTGTTACAAAGCCTCGGGTTGTTAAAGGGTCACTCAGAGGTATAACTTAAACATGTTGACACAATTAACCCCTGTGGTTTGTAATTTCTCACTTTCTTCTGTATTTCGTTCCGTACGATCCATGATTTATTCGTTCGAAGGTACGAGCATCATTTAGGGTTACTGTACAGTATATTTATCCCTCTTTGACATTTTTAACCCTCGAATTTACATACTTTCCATGTTTGTTAACTTTAGTCCTTTATTTGGTATTTAATACCACGTGTAAACTCAAGACACGTGTCAATACTTTATTGGATGCAAAATTTCGAGGTGTTACATCCTCACCCCCTTAAAAGAAATCTCGACCTCGAGATTTATTGGAATAGATGAGGGTACTTCTCCTTCATCGTGGACTCAACCTCCCACGTATACTCGGGACCTCTACGGGCATCCCATTTCACCTTCACAATTGGTATGTACTTCCTGCGAAGTTTCTTAACCTGTCGATCCTCGATTGACACAGGTTTCTCAACGAATTTTAAGCTCTCGTCGATGTGTACATCTGTATGCGGTATAACCAGCGATTCGTCAGCGAAACACTTCTTCAGGTTACAGATGTGGAACACATTGTGGATACCACTGAGCTCTTCCGGTAAGTTTAATTTGTAGGCAACCGATCCGACACGTTCGATTACCTCAAAAGGTCCAATATATCTCGGGCTTAGTTTGCTTTTCTTACCGAATCGCATCACCCCCTTCCAAGGTGACACCTTAAGTAATACCTTATCAACTACTTCGAAATTGAAAGGCTTACGCTTCAAATCTGCGTAGCTTTTCTGCCTATCTCGGGCAGCTTTCAATCGATCGCGAATTTGGACAATCTTGTCCGTTGTCTCAAATATTATATCAGGTCCTGTCATTTGGACATCTCCTACTTCTGCCCAACAAACGGGCGTTCTACATTTTCTACCATATAAAGCTTCAAAAGGTGCAGCCTTAATGCTTGTGTGGTAGCTATTGTTATAGGAGAATTCGACCAATGGTAGGTGGTTATCCCAACTGCCACCTAAGTTGATTGCACATGCACGGAGCATGTCTTCCAGTGTTTGGATTGTACACTCACTCTGTCCATCTGTTTGAGGGTGGTAAGCCGTACTGAAGTTTAGCTGCGTGCCCAAGGATTGCTGGAAGCTTTTCCAAAAGTGTGACGTATACCTGGTATCTCTATCAGAGATAATCGACACAGGCACACCATGAAGGGCTATAATCTTGTCTACAAACAACTGGGCTAATACATCGGAGCTATGAGTCTCCTTTATGGGTAGGAAATGTGCTGACTTGGTCAGTCTATCAACTATCACCCATATTGTATCGTTTCCCTTCTTTGTCTTTGGTAACTTGGTGATGAAATCCATCGTTACTATTTCCCACTTCCATTCGGGAAGTTTAGGTTGTTGTAGCAAGCCTGACGGCTTTTGATGCTCAGCTTTCACTTGCGCACAAGTCAAGCACTTTGCTACATAGGTGGCTATAGACTTTTTCAAGCCTATCCACCAGAAATTCGCCTTTAAGTCCTGGTACATCTTACCAGCACCAGGATGAACGGAATATCGGGAACTATGGGCTTCCCGAAGGATAACGTCACGAAGACCTCCATAAATAGGAATCCATATCCTTCCATTCAATCTCAGAATTCCGTCTTTGCCATAGGATAACTGCTCCTCAGTTACCCCTAGCTTCTCGTTTGGGTAGTTAGCTTCTAACACAGCTTCTTTCTGTGCAGCTAACAATCTTCATTCAGACTGTTCTTTATTTCAATGTTCTTGGCATTGATCCTTATCGGCTTTACTCTTTCCTTCCTGCTCAAGGCATCTGCGACTACGTTGGCCTTGCCTGGATGGTATCTTATTTCACAGTCATAGTCATTCAGAGTTTCCATCCAACGTCGCTGCCTCATATTCAGATCTTTCTGATTGAACAGATGCTGAAGGCTTTTGTGATCAGAATAGATCACAAATTTAATGCCATACAGGTAATGCCTCCAAAGTTTTAGTGCAAATACAACGGCACCCAACTCTAAGTCGTGGGTGGTGTAGTTCTTTTCATGCACTTTCAATTGTCGCGAAGCATAGGCAATCACCTTGCCCCTCTGCATAAGCACACAACCCATTCCAGTGTGCGATGCATCACAATAGACGACGAATTCTTCCATTCCGTCTGGCAATGTCAACACTTGAGCATTGCTCAGCTTCTTGCTGCTTAGGGCCCTAATCGAACTTTATTTTCTTTCTAGTTAAAGAAGTTAGGGGTACAACAATTCTTGAAAAGTTTTCGATGAAGCGTTTATAGTATCCTGCTAGACCTAGGAAACTGCGAATTTCCGTAGGTGTCTTCGGCTCCTGCCAGTTCATGACGGCTTCAACTTTAGCGGGATCCACCTGGATACCATGCTCACTGACTACATGTCCAAGGAACTGGACCTCTCGTAGCCAAAAGTGGCATTTAGAGAACTTGGCATAAAGCTTTTCTTGATGAAGCAGTTTAAGGATACATCGAAGGTGCTTTTCGTGGTCAGCTTGACTCTTCGAGTAGATAAGGATGTCATCAATGAAGACAATGACAAATTTATCCAAATAAGGCTTACAAACGCGATTCATGAGATCCATGAATGCGGTAGGTGCATTGGTGAGCCCAAGAGGCATCACTAGGAACTCGAAATGACCATATCGAGTCCTAAATGCAGTTTTATGCACGTCTTCATCCTTGACCTTCAATTGATGGTACCCTGACCTTAGATCAATCTTGGAGAAGTAGCTCGCTCCTTGCAACTGATCGAACAGATCGTCGATCCTGGGCAAAGGATACCTATTCTTGATCGTCACTTTGTTCAGCTCACGGTAATCGATGCATAGACGCATCGAACCATCTTTCTTCTTGACGAACAGGATTGGCGCTCCCCAAGGAGATGAACTTGGTCTAACAAAACCCTTGGCTAGCAGATCATCTAACTGCGTCCTTAATTCCTTCATTTCCGTGGGTGCCAATCTATAAGGCGCTCTCGCAATAGGTGCGGCTCCTGGGATGATATCGATACTGAACTCCACTTGTCTGTCTGGTGGCAAACCAGGCAGTTCTTCTGGAAAAACTTCATGATAGTCGGATATGACTGGAATGTCTTCAATTCTGGGTTTCTCCTCACCGATGATTACCTGTGCCATATAAATGACACATCCTTTCTTCAAACATCTGGATGCCTTTAGCATAGATACTTGTGCGGGCAATCCATGTCGAGTATCTGCTTGGATGATAAGTGGTTCTCCAGACGGAGTCTTGATTACCACTTGTTTTTGGTTGCACACGATTTGGGCTTGGTTATGCGATAACCAATCCATACCCAATACTACGTCGAAACCAGCTAATTTAAAGGGTAATAGGGATAAAGGAAATGAGTGATTCCTAATGGATATAACATATCCATCTAAAATAGTTGAAACTGTCCCCATAGTCCCATCTGCTAGTTCTACTTCATATTTTACACTCAAGGTTTTAACAGGCAATTTTAATAACTCGCAGAGCTTATCATCCACAAAGGATTTATCTGCTCCAGAATCAAATAAGACTCTTGCGAAAACATCATTGATAAGGAACGTACCGGTTATGACATTGTCGTCTTGGATAGCCTCTTCAACATCCATCTTAAAGACCCTCGCATTAGTCTTCTTCCCATCTTCAGCCCTTTTCCCATTCTTCGGGCAGTTCGTCTTGATATGCCCCTTCTCATTGCAACTGTAACAAGTTGCATCCATGAGTTTCTTGCACTCAAGAGTCCTATGCTCCGAGGACTTGCATATCCCACATGGCTTCGGTGGGGATTTCTTTTCAAACCTGCACCTTCCAAAGTGGTGCTTCTGACAAACCTTGCACAAGGGCTTGTCGCCTGATTGTCGGTCATTTCTCTTGTTCTCCGACCCCCTCTTGTTGTCACGATTTCCCCGATGCTTCTTGCTGGATCTACGTGAATCATCATCCTCATGTTTCCTCTTCTCACTATCAGCATTCCTCAACGACCTCTGCCTCACTGCATCAAGCGTGAGAGACAGAGATATATCTGCCACGGATCTGAAGGTAGCAGGCCTAGAAGCCTTTACGCTAGCTTTTATTTCTGGGGCCAAACCCCCAATGAAGCGTGCAATCCGTTTGGGTTCCGGTGTTACAAGATACGGAACCAATCTTGACAGAGTGTTGAAGGTCGTGAGGTATGCCTGGCAATCCAGGTTCTTCATGACTAATGATAGGAAGTCAGATTCGATCTTTTCAACCTCGTGTTAAGGGCAGTAATTTTCCTTGATGAGAGCCATGAATTCCTCCCATGTCATGCTGTACAAAACAGCCTTCCCAGAGGCTTGAACCAAGGATCTCCACCACGCTAGGGCTTCACCCTTGAACGACTGTGAAACAAACTTCACCAAGTCTCTCTCTGCACAACCACTGATGTCCACCACAGTGTCCATCTCGTCTAACAAGGTCATACAATCCACCGCGCCCTTTTCCCCAGTGAAATCTCGGGGTTTGCAAGATACGAAATACTTATACGTGCAACCCCTGGCGCGAGGTGTATCATCGACCACTTTCTTCTTAGGGTGGACGCTGTTCTCATTGGATGAGTGCCTATCGTCGTCCTTTTTAGGCTTAGATGGAGTCGAAGGTGGTTTGCTGTGAGATTTAGAGTGGGTTTTTGGCTTTGAGTGTGGTGTAGTTAGGGTTCTGCTTCGGGACTCGGTGTACTCTTCGTACTGCCGACCCAAGGCTGCCTTAACAGCGTTGTCTACTAGAGCTTTCAATTCCGAGCCCGTTATATGTATCTGGGCGTTATCATTGTCATCCTCTTTTGAATGACTATTAACTCCACTTGGTTCAGCCATTGTAACTTGAATCTGCTACAGAAGATAATGACAAAGTTTTATTTAGGAGTTTATTATGGAATTGTCTTTTATGGCAATTCATTAACCATGGTAAACAGAGACCATATTTGGTTAATTTGTTTCTCACTTTTATTTAGGATTTGAATATAACTTATCCTAATCACAAATAATATTGTTAGTGGCACAAAGGCCTAGTCACAAGGACGTTTTTATAATATAAGCCGAGATTATAGAGAATCAAGGCATGAAGGTTTGAACCGTAGTCCTTTTACCTTTTCTGACAGGGAGTCATAGACTACAACTGTCTTTTGTCTTATATGACAACAAGTATGGCCCGTGGGCACTACATCACTAATGGATGTTTTAAATAAACGATAATCTTTATTGACGATTTAACCCATGATTTATCAATCATTAATTTGGGTTTTGGAATCCCTTAATGGATTCGTATATAAGAATGACGCGTGTGATTTTAACGAATCACATCTGCCAAGGATGTTAACATGTTTACAGAGGTTAACTGGAAATCTGAATCGTTTAATTAAGTCTTACCATCTTGGCCGGGTCTTATAATGACACCAGGCTAGGTTTCACTATTAAGATTCTTTAGTTAGGCAGATTAATTTAAAAGGAATGGTCTTTGTTTCATTGTATATAATAACAAAAATGAAATTTATAACATATATTCCATCAATCATAATAATGGTTACACATTGCCCTAAACGGGACTCTTAAATAAATAATTACCTACGCAGAGGTTTACAGAAAACAAGTCCACGCAGGGACCAAATACATAGATAGATGTCCACACAGGGACTAAAAGATAAGTCCACGCAGGGACTGAAATGCAATTGTCCACGTAGGGACTTGCTTGTAATAGTAACCACAATAATACATAAAGAGACTAATGATCTCGTTTCTTCCTCCCTTTTAATAGGTTTTCTAGGCCTTTAAGGAATCCACGATTACTTTTACGTTCTTGCTCAAAGTCTCGTTCCACTCGGTTTAGACGGTGGAGAATTTCTTCTTGCTCCGGTGGAGAAAAACGTGGCTGCTACGATGGTTGTTGAACCGGAGGTCTAGGAGGTATTGGATACCCATGAGCTGAGTAATCTGTTCCCCAAAGGTTTCCATAAGCTCTGTCTGGATGGAGGGCATTATAATTAGCCGCTACCACGTATGGGTCGGCATCATAATTATAGTTGTAATGCGTATGAGTCGGCTGCTCAAACGGGTTGTACGCGGTGGAACCGCCGTATGCTGGTATTGGATTGTCATAGCCGAATGGTGGCGGAGGTGGTGCAACTGGTGCAGAATTCATCTCTGCAGGGTGACCAGAAGGTTCCCCTAACTGTGGTTCTTCAGGTACTGGCGGAAAGTGACTTGCACTCGAGTGGCGAGGGGTGCTAAAGTGGAATTCCCCTCCTCGGGTAGACATCCGCGTGCCTGATCTCCTACGCCTTGGCGGATCTGGAGGTGCTGGTTGAACTGGTGGCGGAGGAGGCGGTGGCGTAACTGCCACGAAACGTGAATCCTCGGAAGGATCCTATTGCTGTTGCTGCTCATGAGGCGAGAAGTGATGAGAAGGTGTGAAGTACCAATCACACTGGTTAAACCTCGCCTGGTAACTGTCGGGACCTTGATAGGGTGTTCCATGGAAGGATGACCCATCAGAGATCTCGATAGGGTGGTTGGGAGTACCTCTTGCAGGTTCTATGGGATTCGTGTCTTCATCCATATCTACCGCATTATCTTCGGAGAAATGGTCTTCTGGTCCTAAAGGGTTATAACCTCTTGGTTCTTGGACATAATCGGCCGGGTTAAATCGGCCTTGAAAGAAAGGAGTAGGATCGCCATAGGAACGGTGCGAAGCAGATCGCTGGAGAGGTATAAACGAAGGTTGAGGGTTACTGGAATCGTTCTCCGAATTTGGTCCAAAAGAGTGACGGTATGAAGGTGTCAAACTGTGCGAGGTAGAATGTCTTGCAGGCTCAAAGAGGTTTCTTCTACGTCTCTGAGGTTCTTCACTCCTTGTACTGGAAGGAGCTCGCATGTTCGAAGGTCCGGCCTCGTGATCATTATGAGTAGTGATCGGCCCTTTGTCTCTTCCTCCTCTTCTAATTGCTGGTGGCATATTTCCTGCTTAACAAATCTTTAAATCACAATAAACAATAAAAGACAAACTGGAATAAAATTTCGAATTTGTCCTATATTCTTGTCTAGACTCAAGTATGTGCAATTGTGTCATTGAGATTAAACACATAAGGATAGTGTTTAATTCACTCAACGTTGGCTCTGATACCAACCTGTCACACCCCGACTTCCACGTGTTTCACCGGTGGGACCGGTGGGGGTTTACCGTGACGTAGTTGGTAACAATATAGTCAAACCACACAATATATAAATGCACATCGGAAGCATAAAGATAAATATATTTCAACCTTTGAATGAAATATCAAAGTATCACGATTGTCGAAATATAATCCACAGAGGATCAAAATAAAATATAAGTATTGTTCAACAGACGTAGGCATCTTAAGCTTGCGAGACTCTTTTATTGATGCTAAGGAGAAATATCCAGCCAATTACGCTTAGAACCTGCATTTAATCTTTTTGGGGAAAATACGTCATTTTACACTGGTAAATACATTCAACCGACACTTTTGTAAAATGTTTAATAAAATTGGTTTGAATGCACAAGGCACAAACTCTTTATAACTTGGGATAATTTATAATTAAATCTTGTAAAAGAATTACATGTTACTATGCGTTCGATCGCCCAGGTCGTGCCGGGTTAAAGGTTAATAGACACGCCACAAAGCATAAAGCCGTGGCGGGAAGACCAACGGTTATACCTTTAATAATATAGACACATTACGGGTGTACGCCTACACCTGTGCGTCGGGGTCGTGGCCATTTCGTAAAATGATGCCAAGGATATCCGGGACATGGTCATTAAGCTCCCAAAGGCGTATAGCCAACAAAACAAGTTTTTAAACGGGTCACATTGAAATCGCCCGACTACTAATGAGTTGGGGTCAATTGCCCGACCAAGCGGTATTTTAAATACCGTAACCCAAGCCCGTATAACGGAAAATAAGTTAAAAGTATTTACCTGAGCAAGTATTAATCCTTAATAAACAATGCAAGTTTCTTTTACTGGTCTCCTATTCTGGAACGAAGGTTTAAATCAACCTATTAGAATCCTAACGGGTCATTAATTTAGCCTTAGCTTAGACCGGTCAGTTTCTAAGGATATTTACGGTTTAATCGCGTGAAAGGCGAAAACCGGGAATGGAATGTGATTCAGACCCGACAAGTTTGAAGACTTGTTTTATATGGGTAGTATAATCACACTCTGGATTTTGAGGTTAAAACAATAAGGTTTGACCCGTTTCGGCTAGTTTATGTAAACTAGTTACATAAGCCGAACCGTGCGTGCAAAAGGCGTAACGGGTAACCGTAAGAGTTCTACACAAGTTTCCTAAGTCAATATGCTTTAAAGAGGTTGTGGTACCAGTAGGACACCTTCCATAATGCCCGTAACGAGTTTAAATCCATTATATGCCCCGTAGGGGTATTTCGATCATTTTAAAGATTATAAAAGAGGTTTCTGAGTTCTACAGAAAATCTGAGTTTTCTGAACAGTTTATAAAGTCCAAAATACCCTATTTATTATTTAAATCAGTAGCAACTGGAATCGGGTCAAAAGACCTTGTAGAACTCAAGTTATGCTTGAAAAGGGTATATTCGATATTTACCGAACCGCTGCCATAACCGCAGGTTATGAGCAGGTTAAAAATGATTAAAAATCTTTAAAAATCTCAAAATATTATTTACATCAGTGTGTAAAAGGTTTGGTGTCGAAATTTGGGTTTAGATAGGCTTTACGCTAAATGCGCCGTTTAATTACTAAAGTTTCCGTAATTGCGTTATTTAGCATAACTCCTATTCTGGACCTCGGATTGACGTAAAATATTTGGGACATGCTTAGAAATTAGTGACTAAGGTTATTGTCCTTTCATATGTCAAAAATTCTCGTTTTAAAGTAACAAGGGCGTTACGGTCAACTTTTAAGCATTTAACGAAAATGTGCTAAAGACTCGGACAAACAACGAACCGGTCACAGAGGGTTATACCATCATGTAACCTGGTCCTAAGAGAGTCCTAAGGCATATCTAAATCATACCATAACGGGTCAGAACTGTAGTCAAAGCAAAAGTCAAAGTTTTGCGACTTTCGGTTCCGAACCGGGTCAAAACAGTAAATGGTCGGATCAAACAAGCTTAGACTAGTTAATATACTTATTATCATGTTATATGAGTGTTAAAACAGGTTACACGCTATCTACATTACCGATTATGCTTAAAATCGCAAAATAGCATTCTGTTGACTTTTTCTAAGCAAGTTTGACTCGACATTCGGACTAGTTAGAGTGGGAATCAGAGGGTGCCCTTTTAGGGGTTTAAAGCCCACATGATTACCAACATATAACTACCTTTGATTCGATAAACCACTTGACCATTTGTGATTTGTCGTAAAGTCAATCGTTAATTACGACGGATTGACTTTTAAGCTAAAATTATGGAAAACTAAGCCACAAAGGGTTAGGCATACTTACAGAAGCTTGGTGCACCACCAGAGATGTTAGAAGAATGCTTTTGAGCTCCAGAAATGAGCAGATGAGTTGTTTGAAGGTGTGATGAACAATGGTGCACAACATTGCCTTTTATAGTGAAATTTTGGGCACAAGATCATTACAACTCAACCTATAATTGCTTATGGATGATCAGCAGGTGTCCCTGAGTGCTAGGGGACATGTAGGGGGCGCCCATGCTTCAATTAATGCATCCAAGGTCGGTTACAAGCTCAAACAGTGAATCTGTTCATGTTTACTGCATCTGGGGACTTGACGCGGCCAGCATTAAGGATCAGGCTAGGCTCAAGCGGGCCGCCTGAATCCTCATGTCAGGAAACCGGATCTTCACATGGCTCGCGGCCCGCATTAGCTTGCTTGTTTCTCTAACGCGGCCCGCCTGAGGTCTGTAAATCAAGATTTTCAAATCTTTTACCATGATTAGCCTGACCTTTCGGTTCCGAAGGGGTAACTTTGCGATTTGGGCCTCGATTATTTACGAATAAGGGCCTCGCGACTTTTACCCGCATTGTTAAGTCCTCGGTTAGTTTAATTACTATCCGAAAAGCCTTATCTTTCATTGTTGACGCTTCTAACCCCTCGCATACGAAATCGATCATAACTTTCTCGTTTTAAAACGGAATTTCGTGAAATTTATATCGTATATTCTAGTGAGCGTAATTTACTGTTACAAAGCCTCGGGTATGTTAAAGGGTCACTCAGAGGTATAACTTAAACATGTTGACACAATTAACCCCTGTGGTTTGTAATTTCTCACTTTCTTCCGTATTTCGTTCCGTACGATCCATGATTTATTCGTTCGAAGGTACGAGCATCATTTAGGGTTACTGTACAGTATATTTATCCCTCTTTGACATTTTTAACCCTCGAATTTACATACTTTCCATGTTTGTTAACTTTAGTCCTTTATTCGGTATTTAATACCACGTGTAAACTCAAGACACGTGTCAATACTTTATTGGACCCAAAATTTCGAGGTGTTACATTGTCCCACATCGGATTAGATGAAACTTAAAGGGGTATTTAAGTGGGAACTCTCTATCCTTATTGTTTTATGGAAGCACTCACCAAGTGAACTCTCCACCCTAACTTGTGCGCGTGGTGTGGGCGATGAGGCAATGTGGCGCTTTGATGGCGCACTTTGCACTTCGCATCGCTGCTTGAGAGAGCCGCCTTTGTATTTTGACCACGTGCGCGTGGTGGATCACAGAGTCTGCAAGGACCAAGTGGTGAAGTGGCGTGCAGGTTCGAGGCGCGTGACGTGGCAGTCCGCGCGCGAGTACACGATGCTCGCAGGCGCGCATGGACCAAAGTTAGTGTGGCGCGCGCACAGAAGTTTCCAGCAGCAGTTAATACTGTGCAGTTACAATTCAGCAGTTGAAACTGACGAGTCAATGCGTTTGACTGAGAATTGAATGACGAATTAAAGTGCATTGAAGACGTTTAATGCAGTTTAATTCTCCCACTTAATTTCTTTTTCAGTTTCGACTTGGACCTGCAGTATAAATACGAGGTTCCTGCTGCAGATTGAAGACACCGAATTCACCAACAGCGTTACAATCTTCTTCCTCTGAATTCTTCTTCTTCTTCAAGCTTCAGGTACACATTCGGGTTGGAGTCAAGACCGGCAGTGCAACTGCTTCGGGCTGTTGTATCCTGGAAACAATCGTGTTCTCCTGGGAGACACGGAATTTGTTTTAAGGGACCCGTGTCTAACACGATCCTCAGCCAAGAACACCAGTTCTGTTAGATTTTTTTGTTCTTGTTTTTTCATTTTCAGTTGTAATTGTATTTTAATTTTTAGCTTCATTCTGTATTGTTCAGTAATTCTATTTATAAAGAATTTTATTTAAATTTTGCACGGACGGATTCCTACAATCTTAAAACAATTTTTTTAAAACACCGTTCGTGTAGAATCACAAACATATTCTGCTGTGAATTCGAACCAGTTTTGAATTCATACACTTGTATTTTAAAAAACAGTTTTTCTTCATGTTTAGATTCAAAGTAGCGACTTTGTCAAAAAAGAATCTGCTTCTACTCCTTTATGTTTTTTGAGTTCTAAAAATCTACTGTTGTAGTCTTCAAAGTTGGACTTAGAAGCTACACGGCTGGTTTTGCGCACTCATAAAAATAATAAATTAGCACATTTATTATTTTTAAAACAGTTTTAGTAACTTATTTTCTTGGAACTTTTCAGAATGTCGACTGAAAATGTGAACACGAGCAACACCAATAATGTTGTCGTTGGAACCCCTGCCAACACCTGGGAGCGTCCACAGTGGCGAATGATGCTGAACGACCCGAGAAGTTCTCGGGTCTCCACTTCAAAAGGTGGAAACAGAAGATGTTATTCTATTTGACCACCATGAATCTTGCGAGGTTCTTGACCGAAACCGCTCCCCAACCTGCGGAAGGGGAGACTAACGCTCAGGCTCTGAGCGCGGTAGAGGCTCGGAAGCACTCGGATTTCATATGTCGAGGCTATGTACTCAACGGTCTCTCGGATCCCTTGTATAATGTGTACTATAATATCAAGACTTCTAAAGAATTATGGGAGCCTTTGGATAAAAAGTACAAAACGGAGGATGCAAGAGCAAAGAAATTTGTTGTCGCCCGTTTCGTTTCTTGGACTACAAAATGGTTGATAACAAGACTGTTATTGTAACATCTGCCAAAAACAGAAATCCGAAATCCGACACGTTTTGAAATCTGGATCCTAAT
This sequence comes from Helianthus annuus, assembly GCF_002127325.2. Classification (NCBI taxonomy): domain Eukaryota; kingdom Viridiplantae; phylum Streptophyta; class Magnoliopsida; order Asterales; family Asteraceae; genus Helianthus; species Helianthus annuus. The sequence continues at coordinate 163,852,353 of NC_035449.2, read as the reverse complement.
TTTTTCAACTAACTTCACTAATACATATTCTAATCATAGACTCAATTTAAATATATATAATACACTTTATTAGTAATGCTAATGACTAACGTTATTTAAACATTTGTTTGGAAGAAAATTTAATAAACTTTAAAATATCAAAGTTGTATTTTGAAACTTTCAGGTAGGGAACTAAAAGCATTTTTTCCCAACTATATTTCTTTTCCTTTATCAAATGTGCCCATTCAATTTATACACAAATAAGCAAAATTTTTGTTTTTAAAACAAGATTGCCGCCAAAACAGTAAGTTGACAAACATTTACGACCTCGGTCACTTCAGTGTCGAGGGACGCACATTTATGACCTCGGTCACTTCGGTGTCGAGGGACGCACATTTACGACCTCGGTCACTTTGGTGTCGAGGGACGCACATTATAACATTTACGACCTCGGTCACTTCGGTGTCGAGGGACGCACATTTACGACCTCGGTCACTTCGGTGTCGATGGACGCACATTTACGACCTCGGTCACTTCGGTGTCGAGGGACGCACATTTACGACCTCAGTCACTTCGGTGTCGAGGGACGCACATTTACGACCTCTGTCACTTCAATGTCGAGGGACGCACATTATAACATTTACGACCTCGGTCACTTCGGTGTTGAGGGACGCACATTTACGACCTCGGTCACTTCGGTGTCGCGGGATGCACATTTACGACCTTGGTCACTTCGGTGTTGAGGGACGCACATTTACGACCTCGGACACTTTGGTGTCGAGGGATGCACATTAGAACATTTACGACCTTGGTCACCTTGGTGTCGAGGGACGCACATTATAACTTTACGGCCTCGTTCACTCCGGTGACGAAGGATGCACAATACTCTAGTAATTCTACCTACATGAGCCACACATATATTTAAACATATCATACTAATCCTTTTCATACGCAATTCATATCTATGATTTCAAAATATCACCACAAGATTTACTCCGCTCACTTTTCAACTTCACCAATGAGCTAGGGGTGATTTCCTTACCTCGGAGATAGTTACCAACTCTTCTACGTTCTCAATGAAACTTTATATTTGAACGTTACTTCTATTTCAAGCTTGGAGACACGTTGCACAATATCATCGCAATCTAAATCAAGAATAACCTCTCATGAACGAACTAAATTTACAATGCTTTCGTTATCTATGTTACACTATGTGAAATTCATAATTATGCTCTGTGAAACTAGTTGAACCCTTTATATGCTATGTGAAACTATAAGCTATGTGATGTATTCGTGAAAACAATTTCCTAAAACGAAACATTATGATCTAGTTTCATCTATTCTCTTTTTTGAATCTTTAGATGTTATCTTTTCAAAAGTCTTTAGATTTCGAGGACGAAATCTCCTAAAGTAGGGGAGACTGTAACATCTGCCAAAAACGGATATCCGAAATCCGACACGTTTTGAAATCTAAATCCTAATTTTTTCAGCTAACTTCACTAATACATATTCTAATCATAGACTCAATTTAAATATATATAATACACTTTATTAGTAATACTAATGACTAACGTTATTTAAACATTTGTTTGGAAGAAAAGTTAATAAACTTTAAAATATCAAAGTTGTGGATCATTTTGAAACATTCATTAAACGGTAGGGAACTAAAAGCATTTTTTCCCAACTATATTTCTTTTCCTTTATCAAATGTGCCCATTCAATTTATACACAAATAAGCAAAATTTTTGTTTTTAAAACAAGATTGCCGCCAAAACAGTAAGTTGACAAACATCATTTCCTTTTTCCTTTTCTCGCTAATTTTCGGTGATGATGATTTCCGCGTTTCTATCTTTGGTGATGAATGAACCTACTAGACTCTTATTATACACATGCAATCACTCATAACGAATTGCCATAAATCTCATAACGTATTGCCATAAATATCATAACATATTTCCATAAATTTCGAGACGTGCAAAGGCTATAAAAACCGAGACCTTCATCACCGAGTTACCCGCACACAACCTTGACATCTTCTCAACCCACTGTCGACAACCTCACAACCCCCAGAACTCTTCCCGTAACTTACACCTTGCCGGAAGATCAAAAGCGCCTCGCCGGGTTACGAAGTCGTTGCCGGAATCGGAGTTCACGTCGGATCCGAACCTTCATTGTTTCGGTACACCCTTACCCATCGGAGACGTCGCCGCCGGAACTCGGATTCTCGCCGAAGTCGCAACCCTCGGAACTCGCGCCACTCGATTCGGATAACCGTTCCATTCGTTCTCTTGGACTTTCTCAATCTTACTCGTGCGTTATTACAAGAAATCGCAAGGCAACCAATGTGAGCATACTCGATCCCTTTTTACGCTTTATTATCTTTGGGATGCAATACATGTTCTTTGAATCAAATACACAAACATGCTAGAACTTTTAAACAAATAATCTTTATATATGTTCATACGTGTTATACTTATAATCATACGTGTTATACTTGAAATCCTACGTGTTTAAGTTCATATGCTTATAATTAGTTATTGTCATGGAAAATTCGTTTAAAGACATTTTTATACATATACTCAAACTTGTATGCTCGTCAATACTTTTGTATTGATCTATGCTTTAACATGTATTGCAGGTTGTGATGATACATGGAATCTAATAGGATTGCCTAGAAACGCATTTAATTTTAATACTTGCAAACTTGTTGTAATTTGTTTTTAATCTTGTAATAAGCCATTATTATGAAATGAAATTTATTTACTTGAATACTTGTCGCATTTTATTTATTTCAAACTTGTGGTATTTCTAGTTCAAACAACGTAAAATGAAATCATTAAATACTTGACACAAATAGCGTTATGATGTCTCTTGCAATCTATTTCGTCTCATCCTGATATTTCCGCCATCGGTTGGGGTGTGACAGATTGGTATCAGAGCCACACCTATAGCGAATTAGGAAAAGTAGGATGCTTTTACCTAGTCTATAGTTTAGGAACTTTTCTCACTATGTGTTCTTTAAAACTACTTCCTTTCTATCTCATTTGTTTCCCTCTACTCTCTTTGATCTTTAAACATACATGCCTTTCCTAAGGCTAACACAATACACACTTGGAGGCGTTGAAGACACTCTTATAACACAATCGAAACAATTCACCAAAATAGGGGTGATTCCCACATTTGGTGATGACTTTCACTCAGCTATACTTTGTATTTTGCACGAAATTTACCCTCAAGTTAGTAGTAATATCCAAATCATAAAGGAAATTTCCATTTCATATTCTAGTGGACCCTTATCTTGTGATAAGTACCAACCACACTAGGGTACGATGTTATCAAGTTAGATGTGAAACTCGCATCTTGTTAACTAGTCCCACTCTTCGATTTTCAATCTCGCCAAAGTTTCGATCTTCCCAATCGATTAAGGACGTGTAGTAACTGGAAGGACAAATATCGTTAGTCGTTTCTCGATGAGAGTATTTGTGTATTAGGCCAAAGCACGTTTCCTTAATTTGAAAAGGACTTCGATTTACTTTGGAATAGTCTTATGTTACTTTCCGTGACAATCCACATTTGCATTGAATCTCTTTTAAGTTATATCTCAAAATCTATGTGATTTAACATTTACGACCTCGGTCACTTCGATGTCGAGGGACGCACATTATAACATTTACGACCTCGGTCACTTCGGTGTCGAGGGACGCACATTTACGACCTCGGTCACTTCGGTGTCGAGGGACGCACATTTACGACCTCGGTCACTTCGGTGTCGAGGGACGCACATTTACGACCTCGGTCACTTTGGTGTCGAGGGACGCACATTATAACATTTACGACCTCGGTCACTTCGGTGTCGAGGGACGCACATTTACGACCTCGGTCACTTCGGTGTAGAGGGACGCACATTTACGACCTCGGTCACTTCGGTGTCGAGGGACGCACATTTACGACCTCGGTCACTTCGGTGTCGAGGGACGCACATTTACGACCTCGGTCACTTCGGTGTCGAGGGACGCACATTATAACATTTACGACCTCGGTCAATTCGGTGTTGAGGGATGCACATTTACGACCTCGGTCACTTCGGTGTCGAGGGATGCACATTTACGACCTTGGTCACTTCGATGTTGAGGGACGCACATTTACGACCTCGGACACTTTGGTGCCGAGGGATGCACATTATAACATTTACGACCTCGGTCACCTTGGTGTCGAGGGACGCACATTATAACTTTACGGCCACGTTCACTCCGGTGATGAAGGATGCACAATACTCTAGTAATTCTACCTACATGAGCCACACATATACTTAAACATATCATACTAATCCTTTTCATACGCAATTCATATCTATGATTTTAAAATATCACCACAAGATTTACTCCACTCACTTTTCAACTTCACCAATGAGCTAGGGGTGATTTCCTTACCTCGGAGGTAGTTACCAACTCTTCTATGTTCTCAATAAAACTTTATATTTGAATGTTACTTCTATTTCAAGCTTGGAGACACGTTCAACACTATCATCGCAATCTAAAACAAGAATAACCTCTCATGAACGAACTAAATTTACGATGCTTTCGTTATCTATGTTACACTATGTGAAATTCATAATTATGCATTGTGAAACTAGTTGAACCCTTTATATGCTATGTGAAACTATAAGCTATGTGACGTATTCGTGAAAACAATTTCCTAAAACGAAACATTATGATCTAGTTTCATCTATTCTCTTTTTTGAATCTTTAGATGTTATCTTTTCAAAAGTCTTCCTCTTAGATTTCGAGGATGAAATCTCCTAAAGTAGGGGAGACTGTAACATCTGCCAAAAACGGATATTCCAAATCCGACACGTTTTGAAATCTGGATCCTAATTTTTTCAGCTAACTTCATTAATACATATTCTAATCATAGACTCAATTTAAATATATATAATACACTTTATTAGTAATACTAATGACTAACGTTATTTAAACATTTGTTTGGAAGAAAAATTAATAAACTTTAAAATATCAAAGTTGTGGATCACTTTGAAACTTTCATTAAACGGTAGGGAACTAAAAGCATTTTTTCCCAACTATATTTCTTTTCCTTTATCAAATGTGCCCATTCAATTTATACAGAAATAAGCAAAATTTTTGTTTTTAAAACAAGATTGCCGCCAAAACAGTAAGTTGACAAACATCATTTCCTTTTTCCTTTTCTCGCTAATTGTCTGCGCCTTTCCAAGGTACTTGTTACAACTGTAACGAGATGGAGTACTGTGCTAACCAATGCACGAAACCTAAGCGTGAGCGTGCGCATATGGTTGATGAGGATGGTATGCCTCTGATTGCAATGATAACCGAGGAAGCGGCTATGATTGAAGAAGTCAACACGATGGGTGAAAACCCAAAAGGATGGAACCCGCCATGTTTGTGGAGACAAGGCTCTTTTCTCTACATTCAAGGAAGCGTCGGGTGAAGAAAAGCTTTATATGGTAAATAAAGCTACCGCAAGCATCAAGGGGGAAGGAACTGTCATCCTGAAGATGACATCTGGCAAGGAGCTCACCTTGACCCAAGTGCTTTATGTCCCAGAGATACGGAAGAATCTTGTGTTGGGATGGATGCTCAACAAGTTTGGATTTCGTCTAGTATTTGAATCGGACAATTTTGTCTTGTCTAGACGTGGTACTTTTATCAGAAAGGGTTATGCCCTAAATGGATTGTTTAAAATGAATGTAATGGTTGTGAACCAAAACAAAAATATGAATGAAAATTCTATTTCTACTTACATGATGGAGTCTTCTAATGTTTGGCATGGTACACTAGGACATGTAAATTTTAATTCATTACGATGGTTAATTAAATTAAATTTGATACCAACATTCCATATTGAGTCCGATCACAAATGCGAGACATGTGTCGAATCCAAACTTACGAGATCATCGTTTAAATCGGTTGAACGAATAACCGAACCCCTTGATTTAATTCATACCGATGTGTGTGATTTAAAAGTGGTTCCCACGCGTGGAGGAAATAAGTACTTCATCACGGTTATTGATGATTGTAAGAAATATTGCTATGTGTATTTACTAAAGAGTAAAGACGAAGCAATAGAAAAGTTTATCTTGTACAAAAACAAAGTTGAGAATCAACTTAAAAAGAAGATAAAAGCTTTGAGAAGCGATCGAGGAGGTGAATATCCTTTTGCGGATTTATGCGCAAAAAGTGGCATTGTACATGAGTGTACACCTCCTTATTCTCCACAATCAAATGGCGTTGCGGAACGAAATAACCGCACATTGAAAGAGATGATGAACGCCATGTTGATAAGTTCAGGAGTGAACCGAGAAATGTGGGGGGACGCCATTCTCTCAGCAAACTATCTTTTAAACAAGATACCTTTGAAAAATAGGGACGAAACTCCATATGAGTTATGAAGAAAAAGGAAGCCTTCATACAAATAATACAAATACTTGAAAGTGTGGGGGTGCCTAGCTAAGGTGATTGTACCACCTCCTAAGGCTCTTAGGATAGGACCTAAAACTTTTGATTGTATTTTCATAGGATATGCACATCAAAGTAATGCACATCGTTTTCTTGTATATGAGTCCAAGAATCTCGATGTACACAAACACACTATCATCGAGGCTAACCCTAACATTGTCTCATATGTTGAGAATGTGTTTCCTATGTTAGGACAAACACATGCCCCTTCATCAAGAGCGGTTGATGAAGCAGGTCCAAGTTCATCTACATGGTTAGATGAAGCAGGTCCTAGTTTATCTACGAGGTTAGATGAAAGACATGAACGACCCGAGGTCGAGGATGGTGAGCTTAGATGAAGTAAACGAAAAAGGGTTGAAAAATCCTTTGGTCGAGACTTCATGAGCTACATGGTTGAGGGTGAGCCCAATACCTATCGCGAGGCGGTTACCTCCGCAGAAGGACCTCAATGGCAAGAAGCAATTAAGAATGAAATTGATTTTATATTGCAAAATCATACTTGGGAGTTAGTAGATCTTCCACCTGGTTGTAAACCACTTGGACATCGTTGGATATTCAAAAGGAAGATGAAAGCCGACGAAAGTATTGATAAATACAAGGTAAGGTTAGTAATCAAAGGATTTAGACAAAAGGAGGGTCTAGACTACTTTGATACTTACTCGCCTGTGACGCGAATAACCTCTATACGTTTGGTTCTTGCAATTGCGGCTCAAAGAAATTTGGAAGTTCACCAAATGGATGTAAAGACCGCATTTCTAAACGGTGATTTAGAAGAAGAAATTTACATGGAACAACCTGAAGGTTTTTCCACCCCAGGAAACGAGGGTAAAGTATGTAAATTGGTCAAGTCTTTGTATAGCTTGAAGCAAGCTCCAAAACAATGGCGCCAAAAGTTTGATCATGTCATGACTGATAATGGTTTCAAAATAATTGAGTGCGACAAGTGTGTTTATTTTAAAGACACACCAAGGGGTTATGTAATTTTATGTCTTTATGTGGATGATATACTTATCATTGGGAGTGATGATAACATGATCAACTCAACAAAGACATGTTGAAAGCGAGGTTTGACATGAAAGACATGGGTCTCGCGGATGTGATTCTTAGAGTAAAAATCACTAGAACCCAAAATGGTCTTGTAATGAGTCAATCTCACTACGTGGACAAGATCCTTGGGAAATTCAATTCGGACGATACGAGTATAGCTCGAACTCCAATTGATAATACCCAACGCCTAAGGAAGAATAGATGCGAGAGTGTTGCTCAGTTAGAGTACTCAAGGATCATTGGGAGTCTCATGTATCTAATGACATGTACTAGACCCGACTTAGCGTATGCTGTGAGCAGGCTAAGTAGATACACCAGTAATCCGTGCACGGAACATTTGAAAGCTATCACGATGGTGCTCAGATACATAAGATACACCAGAGACTATGGATTGCATTATACCCATGATCCAACAGTGATCGAAGGATCCACTGACGCGAACTGGATATCGGATATAAAAGATCATAGATCGACAAGTGGATATGTGTTTACATTTGCGGGAGCAGCTATAGCTTGGAAGTCTTCCAAGCAAACTATTATAGCTAGATCCACGATGGAATCCGAGTTCGTCGCTTTAGATAAAAGCAAGGAAGAGGCGAAGTGGCTACGTCAATTTGTGGAAGATATTCCAAGATGGCTAAAGCCGTTGACGGCGATCTGCATACATTGTGACAATCTATCCACGCTTGTTAGAGCACAAAGCGCGATGTACAATGGCAGATCAAGGAACATTCGACGTAGACACAACACGGTACGACAACTTATCTCAACGGGTGTTATCTCAGTTGAATATGTGAGGTCAAAGGAGAACATTGCAGACCCGTTAACAAAAGGCTTAAGCAAAGATAAGGTGTATAGGTTGTCAAGAGGAATGGGACTAAAGCCCATAGATGAAGGGAATATGAGGGAAACCTAACCTAGTTGACTGGAGATCCCAAGATCTAGGTTCAATAGGCCAACTTAATCATAAACCCAAAGGGAGTCACTGTGGGGGTGTGCCCCAAAATTCATAAAGGGAGTTATGTACTTTCTAGTCCATTCCAATCAGTGACATGAAATAAAGGTTAAGCATGTTGAGGTTAAGGATTTTGAAAAAAATCCAAAATTAACCATGATGCTTTTAATGATTCAGAGGAATCACCTATGTTAGAGAGAAGTGGGGTCGCTTCGAATGGATTAGTGGGGAGGCGCAAATCCTAGAGTTCTCGCAGAACCAGGAAAGTGTTCCATGACCATAAACGGACACAACCATGAGGACTTGACTCGACTAGGGAGAGTATTGTGTGAATATATATTGTCGCCTACATAAATGGGGGATTGTTCAAAGACATCGCGTCTACAAGACCCTAGGAGGCTAAGTATGCTTCACAAAAGAAGGTTCAAAGGTTACACCTACCTATCTTGCAATACTCAACTGTTGAACGTGTATCATTGAAACTTGATAGATCGATTTCTATTCATGTGGGGGATTGTTGGAAATTTGTGAAAATAGCATTTTTTCACAAATATAGGAAAATGATTTTTTCCTATTTTGAACTAGAAATAAATATAATAAAATGCGCGGCTTTTATATATTTATTTGTGGGTTTATGTTCTATGTCGGAAGTGCTTCGCAACGAACTAAACCACGTCCAAAACGGAGCTAAGACAAATGAGATATCGATGCTCAAAGTTTGGTGTTTGAAACTTGAATGCTGAAAAAAGTGGGAAAGTAGCACCTTGTCCCATATCGGATGAGAGATGAAACTTAAAGGGGTATTTAAGTGGAAACTCTCCATACTTATTGTTTCATGGAAGCACTCACTAAGTGTACTCGCGAAGGGTGCGGAGCACCCTAACTCGCACTCGCACACGCGCGTGGCGTGGGCGATGAGGCGCAATGTGACGCTTTGATGGCGCACTTTGCACTTCGCATCGCCGCTTGCGAGCCGCCTTTGTATGTTTGACCACGTGCGCATGGCGGATCACAGAGGCTGCAAGGACCAAGTGGTGAAGTGGCGTGCAGGTTCAAGGCGCGTGACGTGGCAGTCTGCGCGCGAGTACACATGGCACACGCGCGCATGGATCTGAGTTAGTGTGGCGCGCACGCGCAGAAGCTTCTAGCAGCAGTTAATGCTGTGCAGTTACAATTCAGCAGTTGAAACTGACGAGTCAATGCGTTTGACTGAGAATTAAATGACGAATTAAAGTGCATTGAATACGTTTAATGCAGTTTAGTTCTCCCACTTAATTCCTTTTTCAGTTTCGACTTGGACCTGCAGTATAAATAGGAGGTTCCTGTTGCAGATTGAAGACACCAAATTCACCAACAACATTACAATCTTCTTCCTCTGAATTCTTCTTCTTTTTCAAGCTTCAGGTACAAATTCTGGTTGGAGTCAAGACCGGTAATGCAACTGCTTCGGGCTGTTGTATCCTGGAAACAAACGTGTTCTCCTGGGAGACACGAAATTTGTTTTAACGGACTCGTGTCTAACACGATCCTCAGCCAAGAACACCAGTTCTGTTAGAATTTTCTGTTCTTGTTTTTCCTTTTTCAGTTGTAATTGTATTTTAAATTTTAGCTTCATCCTATATTGTTCAGTAATTCTGTTAATAAAGAATTTTATTTAAATTTTACACGAACGGATTCCTACAAAAGGAACATAACAAAGATGGTCAAAACAAACAACTCAATTACCATTCCAGTATACAAGTGTCTCAATCCAGGACAACTATCAAGAAGTTTAAGGACTTGTTTAGATCGCTAAAAACTTTTCAACTCCAAGTGTGTCACATTCGGAAAGATGGGCGGAAGTAAACATGGAGGGATCTTCAACACAATATAGAGTCACGGTTGGTGCAAGAGAATAATAAACATTCAGCGCTAACTAACTAACTAACAAACAACAAATGAAATCAATAAGAAGGAAACTTTCTATTCTAATTGACAATGATTTAACTCCACTTATTCCCTTTATAAGCTCACCCCAAAGATAAATGGATTATGTGATCAAACAAAATACATGCCTCAACTAGGGACAACACATCTTCCATTACTAAAAATCTAAAATCGAACACAATTCTCAACCAAGAAATAGGTATTCAAGATTAGGGACATTCAAAACAACTTTGTTGATAGCTTGTGAACGTGGCAATATTACTTTCAATCGTTTCAAAGTTGGAACATTGAATATGTACTCTTGCCCACCGCAGTGAGATAATAATCCGAATGATAACTTTTAAGCATTGAGCAGCTACCACTTATGAGTTTAAATGAATTTACAAAAGGTTGTCCCGAAAAGACGGAATCAAGGTTTGTGAGAAACGTCCAAATGTACCACCATCCTCAGGACAAGATGCTAGTTTGCACTGCAAATTTGGAAGGAATTAAAGAGAAATGTGTGAACGAATCTCTTCCAGCAAACTACTAAGCCTGTCAACATTCCTGAGACTCATTGTTTAGCTTCTTTACGTCCTAACAATTATAAACACAAAAGTTCGAAATCACCATAAGTCAAAATATCCAATTGGTTGTTAACAATCACAACACTCAAGCAAAATCCACATTAGTTTCCAAGTAAAAGGTGTTAAATTTCAGATTTTTGAATACTAAACATTCGATCAAGAACAGGCTCCTGTATATAATGTTGAATTACACGAAGGGAAAATGTTACAGAATAGTAACCAAGTTTTAAAAGTGTTTTAATTAGGTCACTCGTATTGTTTTTGTCCCAATTAGATAAACATTCAAATTGAGCCATGTCCTTTTTTCCATATGTAAAGAAAAAAAATGAAGTATAAGATGCTGGGGTCAGATTATTTTAATATATGAAATTAAATTTATTAAAAATAAAAACACTTTAATTACATTAAAAATTAAAAAAAACAAGTTGAAATCATCATCATTCGACGCTAGCATCAAATAAAAGGAAAAAAAAACAAAAATCCACATCACCACGGTTATCTATGAAATAGATGAAAAAACCCTTAATTTTAATGAAAAATGAATGTTGTGGACCTAATTGGAATACTTTTGAAACTTGAGTTACCTAATTGTAACACTTTTAAAACTTGGTTACTATTCTACAAACGTACTAGAATCAATTGAATTTAAGACAACTGCTTTAATCAAAGAACACACTCGGTCTCGGTCGTTGTTTTCATTGATGAGCAAAGAAGACATGATTAGAGGCTTGCAGTTGCCGTCGTTTGGTTTCCCATAGCGTTTTGGTTAGGTGTCTTGTATTTCCTCGGTTTGGAGTTGGACCAACCAAGAGCTAAAGTTCGCTAATATTCAAGACCGAGCCTACAACTAATAAAACTTACTTGGGCAGACTCGGGTCAGTCAGGTCACTAGAGGTTCTCGAGTTATTTGTTAAATTCTCAAGATTACAAAAATATTTCAACGTTTCTAACATTAAATTTTCTAGGTATTCAATATAGTATATATTAGTTATCTCAGAAGCTTAAAATCTCTCTCTTGTTCATAATAATCAATACCCAGCCTCTTTCTTAAGTGTTTAACAACTCTCATTACATAAAAAAAAAAAAAAAATAGATGTAGGATATATATATATATATATATATATATATATATATATATATATATATATATATATATAGAGGATGGTTCAAATGAAAACCACTTTTATTGTGAAAACTCTAAAACTAACTAAAAAAAGCCTAAAAAACACACACAATTTTTCTTTTTTCAATTTTTCTAAAAAAATCGCTGGTTTTTATGTATAAAAAAAATTTCAAAAGAAAAAAATTTGTAGTACACATGTGTAATAATACACATGTGTAGTACACATACACATGTGTAGTATTACACATGTGCACTACACAAATTCTTTTTTTTTTTGAAAATTTTTTTTATATATAAAAAAACCTGCGAAATTTGGTTGGCAAAAAAAAATTGTGTGTTTTTTTGGCTTTTTTTAGTTAGTTTTCGAGTTTTCACAATAACTAGTGGCTTTCATTTGAACCTTCCCCTATATATAGAGCCGCTAAAATGAAAACCACCTCCAGTTATAAGAACCGCGAGAACCACTCTCAACCAATCAGAAAAAGGGGTATTTTGGTCATTTACCCCAAATATCAAATCTACCTCTCTCTTCATTTAAAGCCCTGACTTTATATATTACCTCTCTCCTCTCTCGTCTCAAATTTACTCTCCTCTCTCATCTCACACATACAAACCCTCTCCTCCTTTCAAGATCTGCCAAGCACCTCCTTTCAAGATCTGCCAAGCTCATGGGGGTGCCGACTGTCGGCGATGGAACCACCTAAACATCCCCTGTACACCTCTCTTTCTGCCGGTGATGAAACCCACCTATTCCTCTTCTGCCGGCGATGAAACCCACCTTCTTCACACTGCCGCCGCCACCCCTGTTTCTCTTTCTCACACTCGTTCAACACCGGCACACCCTCCCCATGTTTCTCTGTCTCTCACACTCGTTCACACTCGGTGTAGAGAGAGAGTCCGAGGAGAGAGAAGGGGAGTCCGAGGAGAGAGAAAGAGGATGGAGGCGGTGGCGTTGCAGCGGCGGCGGTGTCGTTGCATCGGCGACGTTGGCGTTGCAGCTCCGACAGAGGAAGAGGACGGTGGCGTTGAAGGCGATTGTTCGTTATTTTCTTTTCTACTTTTGCGATTGAACAGGTAATAGTGTTAAAAAAGTTGGGTTTTTTTTTCTTTTGCGATTGATCGTTATTTTCTTTTCTACTTTTACAGAGAAAGAGGATGGTGGGTTTGGTTGCACATATGTTGAAGGTTCGGTGGGTTTTGGTGTTGAAAAAGTTTAGGTTTTTTTTTTCTACTTGAAGATTGGGTTTTTTTTTCTGCTTAAAGTTGGGGTTTTCCCTTGGTTAAAGTTGCAAAAGGGCAATGGATTTTATAAGTTTACTAGTTTAAAATTGAATATGTTTCGTCATGCTGTTGTTTTTGTCTTGAATTACATGTGTTTCACATGATGATTTTGTGCTTATTGGTACCATTTGATGGTTGGAAGGCAGGGGTTGTGTATAAAATAGTGGTTGAAGTGGATGTTGTCTGGTAATTTTTGGCCTGTGTTCTTGATTTTTCTGGTGATTTTTTATCAGTGAACCATGTGGGTTTGATCTGCTAGATTGGGCGGCGATGATGCAAAAAAAAAAAATAAAAAAAAACCTAGATTTTGATGACGATGGCGCGGCAAGGATGGTGGAGGGTAGGTTTTTGAACATGCAACCCCACTTTGCAGCCTTTTTGATTATCGGAAAATCTGAGCCAAACCATTTTTTTTACGAGATACACTTTGTTTTGATGTTGTTGGTTTTTTTTCACTAGTCGATGACGATAACAATCTATCTGAGACACCTACCGAGTTTGCGTTTTCTGGGTGCGTTCGTGTTGCGTAAAAAAAATTTTGTAAAAAAAATGTTAAACCGTAAACTTTTTAACGTAAAAAGTTTAACGTAAAACGTAAAACGTAAAAACGTAAACTTTTTTAACGTAAAAATGTAAAACGTAAAACGAAAAAACGTAAAACGTAAAAAGTTTTACGTAAAACGTAAAAAGTTTAACGTAAATCGTAAAACGTAAAAAACTTTAGCGTAAAACGTAAAAAGTAAAAAGTTTTTCGTAAAACGTAAAAAGTAAATTTTTTTACGTAAAACGTAAAAAGTTTAAAAAGTGTAGCGCAAAACGTAAAAATTTTAACGCCGCGTTAAAACGGGATGTAAAAACGGCGCTTTTAAAAAAACGCCGCTTGAAAATGCCGAGCGTAAAAAACGGCGTGAAAAAACGACGCGTTAAAAAGCCGGGCGTAAAAACGGCGTGCAAAACCGGCGCGCAAAATAATTTGTCTTGTTAAAATTCTGAAATTAAAAATGGTTTTTAATAAAAAAAATTAAGTTTAAAATATAAAAAGTAATATAATAAAACAAAAAGTAATAAAAAGTAATAAAGACTAAAAGATAAAAAAAGTAATTTTACTAAATTACCCTTTTGGATTAAAAAATTAAAAACATAATAAGACAAAAACTATTTAATATTAATATTAACTACTTTTAATCTCATCCATTGATCTTGAAGATCTAATGGTTAGGAACTGGTTCTCGAGGTTCTTACAACTGGAGGTGGTTTTCATTTTAGCGGTCCCCTATATATATATATATATATATATATATATATATATATATATATATATATATATATATATATATATAGGGGAAGGTTCATTTGAGAATGAGAAGAAATTTAATGTAAGAAGAAAAAGAAGAAAGAGTATACTAGTAAAATACTATTTCATTTATAACTCATATCATTAATTTTAAACTCTTTAATTAATTAGTCAACTAATCATTAATTATCCTACATATAATATACAAAACCTACACATATCAAAATTTTCCTACATATACCTTACACATTATAGAATTTTATCCTACACTGTCGAAATTTATCCTACACACCTCGAAATATATCCTACACAACTCATAACTTATCCTACACAACTAGTAATTTATTTTACACTTTAAATTAAGTTGTTTTTTTAATTTTGACAAACTATATATTTTGAAAAGGAGTTACAAATTTAATTTAATTAGTTATTAAAAGGGAATAATACAAATTAATGATTTTTGTAAATTTACCAATATACCCTTATATTAAAATTAAATGCAGATATTAAATGAAGTAAAATGAAGCATTTTTATTGGTTGAAACTTCTTTTTTTTTCTTCTTACAAAAAAATTCTTCTCATTTGAACTCTCCATTATATATATATATATATATATATATATATAGAGAGAGAGAGAGAGAGGAAAATCATGGTTTGAATTTAAATAAATTTATGTATTTAAAGGTTTAAAATTAGATTATATTTGAAGCACTTGAACTTTGCGAACACGTGTAGGAACATCATCTAAGCAACCTGTGAGTACATAGTCCCCACTTTTATATTTTTCAAATGTTTTGGGATGATTCATATGTGGCTAATGTTTAATGAGTTTTTAAAACAACATATATGGTTTATATATACAATAAGCTTTCAAAATGTGGGAAACTCGGTGGTGCTTCATTCATAACAAGGGTACGTTCATTAACTTTGGCCAAGCCGACTGGTAATATGTTGTGGTACCATAGGATTGACAATCTCATTTCCAAATTTCCTGGTGTTGGTGGGGAAGTTTGGGGTACGACAAAAACTGTGCATTTGACAAACCCTTTAGAGGTTTGTCCGGCGAGTCAACATAGGCTTGAATCTATTCACTATATGACCACACTTGTTTACATAAAACGAAACTATTGGTTTAAACATGACGATTGGTTTATACAAAACATGATGATTGGTTTATACAAAACATGACGGTTGGTTTATACAAAACATGACGATTGGGTTATACACAACATGACGATTGGTTTATACACAACATGACGAATGGTTTATACAAAACAAGACGGTTGGTTTTCAAATATATATGTAAACTATACAATTTACGAGAAAACAATTGGTTACTTACACGATTTTACAAGGAAACGTTTTTATCAAATTTCATGACTACAAGGTTTACTCTAAAATACCAACTTTCATAGTTGGTAAAACATATTGTAATACCAAACACTTTTGGTACAAATTTGGTTACAAGGGTTTTACTCATCGACTCCCATAGTCGGACGAAGTATTGCAATACAAATTCATAGCCATGAATTTGACCACAAAACCTATGTTACTCACCAACATTTATTGTTGACTGTCTTTTCACATATGTTTCAGGTACAAATCTTTGATGCTTTTACAAGTATGCCATGCGTAGGAAAGGACTTGGGCCTTAGTCTTGCTTAAAATTAAAGAACACTTGTTTGTATTTGTTTATATTTCAAAAGATAATGTAATTCAGTAATTCAATAAAACATAAACTTTAGTACTATGTGTTGTGAACAATTCGTAACGTAACTCCCAAATGTTTCCGCCACGGGTTGTTTTATGCGGTCGGGGTGTTACACCAAACACCCCCTAAATTAAGAAACTGTATAACTTTCCTCCCTATAATCGCAATCATCAAGCACAAAATCAGGGATTCTCTCTCTTTACCACCCTAATCCGCCATTAAGCACTCCTCTGGCCACCGCAAAAAAAAAAAAAAAAAAAAACCCTAAACTCCTTCTATGGACATCCATGACTTCTTTCTTACCATGATAATACATATGTAAAACATCATGTGTTAACGTATGGGTTTCAAGTCAAGGTGTTTAAAACAATATGGAAACACAGTATTGCGAATCAAGATACGGTGTTTTAAAATATGGAATAAATACTATTCAAGTCATGGTGTTTAAAAATTTAGAAGGATTGTATACGATTTAAGACATGGTGTTTTAACAAATAGAATGTGACGACGGGCCTAATTGGTAGCCCAACATAACCCGTCTTGGGCTTCTGTCGCCTGGGCCCAATTAACAAGCCCACTCCTCTTATCCTCTCTCAAAAGTATCTACGATAATACAAAATGAGCGGGAAAATAAGGAGGATCCAAGGGGAACACAGAGGTTATTAAATGCTTGATTGATGAGGAAGAGAAAGTCACCGGAAAGGAAGTACATCAAGCTAGCCGCATGAAATGAAGCCTCTGATCCTGCCGTTGAGGCTCAGACACGTGTCTGAGTTTCCCAAGGATATGAAGAAGCTACTAGATCGATCAGTGGGACTCCCCAAGAGAGATAAGTCACTCTCTTTATATAAGGAAGGTAAGGAAACTCAATGGGCACAAGAGGAAGCCTCACTAAATGCTCGGTAACTTCATTTACTCCGACAACCTCGTATAAGCATTTACTCCTGCATAATCACTTACACACACAAGAATCCACACCAAGGAGAATGTTCCGGCGATAGTATCCGTCGGAGCAAGCTTCTCATTATTTCCGGCAAGTTTACTTACTCTCACGCCGGAGCTTGGTTACGGATCCCCCTCCTGGGCCCTCCGTAACGAGGCTAATGGTTTTCTTTCTTGTAGGACAAAGACGGCAGGAATCTTGTGACGTAAACGAGACCCTTCGATCGTCATCAGTGACTCGAGGACTCGACATTGGCGCCATCTGTGGGACCTGTCAGCCTGATAGTCTCACTCAGAACCACACCGACGTTACAAGAAGACCCTGTCTGATAGGACACCATGGCCACACCGTCTCCCAGTTCTCAGATCATCAAAACGGTACAAGCCACCAACGACGCAGTCATGATAGAAGACATCACACATGAGGAAGAGAACGAGAACAGGGTGGGAGCCTCGGAGAATAGAAGTGCAATCACCCCGGACTTCGTGGCCATGCACAAGGAAGAGCTTAAAAAACAGCTCGAAGATCTAGAAAGGCAAGAAAAGCTGTAAAGTCTCAAGGCCAGGTTCTCCTTTAACACCCCATCAAGTAAAGAGGCCGCTAGCCTACAAAACAAAAACGGCGATGCTGATTCTCTGGAGACCTTCATAACGTCCTTGAGACAGATGACATCAGAGGAAAGAGAAGAACTGATAAGGGGAAAGGGCCAGAAAGGTAAGGGAAAGGAAAGCCAAGACAACAACGGGTTAGACCAACCCTATTTGCCTCGAGACCTTGCTAAAATCTCAAAGTTTACCAAAAGGATGGCTGAGGCACCCATGTCTCCAAAGCTCAAGATGCCTATGGACTTCGACATATATGATGGGACGAAAGACCCAGAAGATCACCTGCATGCCTTCAAGGGAGCAGGACAAGTGGGGCAATGGCCTATGCCCACTTGGTGTCAGATGTTTGCCGAGATCGTAACGGAGGGAGCAAGGCTCTAGTTCGAAAGCCTCCCTCCTGGGGGGGATAGACAGTTACGAAGAACTGAGTGAGAAGTTCCTGAGAAACTTCAGTTAACAAAGAAAGGTGATCATAAATCCCAATGAAGTCATGCAAATACGACAACGAGAGGGTGGACCAGTATATGGAGAGGTTTGTAAAAAAGAGCATGAACATCAAGGACGTCCCTAAGGTAATGAAGATCAGCAGCTTCATCAATGGGTTAAAACACACCCAGTTATGCTAAAAGTTAGGGGAGGAGTTCCCATCTACGTTTGACAACCTCATGGATCGAGTTAGAGCTGTTGTCAGGGGAAAAGATACGGTCAGCAAGGCCAATGAAATGGATGTTCCAACTCTGTCACACCCCGATTTCCACGTGTCACCGGTGGGCCCGGTGTGGGGTACAGTGACGTAGTTGGCGTCGTCATAGACAAACAACACAATATAATAATGCACAGCGGAAGCAGAATAGATACATTTCAACTTTTAAATAAATTGCAATAACAACTATCACAGTAGTTGAAACGGATCCAGAGGCGGATCAAATAAAAATAAGATAAAATTGTTCAACAGTTATTTGTCGTCCGAGCTTGCGAGACTATAGTGGACGCTCTTAGGAAACAGCCAGCCTATTTCGTATAGTACCTGCACTTAACCTTTTGGGAAAAATACGTCAGTTTACACTGGTAAATACAAATCGACTGACTCATTTTGAAAATGATTGAAAATTCATTTAAATGCACAAGGCATAAATATTTTTATTAACTTGGGATATTTATGCAATATAAACTTGTGAACGAATTACATGCACTCGTATCTTTGGTGGCCCGGGATCTGCTGTCCGGGCTAAAGATTAAATGACACACCACATGAAAGAGTTATACACGCCGAGTGTACGCCTACACCCCGTGCTCTGGTCGTGGCCATCTCGTAAGATAATGCCAAGGATATCCGGGACACGGTCAATAACCCCCCAAAGCCTAAAGTAAGACAAGACTGTTTAAACGAGTCGCACAAGCTATTCAAGACTGTACACCCATAAGGTGCAGGACTTGTGCGCCCGATCAAGCGGTATTTTAAATACCGTACCCCAAGCCCGTATAGGGAAAATAAGTCAAAATGTAATTACCTGAGCAAGTATGTAACACAATCGGTAAGTGTGGTAGCTTTTACTGGGCCTCCTAATCTGGAACAAAGGTTTATAATTAACCTATTAGATTCCTAACGGGTCTTTTATTTAAGCCTAAGCTTTGACCGGTTAGTTTTAAGGACGATACGGTACAAGCACACGATTAAGCGAAAGACCGGATAGAATGTGATTTAGACCTGACAAGTTTGAATACTTGTATAATATGGGTATACTAAATACATTCTGGATTTTGAGATAAAAATGATAACGTTTGACCCGTTTTGGTCAATTTACGCAAACTAGTTACGTAAACCGAACCGAACGCAAAAAGGGCGTTACGGGTAGCCAAAAGAGTCAAATGCAAGTTCCCTGAGATAATATGCTTTAAATATGATATAACATCAGTAAGTTATGTTCTATATTGCACGGAATACTTTTAAACTCAATTTATGCCTTAGAAGGGCATTTTGGTCATTTAAAAGATGAGTTTCGGGTCTGGTTTAACAGTAAATATACTCCATTTAACATATTATATCAGTAGGGTATGACCCATATACCAAACTTAACATTTAAAAATCAAACTATGCACCGTAGGGGTATTTTAGTAATTTCACAAGGGCTAAAACTGCCAAAACTGGAAACCTGAGTTCATATACTTATACTTACTGTTATTATATGAAAATATACTAATTACATCAGTAGGTATAAGTCCTATATGTTTAAAATGAGTATAACGCTTACTATGCGCTAAAAATGCTTAAAATGTGATTTAACGCCGTTTCCGGGTTTTCATAATAAATCTGAGATTTTTATATTTCCAGAATACTTAAAATAATTTATTTAACATATAAAATCAGTAGGAAAAGGTTTCGGGTCAAAAGAATGCATAAAACTCATTTTATGGCCTAAACGGTCAAAACCGACATAAACCGAAATAACTAGGCGATCTAAGATACGACCAGCCAAAAATTAAATAAAAATCATCTAAAATCCCAAAATATTATATAACATCAGTGGGTAAAAAGTTTTGTATCAAAACGTGGCCAGAAATGGGTTATACGCGAAAAGGGCCGTTTATGTAACTTAAGAACATAGTTTTACGCTAATGGCCATAACTTAAAATCTGGACCACCAACTGATCCGAAATTTTCGGTGCAAGTTTATATATTAGAAATAAAGATTTCTACTCTTTCACTTTTCTAAAAATCACGTTTTATATCAAAAAGGGCAAAATAGTCAACTTTTAAGCATAATCGGAAACATGCAATTGAACCGGCTAAACATAGACTCAAGCAACAAAATTTCCAGAGAGTTTTACCAAAATAAAAAGTGGTCAAAAATACTCTCCAATACAGATCTCAAACATGCATGTACGAATCCGAATCGATAGTCTACGAAATAGTCGTTTTACAAGACTTTCGGTTCCGATTCGTATCTATACTAAAGATTTGTCGAGTTGATCATGGTAAAACACATTCTTATATTCATAATAAAGCTATCTATGATGATCAAACAGATTGCATGTCATTTACATTACCATTCAAGCTTATTTTTGCAAAAATCACTTCTGTTGACTTTTTAGAAACACGTTTGACTCGACAATTAGCATGCATGTAGTGGGAATCAGAGATTACCCTTTGGAGGGTTTGTTTCCCACATAAATACCAACATATATCTGGTTTCAATTTGAGAAATGACTGAGTAAAACTCGTTTAATCAGAAAGTCAAGGTATATGAACAATCAGTTTGACTTTTACTAATAATCAATGCAAGAACGAATTAAGGACTAAATTAGAAGCTTACAAAGGTCCTATTGATGCTTAGTGAACACTAGGATGCTGCCTTGTCGTTCAAATATGCTCCAGAATGCCTTGAGAGCTTTTGCAAGTCTTGGGTGTTCTTGTTCACAATTGTAAATGTCAAGGGAATGAACTTTTGATCAATTTAAAGCTGAATTCAGGTGTTGGGAGGAGGTTACTGTTGCACCAGGCATGCAAGGATGCTTATTGGAGCAATTGGAGGTGGAATGAGCTGGTTACAACTTAAAATTCGGACCAAATATGCAAAAATCCCGAATTTCTGATGCTGGTAGTCCCACGCGGCCTGCTTGGGTCAGTCCAGGCGGGTCGCCTAACCTGCTGATCAGCCAACAACTTTCAAACATTGACAGCTTTGGTCCCTGAACTTGTACGCGATGATTCGGCTGCTTATTTTGACTCGTAAACCCCCAAAC
The DNA here is from genome assembly GCF_002127325.2 of Helianthus annuus. Lineage (NCBI taxonomy): Eukaryota > Viridiplantae > Streptophyta > Magnoliopsida > Asterales > Asteraceae > Helianthus > Helianthus annuus. The sequence goes on along the minus strand of NC_035449.2, from coordinate 163,830,688 downwards.
TTGGTTTTTAAGAACCTTGGGACATTTACCAACATGGTAATGTCCCCGGATAACTTTGCGCTCAACCGAAAAGCCATGAAATTCGACGTTGACGCTTTTAACCCCTCAAGTACGGTTTTGGCCATAACTTTCTCATACGTTGACGAAACTTCACGAAATTTTAACCACATATTCTAGTGGGTATATTTTAGCTTCCCAAAGCTTCGGGTCTGCCAAAAGTTCACTCAGAGGTATAAATTAAACATGTTGACACTTTTGGCCCCTATAGTTTGTAATTCCTCACTTTTGTGCAATTTCCGCGTCGTATGATCCATGAACCATCCGTTTAAGGTTATGAACATTATGTAGGGTTATCATAGAGTCTATTTATCCATTGTTGACACTTTGGACCCTTACGTTCCATAGTTTTCACCGTTTGTCACTTTTAGTCCCTCTAAAGTTTGTTTTCACATACCGGAACCTTATGACACGTGTCAAGACATTATTGGACAAAATTTTTCGAGGTGTTACATCCTCACCCCCTTAAAAGAAATCTCGACCTCGAGATTTACTGAAACAAATGGGGATATTTCTCTTGCATCGTGGATTCCACTTCCCACGTGTATTCGGGACCTCTACGGGCATCCCATTTGACCTTAACAATAGGCACGTGCTTCCTTCGAAGCTTCTTTACCTGTCGATCCTCAATCGACAAAGGTTTTTCCACAAATTTCAGACTTTCGTCTATGTGTATATCTGTATGCGGTATAACCAGTGATTCGTCAGCGAAACACTTCTTCAAGTTACAGATGTGGAACACATTGTGAATAGCACTAAGCTCTTCAGGCAAGTTTAACTTATAAGCGACTGACCCGACACGTTCGATAATCTCGAAAGGTCCTATATATCTCGGGCTTAGCTTGCCTTTCTTTCCAAATCGCATCACACCCTTCCAGGGCGATACTTTAAGCAATACCTTATCACCTACATCAAAGTGAAAGTCTTTGCGCTTAGGATCCGCATAACTTTTCTGCCTATCCCTGGCAGCTTTCAAACGATCGCGAATCTGAACGATCTTGTCTGTCGTCTCAAAGGCGATATCTGGTCCTGACAGTTGGACTTCTCCAACTTCTGCCCAACAAATGGGTGATCTACACTTTCTACCGTATAGGGCCTCAAAAGGCGCAGCCTTTATGCTGGAATGGTAGCTATTGTTGTAGGAGAATTCAATCAGTGGTAGGTTCTTATCCCAACTACCACCCAAGTCGATCGCACATGCACGAAGCATGTCTTCCAAAGTTTGAATAGTACGCTCACTCTGACCATCAGTCTGAGGATGATAAGCCGTACTAAAATTCAAACGAGTGCCCAACGATTGTTGGAAACTCTTCCAAAAATGCGACGTATATCTAGGATCTCTATCGGAGATAATAGATATAGGTATACCATGCAACGCTACAATCTTATCGACGTATAATTGAGCTAACATATCAGAGCTATACGTCTCCTTGATGGGTAGAAAATGAGCTGACTTAGTCAGTCTATCTACTATGACCCATATGGTATCATTTCCCTTTTTCGTCTTCGGCAACTTGGTGATGAAATCCATTGTCACCATTTCCCATTTCCACTTGGGAATTTCAGGTTGTTGAAGCAAACCTGACGGCTTCTGATGCTCGGCCTTGACTTGCGCACAAGTCAAGCATTTAGCTACATGCTCAGCTACTGACTTTTTCAAACCAATCCACCAGTAGTTTGCTTTCAAATCCTGGTACATCTTATCAGCTCCAGGATGAACGGAATATTTAGAGCTGTGGGCTTCCTGGAGGATAACATCCCGAAGTCCTCCATAAACTGGAACCCATATTCGTCCGTTTAGTCGTAGCATTCCATCTTTGTCGTAGGATAACTGCTCCTCAGTTACTCCTAACTTTTCTGCAGGATAGTTAGCTTCCAACACAGCTTCTTTCTGTGCAGCTAACACCCTTTCATTCAAATTATTTCTTATTTCAATGCGCTTGGCATTGATTCTGATCGGTTTCACCCTTTCCTTTCTGCTTAAGGCGTCGGCAACTACATTTGCCTTGCCTGGATGGTATCGTATCTCGCAGTCGTAATCGTTTAGAGTTTCCATCCATCGCCTTTGACGCATGTTCAATTCCTTCTGATTGAACAAGTGTTGAAGACTCTTGTGATCCGAATAAATTATACACTTGGTTCCGTATAAGTAATGTCTCCATAGTTTCAAAGCAAATACAACAGCACCCAATTCCAAATCGTGGGTGGTGTAGTTCTTCTCATGCACCTTGAGCTGTCGAGAAGCGTAGGCAATGACTTTGCCTCTCTGCATGAGCACACAGCCCATACCAGTGTGCGATGCATCGCAATACACTATGAAATCTTCTATGCCATCGGGCAGTGTCAACACTGGTGCGTTGCTCAACTTCTTCTTCAGGATGTCGAAGGATTCCTGCTGCTTAGGGCCCCAATCAAACTTAATCTTCTTACGAGTCAACGAGGTTAGGGGCGCAGCAATCCTCGAAAAGTTCTCGATAAATCGCCTATAGTATCCTGCCAATCCGAGGAAACTGCGAATCTCGGTAGGAGTCTTCGGCTCCTGCCAGTTCATGACTGCTTCTACTTTAGCGGGATCTACTTGGATACCACGCTCGCTTACTACATGTCCAAGGAATTGGACTTCTCGAAGCCAAAATTCACACTTCGAAAATTTGGCATAAAGCTTCTCTTGATGCAGAAGTTTGAGAATACAACGAAGGTGTTTCTCATGGTCAGCTTGGCTCTTCGAGTAGATAAGGATGTCATCAATAAAGACGATGACGAATTTATCTAGATAAGGCTTGCAGACGCGATTCATGAGATCCATGAACGCGGCTGGTGCGTTTGTGAGCCCAAACGGCATCACTAGGAACTCGTAATGTCCATAACGAGTCCTAAACGCTATCTTGTGTACGTCTTCCTCCTTGACCTTCAACTGATGATATCCTGACCTTAGGTCAATCTTGGAGAAATAGCTTGCTCCTTGCAACTGATCGAACAGATCGTCGATCCTGGGTAACGGATATCTATTCTTGATAGTGACCTTGTTAAGCTCACGATAATCGATGCACAGACGCATCGATCCATCCTTCTTTTAACGAATAAGATTGGCGCTCCCCAAGGAGATGAGCTAGGTCTAATAAAACCTTTAGCTAACAAATCATCCAACTGCGTCCTCAACTCCTTCATCTCCGTTGGTGCCAATCTATATGGTGCTCTTGCTACAGGTGCAGCGCCTGGAATGATGTCTATCCGAAACTCCACTTGCCTATCCGGTGGCAAACCGGGTAGTTCTTCAGGAAATACTTCAGGGTATTCCGAGATAACAGGAATATCTTCAATCTTCGGCTTCGGCTCATCAATGGTAACTTGTGCCACATAAATGACACATCCTTTCTGCATGCATCTGGATGCCTTGAGCATGGACACTTGCTCAGGCAATCCATGCTGGGTATCTCCTTGAATAGTGAGTGACTCACCAGACGGAGTCTTCACTACTACTTTCTTTCTGTTGCACAGAATCTGGGCTTGGTTACTCGACAACCAATCCATGCCTATCACTATGTCGAATCCAGCTAGCTTAAAGGGAAGCAAGGATAACGGGAAAGAATGATTCCTAATGGATATAACACATCCATCTAGAACAGTCGAGGCGGTTTCTATGGTTCCATCGGCTAATTCCACCTCATATTTCACGCTTAAGGTTTTAACAGGAAGGTTTAACCATTTACAAAACTTATCATCTACAAACGACTTATCGGCTCCTGAATCAAACAAGACTCTAGCAAAAACATCATTTACAAGAAACGTACCCGTAATGACGTTATCGTCAAGAACTGCCTCCTTGGCGTCCATTCTGAAGACTCTCGCATTAGTCTTCTTTCCGTCATCGGCTTTCTTTGCATTCTTTGGGCAGTTTGGCCGGATATGCCCTTTCTCGTTGCAACCAAAACAAGTTGCATCCTTCATTTTCTTGCAATCCACAGCTTTATGATCTGTGGACTTGCAGATTCCACATCGCCTTTCCTGAGACTGGGATTTAGACTCCTGCCTGCATCTCCTAAAATGATGCCTCCTACAAACCTTGCATCTGGGTTTTTCACCCGACTGATCTCCTTTCTTGAATCCCGACCCTTTCCTATGGTCGTTGTTTCCCTTGTGTCGTTTCTCAGATCTTCGTGAGGTGTCATCCTCACGTTTCCTCTTGTTTTCCTCTGAGCTCTTCATAGCTCTAAGTCTGACGACATCTTGAGTGAGGGAGAGGGATAGATCAGCTACGGATCTAAATGTCGTAGGCCTCGAAGCCTTGACGCTTGCCTTTATCTCCGGTGCCAGACCCCCAATAAATCGAGCAATCTTTCGCGGCTCCGGGGTCACCAGATAAGGCACTAATCGAGATAAAGTGTTGAACGTAGTAAGATACGCTTGACAATCGAGGTTCTTCATAACCAGAGATACGAAATCCGATTCGATTCTTTCGACCTCATGCTGGTGGCAGAAATTCTCCTTGATCAGTGCTACAAACTGATCCCAGGTCATGCTATACAGAGCGGCCTTACCGGCAGCTTGCAGAAGTGACTTCCACCATGCTAACACATCTCCCTTGAACGACTGGGACACGTACTTCACGACGTCCCTATCAGCACACCCGCTGATATCAACCACAGTATCCATCTCATCAATCCACGTCATGCAATCCACGGCTCCTTTTTCCCCAGTAAAATCCATGGGTTTGCAAGATACGAAATACTTGTACGTACAGGACTTGCTGTGCGTATCATGCTTCAGCTTGACTTCTTGCTTTGGGATGCTGCTGTGGTTGGAGGAGTGATTATCATCCTCATCTTTCTTTGGCTCACTCTTTTTAGAAGGTGGCTTACTATGAGCCTCAGAATGAGTCTTGGGCTTTACGTGCGTTACTGTTCGGGTCCTACTCCGAGTACCGCTAGATTCTCTGAATTGCCTATCCATAGCTTTGGCAACAGCGTTATCTATTAGAGCTTGCAATTCTTCACCAGTTACGTGAATCCTGGTATTATCTGGGTGCTCCCCAGAATGACTGTTGGTTTCCTCCGATTTGGCCATTGTAGCTTTAAGCTACAATAAAGGACAAGGTCTTATTTAGAAACCTAAACAGTATTATCGTTCTAGACGATTTATTAACCATGGTATTAAGAACCTTAACAGTTAATTTAATAAATTTCATTCAGGCTCTTATTAGCAATCAAGGAATGAAAAAATATATATTGGCATCATAGGCCTAGTCACTACGGACAGCTACTAAATTGTAAATTTAGATTTTTATAGGATTATAAATTGTATAATTAAACAAATAATCCTTTACTAGACAGAGAGTCATAAACCACAACTGCCACTATATGACATAGTCATAACCCGTAGGTATCAAGTCATTAATAGACTTGTATACAGATATAATCTGTAGATAATTTATTAAAAAGGGTGGCTTGTGTGATTTTTCAGATCACGCTTAGCCAGGAATGTTAACATGTTTTCAGATGTTAACAGGGAGTTGAATCTTTTCAACCAGGTTTTACCATCATGGCCAGGCCTGTTAATAAGGCATTCAAGCTAGGTTATACCTTACTAAGATTCTTATAAAATGGCAAATCAAATAAAAATTGATATTTTCCATTATTTAAATATTAAATTCATGCACATAAATAAAATGAGAAATTCAAATTAACCATTTCAAATTTTAAATAAAGTAACTAGTACATCTTTGCCCTAAACGGGACTTTAATTCAAATAACATGAATAACATGCCTGCGCAGGGGCTAAACAAATAATAACAACAACAAACAAAATAAAATAAACCCACGCAGGGGTTAACAGAACAACATACCCACGCAGGGGTAGAATAAAGGAGACATATACCCACGCAGGGGTAGAGTACAGGAATAGATGTCCACGCAGGGACACGAGTAAATGAGATAACAATCAAAGGATTCAATGATCCTTCTTACTCTTACCCTTGAGCAAATCAAACATCTTCTTGAACATGCCATCGTTGCGTCGGCGATCAGCTCGCATCTCATGTTGCAAATCACGTCGTACATTGTTTATTCCTTGCAGGATTTCCTGAACCTGCGGCGGCGACATCATAGGTGCCGGCGGTGGTGGCTGGTACTGCTGTGGCTGTGATGGCTGCTGGTAGCCCTGCGGTGGGAAGCCAAAAGCTGATGGTCCCATAGCCCAGGGACCTCCAAATGTACTCTCCTGGTTGAGAGGGTTGTAGCCTGAGGCTAACCAATAGGGATCTCCCGTATAATCATAACCGGGAGGAGAAGTTGGCTCAAACGGGTTGAACTGCGCTGCGCTGGCGTAAGCCGGAATCGGCTCTCCGAAGTTCTGCGGCGGTAGAGGCGGGATCGGTGCAGAAGTGACCTCCGAAACGGGATGCGGAGACTCCCCCATCTCGGACTCCTCATGAAGAGGTGAGTAGCGGCTGCTACCAATGTGTGGAGGGGTACCGATGCGAATCCCTCCTCGCGTAGACATACGCGCATTCCTCCGTGGCCTCTGAGGCGGAGGAGGCAAAACTGGTGGTGGCGGTGGCGACGGAGTGATCACGTCGCGCCAGAGGGCCTCAGATAGGTCCTGCTGCAAGGGCGGCTGCTGAAGCTGCTGCTGCTGAGAGTGGTGCTGCGAGTGCACCGGCGAACCATGGCGAGACTGGAGCATCGGAGAGTTGTGGCGGCTGGGGGTGTTATACCAATCGTGCTGCCGAAACCTCTCCTGAAAGCTGTCCACACCATTGAAGGGTGATCCCCTAAATGGTGACCCATCCGATATTTCGATGGGATGGTTGGGCGTACCTGACGGTGGCAGTGAAGGGTCTGTGTCCTCGTCAACTTCCATCTCGTGACCACCAGAGAAGTGGTCTTCCGGTCCTAGTGGGTTATGACCCACTGGCTCATCCAAGAAAGCGTCAGGGTTGTATAGGCCCTGATAAGCTGGTGCTGGGTAGTGGTGAGGTGACTGATGAAGAGGTATATAAGATCCATGGGAACCATGGGGCCCATTCTCCGAGTGGTGCCCAAATGATTGGGGTAGTGATGGCGAAGTGCTCGCAGATACCGAGTGCCTGGCTGGCTCGGCAAATGATCTCCAAAGATCGTTGGCTGCGGTGTTGTGCGAAGCTGATGGAGCTCGCCTGTGTGAGGGTCCTGCCTCATGATCGTGCGATGTGGCGAATCCTCCTCGTCCTCGCATACGTGGCGGCATGATGAACCTGTCAAAAATTAAACAAGTTGCACAACAAAATATATAAGACAAAGCTAATAATAAAAATAATGATAAAATAAACGAAATGTCGAACATTTCCTAAGTTCATTGTCTAGACTCGAAAATCGAGGATTGTGCAATTGTGTAACTGAGATTAAACACAAAAGACTAGTGTTTAATTCACTCAGCGTTGGCTCTGATACCAACCTGTCACACCCCGATTTCCACGTGTCACCGGTGGGCCCGGTGTGGGGTACAGTGACGTAGTTGGCGTCGTCATAGACAAACAACACAATATAATAATGCACAGCGGAAGCAGAATAGATACATTTCAACTTTTAAATAAATTGCAATAACAACTATCACAGTAGTTGAAACGGATCCACAGGCGGATCAAATAAAAATAAGATAAAATTGTTCAACAGTTTTTTGTCGTCCGAGCTTGCGAGACTATAGTGGACGCTCTTAGGAAACAGCCAGCCTATTTCGTATAGTACCTGCACTTAACCTTTTGGGAAAAATACGTCAGTTTACACTGGTAAATACAAATCGACTGACTCATTTTGAAAATGATTGAAAATTGATTTGAATGCACAAGGCATAAATATTTTTATTAACTTGGGATATTTATGCAATATAAACTTGTGAACGAATTACATGCACTCGTATCTTTGGTGGCCCGGGATCTGCTGTCCGGGCTAAAGATTAAATGACACACCACATGAAAGAGTTATACACGCCGAGTGTACGCCTACACCCCGTGCTCTGGTCGTGGCCATCTCGTAAGATAATGCCAAGGATATCCGGGACACGGTCAATAACCCCCCAAAGCCTAAAGTAAGACAAGACTGTTTAAACGAGTCGCACAAGCTATTCAAGACTGTACACCCATAAGGTGCAGGACTTGTGCGCCCGATCAAGCGGTATTTTAAATACCGTACCCCAAGCCCGTATAGGGAAAATAAGTCAAAATGTATTTACCTGAGCAAGTATGTAACACAATCGGTAAGTGTGGTAGCTTTTACTGGGCCTCCTAATCTGGAACAAAGGTTTATAATTAACCTATTAGATTCCTAACGGGTCTTTTATTTAAGCCTAAGCTTTGACCGGTTAGTTTTAAGGACGATACGGTACAATCGCACGATTAAGCGAAAGACCGGATAGAATGTGATTTAGACCCGACAAGTTTGAATACTTGTATAATATGGGTATACTAAATACAATCTGGATTTTGAGATAAAAATGATAACGTTTGACCCGTTTCGGTCAATTTACGCAAACTAGTTACGTAAACCGAACCGAACGCAAAAAGGGCGTTACGGGTAGCCAAAAGAGTCAAATGCAAGTTCCCTGAGATAATATGCTTTAAATATGATATAACATCAGTAAGTTATGTTCTATATTTCCCGGAATACTTTTAAACTCAATTTATGCCTTAGAAGGGCATTTTGGTCATTTAAAAGATTATAAAAGAGTCATATTAGAAATCTGAGTTTCGGGTCTGGTTTATACAGTAAATATACTCCATTTAACATATTATATCAGTAGGGTATGACCCATATACCAAACTTAACATTTAAAAATCAAACTATGCACCGTAGGGGTATTTTAGTAATTTCACAAGGGCTAAAACTGCCAAAACTGGAAACCTGAGTTCATATACTTATACTTACTGTTATTATATGAAAATATACTAATTACATCAGTAGGTATAAGTCCTATATGTTTAAAATGAGTATAACGCTTACTATGCGCTAAAAATGCTTAAAATGTGATTTAACGCCGTTTCCGGGTTTTCATAATAAATCTGAGATTTTTATATTTCCAGAATACTTAAAATAATTTATTTAACATATAAAATCAGTAGGAAAAGGTTTCGGGTCAAAAGAATGCATAAAACTCATTTTATGGCCTAAACGGTCAAAACCGACATAAACCGAAATAACTAGGCGATCTAAGATACGACCAGCCAAAAATTAAATAAAAATCATCTAAAATCCCAAAATATTATATAACATCAGTGGGTAAAAAGTTTTGTATCAAAACATGGCCAGAAATGGGTTATACGCGAAAAGGGCCGTTTATGTAACTTAAGAACATAGTTTTACGCTAATGGCCATAACTCAAAATCTGGACCACCAACTGATCCGAAATTTTCGGTGCAAGTTTATATATTAGAAATAAAGATTTCTACTCTTTCACTTTTCTAAAAATCACGTTTTATATCAAAAAGGGCAAAATAGTCAACTTTTAAGCATAATCGGAAACATGCAATTGAACCGGCTAAACATAGACTCAAGCAACAAAATTTCCAGAGAGTTTTACCAAAATAAAAAGTGGTCAAAAATACTCTCCAATACAGATCTCAAACATGCATGTACGAATCCGAATCGATAGTCTACGAAATAGTCGTTTTACAAGACTTTCGGTTCCGATTCGTATCTATACTAAAGATTTGTCGAGTTGATCATGGTAAAACACATTCTTATATTCATAATAAAGCTATCTATGATGATCAAACAGATTGCATGTCATTTACATTACCATTCAAGCTTATTTTTGCAAAAATCACTTCTGTTGACTTTTTAGAAACACGTTTGACTCGACAATTAGCATGCATGTAGTGGGAATCAGAGATTACCCTTTGGAGGGTTTGTTTCCCACATAAATACCAACATATATCTGGTTTCAATTTGAGAAATGACTGAGTAAAACTCGTTTAATCAGAAAGTCAAGGTATATGAACAATCAGTTTGACTTTTACTAATAATCAATGCAAGAACGAATTAAGGACTAAATTAGAAGCTTACAAAGGTCCTATTGATGCTTAGTGAACACTAGGATGCTGCCTTGTCGTTCAGATATGCTCCAGAATGCCTTGAGAGCTTTTGCAAGTCTTGGGTGTTCTTGTTCACAATTGTAAATGTCAAGGGAATGAACTTTTGATCAATTTAAAGCTGAATTCAGGTGTTGGGAGGAGGTTACTGTTGCACTAGGCATGCAAGGATGCTTATTGGAGCAATTGGAGGTGGAATGAGCTGGTTACAACTTAAAATTCGGACCAAATATGCAAAAATCCCGAATTTCTGATGCTGGTAGTCCCACGCGGCCCGCTTGGGTCAGTCCAGGCGGGTCGCCTGACCTGCTGATCAGCCAACAACTTTCAAACATTGACAGCTTTGGTCCCTGAACTTGTACGCGATGATTCGGCTGCTTATTTTGACTCGTAAACCCCCAAACTTGGTTTTTAAGAACCTTGGGACATTTACCAACATGGTAATGTCCCCGGATAACTTTGCGCTCAACCGAAAAGCCATGAAATTCGACGTTGACGCTTTTAACCCCTCAAGTACGGTTTTGGCCATAACTTTCTCATACGTTGACGAAACTTCACGAAATTTTAACCACATATTCTAGTGGGTATATTTTAGCTTCCCAAAGCTTCGGGTCTGCCAAAAGTTCACTCAGAGGTATAAATTAAACATGTTGACACTTTTGGCCCCTATAGTTTGTAATTCCTCACTTTTGTGCAATTTCCGCGTCGTATGATCCATGAACCATCCGTTTAAGGTTATGAACATTATGTAGGGTTATCATAGAGTCTATTTATCCATTGTTGACACTTTGGACCCTTACGTTCCGTAGTTTTCACCGTTTGTCACTTTTAGTCCCTCTAAAGTTTGTTTTCACATACCGGAACCTTATGACACGTGTCAAGACATTATTGGACGAAATTTTTCGAGGTGTTACAAACTCGGAGAGCCAATCCCGCATTAAAACCTCAGGAAAAAGGTACTCCCTATACCCGAAAACCAACTTTAGATAAAATGCAGCATGACAGGGTGAAACCAATGTATTCCCCCTATAGATCTCGGAGTAGGGGACTAGCACCCTATTCCGACAGCTTCACCCCCCTCACCAAGAACCCAAGAGAGATATTGGCTATGGAAAGGGTCAAGAGCTTTTTCCCTAAGCCTCCTCAATAAAGTCGGGGCTGAAAGCCCAGCTAAACAAATATTGCGACTTCCACAAAGGTTATGGCCACAAGACCGATGACTGCATGTATTTGAAGAGAGAAATAGAGGCAGCAGTAAAAACGGGCAAACTGGCACACTTAGTCAAAGAAATCAAGGAGGAGGGAGAAAGGAAAGGAAGGGACGCAAAAGGAGGGGAACCAGAAAGGGGATATGTTGATATGATCAGAAGGAGAGATGAGTGCGATCCTACCAGATGTGTCAAGGCTAGGGTATTGGGTCCCCCGGACTGCATGAGAGCCCCCATACTGATGCCACGTCTTGAGGACCCTGAGGTACAGAGGCTCCCTCTCAATATCTCGCAGTCATAGCCGGTCACAGGGTGGCTCGGATACATGTGGATGGGGGGAGTGGGGTCGAGGTAATTTATGAACATTGTTTCCTAAGGTTTGATAGAGATATAAGAGATAGATTGGAGGAAGACTCGATTCCCCTGGTAGGTTTGAACAACAGTATATTCCACCCCCTGGGAAAGATTAGACTCAAATTTACGGTCGGAGTAGGAGACCGGGTCCAGACCATAACCCTCACCTTCACTGTAGTTTGGGAACCCTCTAAATACAATGCAATCCTAGGCAAGCCGAGCATCGGGGATTTACAGGCTCAGGCCTCAACCCCCCATGGAGCACTGGTGTTTCAAACCTCCAGGGGTTTAGCCTGGGTAAAGTCTTCTTGTGAAGTAGTATCTTCAGTCTCGGAAGAGGAGGTGGTAAAGAAAGCCCAGAAAGAAGGAATCGAAGAAGGGGCCCTCTGTGACAGGTTTCCAGAGCAAACAATAAAGGTAGGAAGCCACCTCAGTGACAATTGTAAAAGTGCTCTCAAGGAGCTTCTACTCCTCAACATAGATGTCTTTGCATTCCAACACGGAGATATGACCGGAATCCCGAGGAGCCTAACCGAGCATAAGCTCAACACTTATAGCTGGATACAACCGATCAAGCAGAAGAAACAGAGCATGGGCCCAAGCAAGAGAAGCGCTGCATGTGAGGAGACAAGGAAGTTGCTTAGGGCTGGAATAGTGAGAGAAGTCAAGTACCCCTAATGGATTGCTAACCCCATTATGGTCAAAAAGAAAGATGGAGGATGGAGGATGTGCATAGACTAGCAAGATCTGAACAAAGCATGCCCCAAGGACTGCTATCCCCTTTCGGAGATAGACATCCAGGTAGACTCCCTGGCTCAGTATCCATTGAAATGTTTTCTTGACGCGTACAAAGGGTACCACCAGATTCAAATGTCGCTAGAGGACGAGGAGAAGACCGCATTCATAATGGATGAGGGAACCTTTTGTTACACCAAGATGCCCTTCGGGCCAAAAAACGCAGGAGCCACATACAAAAGGTTCATGAACACCCTATTCAGAGATCAACGGGGAAGAAACCTGGAGGTGTATGTTGACGACATTGTCATAAAAAGCCTCACAGAGATGGCCATGTTGGAAGACATAGTTGAAACCATCCGAACCATGCAAGATGTGAACATGAAACTAAACCCCGGGAAGTGCTGCTTCGGGGTGGAGGAAGGAAAGTTTTTAGGGGTAGTCGTTACCAACGGGGGAATCAAGGCAAACACAGAAAAACCCAAGCAGTAGCTGAAATGCGGTCCCCCAGGTTCTTGAAAGACATTCAGCCTCTGAACGGGAGGCTATAGCCCTTAACCGTTTCTTGTCCAAAGTGGCTGACAGAACCCTACCCTTCATGAAGTTCCTGAAGGACTGCCTCCAGGCGAACAAATTCAAATGGACCCTAGAAGCTGAGGAAGCCTTCCGGGAAATGAAAGACCACATCTGCCAGCTCCCGACCTTGGCTATCCCCGTCCTGGGGGAGGAACTGCTCTTGTACTTGTCTACATCCAAAACGACGATCAGTGCAATGATGATGGTAGAAAGGGAGGAGAAACAAATCCCTATATACTTCATTAGCAGGACCCTCAAAGGTCCGGAGGAACGTTACATGCCACTGGAGAAGCTAACCCTGGCGCTTGTCTTCGCCTCTCGGAGGCTCCGGAGGTATTCACAAGCCCATAAGATTGTACTGTTGACGGACCAACCACTCCAAAAAGTCCTAAGGAGACCAGAACACTCTGGTCGGCTGGTCAAATGGGCCGTCGAACTAGGAGAACACGCCGTAGAATACAGGGCAAGAACTGCCACAAAAGGATAAGTACTGGCAGACTTCTTGGCAGAAGTTCCTCGAGAAGAAGAAAAGGAGCTCCTCAAATGGAAAAAAACTTGGAGGAAGAAGAGAAAAGAAGGAGGACGAAGCAATATGGAAGTTTTTAACAGACGTGGCTTCAAGCGAAGAAGGAAACGGGGCAAGGATCACACTGATCAACCCCGAGGGAGTCGAACTAACATACGCCATCAGGCTGGACTTTGAGAACACTAATAACACAGCAGAATATAAGGCCCTCCTAGAAGGAGTGAGGTTAACAAAAAAGATGAAGGCAAGGCATGTCGAAGCCAACACCGATTCCCAGCTAGGAGTCAAACAATATCACGGGGAATACGAAACAAAGGACAACTCCATGGCCCAGTATGTAGATCGAGTGAAGAAGTTGGCCGGCACCTTCAACACCTTCAAGCTTGAGTACATTTCCCGAGGGAAGAACAGGAAATCCGATGCTCTAAGCAAACTAGCCTCTGTGGCCTTCAACCACCTGGCAAGAGAAGTAAAGGTGGAAGTCCTAACCTCCCCCTCCATCGTGATGGAGGAAGTAGCAATGGTCGACAACACTCAAGAAACCTGGATGACACCTATCCTGAAGTTCCTCAGGGACGAGACCATCCTAGAAGGAGAATGGACGGCCCGCAAGGTGAGGGTAAGGGCCTTACAGTACGAATTGATAGATGGAGAACTCTACCAAAGGTCATACTTGGGCCCATCCTTAAAATGCCTCAACGAGGAGGAGGCCAAGTATGTGATACGGGAGATATACGAAGGAATTTGTGGCATGCACCCAGGGCCAAGAACAGTGGTAGCCAAAGCAATGAATGCAGGGTTCTGTTGGCACATAATGTACGAGATGACATCGGAGGAAATTAAGAGGTGTGATAACTTTCAAGTTCATTCTCACATGACGCACCGCCACAAACATCCCATGATACCGGTCTCAACATCTTGGCAATTACAGAAGTGGGCCATAGACATCATCGGACCATTCCTAGAAGGACCGGGAGGGATCAAGTACGTTGTGGTTGCCAATGATTACTTCACAAAGTGGATCGAGGCAAGGCCCCTGGCCAAGATCACGGGAGAACAAATGAAGCGGTTCATCCTTGACAACATCATATACAGGTTTGGGGTACCAATGGAACTGGTGAGTGAAAACGGGGTACAATTCGCGGGTAAGCCCTTCAAGCCATGGTGTGAACAAATGCACATTCGTCAAATTTTTACTTCAATCACCCATACCCAGAGTAATGGTCTGGTGGAAAGAGCAAATCAAAGTGTAATCAGGGGAATGAAAGGAAGGTTGGGCCGGAAACAGAAGGGATGGTTGGAAGAGCTCCCTTTCGTTCTATGGGCTTACCGGACCACCGCCAAGGTTTGCAATGGGGAAACCCCCTTCAGCCTAACCTATGGAACCGAAGCTGTCATCCCCGCCGAGATCGGATCACGTACAGCGAGGATGAGGCTACGTGTAACAACCCGACTTTGTTAGTCAAACTCAAAGTACAAGTCAAAGTCAAAGTCAAGACATAACATTATTCAGATCTGTCTTTTCTCACTTAATTATTGCTTAACTAACTAAATTACATTTATTATCGCACGCTAAATGCTATTTACAATGATTGATACTATTTAAACGCGCTTTATCGCAATATTACTACCGCTATCTCAATGAAAACACAAACTCGAAACGCGGATGTTTATGTTAGGTTTATGACTGTTATTGTGTGTGTGCTGCTATGTGCTCTACTTGTGTGTGCTTTCTACATATGTTTTGGGAAGTTATTCTAAAACGCAAACGCAACTCTATCGCATCGCAACTCGAAATGCAGATTTGTTTTTTTAGTTTGGAGTAGTTATGTTATTTGTGTAACTAGTTGTTAAATATCGTATGGTTATCTAATCGCATCGCTTACTCACAACTCGCTTAAACGCAACGCAACGCTCAACGCACGAAACAAAAGATGGAAAACCAACTCGCACAAGCTATCCGATCGAACGACCAACCGATCGAATGATCATCCGACCAGATGATCATCCAACCGGATGATCATCCGACCAGATGACCATCCGATCAGATGGCCATCCGATCGAACGACTATCCGACCCACGTAACTTTCCACCGCGTTTCACCCTCTCACCTATAAGTACCCCTCCTGTCACATCAACTGTTCATTGATGTGACAGCTCTGTTCGACCCACGCACTGTCAGGCTCTTTCCCCTCGATTCCTGGCGATTCTTGTAATTTTCATTTTAAATCTTGTACTTCTATCATCTCCACCAACTTTCTCATCATCTTCTCCATCAAATCACTACTTTTCACCATGAAATCGCCTGATTTGGGCTACTTTAGGGTGACGTCATCACAAGTTCTTATGAACATTGAAGTATGGCATCATCTCATCAAAGTTAGTCCAGATCTAAAGGATTTCAACACTGTTTTACACAGATCTCAACAAGTTTTCAAGAATAATCAACTGTTTCAAACTTTTCTTCAACATTCTTCACTTTTTACCCGAAAATCGATGGAATCCAGACTCATTTAGGCTCTCTACTCATTCTCTAGTAGAGAACCGGGCTGAGAATGGATTTCTATCGAAGAAGACGACTGATTCATGGGTTGAACATGAAACTTCATCTCGAACAGTTGGGTCTGATCGAATGGAGTGATCCCATCCGATCGACTGAGCTGGACTTGGTGCGGGTTCGTTGTTTGACATGTTGTCGCGCCGTCTCGGTTAAACCGCAAAAAAATTTCAACCTAACTGATTTTACAAAGTTCACAAAACATCGGGTTGCTCGATCGAAAATCCGTCCGATCAGATGACCATCCGATCGAACGACTATTCGACCAGGTGACTTGCCTTTACAAGCTCAATACTTAATCAATTTTCAAAACCTCAAAGAATATCAGATTTCCACTCGAATTGCCATCCGATCGAATGGCTATCCATTCGGATGACCATCCAACCAGATGACTTGACATTTAGAAACTTCAAAGTTTCAAAACGTTTTACAAACACACTCCTCCAATCGAATGACTAGCCGGCCGAATGGTCATCCGTCCGGACGGTCATCTGACCGACTCATGATCCTATCACTTAACTCACCTAACGCACTATTACACGATGTTCAACGCTTACACTATCGTTCACTGTTCAGGCTAATCTCCAAGCGCTCCCTTCAATCCAAGGAAGTGTTTATTTACTAAACACGCTCTGTGAGTATACTCGAACCCATTTTCCTTTAACGCACTTTGGGTGTTACATACGTTTATTATATCAAATCACATTGAACACACAACGCAAACACTTTTAAAGCTAACCGCTCTCGCATGTTATACGTGACTCGATGAATGCTTGTATGTTATGTTTACACATTGATTGTTGTCTACATGCCTTAGCAACGATAGTACTATAGTTTGGACTCATCACCTGTTTATTCAGGGGTTTTTAAGGTTATTTACTTCACGTATTCACAGTGGTGAACATGTGTTGCGCACTCTACAACTCGCAGTCATTGGAATTGATAGTATATTTGTCGATAACTTACTAGATTCGCACCCCACGTGACACATGCTAGTTATGCGAAAACGCTTTCGCTATACTATATGCTATTAAACTTGTGTACTCACCTTTACACTCTGTGTATTGACTTTATTTTAACATATGTGACAGGTGTTTAGGATTCTATGTTTGTTGATCTTTGTGGAATCAAGCTAGGGGAGTCTAGAAACAAACCAAATAAAATCTGAGTTGTCGGAACAATTTGTTTGTCTTTGAGAACAATGTATGTAATAACAATTTATACTCTATATGTTTATGGTATCGGATGTGAACGTTAAATATATTGTCACTAATAGTGTTATGGATTCTCTTGGACAATCTTTTTCGCTCAGTACCTCGCCCCGATGATTCCGTCATCGGTTTGGGTGTGACAGATTGGTATCAGAGCCATAACTATAGGGAATTAGGAAAGACTCGACCTAGTCTGGGTCAAATTCTTAGAATTGACCTAGTCTATAGTCTAAGTACCAACAGACCGCCTTGTTTGAACCTAGTATGGGTTCTGCATGAGCCTATTTTTGTTACTCTCTTGAAACTCGCAAACATACTACACCCTTTCGGCCTTTCCTAAGGAAGAACACTACTACTTAGCCTTTCCTAAGGCTAGCAACACACACGATTTTTGAAGACACTCGCATAACACAATTGAGCGATTTTGTTGAGAATAGGTGTGAAAACCGAGAACTCTCGATAAGATTACTCGCTCGACGCGCACTTTTACTATAAACACGAGAATTTGGGTGAGTCAGGAGTGAAATCCATATCTCGACAAAAATTCTCCATCCCTATCTTGTGGCGTTGCCACACTTACAGGATCAACATCGTTAAGTTAGGGGTGAAACCCATATCTTAATGACTAGTTCCACTCTTTACTTTGGTTTTACAAAACTCTCCCCAAAGTCTCGATGGATTCCAACGACTCAATTCGCGCAGTAACCAAAGGGAACAGTGCCGTTCACCGGATATCGGTGAGAGAAAACACAGTCTATTAGGCCAAAGCGCGTATTCGAAGTCCTTGAGAATAGTCGAATCACTTTGGGTAGTCGTTGTCTCAACACCCAAACACTCTATTTTCGATTCTAAGCTCGCAACCGATAATTATTTTGAATTATCGCTTTTTTGTGTTTTAAATTTTCTATTTTATGAGCGGAAAGCGATAAACTGGAAGTCTCCAATGCTATGCCCTCTCCTCATCGCTCATCGCTTTATTAAAACACTCACAACTCGCACAGCTATTTATAGCTCAAAACGCTAACAAATCGCTGAACCCTCGCTACACTAGTCTCTACTCGCACTCGCAACACTCGATCTCATTTCACAGCTTGGAAAGGTAGGTGAATACGTGCAAAATATGTTGGTGAATACATGCAAAATATAGCCGAAAATGTGCAAAATATGTGCTTACGTGGACTGCGTGCCTCTGTGCTTATGTGCTTACGTGCTTATGTGGAATATGTGCCTACGTGTTAGACGTGTTCCTGATGCTTTACCTAGTAATAATGAGTATGTTGGTTTGGAGAGATTCGATTATATCCCTTCTAAATCTCATGACAATGTCTGCAGTAGACAATGTCTTCCCTTGGTTCTCACGCACGCCGCAATGCTCAGAGAAGCAAAGACAACAAACGCATTTCTTCTCTAGTCACCAAGGAAATGGCCAAAGTCATACCTCAGATCATGAGTGAGATCAACGAGGTGAAAAGCAAGTCCTCTGTCGAATCTAAGAGCGACACGCCTAAATCACCTTTCAGCTTTAAGCAATTCAAGGCCTGTGGCCCTAAAGACTTCACTGGTGAAGATGGGCCCAACGCAATGTTTCAGTGGTTTGACTCGATTGAATTCACTCTTCGTCAAAGCGGATGCCTAGACAACCTCCGCACTGTTAATGCAACTGGAGTTTTTCAGTCCATGGCTCTGGAATGGTGGACTACGGAGCGAAACAGACATGGGAATGACGCAGCCTATGGACTCTATTGGGAGGAACTGAAGGAAGTCATGATGAAAGAATTTTGTCCCCCACATGAACTCCAAAAGCTGGAAAGAAAGTTCTAGAATATCAAGCAAGAAGGTGGCGAGAATGCTGGTCTTACTGCTCACTTTAAACAGCTTAGCACCATCTGTCCTGGACAAGTCTCAACTCTCGACATCACAATCAGGAAATACATTCGCGCTCTGCCTGATTGTGTTGCCGATTTTGTCCAAGCAGCCAAGACTACCACTATTGAGGAAACTTTCCAACTCACCGCTGAGATAAATGACAGGCGAGTTTTGGCTGGTTATTTCAAGACCTCAAGAAAGAATCTCCACCAAGTCACTGCTACTTCTGCTACCCCCGCTACTAAAACCCCCCTCACCTCAAGTTCGAAGTCATCACGTCAAGGACGCAAACGCAAGGGTAACAACAAGAACTGTGCTATCACCGCCGCTCCTCTCACCGCTGTTCCTGCCCAACCTCAGAGCCAGAATCGCCAAGTAGCCGCACGTGTGACCAACGCAGCACCTGCAAAACGTGCGTACACTGGTCCTCACCCTCTATGCCCTACTTATACTTACCACCACCCAGCTGGGATAGCTTGCCGTTTCTGTGTCCACTGCAACCTCGTCAGCAAGCTCAAGTTCAAGCTCCTCCTGCACTGCCAGCTCCACTCCCCGCTCCTCAGGGTAACCAAGCAGCTTCTGCTCCTGCTGCTCATGCACGAGCCTGCTATGCATGTGGTGATCCCAACCACTTTGCAAATGTCTGCCCAAATCGAGTGGTGAAACAAGAGCCGTAGCAGCCACCACAGCAGCAACAACATCAACAGCATCAGCAACATCAACAAGCAGCCCATGGAAGAACATTCAACATCAATGTCTGCTAGGGTCAAACTGATAACAATGTTGTCAATGGTACGCTTCTTGTCAATGATGTTTATGCTTCGTGTTTATTTGATACTGGAGCCGATAATTGTTTTGTGTCATTTGAATTCAAGAAGCTCCTAAACCGTAAACGCGCTAACCTCCCAACGATATTCGACGTAGAAATTGCCACTGGAAGAACCCCCACTGTTAATTCTGTGCTCCGTGATTGTACTCTTGAACTCAACAATCACGTCTTTCCGATCGATCTCATTCCCATGCAACTTAGCAGTTTTGATATCATAGTAGGCATGGATTTTCTTCACGAAAATCGTGCTGAAGTCATCTGTTTCGAAAAGATGATTCGTTTTTCTCTTGCTAATGGCGATCAACTCTGTATTTATGGCGAAGTATCATCAAAGGAACTGAAACTCATGTCGTGCATACAAGCAAGCAAGTACCTCCGAAAGGAATATAAGGCTTTCTTAGCACACATCGTGATAGCGGAGAAAGTAAAGAAAGAGAAGGCAATGGAAAAGGTGCACGTGGGTCGTGATTTTCCTAATGTCTTTCCTGATGATTTACCTGGTTTACCTCCCCTTGTGACATCGATTTTTGTATCGACCTCATTCCTGGAGCTAAGCCTGTCGCCAAAGCCCCATATCGTCTCGCTCCGTCCGAAATGCGTTAACTTTCGAGTCAACTCCAGGAATGACTTGATAAATGCTTCATACGCCCTAGAACATCTCCTTGGGGCGCACCTGTCCTTTTCGTCAAAAAGAAGGATGGATCGTTCCGAATGTGCATCGATTATAGGGAACTCAATAAGCTTACTATCAAGAATCGCTATCCCTTGCCCCGAATCGACGATTTGTTTGATCAACTTCAAGGTGCTACGTGTTTTTCTAAAATTGATCTACGCTCTAGTTATCATCAATTACGAATTCAAGAGGAGGATATCCCTAAAACCGCTTTTCGCACTCACTACGACCATTATGAATTTGTCGTTATGCCCTTTGGACTTACAAACGCACTCGCGATCTTCATGGATTTGATGAACCGCGTGTCTAAACCATTTCTTGATTGCTTTGTCATTGTGTTTATCAACGATATCCTTATCTATTCGAAGTCGAAACCTGAACACGCGGAACATCTACGTTTAGTTCTCGAACTTCTCCAAGGGAATCGCCTCTACGCCAAGTTCTCCAAGTGTGAATTTTGGCTCGAGGAGGTACAATTCGTCGATCATATCGTCAACAGTCAAGATATTCACGTCGACCCCGCAAAGATTGAAGCAGTTAAGAGTTGGATCACATCGAAAACCCCGTCCGAAGTTTGTTCTTTTCTCGGATTGGCGGGTTATTATCGTCGTTTTATCGCTAATTTCTCTAAAATCGCTGTCCTTCTCACCTCTCTGACACATAAAGAGAAGTATTTTGTTTGGGGAACTGAACAAGAGAATGCCTTTCAAACCCTCAAGCGTATGCTTTGCAACGCTCCCGTACTCGCTCTACCCGATGGAAACGACGACTTTGTGGTTTATTGTGATGCCTCTAACCTCGGTCTTGGTTGTGTCCTTATGCAACAAGACAAGGTTATCGCGTATGCGTCTCGTCAACTCAAGGTCCACGAGAAGAACTACAGAACCCACGATCTCGAGCTAGGTGCAGTTGTTTTTGCGCTCAAGATCTGGCGACACTACATATACGGTACTAAGTGTACGGTCTTCACCGACCATAAGAGCCTGCAACACATATTGAACCAGAAGGAACTGAATATGCGCCAACGCAGATAGGTTGAGCTTCTCAACGACTACGATTGTGAGATTAAATACCACCTAGGCAAAGCAAATGTTGTTGCCGATGCTCTTAGCAGATGAAGCTATTTACATAGTGTTCGTAATGTTCAAGCCCAACACGAGCTCGAAGCCCTCATTCGTGACACGCAACACGCTATTTTTCTTGGAAATAAAACGAAGGAAGAATGAGTACTTGGATCCAAAGATCAACTAGTGAATAAACCGAATGGTATCTTTCACTATTACGACCGTATTTAGATTCCAAATCGCAACAACCTTAGGGATATTTTGATGACCGAAGCTCACAAATCCCGATATTCCATTCATCCAGGTGCCGACAAGATGTACCCGGACCTTTGATCCAAGTACTGGTGCCCTGGGATGAAGAAGGATATCGGTCTCTATGTCCCAAAATGCCTGACTTGTTCGAAAGTCAAGGCTGAACATCAACGCCCCTCTTGCTTACTCGAACAACCCGAGATCCCTATGTGGAAATGGGAGAGTATTTCCATGGATTTCATTACTAAACTTCCGTGCACGCCATCAGGTCACGATAGTATTTGGGTTATTGTTGATCGACTTACTAAATCTACCCACTTTTTACCGATACGAGATGACTTTAAGGTAGAACGATTAGCACGAATCTATACCGACGAAGTCATTTGTTGACATGGGACATGATGTGCACAAAATGCAACATATAAATTACATCAATTGTGGCACAAAACTAACCCTTTTTTAGTACTAATGTTGGAAAAAGTGTGCTTTTGTCTTCCTTTTGTATTTTCAGGATTAAATGAGCTCAAATGAACAAAAGAAGCAAAAAGACAGCTAAATCTGACATAAATACAAGAAAAGGAACAAACGTGGCATGCCCGACCTCCCGACAGCATCTTCCCAGGCAAAACAAGAAGACAGAAGACTGAACACGCCCCGTGCTCAGTGAGCATGGGGCCGTGCCCAAGTGTCAATAGAAAAGACAAAGTGGTAGAAGCTTCTATTGCCCACCACGGGGCCGTGCTCAGCGGACACGGGGCTGTGGTCAACTATAAGATTCGCGAAATCCAGGCAAATCTTGATAGTACAGATATGCTTCTGCACACGGGGTCGTGCTCAGCGGACACGGGGGCGTGGTCAACTAATGCAGACAAAAGTGCATTTAATGAAAATGCATTTAATGAAGAAAGAGAGTATGATGGGCACGGGGCCGTGCCCTGTGGACATGGGGCCGTGCCCGAGCTTCTGTTCAGCTTATAAATAGGAGTGCTTGGAGCTCTTGCAACTCATCCCTTGGCACACCACCTCTCTCACACTTCACACACCACCTACCACCATCACAACACCATCATCCACCACCATCATCCATTGTCCATCATAGAGTGTGTGAGTCGTCTCGGGAACCAAGATTGATCGTAAGAGTTCTTGATAATCAAAGGCCATGTTTGCCTAAGTCTCTTACATCACGTGGTGAAGACAAATGTTTAGTGTAATACTTTTTATTTTTAATCTTTTACACTTTTTAATTGTGTAACACCTCGTAAAATCATACCCAATGAAATAAAGACACGTGTCATGTAAGATAAACGTGTCAGGAATCCCGGATCAAGTAAAAGACGTATGGTAGGAGTTAAAATGTCGACATGTTATTAAAATACCCCTGAGCGACAAAATTTTAAATCCCGAGACCTGAAATCATTTATGATAAACATCTGATATACTAAACCGGTTATTCCTAAATGAATAAATTCAATCTATAAAGGAATTGGGTTCTTTAAAATGTTACTACAAGGTTCATAATTAAAATTCTGGTTCCAAGAATTAAACCTCATTTAAATGCATGGCCAACCTTTCCATAAGGATCCAAGTTGTATAAGTGCATGGCTCACATGCAAGGACATGCAAAGTATGGTCAAGTGGCCCCATTTTGTTGCTAAAAGACACAAGATTCGGACTAGGAAAGTTACATGGTTAAAACCTTAAAGTTTTGCAAAAATTTTGCCTTCTGATGAAGGCTTACGGACAGCAAAGAAGATGCCTTACGGTCCGTAAGGATGGTAACTAGGCATTTCAGAAGAAGGTTGGTTACGGACCGCAAAGACAAGATCTTACGGTCCGTAAGAAGGTGCTTACGGTCCGCAAGAGATCTGCTTACGGTCCGTAAGGCAGACGCTGGCAGCAGAAAATGGCAGTTGCCTGTTATATCCGGTTACACCACCTTAGATGGATGGTTTTCGAATTCAGGGGCTCTTGCAAGTGGTTTTGGCATTATAGGGACACCTGAGATGATCTTGCAACACTTGTAGAGTGATTTGGCATGATCTTGTGCATTTAGGTTCACTATATATATGAACTTGAAGTTGCAACATTTTTGTTCATCACTTCAAGCTGATCTCTGGAACTCCCCTAGTCAACAAGCAAGTTCCTTAAAGTTCCTAATCATAATTAGGACTCTTGTAAGTGTCCTTAATCCTTTTTAGTTCAGTTTTGCTTAGTTTATTAGCTTAAAGTCAAACCGTTGTAATTAAGATTTGACTTCATCATTAATCTTAATTTATCCAGTCAAAATTCAAATTGAAAATACCTATGAGTTGGTAATTATGTGGGCAATAAACCCTTAAAAGGGCACCCTCTGATTCCCACTCTAACTAGGTCAATTGTCGAGTCAAAGTTAATCTTAAAAAGTCAACAGAAAGCTAATTTTCAAAATAATGCATAATTAGCAATGTAGAAGCTATGCAACCTGTTTTATCATTTATATAACTTGGTAACTAATGTTAGAACATGTATAAACAAGTTCAACTCGACAATTTTCAGCTTAAGCTCGGTTCGGAACCGAAAGTCGCAAAAGTAGACTTTTGCTTTGACTTTCAGTTCTGACCCATTAGAGCATAGTTTAGAAATGCCTTAGAGCTTATTTAGGACCAGGTTTCATATAAGTATAACCCTCTGTGATTATACAACTTGGTTCATTAGTTATCCGATTCATATGCATATTTTCGTTAAATGCCTAAATGTTGACTATTATGCCCATATGACCTTAAAACCTGAATTTTGAAAATGTAAAAGAGTAGAAACCTTAGTTACTGATTTATAAACTTATACCTAAAATTTGGCATCAATTTGAGGTCTGGATTAAGAGTTATGCTCATTAGCGTAATTAGGAAACTTTTTAGTAATTAAATGGCGTAATTAGCATATAGCCTATCTAAACCCAATTTTTTATACCAAACTTTATACCTACTGATGTAAAATAATATTTTGGGATTTTTGGAAATTTTTATTTATTTTTATGCTGATCGGAACCTAGAGTTCTAAGTTTAATTCGGTGGTTGTCGGTTTTACCCTTTTAAGCTATAAAATGAGTTTTACCAAACCTTTTTCTAATGATCTAATATGATAAATAGAATAGTTTAAGTCTTCTGGAATAGTAAGAATATCAGCTTTCCTTTAAGAACCCGGAAATAGCTCAAAATCGCCATTTTAAGCGTTTTTAAGCATTTTTAGCGCATAGTATGTATTAAAACCATTTTAGATATATAAGACATGATACCTACTGATGTGTTAAGTAAATTTTTTTACTTTAGCAGTTGGCAAAAGTTTTAAACTCAGATTTCCAGATTTGACCTTTAAACCTTAGGTGAAATTACCAAAATGCCCTTTCGGTGCATAGAATGGCTAGAAATGATAAATTTCACATATAGGTTATACCCTACTGATATAACTTAGAAAATTAAGTATTTTTACTGATTACATCAGACCCGAAACTCATAATTATATTTAAACTCTTTTATAACCTTTTAAATGACCAAAATGCTCTTACGGGGCATAATTTGAGTTTAAATTCATTTGGGGTATAATAGAAGATATGTTACTGATGTCACAACATATTTAAGCCATATTGACTTAGGAAACTTGTATATGACTCGGTTGGTTACTCGTTACGCACTTTTCGCGTTCGGATCGGCATTGTAACTAGTTTACATATATTAGCCGAAACGGGTCAAACCATATCGTTTTTGTCTCAAATTCCAGAATATGTTTAAGTTACCCATATTAAACAAGCATGCGAGCTTGTCGGGTCAAAACCACATTCTAAACCGGTCTTCGCCTTACCATGCGTTTGAACTGTGTCTTTTTTTTTTAAAACTAACCGGTCTAAGTCTAAGCTTAATTAAAGACCCGTTAGTATTCTAATAGATTATTAAAAACCTTCATTCCAGATTAGGAGCCCAGTAAACGCTATGTGCACTTGCTGTATTTGAATTATACTTTGCTCAGGTAAATACTCTTAACTTA
Source organism: Helianthus annuus (assembly GCF_002127325.2). NCBI lineage: Eukaryota > Viridiplantae > Streptophyta > Magnoliopsida > Asterales > Asteraceae > Helianthus > Helianthus annuus. The sequence continues at coordinate 163,804,703 of NC_035449.2, read as the reverse complement.
TTTTCCCTATACGGGCTTGGGATACAGTACTATAAGAGTACCGCTTGGTCGGGTGTGTGTAGTCATTTAAATCGGATTGTGATTAATGTATTTGCATGACCCGTTTAATATGTATTATTTGGTGTATGGCTTTTGGGGGTTAAACGACCATGTCCCGGATATCCTTGGCATCATTCAAAGAAATGGCCACGACCTAAGCAAGGGGTGTAGGCGTACACCTGACAGATGCATTATGTAAAAACTGGTATCCCATTTAAAGGAATCAACCTTGTGGCCATTATACATGTGGCGTGTCAGTTAACTTATGTCCGGCCCTACAAACCGGCCCTAATGGATGACAAATGAGTAAAACTGTATACAAGATTATTTTTAAATAATTGTCCCAAGTTATAAAAAAAATATTTTTTCCGAAGTGCATTCAAATCAATTTTCAAACCATTTTCAAAATGAGTCAGTTAAGTTGTATTTACCAGTGTAAACTGACGTATTTTCCAAAAAGGCTAAGTGCAGGTACTAGACGAACTAGGCTGGCTACTCCAGACATCATTACTCAAGTCTCGCAAGCTTTAGATGCCTTTAAAGTCTGTAGAACAGTTTCCTCTTTATTTTGATCCTCCTGTGGATATTACTCAACCATGATGTGATACTTAATATTACACTTTTATTTGGTTGAAATAAAATCTATCTTTTGCTTCCGCTGTGCATTTAAATATTGTGTTGTTTGACTATGATGATATCAACTACGTCACGATACTCCCCACCGGGCCCACCGGTAATACGTGGAAATATTGGGGTGTGACAAATTGGTTTTGTATTAATGACTTTAATTACTAGTTTCTTATGTTGAAGGTGATTCTTCCTTATCGTTTGTCCGTGGTGTCTTGGCATTATTTTACTGTCTATATAAAAAAAAGATTTTCACCATTCATATCTCCACGGTCTATATGGAGGTATGTTGGCTACCTGGTCGGGGGTTAAGGGAACGGTTTGGTAAGAGTCTTGCCATTGTTCAGTGTATAGATCCTGCAAAGGACATGGGTCAAATTTAGTAGGACCTCCTTCAATACCCATCGGTATTGGATGGCGGGGGTCCAAACTCTTTGATCCCCTCATAAGTTAAACTACTATTAAAACTTTAACCCGGCTACTTAGGACTGTATCCCTGCTGACTCAGACTACTTAACCGAGAGTAACGTCACCTTCAAAAGAGGGGCCTACCACATTATGCATTAATAACTTAATTAATTATCTTTCAATAATCCGACCCTTTAGGATTGTATCCTTGCTGACTCAAACTACTGGGTTGAGGGTAACATCACCTTCAAAAGAGGGGCCTACTACAATAACTAAGATAATCTCTTAAACAAGTGCAAAAGTGCGAAAATAGTCAAAGGTTACACTACACACGGGTCGGATCCAAGTGATTCATCTTGTCTATCTGTTTTTATTTTTATTTTTATTTTCAGCATTTTAGTTTTATTTTTCTAGTTTAAAAACCTTTTTTCTAACATTTTGATTTGATTAGACGTTGAGGATAAACAGGTACTAAAAGCTCTTGTGTCCTTGGACGACCTCGGTATCTTACCAACACTATACTACGTCCACGATGGGTGCACTTGCCCATATATGTGTTTAATGTTAGTGAATATCGTGTTTATAAATTTAAAACTTGGCTAAAAAGTGTAAAAAGGGCTTAAAATATACACCTAAATTATATACACACTGACACGCATCAAGTTTTTGGTGCCTTTGCCGGGGACACAAGGATTTTAAGAAAGCTTAAAGTCGACGGCCTAATCAGTTTTTCAAAACGCGCGCACATTTTTTCTGCATTTTAATTTAGTTTGTATTTACAGTAGTCTGAACACGGGCCGTGTTCACTAAACACGGGGCCGTGCTGCATCTTTCTAATAAAACACCCAGATACAGAGTCTGAACATGCGGTCGTGCTCACTGAACACGCCCTCGTGCTCAATAAGACCAGTAACTTTAATTTAAACGCCCAGATACAGACCCTGAACACGGGCCGTGTCCACTGAACACGGGGCCGTGTCCAGCTTCTGTTTCCATCTTTATTTTTATTTTCTGGTCCCGAGACTCTGTTGCGGTCTGCTGAGTGATTGTTATGGATCAATACTCAGGAGGCTACAACTACACCTATGAGGAGGATGATTATATGGGAGACTATTGCACTAATTGTGGTAACCCGCACTCGATACAATATTGTAACTTATTTCAACCGTACACTTCATACAACTATTATGAGGAGCCCAGGTACGAGCCATCGACTTCATACACATCCTATGAAGACCAAAGGTATGAACCTCCTCCCTCATACTCATATTTTGATGAACCAAGGTACAAGCCTTCATACTCATACTTTGAGGAATCAAGATATGAGCCACCACCTTCATACTCTTATTATGAGGAGCCATGGCGTGAACAACCCACCTCATATGAGTACTATGAAGAACAAAATTACGACCCTTATCCATCATATATGCTTATAATGAGGAACAATGGTATGAACCATCTACTTCATATGATTACTATGAGGAACCAAGGATCGAACAACCGGATTCAAGCATTGAGGATCCCGATCCTTTCTCTATCACCGAAGTGGCCAATAGGATAATAGAAAAACTTAAAACTATCGAGCGATACATAAAAGAATCTTGCGCAAGGGAAGAGGAGTCCCGCGCAAGAGAAGAATTAAATAAAGAAACGATAGTTGAGGAGTCAAAAATGGAAGAACAAATAAGTGAAAAACCGACACATGAGTTAAACAACGAAAGGGGTGAGGATGATAGCGTTAAAATTCAAGAAGAGTCTAATTTTGAAGAAATTAATCTCTTGTTACCTTATTTTGAAAATCATTGTTTAGTACCAACTCATGCTAAGTTTTTAAAAGAGTTAAACACTAATGCTAAAATTTACGAAACGGTAAGTGTTAAGTTAACAAATGATCAAACGTCACTAATAAAAGAAGACCCCTTTGAAATTAACATTACACCGGTTCCATGTTTCTTTCAAAATTCCTTTATTAGTAGTATCACAATCGATAAAAATCTTTGTGTTAACATAATGCCTAACTACATTTTCAAAAAATTAAGTATTAGTGATTTTTCTCCACTTCAAATTTTTTTCTATCCGATCGGAAAATAATAAAATCAATCGGTGTAGTTGAGGATGTCTTGGTTCAAACAAATCAAATGGTAATCCCAACCGACTTTGTCATCCTCGATGACGCTCCTCTAGTGTTGGGACGACCTTTTGTAAAAACTCATGAAGCTTTGAAAAACCGAAAGTTCAACAAGCTACCTTTTCAACTAGGGGCATTCAAAAGGAGCATAGATCTTGAGCATTCAATGAAATATCCTTTTGGCAACAATGACACCCTAATTGAAGATGAAGATGAGCCACCGGTACAAGTGAAAAGATTGACCACTTTGTTGAAGAAGAGGTCGCCATAGAACAAACTTTTAAAGTTGTTGATCAAAATGAGCAACCAAATAAGGAGTCTCCTAAAGACCCACCTCTTGAGCTCAAAGAGCTTCCAAAAGGTTTGGAGTATGCTTTTCTAGACAAAGATGGTAAATCACCTGTAATTATTTCGTCTAAATTAGGTAGTTTAGAAAAAGAAAAATTAATTAAACTTTTGAAAAAACACAAAAATGCGATCGCTTGGAAGCTTATAGATATTAAAGGAATAAGTCCTTCCATGTGCACGCACAAAATTTTAATGAATGATGACTACAAATCGGTAATACAACCACAACGGAGAGTAAATCCAAATGTGCAAGAAGTGGTTAAAAACGGAGAGTAAATCCAAAGATATTAAAGGATCGCTTAACGCTGGACTTATCTACCCTATCTCAGATAGCCCTTGGGTAAGTCCCGTCCAAGTAGTTCCAAACAAAGGAGGTATGACGGTAATAACTAATGAAAAGAATGAATTAACACCAACAAGAACCGTCACAGGATGGAGAGTATGTATAGACTATAGACGATTAAATGAAGCAACAAGGAAAGATCACTTTCCTTTACCCTTCATTGATCAAATGCTAGAAAGATTATTCGGTCATAAATTTTATTGTTTCTTGGATGGCTTTTCAGGTTACTTTCAAATCCCGATAGCACCCGAAGACCAAGAAAAGACAACTTTCACATGTCCCTATGAAACTTTTGCTTATCGACGCATGCCATTTGGTCTATGTAATGCCCCCGCAACATTCCAACGTTGCATGGTGGCCATCTTCCATGATATGATAGAAAAGACAATGGAAGTCTTCATGGACGACTTTTCTATCTTTAGAGATTCATACGACCAATGCCTCGATAACCTTGAACGAATGCTATCCCGATGTGAGGAAACTAACCTCGCCCTTAATTGGGAAAAATGCCATTTCATGGTAACAGAGGGAATAGTATTCGGTCACAAAATCTCAAGCGAAGGAAGGGAAGTTGATCGAGCAAAAATAGACACTATTTTTCGATTACCTCCACCATCCTCCGTTAGAGCAATCAGAAGTTTCATAGGACATGCCGGATTTTATAGAAGGTTTATCAAAGACTTTTCAAAAATCACAAGACCTCTAACAAAATTACTTGAAAAATATGCGCCTTTCATCTTTGACAAGGATTGCAATCAAGCATTTCTTACCCTCAAGAAAATGCTAGTCAATGCACCTATCATGATAGCGCCTGATTGGAAATTAACTTTCGAAATCATGTGTGATGCAAGTGACTTTGCAGTTGGAGCAGTCTTGGGACAAAGAAAAGAGAAGCATTTTCACCCAATTTATTATGCTAGTAAAACACTTAACGATGCACAAGAGAATTAAACAACAATTGAAAAAGAATTACTAGTTGTGGTATTTGCTTTTGATAAATTCCGTTCTTATCTTGTAATTTCTAAAACAATAGTCTATACAGATCATGCAGCCATTCGATACCTTTTCAAGGAACAAGACGCAAAACCCCGTTTGATCAGGTGGATTCTACTCCTCCAAGAATATGATATTGAAATCAAAGACAAAAGAGGAGCAGAAAACACAGCAGTAGATCATCTTTCGCGCTTAGAAGACCCAGCTTTGGAGGCAACTAGGGATGAGCAAATCAACGAAAAATTTCCAACAGAATCCCTAGAAATGGTGGAATACAAGGAAGAACCATGGTATGCCGACTATGCTAACTACCTAGCTAGGGTATAGTCACCAAAGGATGGCCACATCACCAAAGCAAAAAATTCTTTGCTAGTGTGAAGCATTACTTTTGGGAAGATCCTTATCTTTTCAAAATATGTGTTGACCAACTCATCCGAAGGTGTGTACATGGTAGTGAAGCAAGAAGAATTCTCCGCCATTGTCATGAAGGTCCATACGGAGGACATCATGGTGCCGCTAGTACCGCACGAAAGGTATTTGATTCAAGATTTCATTGGCCGACCATTTACAAAGACGTGCAAAGTCTAGTTAAGACATGTGATGCTTGCCAAAGATCAGGTAATATTTCTTCCAAAAACGAAATGCCACAAAATAGCATTCTCGTTTGTGAAATTTTTGATGTGTGGGGACTCGATTTCATGGGACCATTCCCACCGTCAAAAGGAAACAAATATATACTTGTTGCAGTTGATTACCTGTCTAAATGGGCCGAGGCCGAGGCACTTCCAACAAATGATGGAAGAGTCGTGGTAAGATTTCTGAAAAAATTATTCTCTCGTTTTGGAACACCTAAAGCATTAATAAGTGATAGAGGTACCCATTTTTGTAATCATCAACTTGAGAAAATCTTAACAAGATATGGGGTCTATCACCGGGTCTCAACAGCATATCACCCTCAAACAAACGGACAAGCCGAAGTGACTAATAGAGGTCTAAAAAGAATACTTGAAAAAACCATAGGATTAAATAAAATGGAATGGGCCGATAAATTAGATGATGCTTTATGGGCTTTTCGAACTGCTTATAAAACAACTATAGGCACAACCACATATAAGCTCGTCTATGGAAAAAGTTGTCATTTGCCGGTAGAAATAGCTCACAAGGCCTACTGGGCAATAAAAAATGTAAACTTGGATTTAGAATTTGCAGGTAAAAATCGATTTTGTCAAATAAATGAATTAGACGAATTAAGGAATTATGCATACTCTAACTCTGAAATTTATAAGGAAAGAATGAAAAATTTGCATGACAAACACATTAAACCTAATGAATTTCAAGTAGGAGATCAAGTTCTATTGTTTAATTCACGACTTCGACTATTTCCGGGTAAACTAAAATCTAGGTGTCAGGACCTTTTTCCATCACCCATATTTTTCCTCACGGTGCAGTAGAAATTAAAATCTCGAAATGGAATTCCATTCAAAGTCAAAGGCCAACGGCTGAAACTTTACCAAGGATTCATTGAGGATGAAGAGGAAGAGATCTCGCTTCAAACGGTCGACGAATAAAGGCATCAACATCATACCTGGTAAGTTACGAACAAACGGATAAACATCGAGACTGGTAAGTCTTCTAACCGAGTTTTGGGAAAACAGGGCACTCACACGAGCACTCTTCCTTAAAAAAAATTCAAAAACTTTGCTCGGCACGGGGCCGTGTCGGCGCAACTGTCGGGATAAAACCCTTTTCAAAACAGTTTCTTCATTTCAACACGCCCCGTTTCCCCGCAAAACGCTCTGGTCCAGGCGATTTTCCGCAGATTTTCGACGTCTCCTGTCATTCTAACAACATCAAGGTATGATTCTATCATCATTAGTAGTTAGATTAGTTACTTGCATATAGTTAAAACACAAAAAAATTTGGGGGAAAATCTAGGGTTCTTAAAGTTCATCCGGATCAAACCTCAAATTTTTGCTTAGATCTGTTAGCATTAGTATAGATTAGTGTTATGGAAAGTAAACCCACTCGTATTGTTGATAGATTTGCCCGATTTCTCACAAAAAACCCCAAACCCTTGTTTTTGAACCAAAAAAGATAAAATTGAAAGGGTAAACGGTTTGTTTTGGGAAAAACGGCACTTGGGGTATTATTTTCGGGGGAAACCGCACATACTTGGCAAAAAATTTTCAAGTTTTCGAAACCGGGTCGAAAAATGAAGTTTTTGAGTAACAGCAGCCTGGACATGGGGTCGTGTCCGCTGAACACGGGGCCGTGTCCAGCTAACTGTTTGCTGTTTTCTTTGGAATTTCACTATTACGTGCTAACTGTTTGATGTATTCTTTCAGATGTCAAAGAAGTTCACAAGATTCAACGCCTCAGAGCTGAATGAAAGGGCTAGATTTGAGGTGTTACAAACAAGACCGGAAGAATACCCGCGGCAAGCATGTATGGAGCTTTTAACCATGGTGAACCAACTTGACCGGTTTAACAAACCTCGTTACCGGACCACTTAATGTCGCACTAATTACCCGCCAATGCTCAGTTCACGAGTATAATTTGGAGTTCTATAGTACCTTCGTGTTCAACTCAAGATGCGACCCGTTTGACAATAAGGGGGTGCAATTCAGGTGCGGAGGGACCAAGTACTCAATTTCAATGGCGCAGTTCGGGTCTATAGTGGGGTTATATTCGGAGGAGGATGCGGGAAATGAAGAGAACACCGGAGGGGTGAGAGAGTTGGATGAGAACGAACGCCAAGCCGCGTGGGCTCAAATTGGTGAAGGACACTACAACCCAAGCAGCACTAAGAGTACCAAGCTAAGGGACCCACTTTACCGATACATCCATAGAGTCCTCGGTTACTCTCTAAACCAAAGGCATGATAGCGGTGGCGTGGTTGGGTTGAGAGATTTGATAGTCCTTCACTGCATTCATAACCGCAGACACCTCGATGTTTCTTCCTCCTACTACGCAACATGCATTTGAATAAAATTGCCAACACACCCACCCCTATCTTCTTCGGTGGTTGGATATACCGTCTGTTCAAGAACTTCGTGAACATGCCTCGGTCATTTGAAAGAAGCCCATGGTCCGGAAGGGTAGACATTCACATTTTCCGGGCCATGAACTTAATTTATGAGGCTGAAGACGGGTCGGTAAGCTTCCAAAGGATGCAAGGGCATGTATGGAACCCGCAAGAAGCACTAGTCCTTCACGCTCCACAATTTCAACACCCTCCCAACTACCAGCACCACCACCACGGTGATCCGGGCCAATCCTCCTCACAAGGAGGTGGTTTTCCTAACTTTCAGAGTTTACATGATCTTTTGTAGGAAAACCTTATGTGCACTAGGAACACCTACAACCTCGCCAACAACACATACAACCGGGTCGGGGCCATTGAAAGAAACATCTCTGATATCCAAGATAACATCGGAAGCATCCGGGAGTACATGGCGGGGCATGGAGGAGGAGGTGATGAGGAGGGCAGTGATGATGACATGGACTAGGCGGGTGAAGTAGGAGCAGGAGCAGGTGGTTGGTGATCCCACAGGTTAAAACCCCCTTTTCTATCAAACAATTTCCGGCCTGCGTGCCGAGTGTTAAACAATTTACTTTCCCTAACTCTTTTTATTTTTCTGCATTTGTTTTTTTTACTTTGTGACATGGATGTTGAACTTGGTAATCTAGGATGTTTGGTATTGTTTGGTATGGTGTTTATTAATAAAACAGGTACATATGAGGCTTAGAGTACTAAACATTAGTACTACTAAAGCTGGGACAGGAAAACCAGAGCTAGAAACCAGTTTTTCAATCTTGCAGACTGTCTACACGGGGCCGTGTCCGGCCGACACGCCCCCGTGCCCACCTCCCAGACTGCTGTTTGTTTAATTTCTGCAGATTTTTGCCAGACACGGGGTCGTGTCCAGCCAAGACGCCCCTCATGTCCACCTTCTGTAAGTTTTCGTTACTGGCACCTGAACACGGGGCCGTGCCCGATCACCACGGGGCCGTGTCCAAAGTGCCAGTGACATAAAATTTTGCTTTTAACACCCTATTACACATTTAATCAACCAAAAAACTTATTTTTGGGACACATTGAGGACAATGTGTAATTTAAGTGTGGGGGGGATGCTAAAACTTTGAATCTTGCATGTCCTAATTAACAAGCCTTACACAAAACTCTATTGGAACCGCTAATCACCCCAAACTTTTTCAAAAATTTTCATTTTCTTTTTTTACTTGTCAAGGTTTAAGTTGGGAATTTTAAGTTCTAACAAGGTTATATTTTTACAAGTTTACAACCGATAGCGTCGTGATAAAAAGAACCAACATAAGAAAATTATGAAACGACATGACAAGCTTAGTTAAAATTTGATTATATATACTTGATCACATAAAAACCCATTCCCACAAAAGTGAGTTTTGAGACTTTATTGAGCATACAAATACATATCTTTACACTAAATGCTCATTTTCCGTTTCTTGTGTGAATAGCCGCTTGGTTCTTACAACTCTAGAACTTGCCACAACAATGCATTCCCGATCCTTACCAACTTAAACCCGAGTAAGTAAATGATGGAAGCATTAGGACTAACCCTTTTTACTTTCTACACCATTATTTTTCATTTTTCTTTACCACCGACCCAAAATCCCCCTAGTTAACCCCTTTGAGTCTAAACCTTTTCATTTCTTAACCCAAAACAATCACCCTTTTTGCCCACCTAAACCTTTTTATTTTAACCCTTTCTTTTAGTAACAAAGCTCGGTTTTTCTTATGACTTTCAAAAAAAAAAATGATGATGATGAAACCAAATAATACAAACAAGTTCATCAAAAATAACTTTGTTTGAAATGGTTCATCAAAATAAAATAAATTGTGGAAAATAAAAAGTCTTTCAGAAAACCGATACTTTTTACGCTTTTCGCCCTTTTACTAACCACTAACCCAACCACCCACCTTTAGCCCAAGCCTAACCCTTCACACAAAAAGTCCTCTTGATATTTACAAAGGTATATAGTTAGAAAGGAGGAGGATTGATTGTTTGGCAAGCTTATGGTAGGAGTAAGTTCCATGCCGCTCTCGAGTGATTCACTAAAAAAATACACCTTCGGCCGAGTGTTGAGTGATCCCCCGTGAGGTATGTGAACTTGTATATAAATGGAATTTAAAAAAAAAAGGCATGTTATACCCTAATAAGTAATTTATCTTATGAAACGTTTTTAATAAATCATGACGAATATGATTGTAAATAAATAAAAATAAAACTTAATAAAGAATCTTGGAAATCCCGACACTCTATGACAAGTCCAAAAACCTTCTCTTTTACCCATTCCATTTGTGAGTGAAAAAGTCACATTATAAAGAGTTTTGCTTGAGGACAAGCAAAGATTCAAGTGTGGGGGTATTTGATGTGCACAAAATGCAACATATAAATTACATCAATTGTGACATAAAACTAACCTTTTTTTAGAACTAATGTTGGAAAAAGTGTGCTTTTTTCTTCCTTTTGTATTTTCAGGATTAAATGAGCTCAAATGAACAAAAGAAGCAAAAAGACAGCTAAATCTGACATAAATACAAGAAAAGGAACAAACGTGGCATGCCCGACCTCCCGACAGCATCTTCCCAAGCAAAACAAGAAGAGACTAAACACGCCCTGTGCTCAGTGAGCATGGGGCCGTGCCCAAATGTCAGCAGAAAAGACAAAGTGGTAGAAGCTTCTATTGCCCACCACGGGGCCGTGCTCAGCGGACACGGGGCCGTGGTAAACTATAAGATTCGCGAAATCCAGGCAAATCTTGATAGTACAGATATGCTTCTGCACACGGGGTCGTGCTCAGCGGACACGAGGGCGTGGTCAACTAATACAGACAAAGTGCATTTAATGAAAATGCATTTAATGAAGAAAGAGAGTAGGATGGGCATGGGGCCGTGCCCGAGCTTCTGTTCAGCCTATAAATAGGAGTGCTTGAAGCTCTTGCAACTCATCCCTTGGCACACCACCTCTCTCACAATTCACCCACCACCCACCACCATCACAACACCATCATCCACCACCATCATCCATTGTCCATTATAGAGTATGTGAGTCGTCTCGGGATCCAAGATTGATCGTAAGAGTTCTTGACAGTCAAAGGCCATGTTTGCCTAATTCTCTTACATCACATGGTGAAGACAAGTGTTTAGTGTAATACTTTTTTATTTTTGATCTTTTGCACTTTTTTTGGTTTTGTATTAATGACTTTAATTACTAGTTTCTTATGTTGAAGGTAATTCTTCCTTATCGTTTGTCCGTGGTGTCTTGGCATTATTTTACTGTCTATATAAAATAAAAGATTCTCACCATTCATATCTCCACGATCTATATGGAGGTATGTTGGCTACCTGGTCGGGGGTTAAGGGAACGGTTTGGTAAGAGTCTTGCCATTGTTCAGTGTATAGATCCTGCAAAGGACCTTGGTCAAATTTAGTAGGACCTCCTTCAATACCCATCGGTATTGGATGGCGGGGGTCCAAACTCTTTGATCCCCTCATAAGTTAAACTACTATTAAAACTTTAACCCGGCTACTTAGGACTGTATCCCTACTGACTCAGACTACTTAGCCGAGGGTAACGTCACCTTCAAAAGAGGGGCCTACCACATTATGCATTAATAACTTAATTAATTATCTTTCAATAATCCGACCCTTTAGGATTGTATCCTTGCTGACTCAAACTACTGGGTTGAGGGTAACGTCACCTTCAAATGAGTGGTCTACTACAATAACTAAGATAATCTCTTAAACAAGTGCAAAAGTGCAAAAATAATCAAAGGTTACACTACACACGCGTCGGATCCAAGTGATTCATCTTGTCTATCTGTTTTTATTTTTATTTTTATTTTCAGCATTTTAGTTAGTTTTATTTTTCTAGTTTAAAAACCGTTTTTCTAACATTTTAATTTGATTAGACGTTGAGGATAAACCGGTACTAAAAGCTCTTGTGTCCTTGGACGACCTCGGTATCTTACCAACACTATACTACGTCCACGATAGGTGTTTAGTGTTAGTGAATATCGTGTTTATAAATTTAAAACTTGGCTAAAAAGTGTAAAAAGGGCTTAAAATATACACCTAAATTATATACACACTGACACGCATCAGGACACCTCATGATATCATCTCTGACCACGATGGTCGATTCACTTCGCGTCTCTGGAAAACTTTTCAATCTGCTTTCGTTACTACTCTTAATCTCAATACCGCTTTCCATCCCCAGACCGACGGTCAGACTGAACGCACGATTCGCACCATTGAAGACATGTTTCACTCATGCGTTATAGATTTTGGTGGTAATTGGGATTCGCATTTACTTTTAGTCGACTTCTCGTAAAATAATAGTTATCACTCTAGCATTCAAATGGCACCATTTGAGGCATCGTATGGAAGAAAATGTCGATCACCTATTGTATGGCACGAGATCGGGACGCGCCAGTTACCGGTCCTGAGTTATTACAAGAAATGACTGACAAGATTCTCTAGATACGAGACAATCTCTTGAAAGCTCAGAGTCGTCAATAGAGTTACGCCGATAAACATCGCAAGCCCCTTGAGTTCGAAGTTGGTGATCACGTACTCCTAAAGGTTTCACCTTGGAAGGGGTGATCCGATTCGGCAAGAAAGGAAAGCTAGCACATCGATACGTTGGACCCTTTAAACATCTGGAAAGAGTTGGCAAAGTGGCCTACCGACTCGAATTACCGGAGGAACTCAGCAACGTACATCCAACTTTCCATGTCTCGAACCTCAAAAAGTGTCTAGCCGAAGAAAATTTGCATGTCCCCCTCGCGGATTTGCAAGTGGACGAAACATTACACTTCGTGGAAAAGCCAGTAGAAATCATGGACCGAGAGACCAAGAAACTACAACGCTCTCACATTCCTGTAGTGAAGGTTCGCTGGGAAGGCAAACGCGGCGCTGAGTTCACTTGGGAACTCGAGAGTGATATGAAAGCGAAATATCCACAACTCTTCGTTATTCTTGCACCTTAATTTCGGGAAGAAATTTCCTAAAGTAGGGGAGGTTGTAATAACCCAACATTGCAAGTCAAAGTCAAAGTACAAGTCAAAGTCAAGACATGACATTATTCAGATATGTCTTTTCTCACTTAATTATTGCTTAACTAACTAAATTACGCTTATTATCGCACGCTAAACTCTATTTACAATGATTCATACTATTTAAACGCGCTTTATATCAATATTACTACCGCTAACTCAACGAAAATGCAAACTCGAAACGAGGATGTTTATGTTAGGTTTATGACTGTTATTGTGTGTGTGCTACTATGTGCTCTAGTTGTGTGTACTTTCTACATATGTTTTGGGAAGTTATTCGAAAACACAAACGCAACTCTATCGCATCGCACTGTCATCGCAACTCGAAACGCAATTTTTTTTAGTATGTAGTAGTTATGTTATTTGTGTAACTAGTTGTTAAATATCGTATGGTTATCTCATCGCATCGCTTACTCGCAACTCGCTTAAACGCAACGCAACGCACAACGCACGAAACGAAACTCGGAAAACCAACTCGCACAAGCCATCCGATCCGATCGAACGACCAACCGATCGAATGATCATCCGACCGGGTGACCATCCGATCGAACGGCTGTCCGACCTACGTAACTTTCCACTGCCTTTCACCCTCTCACCTATAAATACCCCTCCTGTCACATCAACTGTTCATTGATGTGACAGCTCCGTTCGACCCACGCACTCTCAGGCTCTTTCCCCTCGATTCCTCGCGGTTCTTGTAATTTTCATCTTAAATCTTGTACTTCTATCATCTCCACCCACTTTCTTATCATCTTCTCCGTCAAATCACTACTTTTCACCATGAAATGGCCTGATTTGGGCTACTTTAGGGTGACGTCATCACAAGTTGGACTTGGTGCGGGTTCGTTGTTTGACATGTTTTCGCGCCATCTCGGTTAAACAGCAAAAACTTTTCAACCTAACTGATTTTACAAAGTTCACAAAACATCGGGTTGCTCGATCGAATAGCCGTCCGATCGGATGACCATCCGATCGAACGACTATTCGACCAGGTGACTTGCCATTACAAGCTCAACACTTAATTAATTTTCAAAACCTCAAAGAATATCATATTTCCACTCGAATTTCCATCCGATCGAATGGCCATCCGTCTGAAATACTACACAATTTTCAAAACGTTTTACAAACACACTCTTCCAATCGAATGACCAGCCGACCGAATGGTCATCCGACCGACTCATCATATGATCACTTAACTCACCTAACGCACTGTTACACGCTGTTCGACGCTTACACTATCGTTCACTGTTCAGGCTAAACACGCTCTGTGAGTATACTCGAAACCATTTTCCTTTAACTCACTTTGGGTGTCACATACATTTAATATATCAATCACATCGAACACACAACGCAAACACTTTTAACGCTAACCGCACTCGCATGCTATACGTGACTCGATGAATGCTTGTATGTTATGTTTATATATTGATTACTGTTTGCCTGCCTTAGCAACGATAGTACTATAGTTTGGACTCAAAACCTGTTTATTCAGGGGTTGTTAAGGTTATTTACTTCACGTGTTCGCAGTGGTGAACATGTGTTGCGCACTCTACAACTCGCAGTCATTGGTATTGATAGTATCTTTTTCGATAACTTACTATATTCGCACCCCACGTGGCACATGCTGGTTATGCGTAAACGCTTTCGCTATACTATATGCTATTAAACTTGTGTACTCACCTTTACACTCTGTGTATTGACTTTATTTTAACGTATGTAACATGTGTTTAGGATGCTATGTTTGCTGATCTTTGTGGAATCAAGCTAGGGGAGTCTAGAAATAAACCAAATAAAATCTGAGTTATCGGAACAATTTGTTTGTCTTTAAGAACAATGTCTGTAATAACTATTTATGTTCTATATGTTTATGGTATGGGACGTGAACGTTAAATATATTATCACTGATAGTTTTATGGATTCTCTTGGACAATATGTTTCGCTCAGTGCCGCGCCCCGATGATTCCGCCATCGGTTGGGGTGTGACACTACGAGAAGCTGAGAACAAACAGGACCTCTGAGTGAATCTCAACCTCCTCGAAGAAAGGAAGGAGATAGCTGCGGTAAGGGACGCGAAATACAAGAAACAGTTGGGAAGCTACTACAACTCCAAGATGAAGAAGCTCAACTTAATACCCGGGGACCTGGTCCTGAGGGCAAACGAGGCCAGCCTGCAAGAGAGCGTAGGAAAACTGGGGCCCAATTGGGAGGGACCCTACAGAGTTACTTGGGCCAATGGCAAAGGAGCTTGCAAATTGGAGACGCTCCAGGGGATGGAGATTCCAAGAACCTGGAACCCCATGCAACTCCGGAAGTACTATATGTAGGATGCAAGCTTATTTCCAGAAAGGACTAGTAAAAACGGCTTAGAAGCCACTTTTGTAAAATTAGCCATAAGCTAAGTCTTATCCCAAGAAAACATCTTTCGTATAATCATGTACTGGAGGCCTAGGCCCCCCAACACATATGGCAATGAACAAACTTCTTGTTCCTTTTTGACAAATTACGGGTGATGCACTAAGGCAGACGTGTCTTAGAAACTGCAAACCCAATAACATCATACACACGTGTAAATCAATGTACTGAACATACTAAACGCTCGGTTGTGGGGCAAAATGGGGCCAAACTAGCCCAGGAAAAGCGGACAAATAGTTAAAAAGCATGATCATCGATTATAAACTTGTCCAATAATCACTTTCTCATAAACGATCCTAGTTTGTAAATAAACTACAAAACAAGTGTACGAACACACGCTAAAACATTTGTAATCAAGCAACAAAACAAGTGTACGAACACACGCTGAAACGTTTGCAATCAAGCTACAAAACAAGTGTACACTGAAACATTTGTAAGCAGGCTACAAAACAAGTCCACGAAGGCACACTAAGACATTTGTAAATGAGCTACAAAACAAATATGTAAAAACGCACTAAAACATTTTCGAGTAAGCTACAATCCAGGAATGTATAGACAAACCAGCCCCTATGCTCCAGTAAGCCTCCGGAGAAGAGAAACGGCCCCAGATGAAGGCACGAAAGCAAACAGCTCCCGAGCTACTAGCAACATGACCTGCAAACAACAAGACAACAAAACCAACAAGCAGAAGTACACCAGAGACCATACAGTTATAAGATAACTACGAAAGCATAGCATAGTTAGATACTGGGAAGACCCCAACACAAAGGCCTTCCCAAAAGCAAAAGACAGCAGCATCCAAGGTGCATAGTGTTAAGTATCAAGTTACAACCACATCAAATAAACCATTGTTTTTAAAGAAAAAGCGGCTACTGAGAGGCATCTCTTGACAGAGATTTGGGCAAAGAGGGTCCGGCGGGGGCTAAGCAAGGCCTTGAGCTCATCAATAGACATCAAGGGCCTTGCAAGAATCTTCTTGAGGCAGGGGTCTTCTCGCCAAATTCCTTGTCCAGTTTGGACAACTGCTTCTTGGCCTTTGAATTATAGAGAGGAGTCTCTTTCCTCCCCAACCCCTAGGCAAAGTAAGCATACCCATCTTTCAAACCCGCTTGATACCCCACATCCAGGTAAGCCCTGTAAATTCTCTCAAGGCTACCCTTGAACTCCTTGGACTGGGAAACAACAGTGAGGAAAGACCCAAACCCCTCAGTGATAAGCCAGTATCGCTCCTGAGCCAAGTTCTGATTATCATCCATAGCAACCCCCCATTCTGCATACATGGTATCCAAATCCCCCTGGGAAACAGAGTCGAGCTCCTTCTGATGCTTCAGTTCCGTAGCAAGCTCTTCCCTCTCCTCAGTCCAAGCTATCCTCTCTCTCTCTCCCAGCCTCGCTCCTTCTGCTCCAGCAAGGCCCCAACACTCTGAAAGAAAAAACATAGTACAAAAAAGAGGGGGTTAAACAAAAAAAAAGGAAGGATGGGGGAGAAGGATTTGGTACCTTCTCCTCTAACAGCTTCCTCTCGACATCAGTCACCCGGCACCGAAGCTCAGCAGCAACGGTCTGAGAGGTTCTTGGATCAGCCCTTAACTCCTCGTTTGCCCTCCTCAGCTTATCCATCCGCTGCAGCATACTAGCCCTCCTAAAAAATCCTCACAAAGAGACATACTATATTGGTCATCAAAGAGATCAGACCTTAAACCAAAGTTCATAAATTTGTGAGATGGGGGAACAACATGATCTGGAAAATCTCGAGCGGTCTCAGGGGTCCCCACAACAGTGGATGTGGTTATCTTCCATTTGGGAACATATGGGACTAGAAGACCCTCAGCAAACAAAGGGGCCAAAGGAGACTGAGAAACAAGGACCTCAGGCTAAGAGGGTTTGTTGGTACCAGTGGCTTGAAGAGGAGAGATGTCAAAAGCAGGATTGACACAAGCAGCACTTATTTCAGGAGTTACTACAAAAAAAATGTAATTTAGTGACATTCAAAAAGTGCCACAAAACAACAAAAAAGTGCCATTAAGACACCTGTAGGAATGACGGCACACAAAAAAAGTGCCACTAGAAGCTCTGACGCTAAAGCCTTTTAGTGTCACTTTTTCGATCTGCCGCACAAAGTCTTTAGGTTTTTAGTGGCACTTTTTTTCTACCACTACAAACTTTTAGGCTTTTAATGGCACATTTTTTTTTTTTTTTTGCCACAAAATCACATAAAATTAAATGCCATTGACATTTATTATATTAATTTTCATTGATTACAAATATTACATATTTTCATTAAAAATAAAAATAAAATTGTAAAATGTAGAAATCATAATATAATCACTTCAATTAAAAAGTTCAATCAATCATCTTCCAAAGATTACAATGTTTGCAAACAAAAGTCTAATAAGCGTCAACCTATGTCTAAATACCAAACATACAAAACAAATAATCAATAAATGTTTGAACAGAAACTCAAAACTTCATTACATTCGTGAATCTCTTACACAATCTTGTTTGCGAGTAAAATAATCGTCGTGTTAACCCTTTCTAAGCAATCATATTTCCCACTTCATAGTTCTCTGCACTTACTGCTTGTTGTCATCGCATCAACCAACTCACTATATTCAACCTGAAATTTCACAGTTCATGTTAAATTGATTAGATCTCATAACTATAACAATAAAAGATGTAAGAGCAATTAATAAAACACAAATTCACTTCTTTTGACATCACTTTAAGCTCTTCAGCCAAAGATAGGGTAGTTTTTTCAATACCTCTAGTTGTCAGAAATGCCATCACCAAATGA
Source organism: Helianthus annuus (assembly GCF_002127325.2). Classification (NCBI taxonomy): domain Eukaryota; kingdom Viridiplantae; phylum Streptophyta; class Magnoliopsida; order Asterales; family Asteraceae; genus Helianthus; species Helianthus annuus. The sequence continues at coordinate 163,786,511 of NC_035449.2, read as the reverse complement.
CAAGAGTGTTCATTATGAGAATGTTTACCCATTAGTTTATAACGGGTCAAATTGAGTTGTCTTCTATCTAAGACAAATCAATTGGTGAACTAAAATATTACTAAAAATGTGGTGAATGGGTCAATAGGGTCAAAAGATGCCCAAAGTATATTCTTTGAGCATGCAATCTCTTTTTTGTGTTAATGTAGTTTTTTAATTAATTATAACCCACTAACTAGAAGTTAAGCCCCTAGATGGAGTAAAAGAACATACACATACCTATAATTAAGGTAGGCCCTTAATATCCTGTTCACTAATAAAAAAGCCACCTAGAAAAAATGCATAATATTATTTCCAGCCTAATTATAATTGAGATGTGTTAAAAAGAGTTATTTTACATTATTAGCTAGTGCAAAAGATCATGAATGATCAAATCATTAATAGTTGGTATATAGGATAAAAATGTCAAAGTTACCTTAACATAAGTTATGTGGCATATCAACTTGATAAATTAGCATGAAAATAAAGTCAAGATCACAAATATGAAAACAAAAACATTTATTTTCTAAAATGTACCTGTAAGCTAGTACTTCTGATTTATAGAGTCCCCTAACTTGTCAACACCATAGAGAATTGAGAATAAACATTATATATGATAATATATATCTACATTATTGTTAGAGATTTAAAAAAATTCAAAATATCAACCTTCTAAATGGTAATAAAAATATTCTGTTTTCTGAGAACTGTCAAAATTTTATATACGATGTCATGAAATAAAGAATGTGCATATACAATAAGTACCAAAGATAAAAACAAAATTATATATGATCATAGTCATGACTAGTGTGAGAGTAAAACAAACATGTTTTGGGATGGCTATAGTTCAAGTGCTACAAAGAGATAACTAACTACATCAAAAAAAATATAATACAAATGAATAACCATGCTAAAACACAACTTTTTGAAACGAAATTTTCTAATTTGATATAAATTTCACAGAATGTTTTAAAAAAATTAAATCAAACCTCAAAAAAAAAAAAAGAATAATACATCATGGAAGCATTCACATTTAAATATGTAACAAATCCCATGTAGATTTTAATTTCAAGGGTATGATCAAATATATACCGTATCATTAGAAAATGGAATGGTAGTAGACAATAAACGATGATCTCCGCTAATGTCATATCAATCTGAATACAATATACAGGACACACCCACATTCATGTGCCCTAATTAGTTAATACAAGCCCACGTGTAATTGTAATAAGATATAATTATTATATAAATAAAAAAGAACTTTCCAAATCTTATAAGGTATGCTGAAGCTAAAAGTGATTAAGCAATGTACCTTGAGATTTACAAGCCTGAGAAAGCTTCCTAGTGCTACAATGAGCAAATGCAACTTCACCAAATTCACTTACTTTAGCTCTTAATTTGTGTTCTATTATAAAACGCACAGAATGTTATAGTCAATCAAAAATTCAGCAGCAATGGCAACGAACATTTAATAGTATAACTACATAGTTCTTCAGATCGATTTCCTAGAAACCATTTTGGAGCCCCAAAATAAAGTTAAAATTTGGGGCCCGTTCCAAACTTTTATTGTTATAAACCTAATTCATACATTTGGTTTCTATTTGACATTTAAACGTCCAATAAGTAGCTTTAGCAAGTTACTGATAGACCACCAAATCACTAAGAAGTTCTTAAGTAAGGAACTTATGTAGCATTTGATTAATTTATAACTACTAAGGAATAAGTTTCCAATCAAATCTTAGTAAACAAACAAACAAACAATTTGTTTAATCAAACTACTTTGTAATGTGTATAGAACAAAGAATTGTTGTAACTCAAGATCTTAGTGCAGTCGGATGAGCTTTGGGTGTTCCTTTTTGAGCCATGATGTTTTTTGGTGATTCCATTAGATTTTAAGAAAAAAAAAATTCATACCAGGACTGATTTTTTTCAAGATATGTTGCTGAAGGCATATTGAAGTTAATTGGGCATTTCGATTTTCGAGCATTTGTGTTTTTAAGTAAATTCTAATTTTAATATATTAATTTCAGACAAAAATTAAAAGATTTAGGGTTTAACAGGTCGTGTTCGGGTTACCCACGAAACTTCGGGTCGTGTTCGGGTTCATATGTATGATACGATTATCGGGTTCGGGTTGAACCCGCGATCACAACCCGTCTAGTCATGTCCAGTTTAGGATTTCAATACTAGCAACTCCATTCCTAGTCGGTTTTTTTATAAACAACAGAAATTAGGCATATGAGAAAACTTATCTTTTAACTACACGAGATCTGGAGATGGACTGAAAATTTTGAAATGAAACAATTGATTTGTCAGTCATCATTAGTAAATTAAGGCAATACATACTCAAGAAAGAAAGAAAGTTAGACTATATTCACATACTAGCTTACACATTTAACAATTTACATTTACAACAATAACAATTAGAAAATGAAGGATCTGATTTTGGACGCATGAACCAATAAGTTCTTAATACCATTAAGTCCAAAATCAAAAAAAATCAACTTGTTCTTCAAGGAAGAAGAGCCGGCCCTGATTAGAGTCATACTAAATCTAACAAGATAATAACTTCTATAGCGCATATCCAAACACCCCGTTGAAGATATAACAAGTTGGGATTTTCACTATAAAATGCAAACCTAACTTGTGCTCCAACTAGAAAACTGAATATTCTCTAAAAATATAAAATCATGATTCAGAAGCATGAGTAATGAAACCCTAACATGAAATACCCATTCGAACACAACGCCTCTGCCCCAAAACCAAATCCAATATTTTCACAGAAACCCTAAATGTGATTGAAGACAAGTTGACGAAGGAAGAAAATACCTGTCGAGGGCTGCAGTGAGGATTGAGCGGAGGATACGATCGATTATGAGAGATAAATTTCCAATTGTTTGTGAATATGAGAGGGAAATCTAAAATTTTTGGGAAGAAGAGGAATGTGTGAATTTGGGGAGGGAAACTAAATAAAAATAACTATTAAATAACCTAAAAACAAATATTAAATAAAAATAACTATTCTCATCCAATCCATCAAATTATACATATATTTCACTAAAAAACAACTTCTATATCAATATATTTCCACTAAAAACAAATATTTTTTCTCTCTCCTTTCCAATTAAATAATATTATCATCACATTTTTCTCTTTCCTTCACTCACAACCACTTTCAATATATATTAAAAAATTATGCTGGGTGAACAGTGTCCCTCCAAATATACAGATGAACAGTAACATTTTCTCTCTCCTTCACTCACAACCACTTTTTATACCCTTTACAATATAAAAACTCACCCTCACAAGTTTTGATGGATTGGATGAGAATGCTCTAATTATAACAAAAAAAGACACATGTATAAGAATACTAGATATAATAGAATAATAAATTTCGATTAGTTAGTTATAAGATCGTGGGGTATGGTGTGGCTTGGATTGGGTTTGGGTTGGGTCATTTGTTGACACGTGGAATGAGAGTCCCCTAACCGCCTAGTGACGTATCCGCGGGGTATGGCGGGGCGTGGGTTGGGCTTGGGTTGGGTGCACCGCGTGGCAGATTGTTAAAAAAAATAATAATACAAAAAATTTATAAAGTTCACACAACATTTATAAAAAAAACCTACAACTTCATTAAAATTTTAAAAATTACATAATATTAAAAATTACATAATTTCTAAAAATTACAAAATAACAAACCTAGAGCGTTAGATAAATTTCGGATCTTGTCGAACGCCTTTCGCTCTTTGCCTCGAAACTCTATGTTTGCCACCGCCACCCGGTACTCTTGGCTTAAATCGCCGCTCGGAACGGCTTTGTAGTAAGCCTTGAAACGATCGAGCTTGGGCCGTAGCTCGCGCCATTTGTGTTGGCACGCGTTGAGGTTGTGGCGGTCGTTACCGACGTTATGTCGGTAGGTCGCGAATGCTTCTGGCCAATATTTTGTTTGGCCCGGTGGCTACCCCTTCATAGCGTCAATGACGCTTGTGACGAGAGCCAATTCTTCCTCGTGAGTCCAAGATGCCATGTTCTTCGTGGGATGGGGGGACCAGTGGGTTAGCGGGTTCGAGAGAAGTGGGTAGCCGATGGGGTAACGGGTTCGTGGGATGGGGGGACCAGTGGGTTGGGGGTTACATTTTATAGGGGTTGTTGGGAGACCCGGGTGGCGGTTTGGTTTTCCCCCAAACCATTTGAATTTAAAATTCAAAATTTGAAAAGGCCGCTATGACATGGCGGGGTGAGCGAATGGGAGGCAGCAAGCTAGCATGTCCATACCGCCCCACGCCCGGCTTGAAACTCAAGCCTCAAGGGCCACGCCCCAACCCAAGCCCACCCGCGGTGGTGGCTTGGGCATTTAAAACGCCGCGTTTTCCCCCAACCCAAGCCCCATACCCCATAGCCTAAGCATAACATGTTTTAATTCATATTTTCTATTTTTTATTTATCTATAATAAAAAAAATATTATATGGTGGGGTATGGTAGGACAGGGGTTTGGAGCATGGGTTGACACGTGAACTTGTAGAGGCACCGCTGGTCACGTGTGGGTTGGGTCGGTATGGCAGGCGTGGCTAGCCCGCATAGGTTGGCCACGTGTCAATTATTATAAAAAATGAAAAAAAGGTTAAAATTATTATAAAAATACACACAAAACTAAAAATTATTATTAAAATTTCCTAAAAATTAAAAAATTCTACAAAAAAAGGATTACAAATCTAAAAATTAAAAAAAAACCTTAATTGAGCGTTAGGTAGATTTCGAACAGGGCGAGCTTGTCAAATGGCTTCCGCTCCTTGCCCCGGATTTCGATGTTGGTCACCGCCACCCGGTCTTCGTGACTTATATCACCGCCCGGGACGCTGTCATAGTAGGCTTTAAACCGGCCGAGCTTCGGTCGTAGTTCGCGCCACTTGTGTTGGCACGCGTTTAGATTGTGCCAGTTGTTCCCCACGTTGTGCCGGTAGCTAGCGAAAGCTTCCGGCCAGTAACGGGTCTCACCGGGTTGGCGGCTCTTCATCGCATCCACGACGCTCGTTTCAAGTGCCAACTCTTCCTCGTGCGTCCACGAGGCTATTTTTCAAGTGTCGGTAGCGGGTTAGGGTAGGTAGAGTGAAGGGTTAGGGTAGCGATGTGGACAGGCGGTGAGGGATTTTATAGTACTTGGGGTAGCAGTTTGGCTTGGCCAAACGGTTATTTTTAAATTCAAATCCTAGTCAACAAGCCTAGCCAACCTAGCCAGTAAGAGCCGGCCATGGAAGACCACTAGGCCCGCCTAATGCCCGGGCTGAAACCCCCGCCCAAGGGGCCACGCCGAAACCCAAGCTCACCCGGGGTGGTGACTTGGGCGTTTGTACCCAACCCACGCCCAACCCCGCCCTATACCCCATAGTTTTAGGGTGGATGGAGTGGTCAATCACTATTAGGGTGTTTTAGTTATTCTCTAGCTAATTAGGAGAAATGGAGTAAATATTATTTTAACAAACAAACAATAAAAGTATATAATTAATTTATATAACTTTTATAAAATAAATTTATATTATGTTTATAAATATACTACGATGGTTATTTTCAAAAAAAAAAAATCAAAAACTATTATCGTTTTGGATTTCGTGTGATGCTTGGGAAATTTGAAAATATATTTCTTTTGTATTATTTCGATTTTGTGAGATTTGTTGGCAAATTTTGGACGATGATATTCTTCCTTCAAGTATTGTGACAAAAAAAAATAGAAGTCATGTATTTATATTTTATTTTATGCAACATTATTAAATAAAAGTTGCCTTTAGGTTTTAACAATGCAATATTTTTTTTATTTAAAGTTGAAATTTTCTATAACATTAGCAACATTTTAAGTGAAAGGTTGTAGGAGGGAATTAATTGATTTTGGCGGGAGATTTTTAATAAGAATGTTGGTGAAACGTGATTGAAAAAATGTTGGAGAGAGATGTATAGAGAGAAAATTAATACTAGGAGGGAAAATATTTCAAAAGACATTTTATTAAAGTGTTTCAAGAATGGATATAGAAGATTTTAGGATTTAGAAAGCATTTAGAAAATAGTGGCACACGTAAATTACCATTAAAAGATATCAAATATTTTAGTGGCATATGGAAAGTATCACTAAAAATCTAAATTAGTGGTATAAGGACAAAATGCCACTAAAAACATGTGTTAAGCAAATGTGGCACATGTAAAGTGCCACTAAAACCTAAATAAGTGGCACAAAATCTAGGTGCCACTAGAAGTGTGTGCCACTAAATGGACTTTTTTTTGTAGTGTCTTATCCCTTGCCCAGAAGGAGGCAGGGACAAGAGGAATCTCAATCGGAGCCTTAGAGCTTCCCTATTTCAAACAAAGGAAAAGAAATAAACAAGAGCCAAATAAGCTACACTAAAAAGAAAGCAGAGCAAAGGACGAAGGGAAAACTCACCAGCAGAGGTTCACTAACGAGGCTAGAAGACCTCAAGTGTTTAGATAGAGAACCCTTGGTCCCGGTAGGAGGAAGCTCAGAAGCAGCTTTGGTAGCAGGGAGGGTTTTCTGACCACTAGCACTTCGGAGCCTTGCCCAGATGTTTCAAGGGGCCGGAGCCACTTTAGGGCTGCTGGCCTGGGATGCCTTTCGCTTACGGATCAGACGACTCTCCAAATCTTCATCGTCTTCGTCATTACTTGAACCACTCACCCGGAGGGTGTTGATGCATAGAATGTCTGTTGACTACGTATGCATTAAGTCTTAGGTTAAGATAGGTCAACATAGGGTCTTGAAAGTCAAAATTAGGTTATTATGTTGAGGTTTCGCTCATGTGTCATTATTGTAATAGGTTTCGCTTATTTGTCAATATAGGTTTCGCTCATATGGTTGTTTGGTAGTTTCACTTATATGGCATGTCGTATAAGCGAAACCACAAGGAGTATATATAGGTATTATGAGCGGAATCTGATGATTCATTCGTGTACGTTGGAGCGGAACCTTGTCATTGCTGGTGTAACGAAACTCTGTCAAATTTACTTCAGAAAGCAATAAAAGAGAAGCAATTGAATAGGAAAAGCTGTGTAACTTCATTTACGTTGATTACGCCTTCGTATGTGAAGATGAACGTTCTCAACTGACTATTTAGGGTCGCAACACGGTCCAACAAGTGGTATCAGAGCTCAGGACGAGGAGTTCATACTATTACAGCTTGAATCTACAGAATTCTCTCATTTCTACTCACTTTCTCTCATACTTTTTCGAATTGAACTAGTTCCTACGGTTGAAATGGCCTGTTTTTTTAGTATAACGTGCGAAACACAGTAATAACAAACCCTAGAAAGATTCAGGTTAAAACAAGGCTTAAAAATGGTAAAAATCAGTTAAAAACCTAGTTTTGCTTTTACGATCATTCGAAGGTTTCGCTCGAAACATCTTGGTAGTTCCGCTCATAGGACCAAGGTAGTTTCGCTCATACGGTCATCGACTAGTTTCGCTCGAACGAACATTAGGGTTTCGCTCGAACGGACACTTGCTAGTTTCGCTTATCCGAACATATATAGTTTCGCTTATTTGGTCTAACATATTTCGCTTATTTGGATAATACCACATTCGCTTATACGGACAATTATAGTTTCGCTTTTCTGTCATTGTTGTTCAAAACTTCGAAAATTCGTCTAAGTGTTTACTGATCACTGATTTTGCAGGTACATTCAAGATGGATGATATATTCTTGAACCCATTCAGTGATATGTACGCGTTTGCTGGAAATTCCGGAAACGATGATACATCGTCAAGCAATGCAAACGAGAACCCGCCGAATACGAAGAAAAAGTTAGAAGCTTGGGAATCTGAAAGTGCCTTCGGAACATTCAATAAACCTCCAAAGCTAATGGCTATCGAGGAATACAGTCGGTGGTCAAGAAAGTTTGAAGATTGGTTGATGGCATTTGCGTTTCCTAGCTGGAAGAGTCTGAAAAACGGTTATGTACATGGAAACAAAAATGGTGAAACTTTAACATCTGCTGATGAGATTGAATCGTTTGTAGCTGAGCAAAAATGCGTGGCTTTGTTATTTCAGTCTGTCCAAGAGGATATTATTTCTTTGATCGATTATTCGAACGCAAAAGATCTCTGGAACAAGCTACGAATAAAATGTTTAGGAAGTTCAGAAATTGTGAAAAACAAAAGAAAACTTCTTAGAAAAGAGTTTGATCTTTTTGGATGTTTAAAGAACGAGTCAGTTTGTAAAATGATAGAAAGGTTTGGTCATCTGAAGCTGGAATTAGCACGACATGATATCATATATCCCGAGGATGAACTTATCGACAAATTGTTTGATTCGTTACCCGACGAGATGGATTGGAGATATTATGCGTTGATGCTGAAGAATACTATCAAGGATCCAGAAAAGTTGACTTTAGATCTGTTGATTGAGAAACTCGAGAGTCACGAGTTGGAACTAAAGAAGACATTCAAAGTCAATCACTCATCTTATCAACAGAATTTGGATCTGTACTATCCGAAAAGCATGATGCCGAAAGCTACTTCTCCTAAGACTGCATTTTCTGCTGAGAATGTGTCCACAGCAAGCAAAGAAAGTCAAAGCAGTGGAAATCATAGTGGTTATCACAGTGGATCTTCATCATCTGCAAGTCATTCCGATGCAAAGTTTCAATGCAACATCGCAATAGATTTGAAGAATGCTCAGAATTTTGACAAGGAGTCAGCCAAACAGCAAATGGTCTTTCTAGCGTCGGTATTGGAATCATATGAAGGGTTAGTAGCTGGAAAGATTGGCAACACCAACCTGACGAAGGAAGATTATGACCAGATAGATCCTGAAGAAATGGAGCTGATTGATATTCGTTGGGCTATGGCCAGTGCTGTTCGTCGAGCACAGCGTTTCATGGAAATTACCGGCAGAAAGACAATTGGTGGTCCATCTATCAAATTGGGGTCTGATAAATCCAAAGTGACATGCTTCAAGTGTAAGCAGAAGGGTCACTTCAAGCGAGAATGCAGAAACGCTTATGCTGATGAGTCGGAGAATCCTTTCAGAGACGATTACTACAAGAAGGCAATATATCACCAGAATAAATCTGAGCCGCCTAGATTGAAGCAGGTTGAAGACAATAAAGAAAAATCTAGAGCTCTTGCGGTGATCTACGATGATGAGGGGTATGATTGGAGCAAAGAGGTTCTACCGGAAGAAGACGCGGTTGGTTACGCGTTCATGGCAAAAAATGAACCCATTCTGTGGAAAGACAACCGTACTGAAGAGCAGAAGTATAGATACAGAAAAATGATTGCTGAAAACAGAATAATTAGAATTTCTGGTATCTATTTGGAAGCGAGGAGAGCGAGAAGATGGGATCCGGACAGGGAGTGTTACCTTGACCCATATGGAAATATTGCGATCGATGACAAAACGCTTGATATCGAAGCCATAATCAAGAAGTTAAAAGATGAGGATGAGTATTGGCAGAACAAATGGTGGGGAACTGGAGCCGAGAAAGAGAAAGAAGAGAAAGAGAAAAAGGAGAAAGAAGAGATAGAGAAATCAAAGAAAATTGATACTGGAGTTATCGACACAACGCAGGAGTTGACGGCTGAGAACCTGGGAAAAATGGTTGACAAAGTGCTGGCTGCTAAGGCACTTGAGGTAGACTCTAACTCCGTGTCTGAGTCAAAAAGCCAGGTCAGTTCAAACTTGTCAACAAATGCGTCAGGTAAACAAATTGATGGAAATGTTGATTGCAAAAATTGCTACAAAGAGTGCAAATTTTGTAATACAGTCACGTATCTCAACGGTAAGAAAGTTGAAGATCTGACAGCAAAGGTCAGAAGCGTTGAGAATCAAATTCTCGATCGTGACAAAACAGTTAAAGCTTCAACTGAACGGATAAGAGAATTAACTAGTCAAATTGAAAGTGATAAAATTGATCATGAAAAAGTTAAAAAGGAAAATGAAAAGTTAATTCTTGAAAACCGTCAGATTTCTGAAAAGTTTGAAAAACTCAAAAGCACAATGAAAGATAATGATGATCGTAACGGTAAAACTTACAAAGAAAATGTTCTATTAAAAGTTGTGCTTAGAGTAAAAGAAGAATCAATCAACAAACAACTGGATGAAATCGCTAATTTGAAACTTAAAGTTCAAGAGGCTGAAATCGAAAACGATAGGGGTGAGCAAGAAAACCGAAATAACCGAACCGTAACCGAATAACCGAAATAACCGAACCGAAAAAACCGAACCGAAACAAAAACCGACGGTTCGGTTTTCGGATTTTTAATAACCGAAAATTTCGGTTCGGTTTTCGGATAAACTTTTTTAATAACCGAAAAAACCGAACCGAACCGATAAGTTACAATCCATATATTTTTATGTTTAAGTTTAAATTGTTTAAGTGTTTAACCCAATGCTAGTAGAGAATGTTAATTTTATTCTTGAATGTTAAGTGTTTATAATAAAAAACATTATAACTGAAATGATTTATTATTACCTATAAGATATAAAAAAATTTAATATAAAAATTAAATTTAATAAAAACTTTGAAGAAACATAAAAATAGATTAGAAGGTTAGGTGTGTGTAAACAACATTAACTAAAGAGGTTAACTATAATAACTTAAATGTAAACATATAAAAAGATTGTAATAATATAAATTATACTTTTTATTTTTTGAATCGTATAAAATTTTGTTCCAAAAACCGAAATAACCGAAAAACCGAACCGAACCGACGTAAAAACCGAAAAACCAAAACCGGAAAAAACCGAAACCGAACGGTTTTTAAAACCCGAAAACCGACATTTCGGTTTCAGTTTTGATTTTACCCAAAAACCGAACCGAACCGAACCGTGCACACCCCTAGAAAACGAGCGAATCCAGTTGAAGCTTAACAGCTATAGCTCCGCAAGCTTTGTTTTGCAACACATTGTTCCAAAACCCATCAGCAAAAACAAAGCTGGCGAAGACGTGTGTTCTGATGGAACCGGGGTGGGTTTTCATAGAGTTCCACCACCGATTTTGGATAACTACACGAAAAAGCAATATGGGTTGGTTGAAATTGGAGAAGAAAGTGAAGTTAAACTTCCGGAAAGCATTGATATCACGTTCACATCTTCCAATGACGATAGTGTCCAAAATGATATTGTAAAAGGTGTTGTTGAAAATGTGCTAAAAACGGATAGTGACACTACTGAGGAAGATGGGTGTTTCTTGGACAAATACATTCCGAAACAAAAGTCCAAGAACAACTTAAATGAAGAATCAAATCTTGTCATGTACAAGATGTTGGGTTCGGATAAGTTGTTTTCGGATTCAGAGTTTCCAATTGAGAATGTAAACATGAACAAATTGACAAATGTTTTCAAACTGGTTGAAGTGGAATTATCAGAAATGAACAATTTGAGTCAAACAAAGAAAGATAAAACTTACTACAAGAAACTTGTAGTTCCACCGCGTTTTTATAATAATAACAGAAACAATTGGTCGGGTGGTTATCAGGGGGTAAGTCTTATCAGAAAAGAAATGTTCCAAACAAGAAGTTTGTTGAGAAGAAAAAGTTTGTGAACAGTTCGAGTTCACTTGCTGATGAAGAGAAACAAATTTTTTTAAAATCAAATAAAGAATTCTTTGAGAAGAGAGCTTCACGGTCTCAGTCTGAAGGCACAAGTCGAGGTGTTGATACTCGAACATGCTTCAGATTTAATCAAGTTGGTCACATTGCACGAAAGTGTACCAACGTGAAGCCTAAAACTGAAACTGTGAAGATTCTACAGAAGAAAGTTGACAACAAGGGTAAAGCACCAATGTTTGTTGAGAAAAAGAGTGTGAAAAATGATAACACCAAAAATGAACCTGTAAAGAAGTCGGAAACTAAAAATGACAAATTTTACAAACGGGTTGCATTTTCTCAACAAATTTGGAAACCAAAAGAAGAGAAACAAGCGTCAATTTCACAAGAAAAGAAAGTGGTGAATTCAGTCCCAGTTGTGGATGATAAAAACTTTCCACCACTTCAAGCTAAAAACGTTAAGAAACAAAATGAGAAAGTTGCAAGCAAAAAGGTAATACCCAAGGCTGGTCAGGCTTGGGTGGACATATTCTTCGTTAAATGAGAACCTGACTTGCCGGAGCTTCCCGAATCGCGAAGCATGAATCGGCATCTTTCTTGAAGTTGTTTAAGTAAAAGTTTGTTATGTGCAGGATCTTCCAAAACTTGTATCCAGATGGATTATGGATAGTGGAGCTTTAAGGCATATGACAGGGAAGACTGCGTTACTGTATGATGTGAGAAATATCAACGGTGGTTACGTAGGTTTTGCTGGTAATCAAGGAGGAAGGATTATAGGTGAAGGAATGTTATCCAACGGGATTGTGACGTTTGAGAGAGTTAACTACATTGCTGAGCTGGAGAACAATCTGCTGAGTATCTCCCAGATCTGTGACAGGATGTACACTACTCATTTCACTGACAAAGAATGTTTGATTTTGAAGCCAGGATTTGCTATCCCCGAAGAATGGATTATAATGAGGGCACCAAGAGTTAATGATCTGTACGTGTTGGATATGAGCGTAGCTACTACAACCACGGGTCAGGCTCATTGTTTTGTGTCCAGAGCAACTGAAAAAGAGTCGAGATTGTGGCATCGGAAGATGGGACATATTCACCTATGGAAGATGAATCACTTGGTGCACAATGATTTAGTACTTGGCATTCATGTCAAAGGTTTTTATCTGGAAGGGGAGTGCATTAGCCGTGTCAAAGGCAAGCAGAAGAAAAAGTCGCACCCTACAAAGCAAGTCAATCCAGTTTCGAGACCTCTGGAGAGACTTCACATGGATTTGTTTGGTCCGGTGAATGTCAAGAGTATTACAGGAGATTACTACTGTTTGGTCGTAACTGATGATTATTCCAGATTTTCGTGGGTTTCATTCTTGAAAACGAATGATGAAACATTTGACAGCTTGATGACGTTGTTCAAGAGAATTGAGAATCTGTACCAACGGCGTATTAAAAGAATTCGAAGTGATAATGGTACTGAATTCAAGAACAGCAAGATGGAAGAATTTTGTGACGAAAGAGGTATTTTGCATGAGTTTAGTGCTCCGTACACCCTACAGCAGAATGGAGTAGCAGAACGCAAAAATCGGACGCTAATCGAGACGGCTAGAACTATGCTCGCAGATTCAAAGTTACCGATAAATTTTTGGGCTGAAGCTGTTTCTGCCGCATGCTATACGCTCAACAGGGTTCTTACTGTTAAGAAGTTCAACAAAACATGCTTTGAGCTAATCAATAACCGCAAACCGAATTTGAAGTATCTAGAACCATTCGGGTCACCCTGTACTGTTATAAAGCCTCATGGAAAGTTTGGTCCGAAGTGCAAATCCGATGCGACGTGTCTTCGTTCCAAGTGAGAAGCGGATTTTGGAAGCTGCGAATGTTGAATGTCAAGGTCACACTATGCCGCCGCAGAATCCTGGTGATTCTTGGCGTTATCATTATGACAAACTGTGGGATTCGTTTGACATGAGAGAAGAATCAGAGGAAGAAGAAGATTTCTTTGATGAGTTGGATATTTTGCGCGAATATGAGTCACAGCAAAGGTTCCCAGCTGAATATTCGAGGCGACCATGTGAAACTTCAAATGATCATGAAGCAGGTCCGAGTAGTGATGGTGAACATGATGATGTCCAACTAGATGATGTTGCTCCTGGTACTCAGTCAACAGAGAATGTTAATCAAGAAACTGAGAACATGCCAATATTTGATCGAGGTGATTCAGATTCAGATTCTGAGGGGGAGCAGATCCAGATTTCAGGTCAAACAAACCCAGTTGGTGTACAAGATGCAGAACAGAATGTTACTAACCTGGAGGGCAATGTAGATGTTCCAAGCGAAGTGATGCCGCAAACTCTTTCATACCATCCAGAGGAATTGATCATTGGAGAGTTGCAATCAGGCGTTCGCACGAGACGTCAAATTCACCAGGGCCTTACATGTTTTTATTCTACAGTAGCACCTTTATAAACTGATTTTTCATTAACTTGTTTTATTTCGCAGATCGAACCGCGGACTTACAAAGAGGCGCTTACTGAAGATTTTTGGGTCAATGCGATGCAAGAAAAATTGGGACAATTTGAGAAATTAGGTGTGTGGAAGCTGGTTGATCTACCCGAAGGTCATAGGAAGATAAATACGAGATGGGTATTTAAGTGTAAGAGAGACGACAGAGGAGTTGTTGTGCGAAACAAGGCTCGACTCGTTGTTCAGGGGTTTAGTCAACAGGAGGGTATCAACTTTACTGAGGTTTATGCTCCTGTAGCTCGACTAGAAGCGATCAGAATCTTCCTGGCATTTGCATCTTGGAAAAAATTCAAAGTATATCAGTTAGATGTAAAATCGGCATTTTTTTTATGGGAAGGTAAAAGAGGAGGTTTATGTCGGACAGCCGCCGGGCTTCACCGATCCAATCCACAGAAATAAAGTTTATCTGCTGGACAAAGCGCTGTATGGTTTGCATCAGGCCCCGAGAGCCTGGTACGAGACTTTGTCTCAACACCTACTAGCAAATGGCTTTATCCGAGGGAAAGTGGATGCCACTCTCTTCACAAAAGAGGTCGACGGTCATCTTCTGATCGTACAGATTTATGTAGATGATATGATTTTTGGGTCAATTGTGCAAAGATTTCGAATCAGTCATGAAGCAGAAATTCGAAATGTCATCAATGGGGGAGATGAAATTCTTTCTGGGACTTCAAGTTGAACAACTACCTGAGGGAATTTTCATTCACCAGACGAAGTACGTTCATGATATTTTGGAGAAATTTGGGATGTCAGGTTCTACTCCGGCGTCAACCCCACTTGCGACAAATCATGGGATACATCCAGATCTCACCGGAGATAGGGTTGAAGAAACGCTTTATCGTTCCATGATAGGTTCTTTAATGTACTTAACTGCTTCACGTCCTGATATTATGTACCCAACGTGCCTCGCAACAAGATTTCAATCTAATCCGAGAGCTTCGCACATGATTATTGTGAAGAGGATATTACGTTACTTGAAAGGAACACCTAGTTTGGGGTTGTGGTATCCTAGAAAAGGCGATTTTACGCTCGAAGGGTATTCCGATTCGGATTTCGGATGCTGCAAAGTCAATGCGAAATCATCAACAGCAGGTTGCCAGTTCTTTGGACCTAGGTTGGTCACCTGGCAGTGTAAGAAACAAACTTCTGTGGTGCTATCCACATGCGAAGCGGAGTACGTATCTGCTAGCAGTTGCTGCTCTCAGATCTTGTGGATACGGCAACAAATGCGCGATTATGGTTTGCAGTTTCTTAACACACCTTTGTTTGTTGATAATGAGGCCGCTATAAACATAAAGAAAAATCCAGTACATCACGCTAAAACCAAACATATAGAAATTCGTCATCACTTTATTCGAGATTGCTTCGAAAAAAGGTTGATACGAATTGAGAAAATCCACATTGACAATCAGAAAGCTGATTTACATACCAAAGCTTTTGATAAAACAAGGTTTAAATTTCTTTTGAAATTAAATGGTATGAAGCTTTTCTCGGTGTTGGATGGCATAATTGGCGTTGATGAGGGTACTGTTGTAGATGATGATGACGAGAAACAATCTACAATGGTTTGTCGATTTTTTACATGTTTTGGTATTTAGGGGGAGTAGATATCTGTAAATAGATATATTTTAGAAAATACAAAAACAGTAAAAAATTGCAAAAATCCAAACACAATATAAAATCTGAAAAAGAGCTTGTGTATATAGGGAAAATGATAGTACATCGGTTTGACAGTTACTGTACGCTAAAGATTTGTATAGTATAAAGAGTTAAACAGTTTTACTGATGATGTGTTGATAGATTTTAGCACATTTAGTAGATTTATTCGGGATATAAACCTAAAATTTCAAACTTGCGAAATTCGTGGGGAACACTACTTGGATATATAGGTAACCCCTGAAATCTCGTTTGAAAGGTCTCATATTCTGATATACTAGGTTTTTATACTAAATGATGTCTTGGGTATTATTTCGGGACTTTTGCTGAACGGAAGTTCTGAACTAGTCCTTGGATAATATTTTGCCTCAAATGCTTGAAACATAGCATGAGCCCTCAGTTGATTAGACAATAAAATTGATAATCATCTGTTGTAGCTAAAAGATCCTCAAAAGGGGACATACCGCAAAGTCGAAACTGATATCTCTCTGCACATACGGAAGTATCGACCTGAGATCCCTCAGTCCTTGCATTACCTAATTTATGTACATACATCATTATAGTACAATCACCTGTAAGACTGAAGTTTGAGATTCTGGATACGGGAGTATATTCAAGAGGTGAGACACATGAATGAGCTAAGTTCTTAAGACATCTAAATCGTATCCTGAATGGATTGAAAATTGTGTTGAGAATTTAGAGACTATCTATGTGAATTGTTTAAGTCTGAGTATGAATTAAAGCTTAACGGTACTGATAACTTGTCTGATAACTGATATGATTCCCTGACACACTCACCAAAAATAAGTTTGTAAATAGTTTACTTTTTGCAGTTTAAGTTTCTGTATTTCATTTCTTAGTTTAGAACACTTTATAAAATTGTTGATGCAGATTTTGTGTCCGATGCTTGTCGAATAGATTAGTTATTATTGTACGCTGAATTTGTAATAGTTAGTGAAACGGTCTATCGAACGTGTATAGACCCGCTCGTTTGAAGTGGTCAAACGAGAGGGTTATTCGGTTGACCGTGTGTGTTTGCTAGACAAATTATGGCTGTATAATGTTTGGTGTCGAAGGATAAGGCATCGAAGGATTGTGTGTATATCCTTCGATGAGCTCGAAAGATATCCATCGACAGATGAAGATGGACCTCGAAGGATATGTCATCCTTCGAGGTATATGTGTATCTTTCGAAAGCTGAGTGATCGACAGATGATCTATCGATCAGTCAGTTTGATCCTTCGACCATACAACCTGTGTTGGGTATAAATACCAACACTTTGTCATTTGCAACATAAGAGAGTTAGAGGAGGTTTGAGACCTCACCGGGAGAAATCACCACTTGGTTTCTCCCCGGATGTATACTTCTTTGGTATTAGTTCGGTTATCATGTAATCGGGCCGACTTGTAATGTTTACTACCGGATTAATACAAAGTTTGTTTGTTTATCATCTCTTATCTCTTCCATCTTTGAACATAATCATGAAAATCACGGGTTTGATCCCGAAACAGGGACCTACAATTGGTATCAGAGCCATGGTGCCCGATTTAGTAAATCTAACAGTTTACTAAGTCACATGTGCTCTAGATCTGTGATTTTTGTGCGTTTTTGTTCAAGATGTAAAAATGGTGAAAATGAGAAAAACTCAGATCTGGACCCGAATATTCAGATCTGTGCTAAAATGAGTGTTGGGTTTTATGTTTTTCTCCTAAATAGTCAAGTAATCATCATCAAAAATTGAATACAAAGTGTTTCATCAAATCTGCATATGTACACGGCCTCCTGTGTTCTTGATGTTTTTCACATCTTCATATTTTGAAAGATGTAAAGAACTTCGAAGGATCAGGTTACTGTTTCGAAAGGTCAGCTATTTTCGAAAGGTCAACCCAACTGGTTTCGAAGGGTCAGACCATTCCATCGAAAGATCAACTGATTTTGAAAGATCAACTATCTGTTTCTCGAAGGGTCACCCTTATCTGTTTCGAAAGTTCATCATATCAACTATTCTGTCTTGAAAGATCACCTTTATCCCTCACAGCCTCGAAGGATCAGACAAAACTTCGAAGGGTCATCTTCAACAATTTCGAAGGATCAAGAGGTGACACTTCGAAAGATCATCTTATTGTGTATCGAAGGGTCATCACAACAGAATCGAAAGATCAGAAGCTTTCGAAGGGTTATCTTTGGTCGAAGGATCATCATCAGACTTCAAAGGATGCCTTCACCTATTAACGATTTCGAAAGATCAAACAGTTGTTTCGAAAGATCATCTGTTCTTCGAAGGATCATCAATCTGCTCGAAGGGTCATCTAACAGCCTCGATCAAC
The DNA here is from genome assembly GCF_002127325.2 of Helianthus annuus. Classification (NCBI taxonomy): domain Eukaryota; kingdom Viridiplantae; phylum Streptophyta; class Magnoliopsida; order Asterales; family Asteraceae; genus Helianthus; species Helianthus annuus. The sequence goes on along the minus strand of NC_035449.2, from coordinate 163,768,440 downwards.
ATCAAGTTGTCTGCTGTTATTCTTTTGTTTTGTATCACAGAAGAAGAGGAGGATATATGATGGTGGTCGGCTGAAATGTATCGCAGAGAAGAGGCAGAAGGAAGATGATGTCGGCTGTGATGTTTAAAATAAATAATAGGGTTGTTGACTTTTGAAGGTGGACGATGGGTTATTTATTTGGGCCAAATTTGAATCACTACAAGTAAGTGGGCCGATGACATCTGATTACAATTGGAAGTTTGCAAATTTGGTGGGCCTTGAATGCGTGTTGGAAATATTTTTTTTGGGGGCCACTAATTTACGTAATTATGTTGTATGGGCTGCTCTAAAATGCTACATATGTTGTTATATTTAAATGTGATGCAATTTTGGGCCTCTTGAGAGTTTGGTCTTGATCAACAAATTTTTCTACAAGACTATTTTAGTGGGCCAAGAATCTCAAGTGTTGAATACGAGTTCGGGTGTTCGCGAAATTTATTTGAACCGAGCTTCTATTTTTCAACGCCAAATTCGTACGGATTTGGGAGCGCGTGGGATGATGCGGCATGATGAAAACAAGAGATGATGAAAACTTGATTGTTGAAAAATGTGGGGTAGTCACGGTTACCGATGCAAATGGCAAAAATGGTAACGCGACTATTATGGGCCAAAAACGACAGTTCCGCTCAGTGGAGGGAATTGGTGAATATTTGACGACAGTTTCTTTGAAGTGGAAAGAATCTGTTAAGGTTTAGAGATTTTACCAAAGAAATGGGGGGATAAAAATTTTCATATGTTGAATTTCTTCGGTAAATTTCTAAACGCAATCATAGGTGGTAGAGTTTGTGATTTCCTAAATCTCTATCAATGTAGTATGCTTGAAGATCAAGACTTGATGCAGTTGTTAAAGAATGGAACCCTTATCAAATGCCGGTTGGAGTATTGGAAGATCAGCGGAAGATCGGTCAATTGAGCCTTTTGAGGAAATTGCACAACACTCAACACGGATACGCGTACTTTGAGGGGGAAATATTATACAATGAGCATCAAGATACTACTTACCTGGATCATCGGTCAAGGGGGAATTTGTTTACACAGAGAAGATGAATACTTGACTGAAGATCGATTGCAGTTGCATTTTCAGCATTCGACAGCAACGGACAAGGGGGAATTTGTTGATGCAGATTTTGTGTCCGATGCTTGTCGAATAGATTAGTTATTATTGTACCGTGAATTTGTAATAGTTAGTGAAACGGTCTATCGAACGTGTATAGACCCGCTCGTTTGAAGTGGTCAAACGAGAGGGTTATTCGGTTGACCGTGTGTGTTTGCTAGACAAATTATGGCTGTATAATGTTTGGTGTCGAAGGATAAGGCATCGAAGGATTGTGTGTATATCCTTCGATGAGCTCGAAAGATATCCATCGACAGATGAAGATGGACCTCGAAGGATATGTCATCCTTCGAGGTATATGTGTATCTTTCAAAAGCTGAGTGATCGACAGATGATCTATCGATCAGTCAGTTTGATCCTTCGACCATACAACCTGTGTTGGGTATAAATACCAACACTTTGTCATTTGCAACATAAGAGAGTTAGAGGAGGTTTGAGACCTCACCGGGAGAAATCACCACTTGGTTTCTCCCCGGATGTATACTTCTTTGGTATTAGTTCGGTTATCATGTAATCGGGCCGACTTGTAATGTTTACTACCGAATTAATACAAAGTTTGTTTGTTTATCATCTCTTATCTCTTCCATCTTTGAACATAATCATGAAAATCACGGGTTTGATCCCGAAACAGGGACCTACAAAAATCCAAAAAGATTTTTAATTTCTGCTTTATTTTAGACAAATCAGAGTGGAAAGTTAATTGTCGGATTCTAGAAGTTGAAGCAGATGCAGGAGGTTCTGGACTGAAGAATGAGGAGAGCTTATACTTGATAAAAGATTGTGCTGTTGAAAGTCAAAAACAAGTTCATTAACTTGATACTTGTTATTTTCAGAGAATGTGTGAAAATTGTTGTTTTTAAAAAATCAGTTTGATTCGTCAAATGATCAACCAAGGTCATTAAATTGAACTTGGTAGATTAATTGAGTAATCAGGGTCATTAACTTGAAACTGAATACTTGAGTGGATTTCTAAAGCTGATTAAGTTTGTGATTTATTGTTAAAAAAATAGATTTGTAATGTTATTGGTTGAGTAACAGGTTTTGGACTTCATTATTCCCACGGAAGCTAATTGTTAAAGCTTGAACCAGATCAACGCCTCAGATTCTAGCATATTGAGAGGGGGAGTCTGTGAAAGAGGGAGTCTGGATCAACAGTCAAAGGGGAGTCTGAAGATGGAGCTAGGTTGTGATCCTAAACCTGTGAGGATAAAATGCTTATGATGTGAAGACAGAGAGTTGGAGAAAAGACCAAGACTGAAGACTCGGAGCTGAAGACTTCGTCAACATCAAAGGGGGAGTCTGTTGATGCATAGAATGTTTGTTGACTACGTCTGCATTAAGTCTTAGGTCAAGATAGGTCAACATAGGGTCTTGAAAGTCAAAATTAGGTTATTATGTGTGAGTTTGAAAATATTGTGTGAGTTTGATAAAACGTATAAAAATTATGGAGAATAGATGGAAAAAATAGTTTGAGTAAAAATGATAAGATACATATAGTGTGAAAATTTAAAAATAAAAGTTAATTTCTTTTAAATTACCATTGCCAAACGGTATTATTTACAAGGACCATCAAATATAGCCGTTGGCGCTCGTTACAGGGCTAGCGATTCTTCTATGCCCCCTCCCACTATTTGGCGGACGGGGAAATAAGAAAGGTACGATAAAGGACGTTATAAATGGTAACTTGACCAGGGGCAGAATATAACACCCCATGGTCTTAGGATTTTTGTATAGTAGATGTATTCATTTAGGTGTTGTTTGTTTTTGCAGACATAAATTGTCTGAAAGCTGATTTCATCTGTTTTTATGTCTGCAACTGAATATGTGGTCTGAAGATTTGTAAGCTGAAAATATAAGACTGTTTGTTTTTATAAGTTGATACCGGTCTAAAGCGGATCAAACAATGACGAAACATTCACATTCCGCTTCGATCCGGCAGAGAAGAAGAGGGAGGTCGGAGAAGGAGCTGGTCACCGGAGGAGGAGGGAGGTCGCCGGAGAAGGAGATAGGTAGCCGGAGGAGGAAGGAGGTCGAAGAAGAGGTAGGTCGCCGGAGGAGGTAGGTCGCCGGAGGAGAAGAGGGAGGTCGGAGAAGGAGGAGGAGCGGCGGTGGGAGGGGCTGATGTTTGAGGGAGGAGAAGAGGGAGGTGTGATGATGTTTTAAGAAGGGGGTCCATAATTTATTTTTTAAGATGAAAAAAGTTGAGTTCAAATCTGTTTAAAAAAAACAAATAATCTTCAAGGGTACCGTCTGCCCGCCTGCAGACATCAGCCCCCCTAAAAATGTTTGAAGAAAAAACAAACACCCACTTAGTTTAATTTTACAAATATTTAATACAAAACTTTTCTTTACATACATGATACATTACAAGTCAATTATCACACCAAAAACTAAAAATAATAAAAAGAGAAGGTCTTGGGATGTTGATTCAGTGGTCAAAAGGTCCATGCTTTCTAATGGAGACGTAGATTCGATTCTTGTTTGGGTCATTTTTGAGAGACATGAGGATGAATTGAGGCTTTAATCCAGGGTTCGAAACTGACAGAGGGCAAGGGTTTACGGATTCCATCCGCTTCCCACGCATCATGGGGTACGGTCTCATGGTGGTCGAGGAGTCGACTTTAGAAATAGCCCGAATAGGATGAGTTTACACGTGAGATTAATTGCCGTAAAGAAAAATAATCGAAGGAGCAAATAAAAGTAATATAAAAAGAGAAACGGTCCATTGTTTGATTCAATTCCGGGATTTCGTAAAACCACCGAACCGTTTTTGTATTGATATTTGAGTTTGAGGTATCAGTTAATGGAGCTTCGAAACGGTGGATTTAATTTGTATTGCCGAAGATGGAATTTAATGTAATCGATTCCTATTTCTCATGCATTTTTTCTTTAAAATCCCAAACCCTAATTAACTTTTCTTATTATCTTTGCAGGTAAGTTTTCTATTAATCAGTGTTTCTTCTCCGTGAGATTTTCCAGTTCAGTGTTTAAAATCTGCATCTTACACTCTTTACTTTATGCTAATATAGAATTTTGCATTTTTGTGTTTGTTATTTTTAGGAAGCAAAGAAGCTAAACGATGAGCTCCAAGGATGTAGACAGGCTTAGCAGGTTGCCTGAACCGATTGTTTCACATATACTCTCTTTAATGCCTACGAAGTTTGCTGTCCGTACTACCATTTTAGCCAAAAGATTTCAGTACAGTTGGATGTTTGTCACCAACCTTGACTTTGATGATGATGATTCAACTAATGCCACTGATATCTTTTCAAGACTTGCTCTTCTCCTCACGGAGTCCAGGCATAATTCTGATAGCTTTATAAAATTTGTTGATCGGGTTTTGGAATCTTGCAGATCACCTCAAGTTAACTTGGTCCGAATTCATGTGTATTATAAAGTTCGAGAGTCATGCCCGTCAAAATGGATCGATAAGGCGGTCAGGTTAAACGTTCGTGAGTTGGACTTGCGACTTTCCTTGTCTCATTTGCCTTTAAGCCTTCGCACTTGCAAGACACTCACAAAGTTAGTCTTTCATCGTACTGGTCGTGATCGCCAAGCTTCCAAGTGTTGGGAGTGTCCGGAACGAGTTAGTCTTCCTTGTTTGAAAACTCTTGACATTGATGTATGTGACGATCCACATGAAAACGCATTTAGGGTCATCAGTGGCTGCCCTTTACTTGAAAATCTGTCTTTGGAAGTGTACCGTGTCTGGGGCGAGTACGAACGTCAAGACGATTACATATTCAATATACCTACTTTGAAACGACTGAAACTAATGTTGGGTTATGATTTAGTTAACCACAAAGTGGTTTTAAACGTCCCTAAGCTCGAATATTTCGTTCTTTGTGGAGAGTTGTTCTCGCTTTTTGTAATGGAAGATGTGTCATCTCTGGCGGAAGTAACATTATCAATTGAAAGGTTAGACAGTGATCATCATCTGTGGGATGAGCTTTTTAAGGGATTAAGCGGAGTTAAATCATTGTCAGCTCAAAATGAAAACAGCCGTGGTTGCTTCGGATTCATTTCACCTTTGCCTGTTTTTCAAAACATGAAGCACTTGGAGTTGAATCGTTTTTGGAATCCAGAATTTATCCCACTTGTTCTTGAAAGGTCTCCTCAGTTGACATGTTTGTGTGTTAAACATGTACATGACTATTCTAAGGTTTGATTATTTTTCTTCCTTAACCTTGTTTTAATGTTTATATAATGTTTCAGTTCTATTCATTTTTCTTGTGTTGAAAACCAAAGCATGAAGAATCTGATTGGATTGAACCGAAGGTGGTTCCTGCATGTATGCTAACAAACCTTACGACCATCAAGTTTAAATGCGTGGGGCAAAAGTGTGTTATACACCTTATGGAATACATGCTCAGAAATGCAGAGGTTTTGAAGACGGTAACAATCACTTGGCGTAATCTATGCTTTCAAGAAGAAACACGGTTGGCTGCGAAACTGCTTAAGGTTCCAAGGGCTTCCCATGATTGTGAAGTCAGTTTTATTGGAGGTGGTTCTCTCTCTAATGCTAGTTACTAGTTAGTTAGCTTTTGGGAAATGAACCATTTTCAATCAATGGCTGTGTCTTTTCTTATGGAACTGTTAGCCATTTACAACTAAGATTGGATGGTTATGTCTAAGTCGTTTTATTTCACTTTGTTTGCATTTTCTTTTGAATCATGTACACTCCAAACATAATGAAAGTGCTAATAAAAAATAAATTATTCCAAACATAATGAGGTGTGTCTGGAACAATGCATTGTTTGTACTTGAAATTGTGTTCCAAACATTATGAGATGTGTCTGAAATTATGGGTTTTCTAGATTTTTACAGTACAGAAAAAAACTACAAATGTTTCATAAGATTTTTTTCCTAAGGGAGCGGTCGAAAATTTCCAAGAGGTGCGATCGGGATTTTAACGGAAATCTAAGACTAAAACTTTTTTTTCAAAGGGTGCGCCCGCCCACCTTGAGCAATAGGTGGGTACGCCCCTGATGATAAGATGCAGTTACGGCTTTTCAATTGTTTTCATATTTAATCGTTGGCCTTCGAATTAGATGGTGTTTGGGAGCAAGAATTTTGATTGGATTGATGGTCTTAAAATTCCAGCAAAAAAAAAAAAATTACTCATCCAGTTCCATATTACTAATTCTACATTTATTTAATTATTTAAGACATGTAATTTAATCACAAAAAAAGTTGGTTGATATAATGAATAGTCAATGAGTAAATCTTAGAACTTTTACACCCCATTCTCTAAACCCATTTATTCCTACAAAATAGAGAACAATGTAGAATATAGTACGTCATCCCTATAACTACACAAACTTTCATATAGGTACTCACCCTTTATAAAACTCTTAGGGTGCACGGGGCACATGCGTTGACCCCATGCGGTGAGGTGAGTCCCCGAGCGGGAACACCGCCGCCATCAACTCGGGGAGAGGAAGCGGGGTGGGGGATCGGTGAGAGGTTACCGCATGAGAGAGAGGAGAGAGAAAGGGGGTGATTGGTTGTTAATGTGGGTTCATTCTTTTTTCACCAATCATATTTTTTTCTTCTTTTTTATAAAAAAATAATTGTGTGAGTGGAGTGATGCCAACGTTTGAGTGCAAAATGGGGACTTAAGAGAGGAGTTGACGTGGCACGTGCTGATTGAGTGTGTGTAAGAGAGGGGACTCCCCTAAGAGATAAGTGTCCCTCTCACCCTTATCACATGTTTTATTTGTGCAAAGACTACAAACGTGTTAATTACAGTATATGTAAAGGTTGAGCAGGTCATTTTTAACACGACCCAGCAACACTTATTTTCATTTCCAAATAAATTACCAAGTTAAAAACAATTAGAACTGTTGTAGTGTTACAACTTTAATTTTAATTGATAAAGCAAGTTAGGAGATATTATATTGAACACACTCCTCTGCCTTTAAACAAATTTGACCCGTTCAAGCCATTTGATTCGTCATAAGTTAAATGTCTTTTAACTTAACCCATCTCACATGTTAAACATAATACATAACAATAACAACCCAATTTGTGGTGGATTATCATGAATTTTTTTTACCCGTTCGAGCCATTTGATTCGTCATAAGTTAAATGTCTTTTAAATTAACCTATTGTTGATGCATATATGTGGACGCGGCTCGTATCGGTTCGGCTCTACGGAATGAAGATCACAGCCCGATAATCCTCCATCGAGCTTTGAATCAATTATGCTGCTGATCTGAAGGTTGCAGATACATCAAGTTGCTGCTGTCTGCTTGTTTCTGCAAGACTTCAAGCCAGCGACGAAACATGTGCTTGTTGCTGTTGACGAAACTCCTGCATATCTGCATGACGAAACTCCTGGAAGTTTCGTCATCATGGTCTTTCATCTTGAGATTTCGTCGGCTTATGATGAGTTTCGTCGACCTCAGCATGTTTCGCCGACTGTTTCCTCTATATAAGCAGCACTGAAGACAGAAAGACACAGGAGCACAACACAGAGACAACCGAGAGAACGGTAAGAGAGTTTTAGTGTGTGTGAACCGTATATTGTGTATTCTTGTACCCGAACTCTTCTCATATATACAAGTGTGTGTTAAACATTGAATATTTGTGTTCGTGTTCTATATCTCGGTTTGCTTTCCCGGTTGGATTCCGCACAACCGGGTCTGTTCGTATACAAGGATTAGGCGACTAGATCCTCCGCTAATTGGACCTACAAGTGGTATCAGAGCCTTGGCTCTCTTCCCCTGTTAAAACCGAGCGTTTTCTTGTGTTTGGAGTTCATACTTTCTGGGAAAATCAGTCTATATCTTTGAAAAACTTGGTGTTTTTGCTGAATAGTTCATACAAAACCTTGTTAAATCTCTTATATATATGTGGTGTCAAGGTTTTTATTGAAGTTTTCTTGCAAAAATTGTGTTCGAAATTTTTTCGGCTCACCGGAAAACACATATTTTTCTTCATTCTCTGGGTTTGTTTGAAGACTACACTGTTGATGTTATTATTATAATATTGTTACTGTAATTTTTGGTAAACAAAAGTTGGTAAAATGATGGTCCTTGTTTGAAAATATGATGAAAGGTATGGGTGTTTAAAAAAAATTGGTTCACCAACTTTGTGTGTGTCAGGAGATAAGATTTGGATTTTGAAAATATCTTTCCTTTGCAACATAAGTCAACGAAACTCTAATTTTTACTCACAATTGGTCTTTGACGAAAATTCCACTTTGATGAAACTCTAGTATTTCGTCGAAGTGTGTTTCGTCAAACAGTGTTTCATCATAGAGTGTTTCATCAAATAGTGTTTCGCCATAGACCCTGTGTTTCGTCGAGTCACTTGTAACTTTTTCACAGAGGCTTTGCAAAAGTGTTTTAACTGCTTGTTTCAAGTGATTTAATCAGGTATTCATTATTATTCATCTAAAATGAGTTCGGATTAGTGGGGAATTCCATCCAATACAGAGAGCAAGTATAGAAGCACGGGATTATCGCCATCATGGGCCGAATCCCCCGCATCCGCATCTTCGTCTATTCCATAGCAAGCGAATCAAATTTCGTCAAGTCAATGGGCGTTCGTTTCAAATCAAACTCAAAGTATTCAAAGTATACTTTTAAGCGAAAGGGAAACCGGAAGCCTTAACCGTCCACCGAAGCTAATGCACATTAATGAATATCCTAGATGGGAAGAAAGATTCCATACGTATGTCCTTGGGCAAAACACGGAATTGTGGTTATGTTTTACTACATATTTCGATCAAGCACTTGAGGTTGCCGCTTCAACTACCGCGACATTTGCAGATCGTACGACAGATGAGAAGAAGGCATATGATTTAGAAAAGAAAGCATAATATATTCTAACTCAAGCATTGAGCAAGGATATATATCATCAGTTTGCCAGCTTCAAGACGACAAAACGTTTATGGGATGCATTGAAGATGAGAGGTATAGGAAATGAAGCGTCACGCAAATTGCGACATGATCTACTCAAGAAGGAGTTTGATGGCTTCACGTGTATGGAAAGGGAATCTTTGGGAGACTTGACAAGTCGATTTTATCACTTGTTGACTGAGTTAAGTAACTTTGGGGTAGTAGTGACTCTAGAAGAAGTTGTTATGAAGTTTGCCGACGCATTACCAGCTTAATGGAATGGTTTCTTGGAAATCTTGAAATACAATGGCACTTTGGCTGCGACAAACATCAATGATTTCATTCAGCTCTTGGAGAACAAAGATCAAGAAGAAATCAGGAAGGCCAAAAGGATTCCAGTACCATAGAATCCTGAAATGTATTATGGAAACTGTGGAGGTTCTAGCACTGCTTCAAGACCTGCTCCACATGCTCAGCTTCAAACGGCCTTTGTATCAAGAGATTTGTATGGAAATCCACTACCAGCATCCTCAACTCAAACGGCTTTTGTCTCAAGTAGTGACATGTACGGAAATCCACAACCAGAAGTCTCAAAGCAAAGCCATCAATATACCGGAGCAAGAGATATGTACGGAAATCCTATACCAGTTCCCCAACAAGCTTGTTATGGAAGCACCTCATCTGCTGGTCCGTCATCTAATCCGAATACAGTTCGGCTCGACACTTCAAGCTTCTCGAAAGTAAGTGTTGAAGTAGCTAAAGAACATATGGAGCTACTAAACACTTTGGTGAGTGCGTATTGTAGGTTAATCGAAGGTCAGATTGGGAACATCAATCTGACACAAGAAGATTATCAGCAGATTGATAAGGAGGAAATGGATTTGATGGACATCAAATGGGCTTTCGCTAGTGCTGTTAGGCGAGCTAAGGACTTCATGGAAAGGACTGGTAGAACCAGCTTGGAAAGCAAGAAGGATACCAAGTATGGGTTCGACAAACAATCAGGAATCAAGGCAACCAGCAGAATCAGAATCAAAACAGGAATAACAAGCGTACATTGATGCCTGTGAACAATCCAAATCAAGCAGGAGCATAAATGCAAACCAGGCTCTTGTGGTACAAGTCGATGAAGGTTGTGACTGGTCGATTCAATTGGGAAGTGATGTTCAGGATGGAACAACTGGTTTCGCTGAGGTTGTAAAGGATCTCAAACAACCAGTGGTGGAGAATCTTCCACCAGTGGTGGTAAATCTTTTGAAGATGAAGACAGTTCTGGTTACAGTAGAAGTTAAGATGAAAAATCCTCAACATCAGGCAATGATCATTTGGATGAAGCATCAAGTGTGACAGTCGATGCAGATGTTGATGAACTATTGGGAGAAGCTGCAACAGGAAATCATAGAAGATCTATATTGGTGGATCAAGCTGCTTATTCTTCTTCTTTTCTTCATTCAGCCTTTATAGCTAATGTTGGCGGTTCATCAAGTCAGGTATGTGTCGATAAACCAACTTCTGATAAATGTGATAAATGTGTTAGTTTAGGTGATAAATTGTCGGACTTGCAAAGCAAATATGATGATTTGCAAAGCAAGTATGACGTGACATATATCCACAATTAAAAGTTGATAGTGGATCTTTCTAAATTCAAAGAAGCTAACATGTTTTATGAAAATCATGAAAAAGAGTTTAAAACGATGATTGACAAATTAAGAGAAGATAAAACCGAGCTAACTAAAATGGTTTCAAGAAAACAAACTGACATATTTTTAATCATTTATTTTAAAACATTACAAATAGCTTTCGTGGTATGTAGAAAGGGATGTGTAAAAAAATAACAAAAATGGTGAATGAAACACGAGGTCTGATGTCCAAAAACAATTCATTTTAGAATAGCCAAAAAAATATTTGTGTAACTCGGTTTCATGTTCATTCTGACCAGGGCCTAACTACATTTAACTCTTTAATAATATCTTAAACAAATTTAAAGGATTAATGGAATTATGTTGAAATATACACTTTTACTGTTTGTTATTTTTCATTATTCACCATCACTAATCACTCTTTTGTTTATTTGTTGCTGGTTTCATGTTATATGCTCGTCGGCTTGGAAGCTGAAATTCGTGGGCTTGGGCTTAGAAGACTTTGGGCTTAGAAGACTTTTAGAAGACTTGTGGGCTTAGAAGTCTAACTGGACGCCACTACGCTAACTTGACGCTTTCTTTGATCGAGGATATAAGCATTTGCTTATTAGCTTATGGTAGTTAGAAACACAGATATTTTTCACTTCTCTCACTTAGGGTTTTTTTCCACTACACTCCGTTCTTGTAATCAGTTGGTCGTTGATCTTGTGTTAAAGATCTTCTTGCTTCTGTCAGTTCTGTTGCGAGTGTAATAGATCATCGAGTTGATGATCTATTGTTGAGATATTTATCGATCTGTTGGAGTTGTGTTCTTTTGTGTAATCATTGATAATAAGTCGATTCTGGTTGATACATGTTATTTTGACAAATTATAATACTAATTATTATCGATATATTAAAAAAGCAATCCAATGAATGGTAACTATTATTTATCACTTTTCGTCTTCTAGGTTTGTATCAATTGCAATGGATATCCTTTAACTTCAATAATTACAGTCACAATTCTTTATTTGTAAAACCTATTACATCCTATGTCCTTTGACCCTAACTAGGTTATAATGAAAACTAAGTAGTTTTTGTTTTAAATTTAATTAAAAAGATAAAAACTTAAAAGATTTAGTTTCATGTTAAATTATTGTATTTTGGTGTATGAGTAATGATAAAAGAAATCAGAAATCATATAATCCTTTATACTATATAATAAAATAAATCAATGTCAAATTATCCAACTTTGAATTTCGAATAAAATCGTTTTATTTTAATAATAAAATATTATCCTTAAATTAAATTGTTAATCTATCTACTATAATAAAAGAAATTAACTTTTGGTCACGTGTCACTCATTCAAGCTATACTCAAATCTATATTTATCTTATATTAACTAAATAAATAATAAATTAATATTAAATCTTATCATAATTTAATAAAATATTATCCTCAAATCTAAATTGTTAATTTAATATATTTTTAAAATAAATACCTAACTTTCCTACTTATTACCACAGCCAAATCTCCTATTAATTTGTAGAACAATACTATGTAACCTATTATTAACTTGTAGGTTGTTTTAGTTTATTAATTATTTCATGTTTGATTTTGTTTGTTGATGTTTAATTTTTTTTGTTTGCTTAACTAGGTTAGGTCAAGATATTTTTTTTCTAAAAAGTTCATTTGGTGGAAAAAATATTAATAGATGAGTGAAGGCATTAGGGGCACCACCCTCATGAAAAGAAAATTCCATCTAAAGGACATATAATATTTAGCCTTCTTAGAGCATCTCCAACGTTCCGAACCACAAAGGCGGATAAGGGGTAGCGATGGTAATACACTAGGTCTTTTAAGGATATAATTTTCTTTTTATTATTTGATAGATTTTTCAACCCGACTATACATGGGTTTTTTAAAGATACGAAGTTTTTAGTATTTAATATACAAAATTACATTTATTTAATCTGTGTAATACACATGGTTTTTAAAGATATAACTCTTTTTTAGATCTATTCAACACGTCTAATATACGAGGTTTTTAAGGATGTAATTTTTTATTATTTGGTAGATTTATTCAACCCGAATATACACGGCGTTTTTAAAGATACGACGTTTTTAGTATTTAGTATACAAAATTACATTTATTTAATCTGTGTAATACACATGGTTTTTAAAGATATAACTTTTTTATTATTTGATATATAAAATTACATTTATTTAACCCGTATAATATACGAGGTTCATAAAGATATAACTTTTTATTATTTAATATATAAAATTACATTTATTCAACCCGTGTAATACACGGGGTTCTAACCTAGTTTAATATATTTTTAAATAAAATTATTTAGAACAAAACTAACCTTTGTATTACAATACTAGTTATTTTATTTCCATTATTAAAAAATATTATATCAATTTTATTACATAATTTATAAATCATATTGTCTGAGTTCGTACCAATATTTTATCACTCAAATGGCTGATGATTTCCTTCTTAAATAACATATCATCTTTTTAAGAACTATTTGCAATCACCATTCAACCCGTACAATACATAGGTTTTTTTTAAGATATAACTTTTTAATTATTTAGTATACAAATTACATTTATTCAACCCGTATAATACACGAGAATCTTAAAGATATAGCTTTTTATTATTTAACATATAAAATTATATTTATTAAACTCGTGTAATAAACGGGGTTTTTAAAGATATATTGTTTTATTATTTAGTATATAAAATTATGTTTATTAAATTCATGTAACACACATGTTCTAACCTCTAACCTAGTCTAATCTAAATTATAATAAAAGATTACAAATAATGTCGCGTGACAACACCTCTTCCTTTTTAATTTTTAAATTATTAAAAAATATTATACCTAAATATTTATTATCTATACTAATAAAAGATTCCACTAAACGCCATGTGGCATTTTCTACTTTAATGTAGGTATGTTTTATTAGTTATTATTTTTAATATAATATAATAACATAAAGGACATTGATCTAATAATTCTAATATTATTAATTAATTAATATAGTAGATAAAAATATTGATTTCCACACTGGTCTAATCTAATTTTATTGTTGAATATGACTATAGAAGATTGGAGAACTAACGGATATACACTTTGAATTTAAATTCATTTTATATATTTACTAAATTATATTTAACTTACGGTTTTAATTTAATTTACGATCAATCATATATGAGTTATTTCTCATTATGGTAGAAAATCATAGCTAATTGAGTTTACATTTGATCGGTGGGATAAATTAATGGGCTGAGTCAGTTTATTTAGTTATTAACAATAACAAATATATAATTTAAAAGTTTTAAATAGTGGATTCCCTCACACAATGCGATAGAAATTCAGTTTCGATCAGTATCAGTTTGATTCGTTACGATACCATCACTCACTATAAAATCTTGTGGTAACTTAAAAAAGTAAATTTCACTATTCCTTTTTCAAAAAACAAAACATGATATCATATTGAAACCTGTTAATGAAATATGTGCTCTTGCTAATATTAAGATTGAGACGTACTAGCATATTTATCATGTGTAGTTTTCCTTTTCAAATTATTCATAATTCAATCCATCTAAATTGTAAGTTTTAGCTTATGTATGTATTGATAAAAAGCAGTAATATCTTAAATTGTGTTAATTTTTTATTTTATTTTTTTTTAAATTTAAAAAATATTGACATTTTTCTCATTAGGTGTGGTCTTAAACAAATTTTTATAATAATTATTATATTTTATTTAAATGAGAAAATCATAAAATCAAATAAGTTTCTTCTTTTTTTTTAAATGATATTTAATTACGAAACCATCTTCATCTCTTTATCTACATGTCGATCTCTGCATACGCACACACCGCTTTTCGGGCAAGTAGGTAAGTTTCCGATTGGGTCCTTAACTGTTTCTGGAGTTTGGTTTTGGCGATTGAGATATAGCATGACTGTGAAAATTAACAAACATTGATTACTAAAACGAGATTCAAACTCAAACCTCTTTTTGATGTAAACGATTTTACTTTCAAATCCCAAGCCCTTATTTAATTCTTTTATTCTTATCTTACAGTTAAGAATTCAAGCTCTGAAATATGAGTTCCAAGATTGAGAATGTAGACATGTTTAGCAGTTTGCCTGAAGAGATTCTTTCACACATACTCTCTCTAATGCCTACGAAATATGCGGTGCGAACTAGCATTTTATCTAAAAGATGGAGGTATAGTTGGATGTTTGTCACAAACTTCGACTTTGATGGTACTCGCACAAACCCCTTCCATGGTTTAGATAGATTTACAAAGTTTGTGGATCGGGTACTGAATGATTGCAAAACATCCAAAATTAATTTATTTCGTTTACAGTTTTATGAAACCTGCGTCCAAAAGTTAAGTGCATCAAGTTGGATTGATAAGGCGGTCAGGTTAAACGTTTGTGAGCTTGACATTCGTTCTATCCAACTTGAGTTGCCTTTAAGCCTTTTCACATGCAAAACGCTCACAAAATTAAGATTAGAACGTTGGGCATGTGATGGAAAAGACTGGGGGTGTCCGTCTTCGGTAAATCTTCCTTGCCTGAAAACTCTTGATGTTGTTGTTCATAGCGATCCTTTTGTCAATGCATTTAAACTCATTGGTGGTTGTCCAATGCTTGAAAGTTTATCTTTGGAAGTAACACGGCGCAAAAAGTTTGCAGGATGTTACATATTCAATATCCCTACTTTGAAACGATTGAAACTAACATTTGCATTGGTCATCACTAGCGATATCAACAAAGTTGTTTTACGCGTCCCTAATCTTGAATACCTATTTTTGGGTGGAGTATTGTGCTCGCTTTTCCAAATGGAAGATGTGTCGTCTCTAGTTGAGGTATCAGTTTCATTACGTCACATAGCATATGATTATTTGTGGGTTGAGCTTCTAAATGGAGTGAGTGGAGTTAAATCACTTCTAACTCAGGATGTAAGTTTCTTTCTCATTGGCTTCAATGTTGGTTAACATTGACTCTTTAAATGATTTTCTTTTCATGCGCCAACGGTAACTTTGTTTTGTATTGAAGATCCCATCCTCTTTTCTTCTGCCCATCTTTCCAAATATGAACCGCTTGGAGCTGGGAATGTTTTGGCATTATCGACAAATCCTCCAATTTCTTGAAAGTTGTCCTGCATTGAGACATTTGTATATTGAAAAGGTACTCAAGTTTTTTTTTTTTTTTTTTCTTTTTTTCTTGATAACTTCTTTTACCCCTATATAATACTGGGTTTTGTTTACCTTGTTTGTGTTAAAAACAAAAGTCTGGAAAATCTCACTGGATTGAACCGGAGGTGGTTCCTGCGTGTTTGCTAACGAACCTTAAAACCGTGAAGTTTTCAAAATGCAAAGGGTACAAGCGTGATCTACATTTTTTGGAATACATATTGTGGTATGCCGAGGTTTTAGAGATAGTGACAGTTACTTGGGAAAACTTATGCATGGAAAAAGAAAGGGAGTTGTGCTTATGGTTACTTGAGCTTCCAAGGGCTTCCAAGTATTGTGAGATCCATTTTATTGGTGACTAATCGTATGTTACTAGTAGTTAATTAGCGTTTGTGAAATGAACATCTATTCTACTAGATACTAGTAGTTAATTTTTCTCATTGAATGATATAATTATAGTGTTTAATATTGCAAATATTAGGGACAAGGATACACACACTTATATATATGTTAAGATTATGTACATAAGTACTTAATTCTAATTTTACTTGCCTGCAATAGTAATCATACATGGTACAATGCAATAAGATAAGATAAAGTGCTTAAATGAAAACAAAAGCATGAACACTAGAACATGTAAAAATAGCATAGTAGTCTTGTGAAAGCAAACGTGATCACAACTAGTTACCACCAGCGCCGTTTAGCCCATAACCTCTCTAGTATTCACTATAAAATATATATTTGGGCATAAATTTTAAGGAGTTGAAAAAAAAAATCAAAGTTACAGAACTAGTCACCAAAGAAATATAACTGATTCTTTAGATGGAGAGAGTAATACTACAAGCGAGCTAATGTATTTGGGAATATAACCTGAACTCAAACTGACCCAAATATTCCAGGGAGTCAGATAAGAAAGGTAGAAAATGTTAATTGTACAAGTGTACCTAATAGAATACATATAGAATATATCTTGTAAATATTTTATATAAATATCTCCAATAATATAGGACAGCCCAATGTGTATAAATATAACAGATAAATAAAGGAGGCACTTTGCATATATAATTCTATCAGTACCCTTGGGACGATAATGTGGTGTAAATATATGAGGGGATCGAGTATTTGTAAGTGTGAAGAAATTGTAACTCCAATATCATAACCACGAGAAGTGTCTTGTCACCGAATGTGCAATGTCGGATGGCAAACACTCTAAGGTATGCCCCGCTAGCACGGCTAATGCTTACCAAGCTGATTATATAAAATCAGTGGTGGATATGACTGGATCCAGCTGCCAAGGCGGCACTGGGGCAGCTCCGTAGTGAAGGAAAATTATAATAGTGGTTTTCTTATCTCAAAGCAAAGCTCAATACAAAATATATATAATGCTCATGTTTGTAACCTATGAATATGAGCAGTCACATTTTAACTACTAATAAAAGACACTAATAATAGACTCTAAATGAGATTTCAGTTTCAGACTAATGAGATGAAGCATTAATATTGCTAACATGCCCCTGCAAGCTAAACGGTCGGAGAGACGTGAAGCTTGGACGTAAGAACTTGGAACCGAACTGCAGCCAACCCTTTGGTGAGAATGTCAGCAAGCTGATACGCGGTAGAAACAAAACGAACTTGAAGTGTTCGCGCGAGAATCATGTCACGAATGAAGTGAAGATCCACTTCTATGTGCTTTGTACGTTGATGAAGAACAGGATTTGCAGCCAAATAAGTAGCACCAAGATTGTCACACCATATGGTGGGAGAACTTGTAGGTTGCACGGAAATTTCAGATAGCAAGGATTGGAGCCAACGAACTTCTGCTGCTGTGTGGGCAAGAGCACGATATTCCGCTTCCGTACTTGACCTAGCTACTGCATGTTGTTTTTTGGAACTCCAACTAATCAAATTAGGCCCCATGAAGACGCAATATCCTGTAGTAGATCGGCGATCATCCTGCCCAATCTGCATCAGCGTAGGCATTGAGAGAAAAATTAGAAGACTGTTGAATGCTTAAGCCATGTGAGAGAATACCCTTAAGGTATCGAAGAATGCGTTTAACAGCAATCCAATGACGATCAGTAGGTGTTTGTAGAAACTGAGAGACTTTACTAACAGCATATGCAATTTCAGGTCGAGTCAAAACTAGGTACTGAAGAGCCCCTACGGTACTTCGGTATAACCAAGGATCAGGTAACGACGTTCTAGAAAGGCGAGATAACTGGCGACCGGTGTTTATAGGAGTAGGAAGGGATTTGCATTGACTGAGACCTGTACGTTGAAGAAGATCAAGAAGATAGCACTGCTGAGAGAAATGAAGTGTGTCGTTCGAGAAGGTTGCCTGAATTCCCAAGAAAGAACTTAATTGACCGAGATCCTTCAAAGCAAAGCGAGAGTTAAGACGACTTATCAAATCTGTAACAAAGTTAGAAGAGCTGCCGGTAATAATAATGTCATCAACATAAACAAGTATATAGCAAACCACTGAGTCATGGCAATAAACAAACAAAGATGTATCAGAAACACATTGCTTAAAGCCAAAATGATGAAGAGCATGTGACAGTTTTGAAAACCATGCGCGCAGAGCTTGTTTTAGACCATATAAAGCCTTTCTTAAGAGACAAACATGATGAGGACACGTAGGGTCAACAAACCCAGAGGTTGAGTCATGTAGATAGTTTCAGATATATCCCCATTAAGAAAAGCGTTATTGACATCAACCTGCCTGATAATCCATTGACGTGAGAATGCTACAGACAGAACTACCCGAATAGTTGTGGGTTTAACAACTGGACTGAATGTATCAGTGTAATCTATTCCTTCAGTTTGATGGGAGCCTTTGGCAACTAGTCGTGCCTTGTAGCGACCTACAGAACCATCTGGATTCCGTTTAATACGAAAAACCCATTTGCAGCCAACAAAGTTACCCATAGGAGGAGCACGAACCAAAACCCAAGTGTTATTTGAGTGTAGAGCTTGTATTTCATGGTGCATGGCATCACACCATTCAAGGTGTTTAGATGCTTGAATAAAGGTGAATGGTTCAACGGTAGAAGGAGAAGAGACATGGTATAGAATGTAATCAGAAAATTGTTTTGGTCGTCGAGTGTTGTCACGAGTTCGAGTGACCATAGGATGGGTGGAAGTTGATGGTGGAGGTGGTGGAGGAGGCGGTGGCGGGGGTGATGGTGTTGGATGAGGAGAAGTGGATGGTGGAGATGGAGGTGTAGTGGGTGTTGGTGGTAATAATGGCGTTTGTGATGGTTGAGGGGATGAGGGTTTTGGGATTGAAGGTAATATGTCGATGGAGGGTATGGTTGCAAAGGAGGTGGTAGAGATGGCAAGTGATGAAGGAAGAGAAAAAACATCTTCATGGAAAACAACATGTCAGGAGGTGTAAGTGCGTCCGGTTTTAGGATCATGACAAATATATCCTTGATAATTGGAAGCATACCCTAAAAATATACATGGAATTGATTTTGGTGATAATTTATCGGGACGGATGTCACCGAGAAATGGGTAACAAAGACAACCAAAGGTGCGAAAATAGGAGTAATTTGGTTTGGAATGAAACAGGAGCTCATAAGGAGATAGATGGTTTAGAGTTTGTGAAGGAATACGGTTGATTAGAAAGGTGGCAGTGGCGTAAGCATCATACAAATAGACTTTGGATAAGTTTGCATGGCAAAGTAAGGATCTAGCAATTTTAGACAAGTGTCGATTTTTCCTTTCAGCCGTTCTGTTTTGTTGAGGTGTGTAAGGGCAAGAGATACGATAAATAATTCCAGAGTCAGAAAGAAATTTTCTCATGATTCCTTGAGTAAGTTTAGGTGCATCGTCACACTGGAGATGTTTAATTGTTGTAGAAAACAGGTTTTCGACGGAGTTTTTAAAATGTCTAAAAACTTCAACCGCTTGGGCACGGTAAATTAAGGGGTACATCCATGTAAAATGACTATAGTCACCAATAAAAGTAAATATGATATCGATAGTTCGAACGAGAAATAATAGGGGACGGTCCCCAAATATCACAATGAATGATATATAAGGGTTTTGTACTACGATTTAGAGAAGGAGAGAAGGGCAATCTGGTAGATTTTGACATATTGCAAGCACGACAATCTTTATTATGATTTTTATTAAAGGAAGTACATGGCAAAGACGGAAAGGAAACAAAGTCAAAAATAAAATTAGACGGATGGCCTAAGCGATTGTGCCATAAGGTGTGGGCATCTGAGGTCTTCGCGGTGAGAGAATAGAGTTCAAAAGGCTTAGGACACAGCCAATGAATCACTTGTCCGGTCAAGGTCTGTATAGAGAAACCAAGATATGAGAACATAATTGAAACAGGGTTATCAAGAACTAGTTGGGTTATAGATAATAATTTTTTTGTCAGATTAGGAACTATTAACATGTGTTTTAAGTAAAGTTTATGATTTGAAAGAGTGAGAGTAGAATGTCCAATATGAGTTATCTTTAGAGCCATACCATTTCCAACAATAACCTTTTCCGAACCATGATAGGGTGTCGCATGATCAACCATGGATATGTCGGTAGCCATGTGAGACGTGGCCCTGGAATCAGGAACCCAAGAGTCAATTTCCTCACATAAATCTGCAAAAGTTGGAAGATTGGCAGTGAATCCGAAACGAGAGGGGATTAAAGACTGGTCAAACCAAGATTTATCATAATTAAGACCAAAAACATCAGAAGTCGATCCCCTGGAGTGAGAGCTGGAAGAGTGTGAAAAATAAGAAAAGGATTCTGGTGGGTTTTGAGATTGTTGGGCCTATTACTAAATTGGCATGAAAAGGAGTATGTGAATTAGGAAATGAGAAATCAACTTGATGGGGAAAAGAGGATGGGGTTTGTGGTGTTTGTGGTAAGAATGGGTCCCCATGTAGGTTAGAGAAGTTATCAACGGAGGAGGTCATTGCCTGTTGAGAAGTGTTTGTAAATGGCGGACGAGTGCTAGAAGCACGGCCGCGACCACGGTAGCCATTGAAAGTGCCGCGACGACCTCCGGTGTAACGATTTGTGAAGTTGTTATTACGAGGACCAGGGGATTGATTACTCGGAGTGTAACGGTAACGACAATATGGGGCTTCATGGCCATTTTTCTTACAAATCTGACACATGAAACGAAGTTGAGGGTTGGATGGTAAGGAGCGGAAATTGTCGGCAACGGGTGACTGCCCGGAGTTATCGACAACAGCCATGGCTACCAGAGGAGTGGAAAATTGCTTTTGTGGGTTGAGGCGTTCTTCATAGTTTAGAAGTTTAGATCGTAGTTGGGCAAAAGTTGGTTGTTTATCAGAGTGTTCAACATTTAACACGAAGTTGTCGAATGTTGGATGGTCAATGATCGATGTCGTAAGGTCGGTCAAAAATATAATTAAAAAGTGTCATATTCACCTTTTACAAGTAAAGGGCAAGTAGGGTGTCGAATCCACGGGGATCAGTGGAAAGTGTAAAAGTTCGTTGCTTTAATTATCATCTAATGCTAAACTAATTGCTTTTTGCAGTTTTGAGAATGATTGCGAAAACAAATGTAAATTAGAGTTGTAAACAATTGTGAGAAAGTGGACCAATCTCCGGGTTTTCAGGTTATGCAAAAGATCAGGTTACTTAGTTACGACCAGTTGGAAATCATATAGACATGATTTGTAAACTTGTTTTGATAAATAATTAATGAACAATATATTTGATTGCAATGATCCACGATCGAAACCGAAAGATTGATGCAAATGAATAGTAGTCCAATTAATTACCAATTTCAGATTTCATAAACATAGTCAAGTTCAATGATTAACGGTTTAAAACAATGACATCCTAGAATTTAATCCCGGTTGTTGATGAACAAACCAAATAATTGATGAACTCAAATGATTACGATAACCAGATATTGTTTAATCGAAGCAAAAACAATAAGAATAACTAACCGAAAGATTAATCGATTCTCAATCCAAAAAGTTGTAAACATAGGCAAACCTAATGTTTAAGCATAAACCCTAGTCCCGGAGACGATCACGGGACGACTAGCCGCTCATGATGTGCGAACAATCTTCCGAAGCTTGGTACGATATTGAGTTCATGATTGATCTTGTAAAGGATACGATATGATGATGTTGATGAAGAGATTGAAAGCTGAAGATTAAATTCTATCCGGCTGCCCCCCTCTCGATCCTATCAATAATTCCCCGTATTCATGATATTCCAATGATTATCAAGCCCCTCAAGTTGTCTAGTGTTGCAGCCCACTTCGATAATATGCTCCAATAATTGATGGGCCTCAAAAGTCCAATAAAGCTGCTGCCTTTTGTCGCCCAGAAGCCTTCAACCAATTAGGTTTTACAAAACCTTAAATCCACCCACAAAATAACATCACGTGCATGCCCTCTTTTCAATTCCTTTGATTCCGTAAACTACATATCCAAACCGTAACCCACATGTCAATGTTTCTGTTACCTTTTTGATTTGCCATGCACAATCCGTAGGTCCTATCATCAAACCGTAAACCCCATATACAATTCTCTGTTTCTTTTGTGAAAATGAGACCAAAAGTCAACATGAATTATCATATGCCTCCAATCACAATCATCTAACATGTTGCATGTATTATTGTGATGATGATTTCTAATCTATTAATGTTGTTGACTTCCTTTTTAATGCTCTAAGAAACTTTTCCATCAAAAGTAACGTATACTTTGCCAATTATTTATGAGCATTCAATGTTTTGACATTTATTCACCTTGTAAGTTACTCTTTATACCCTGAAAGTTGAGATATGAACCTTAGTATTCCCCATCTTGTTTTCCACTCACAAAAACAACTTTCACTAAATAACACATTGGCCCCTCAACTTCGATGTTTCATATTTCTCGCATAACCAAACCATCCATTCGACCCGCACACAACCGTTGGCTGCACTCATCAATCTCACTTGATCCGCTTTCTCTCTAAACCCCGTATCTTCACCAAATTCACGCGTTTTACCTGCAAACATATAAGCACTCACAGTAAACCTATTCCAAGCATATAATCACATCAAATCGCACAAAACATGTAAGATAAACCCTTAAACGCTTATATTTCACACTCCCCATCACATCCCCACACTTACCTTTGATTGTCCTCAAGCAAACCGATACGGAACTACTCATCGCAGTAACAATTCCTCTAAACCCCTAAACCAATGCAACAGATTAAGTCCCAAGTCATACCCGTTCCATAGACTGACACAGTCAAGATTGACAGTCCGACAAGCAATTGATGCAATTTTTAAAACTTAAGACTTGTCTATTCAAAAATAACATGCTTAGGATTATAACACATGCTACACGCCCCTCACAATCAACTCTCCTCTCGGCTTAAAAATATGAACTAGCGTGTAATGTGCCAGTATTTATACACTCTAAACCAAACATGAAACCCTGTAATCATAGGCTTGTGTGACAATCACACCTCCACTGTATCATATAACCCGACACATATCAAAAGGACTTCCGGTTTTGGGCTTAGGCTAAAGGTAGGAAATTTTTTTTTCGGTTTGTATTTATATTTTTATATGGCGAACAAACAAACAACCTAACCGTGACAACTTTATTTGCAAACATCATGGGTTGGTTTCTACCCAAGAACATAAACAATAATAACAAAAGTTTCTTTTTTTTCTCTCTTTTTCCTCTCTTTTTTTCTTTTGTTTTTTTTTCTCTTTTTTTTTCTTTCTTTTTTTCAATTATTCATAATTTGTCGTTCACGGTCGGTATCAAACAATTCACATTGGGTGGACAAACGAAAGGGTAAATAGGCTCAACAGGGCTACTAAGGGTGATGGTTTGGTGAACACAAAACAAATAAACAGGTGTAGGGGATATCCTAATGCCTTTATCACCAGCACCACCAGCACCACCACCTCTCACCACCACCACCTCCACCACCACTCACCACCACCACCACCTCTCACCAGCACCACCGCCATCAACACTCACCACCACCACTCACTGGCCATGATTAAGCAGGTCAATAACCTAGTGTTATTATAAAACTCTAGCGAATAAACGTCCTATAAAACTTATGTTTTACGACTCAAATATCAAGTGTCCTATTACGGTGTATTATAATAACACCATAATGATTAAGCGTCCTATAAAGGTTAAAGTTATAAGACCCTAGTGTCAAGTGTCCTATTAAGTTATGTTATAATAGAACTCTAGCGAATAAGCGTCCTATAAAACTGATGTTTTATGACTCAAATATCAGGTGTCCTTTTACAGTGTATTATAATAACACCACAATGATTAAGCATCCTATAAAGGTTAGATTTATAAGACCTAAGTGTTAAGTGTCTTTTTAAGTTATATTATAATAAAACTCTAGCGAATAAGCGTCCTATAAAATTAATGTTTTATGACTCAAATATCAAATGTCCTATTACGGTGTATTATAATAACACCACAATGATTAAGCGCCCTATAAAGTTTAAAGTTATAAGACCAAAGTGTCAAGTGTCCTATTAAGTTAAGTTCTAATAAGACTTCGACTAGAAAGGGTCCTATAACACTGAACATTTATGACTTAACTACATCGTGTCCTATTAAGTTATGTTATAATAGGACCCCAGATGATCAAGTGTCCTAATACGGTACCACATAATAGGACACTAACAACTAAATGTCTTATAAAGTACTTTATTAGGATCTACATTTTAAGTGTCCTATTAAATTATATGATAATAGGATCCCAAAAAAATCATCCATCCTATTAAATAGTTTTTTAGGACACCGGTTTAGTAGAGTATATTATTAAAGGACCCCAAAAGTTCACTAGTCCTATTAAATAGTTTTTTAGGACCCTCTTTTACAAACGTCCCACAGAAAAGGTCCTAAAAAGCCATTTTTGTTGTAGTGCGCTAAGAACGGTCTACCCAAAATGACTGGAGGGTGCGTGTTCTTTGAACTTGTGGCACAATCAAGCACTAAGAAGTCAACTGGGTAGTAACACTCTTCTACCTTCACAATTACATCCCTTACAATCCCCCTCGGACACATGGGAGTCTGATCAGCCAACATCACGGTGGTGTTGACTTTTTTTAGCGGACCAAAATCATATTGGTCATACAGACTCCCTGGTAAGATACTAACACACGCTCCAAGATCCAACAGTGCCCTGTCTATTTTAAATTCACCCACTTGCATTGAAATAATGGGTGCTCCTGGATCTTGGAGTTTTGGGGGAAGGGTACCCAACAAAACGGCATTCACATTTGCAGTCAAATCAAGTTTTTTAGGAAACTTGTGAAGTCGTTTTTGGGTACTTAACTCTTTCAAACACTCAACCTGATCAGGATTCTCTTTAATCGCATCGAGTAAGGGTAGATTAATTTTAACTTGTTTAAATTCTCCCACCTTTTATCCCTTGGTGGGCCCCGTTTACTCAAAACAAATGTTTCAGATGGTTCTAATAAAGCCATAGGATATGGAACCTTCACTTTCTTACCATCAACTTCCCTAAACATTTCCTTTTCACAAAAAGATTTTTTCAACTTAGTGCTTTCCTGATCATGTTGAGAATCTGATTCAGTATCAACATCCTCCACCACCTCCTCAACTACTTGTGATGGTGGAGCTACCTCAACGCTGGCAGTGTCAAAAGTTGGACGAACACTTACCGCATTGATGTGTACATTTCTTCCATTCTTTGAGCTAGATGACTGATGTGCTGGATTAACTGTGGTAGTGCTTGGCAACTTACCTGGATCTCTTCTCAGCTGAGCTAGATCTTCTGCTAGTTGCCCCAACTGTTTCTCCATTGCTTCCGAAGTTTTGTCTCGAACTTCATTATCCTTTTGGATGTCCTTCATAAACTTCATAATAGCATCCAACTTGACATCACTTTTTCCACCACTAGCACTTGAGGAGTTCCCCTGCTGATTACCCTGATTATATTGGCCCTGAGTTTGGTAATTACCTTGCGAGTAGTTACCTTGACGACTCTGATACTGCTGGCCTCCTTGCATGGGTACCTGAAAATTAGGGTTCATTTGATTAGTAGAATTACCGTAACTCAAATTCGGGTGGTTTCGCAAACCTGGATGATATGTATTCAATTTCATATCATACTGCTTTCGTTCACCGAATACTTGGTTCACTTCTTCATTTGGAACCATCCTTGTGAGACACTCTCCCACCTAGTGTCCTAACTCACCGCAATCTGTACACACCGCAAATGCGTTAGCCACCTTAACTTCGGCTCCCTTTCCCGACTTAATCTGAGCTACCTGTCGCTCTAATAGCAAATTCTGTTGTTTCAATTTCTCAACCCGTTCTTCAGCTTCATAATCAACTGATCTCGCCGATGCTGATCTTGCTCTCCTACTAGACTGTGCCTGTCTCTTAGAAGTAGCACTCTGTCTCTCCAAATATGCCCAATCTGCAGCTTCTGTATTTGTGAGAAACGTACCATTGCTGATGGCTATAAGATCTCTTACATCATCAGGAAGTAGCCCATCATAAAACACCTTAATTAATTCCCATGTTTGAATTTCACGATGTGGGCATTTCCTAAGCAACTCCTTAAACCTTGTGAATGCTTCATGGAACGGTTCCCCTGAATGTTGCTGGAATGCTCTGATTGCATCTCGAGCTTCACTAGTTCTATTCATGGTGTAGTATTCCTCTAAAAACACCAACTGCATCTCTTGCCAAGTGTATATACTACCTGGAGGTAACGTGGCGAACCAGTGGCGTGCTTTGTCTTTCAGGGTGAACTGAAACAGCATCAGTTTCACATCATCTTTTGTAAACCCCGAAACCCCAATTGTCTGACAAATCGAATCAAAACTTGCAATGTGCAAGTATGGTTCTTCGGTCCTTTTTCCATAAAACTCCGGCAAATGGCCTAAGTATTGAGGCCTCACCTCGAAAGGTCTGTTATTGTTTCCAACCGGTGTGACTATAGCCGACGAGTTAGGCACTACAACTGGTCGACAGTGACCTTCAACGCCTTGAATGGGTGCCCCTTGAACGACTTGTGGGACACCATCCATAAGTTGTATCTGCTCGCCCCTAAACCGATTATTAGCTCTTTGATTTCCCGCATTAAACTGCGGAACTCCATTATGAACTTGATTTTGTGGAATCGGCCGCTGGATGTGATTTCTTTGGTTGACTTGTTGTTGTACTGGGTGTCCTTGATTCACATTGTACCCCTCACCGTATCTGTAATCCGCGTACCTCCCATCATACTGATTCTGGTAATCATCTTCTTCCCAACCAGATTCCCAAGTATGCACACTGCCTTCTTTGTGTTGAAAACCCTCATCATACCCGTGTTGATGCTGTGGTTGGTTGAGACGAATAATTTCCCCATGTCGGAGATTCAGATTTCCCGGTTGGTTTTGTGGGCCTGGGTTGAATTGTGGAAATGGTTGTGGTGGTGGTTGATTCTGGTTTTGGTTTTGAGGGATTGGTGGATCTGGCATGGGCGGGATTGGTTCGTTTTGTGCTTGGTTCTGTGGCTCTTGATCAGCCATCTCGTTAGCTGCTTGTTCAAGGTCTTGAGCAACTGTTGACGACTGAGCTTTAGCTTTCACTGCTGAACGTAGAAGAACGCGATTCTGACGAGCAGTCTTTTCTATCTCTGAATCAAACAAAAGCGGTGATGATTTCTTGGAAAACCTGGTATGCATGCAATATGAAATTCTCCTGCACACAGACAAACAAGAAACCAAGCGTAATACGGAACAAAACAAATAAAAGACAAACAAAAGGAAATATTTTTGGATTTTTTTGGTTTTTTCTAATTTTTATATTTTTTAATTTTTTTAAGCAAAACAACTAACTAAACTAAGCGCACCGACTCCCCGGCAATGGCGCTATTTTGATCGATGTCGTAAGGTCGGTCAAAAATATAATTAAAAAGTGTCCTATTCACCTTTTACAAGTAAAGGGCAAGTAGGGTGTCGAATCCACGGGGAATCAGTGGAAAGTGTAAAAGTTCGTTGCTTTAATTATCATCTAATGCTAAACTAATTGCTTTTTGCAGTTTTGAGAATGATTGCGAAAACAAATGTAAATTAGAGTTGTAAACAATTGTGAGAAAGTGGACCAATCTCCGGGTTTTCAGGTTATGCAAAAGATCAGGTTACTTAGTTACGACCAGTTGGAAATCATATAGACATGATTTGTAAACTTGTTTTGATAAATAATTAATGAACAATATATTTGATTGCAATGATCCACGATCGAAACCGAAAGATTGATGCAAATGAATAGTAGTCCAATTAATTACCAATTTCAGATTTCATAAACATAGTCAAGTTCAATGATTAACGGTTTAAAACAATGACATCCTAGAATTTAATCCCGGTTGTTGATGAACAAACCAAATAATTGATGAACTCAAATGATTACGATAACCAGATATTGTTTAATCGAAGCAAAAACAATAAGAATAACTAACCGAAAGATTAATCGATTCTCAATCCAAAAAGTTGTAAACATAGGCAAACCTAATGTTTAAGCATAAACCCTAGTCCCGGAGACGGTCACGGGACGACTAGCCGCTCATGATGTGCGAACAATCTTCCGAAGCTTGGTACGATATTGAGTTTATGATTGATCTTGTAAAGGATACGATATGATGATGTTGATGTAGAGATTGAAAGCTGAAGATTAAATTCTATCCGGCTGCCCCCCTCTCGATCCTATCAATAATTCCCCGTATTCATGATATTCCAATGATTATCAAGCCCCTCAAGTTGTCTAGTGTTGCAGCCCACTTCGATAATATGCTCCAATAATTGATGGGCCTCAAAAGTCCAATAAAGCTGCTGCCTTTTGTCGCCCAGAAGCCTTCAACCAATTAGGTTTTACAAAACCTTAAATCCACCCACAAAATAACATCACGTGCATGCCCTCTTTTCAATTCCTTTGATTCCGTAAACCACATATCCAAACCGTAACCCACATGTCAATGTTTCTGTTACCTTTTTGATTTGCCATGCACAATCCGTAGGTCCTATCATCAAACCGTAAACCCCATATACAATTCTCTGTTTCTTTTGTGAAAATGAGACCAAAAGTCAACATGAATTATCATATTCCTCCAATCACAATCGTCTAACATGTTGCATGTATTATTGTGATGATGATTTCTAATCTATTAATGTTGTTGACTTCCTTTTTAATGCTCTAAGAAACTTTTCCATCAAAAGTAACGTATACTTTGCCAATTATTTATGAGCATTCAATGTTTTGACATTTATTCACCTTGTAAGTTACTCTTTATACCCTGAAAGTTGAGATATGAACCTTAGTATTCCCCATCTTGTTTTCCACTCACAAAAACAACTTTCACTAAATAACACATTGGCCCCTCAACTTTGATGTTTCATATTTCTCGCATAACCAAACCATCCATTCGACCCGCACACAACCGTTGGCTGCACTCATCAATCTCACTTGATCCGCTTTCTCTCTAAACCCCGTATCTTCACCAAATTCACGCGTTTTACCTGCAAACATATAAGCACTCACAGTAAACCTATTCCAAGCATATAATCACATCAAATCACACAAAACATGTAAGATAAACCCTTAAACGCTTATATTTCACACTCCCCATCAGTCAAGGCCATTCAAAACTTGGAGCACAAGACTTTCATCAGTAACCGAGTCATCTATTGAATTCAACTGATCGGAAAGGTGTTTGGCTCGATCACAATAGGCGGTAACAGATTTGTTTGATTGTTTTAATAACTGAAATTGGCTTCTGAGATGTGACCGTTTGGCAAAAACTTGGTCAAAAAAGGTGTCTTCAAAGATCTTCCACGGGTCCGCAACGGTTTCAGTACCGATGGCAAGATGAGCAATTGAAGCATCTAGCATTGCATTGATGCAAGCGGAGACATACCCATCATCGCGGTCCCATTTTTCGGTATCACTGATGGAAGCGGGTGGGGTTGGACTGATATGTTCAAGTAATCCCATTGTTTTAAGAATGGTAACAAGTTGGTGTTTCCATGTAAGATAATTTTCATAGGTTAGTTTGACACTAACAAAGTTGGCTATATTAGGGAGAGACTGAAAACGTTGATTATCAGGAGGTGGAGGAGGAGGACTAGTGTCAGTCATGATTTGGTGAAGAATAGGAACAAGGGGAAAAAGATGAGTTTAGAGTGGATCGATGAAGGCTCTGATACCATGAAGGAAAATTATAATAGTGGTTTTCTTATCTCAAAGCAAAGCTCAGTACAAAATATATATAATGCTCATGTTTGTAACCTATGAATATGAGCAGTCACATTTTAACTACTAATAAAATACACTAATAATAGACTCTAAATGAGATTTCAGTTTCAGACTAATGAGATAAAGCATTAATATTGCTAACACGTAGGCCCGTTTAAAAAAATGTTCTGCCCCAATGGTCAAACCTAAACCTTTTTTTATTAGCCTGACCCAACCTAACATAGAACTAAAAAAAAATACTGACCCATTGATATTTAACTCGGGGTTGATGTTTTTCAGCTCATGGTTTTTTCACTAAAATGTTATCTTTTAAATGGCAATAAAGAACCTACTCTTGGTATGGTGCTGATTGATGCATATGCCATTATGCTTCAAAAATTTTTGAGAGCTTATCTGGAAATAGGAATGTTGTGACATGTAATTCTATAGCATTTGGATATGTGAACAATGGGCTCCATGATGATGCAGAGATTATATTTGAAAGCATGATCAAAAGAGATCTAACCACTTGGAATTTATGCTTTGAGCCTTTATATGCAGAAAATGGTTATGTTGATCAAGCCATTGATCCGTTTCTTGATTTGCTTGAATTGTCGAATGAAACCAAATTCTCAGAATCTGACCATAATAGGTATTGTTTCTGTTGCTAATCAAATGGCATCAATTCAGATGGTGAACCAGTGCCATGGGTATGTGGTTAGATCTTGTTTTCAAGATTTCCTATTAAAAGGAGCATTTTTGGAGGCATATTCAAAGTGTGGAAACATAAACTCAGCATGTAAGTTCTTTGAGTCAACTAGATACAAAGACCTAGTTATGTATACATCAATGGAATGTTGGCAGCAATTGATTAGGCCCAAAGAACCGGGCCCATCCCAAGTTCTCTAAGGGGGTTGTGGCCCTAATTGAGAATTAGGGTAAATTACTTGTTCACCAAGTTGGGCGATTAGTATAAATATATTAGCCAAGTTTAAGGTTTATGTATTAAGAATGTTTATTGTATTAAGGTTTTGAGCCTATTTCCTTAGTATAATAAAAAGTGAGTTCTCTTAAAATTGTATGCTTGTTCTTTCGATTAATCTATTGGGACTTGAATTGGTATCAGAGCCGGTTTAAAAACCCTAATCGTTTTGAACAAAAGAAGAAGATAATCGTGAAGGAGAAGTTTGTAGTCGTCGCCGCAAAACTTCTCAAGCCGCAAGAAGATGGGGGATGCCAACAATGCGCAACCACCGAAAGGGATGGAAACCGGACAATCTGTTGTCCAGTATCCAATGTTAACTTCTACGAACTATTTGGTTTGGGCGATGAGAATGAAAATTGTCATGCGTCTAAACAAAGCCTGGGAAGCCATTGACCCAGGTAGTACTGACTCAGATAAGAATGACCTAGCCATGGGTCTCATGTTCCCGTCTATTCCTAAATCCTTAAGTTTACAAGTAGGAAATCAGGAGAATGCAAAAGGCATGTGAGAGTATATCAAAACCCGTTACCTGGTTGTTGATCAAGTAAGAGAAGCAAAGCTCCAAACCTTGTTAAGCGATTTTGACAAGTTGAAGATCAAAGAAACGGATCGGTGGATGACTTCACTGGCAAGTTAGGTTCCATAGCCGCGAAGTCGGCTTCTTTTGGAAAAGTTATTGAAGACTCGACTTTGGTAAGGAAATTTTTAAAGGCACTTCCGAAATCCAAGTACATCCAAGTCATTGCTTCACTAGAGCAAATCTTGGACCTAGATAAATCGACATTTGAAGATGTAGTAAGTCGAATCAAGAATTACGAGGAGCGTCTAATGGAGGAGGAAGAATAATCATCTGAAAATCAAAGTAAGTAGCTATTTTCTAACGCCAAATCATCAAGAAATCATGCCTATAAGTCAAAGGGGCGTGGTAGGGGTGGTGGGCAATGTGGTCGCGGCTGAGGCAAGGGTCGTGGTCAAGGCCAGGATCGAGGTACAAGTGGACCGAGTCAGAATCGGAACAAAGGTCGGAAATCCGGTAACAAAGATCGGCTAAAAATCTTATGTTTCAGATGTGATAAATTTGGTCACTTTGCTTCTGGTTGCCCCGAACGAAAACGGAAGCAGGGACAAGCTCATCTGAATGAGACGGAGGAAGATGATCCGGCTTTATTCATGAACGAGACGGTATTTCTGAATGAAGAAAATCTTATCCCAAAGAGGTATGAAAATGAGTCTAGTAGTAATGTTTGGTACCTTGACAATGGGGCAAGTAATCATATGACCGGGAACAAAAGTTTTTTCAGGGGAATTAAATGAATGGATTACTGGTAGAGTAAGGTTTGGTGACGGTTCATGTGTGGAAATTGGTGGTAAAGGTTCTATACAGCTCGAAGGAAAAACCGGTGAGCAACGTCTTATGATGGACATTTATTTTATACCGAACCTTCGTATCAATATTATTAGTTTGGGTCAAGCAACCGAGCATGGATGTGATATCCATATGAAGGGTGAATACTTGACTATGCGTGATAGAGCCGGGAAGCTACTTATGAAAGTTCCAAGAATGAAGAATCGTCTAAATAAAATTATATTGAAAATAGGAAGTCCCGCTTATTTACATGCTAAGCTGAAGGATGATGCTTGGTTGTGGCATGCACGACGTGGACATGTCAAATTCGAGTCAATGAAGATGATGGCATCTAAAGGGTATGTGAAGGGATTATCGATTCTTGATCGACAAAACCAGTTATGTAAATCTTTCTTGGTTGGGAGAGCCTTTGGTTGTTTCAAGAATTTTAAAACGGGTGGAAAAACAATTTGGGCGAAAGATTAAAGTTTTACGAACTGACCGCGGAGGAGAATTTACCTCCAGTGCATTTAATTCTTTGTGAGGAACGGAAGGCATAGTCAGACACTTAACCACTCCATACACACCGCAGTAAAATGGTGTGGTGGAACAGCGAAACTGAACCCTAATGGAGATGACGCGGAGCTTGATGAAAGCAAACGGGGTACCAAATTATTTATCGGGTAAAGGGGTAAGGCATGCTACATATCTCATCAACCGAACTCCGACAATAGCATTGAAGAACCAAACTCTGTATGAAGCTTACAAGGGCCAAAAGCCAAGGGTAAGTCACCTCAGATGATAAAGTCACCGTGGCCCCAAGTAAAGCTAGATGATAGCTCAAGAAAGTTAGTTTATCTCGGAGTGGAACCGGCTTCTAAAGCATACTGGTTATATGACCTGATTATTCGGAGAATTGTTGTAAGTCGGGATGTCATTTTTGATGAAAAGGGGGCATGAATTTGGAGTAACTTTTCTCGCAAAAATGCGCAAGTAAAATCATTTGAAACTGGTACTTTTGATGTTTTTATGATATTTCTGGTGCAGCAACAAATTCAACAATTTCATCGACCAACTCAGTTATTCTCGACAGCAGAAACTCTGTCACTTCAGGTTCAGCGACAGTTTCAACAAGTGGTACAGATTCAGCGATAACAGCAGCAAGTGTCATAAATACAGAGGCAGATTTAGTGACAGCTTCAGCGACACATGCAGCATCTGCGACACATTCAGCGACTGAAAATTCAGCTTCAGTGACAGAATCAGCATCGAATTTGAATTCCGAGCATAAAGATGAAAATCCACCCTTAAGGAGGTCCCCAAGACCTCGAGTGCAGCCACAACTCCTCAAAGATTATTATGTTGAAGGAACTTCAAACCAAGTAGTTGGGTACTTGGAACTACTTTTGATCCGAGATGACGAACCGAGAACTTTTCAAGAAGTTAAAGAGAATAAAGATTGGTTCAAAGCTATGCGGGCAGAAATTGATTCAATTGAAAAGAATGGTGCATGACATTTGATCGATCCTCCAAAGAATGTGAAGATTATTGGGCTGAAGTGAGTTTTTAAGATAAAAAGGAACTCGGATGGTATGGTTAACAAGTACAAGGCACGCTTGGTTAAGAAGGGATATGTGCAAGAGCAAGGAGTTGACTTTGACGAAGTATTTACTCGGGTTGCCCGACTGGAAACGGTACGTTTAATTGTCACTTTAGCAGCTTTTAATGGGTGGGAATTGCATCATCTTGATGTAAAAACCGCCTTTTTGAACGGAGAGTTACAAGAATATGTTTATGTTGAGCAACCGGAAGTTTACAAGAAGCCGGGGCATGAACACAAGATTTACAAGTTGGTAAAAGCTCTCTATGGTCTACGCCTAGCCCCGAGGGCTTGGAATACAAAGTTGGATAAGATCTTGAAGAATATGAAATTCACCCGATGTTCAAGAGAACAATCCGTTTACAAAAGGAGTACATCGAAATCTTTGTTGATAATATGTGTCTATGTAGATGATATGATAGTGAAGGGAAACAAGATTGACGAGATTCTCGAGTTCAAGCAACAAATGTCAAGGACGTTCGAAATGAGTGACCTCGGTTTATTAACTTACTATTTGGGTATAGAAATATACCAAGGGCCGAAGGGGATTAGTCTCAAACAAGAGGGTTATGCAATAAAATTACTCAAGGAGGCAATCATGCAAGACTGTAATTTAACGCATTGTCTTCTTGATCCAAGCTTGAAAATTACAAAGGATGATAATGGTCAATCTGTGGATGCCAAAGATTATTGAAGACGAGTTGGTTGCTTGAGATATTTACTTCACACTTGACCGGATCTTGCTTTTTCGGTCGGAGTTGTAAGTTCGTATATGTAGTCTTCTAAGGAGTCTCACTCTCTTGCCATCAAACACATATTGAGGTACATTCGAGGTACAGTTGCTTATGGTAGACAATATGATCGAGGTGGAGATTTAGCACTAAAGGGTTTCAGCGATAGTAGCCACAATATCGATCGTGATAATGGTCGAAGTATGACGTCATGTGTTTGATCTTGGAGGTGCACCGATTACTTGGTGTTCACAAAATGTCACACCCCGATATTTTTCACGTATTACCGGTGGGCCCGGTGGGGAGTACCGTGACGTAGTTGATATCATCATAGTCAAACAACATGATTTAATGCACAGCGGAAGCAAAAGATAAATTTATTTCAACCGAATAGTGTAATATCAAGTATCACAAAATGGCTGAAAAGATCCACAGGCGGATCATATAAAAGGAAACTTTGTTCAACAGACTTTAAAGGCATCTAAGCTTGCGAGACTTTTATTTGATGCTAGGAGAGGCCAGCCTATTTCGATTAGTACCTGCACTTAGCCTTTTTGGTAAAATACGTCAGTTTACACTGGTAAATACAATTTAACTGACTCATTTTGAAAAGGTTTAGGAAAAATTGATTTGAATGCACAAGGCACAAAAGATTTTATAACTTGGGATAATTATTTTTATATAAACTTGTAAAAGAATTACATGTTCGTTATACGTTTAATAGCCCAGGTTGAATACCGGGTTAAAGATTAATAGACACACCACATGATATAATCCCGCGGTGAGTTATTCTCGAAACCGGCGGTTATATCTCTTTATTTATAAATGCACTGGCGGGTGTACGCCTACACCCCGTGCTAAGGTCGTGGCCATTTTTGTGAATGATGCCAAGGATATCCGAGACATGGTCATTAACCCCCCAAAGGCTTTAAGCAAACAAAACAATTTAAACGGGTCATTTCAATAAATTAACCTTCATACGATCAAAAATTCAATGCTCGGCCAAGCGGTATTTTATATACCATACCCCAAGCCCGTATAAGGGAAAATAAGTTACACGTATTTACCTGAGCTAAATATAAATTCAAATCCCAGCCGTATATCAAATTAGCAAGTACAGATAGCTTTTACTGGGCTCCTAAATCTGGAACGAAGGTTTTTAATAACCTATTAGATTCCTAACGAGTCTTTAATTAAGCCTAAACTTAGACCAGTTAGTTTTAAAAAGAAGATACGGTTCAAAACGCATGATTATGCGAAGACCGGATTAGAATGTGGTTTAGACCCGACAAGTTTGTATAATTGTTTAATATGGGTAAACTAAACACATTCTGGATTTTGAGATAAAAATGATAAGGTTTGACCCGTTTCGGCTAATTTATGCAAACTAGTTACATAAGCCGATCCGAACGCGAAAAGGGCGTAATGGGTAAACAGAAGAGTCATGAACAGGTTTCCTAAGTTAATATGCCTTAAATATGTTGTGATATCAGTAGAATACCTTCCATTATGCCCAAAACGTGTTTAAGACCAATTTATGCCCCATAGGGGTATTTTAGTCATTTTAAAGGTTATTAGAGAGTTTAAATATTAATATGAGTTTCAGGTCTGATATAATCAGTAAAAATACTTAACTTAATAAGTTATAACAGTAGGATATTACCTATATGTGAATTTTATTATTTATAACCAAACTATGCACCGAAGGGGCATTTTGGTAATTTCACATAGGGCTTAAAGGTCAAAACTGGAAATCTGAGTTTAAAACTTTTGCTTACTATTAAAGTATATAATTTTACTAAAAATATCAGTAGGTATAAAGTCTTATATATTTAAAATAGTTTTTATACATACTATGCGATTAAAACGCGTAAAAAGGCGGTTTTAAGCGATTTCCGGGTTTTATAAGAAAAGCTGATATTTTTATCATTCCAAAAAGCTTAAAATGTTTTATTTATTATATAAAATCAGTAGCAAAAAGTTTGGTATCAAAATGATTTGTAAAATTCATTTTATAGGCCAAAAGGGCAAAACCGGCAATTACCGAATTAAAGCTAGAACCCTATGTTATGCTCAGCCTAAAAATAAATAAAAATCTATAAAAATCCCAAAATATTATTTTATTTCAGTAGGTAAAAAGTTTGGTATTCAAAATTGGGTTTAAATAGGATATACGCTAATTATGTCGTTTAATAAATAAAAAGCTTTTCATTTACGCTAATGAGCATCACTCCTAATCTAGACCTCAAACTGGTGTCAAATTTTAGGGACAAGTTTATAATTCAGTAATGAAGGTTTATATCCTCTCACATTTTAAAAATCTCGTTTTAAGGTTAAAAGGGCATAATAGTCAACATTTAGGCATTTAACGGATACATGCATATGAATTGGATAACCAAGGAACCAAGTTGTTTAACCTCAGAGGGTTACACTAACCTATAACATGGTCCTAAAGGAATCCTAAGGCATATC
The DNA here is from genome assembly GCF_002127325.2 of Helianthus annuus. NCBI lineage: Eukaryota > Viridiplantae > Streptophyta > Magnoliopsida > Asterales > Asteraceae > Helianthus > Helianthus annuus. The sequence goes on along the minus strand of NC_035449.2, from coordinate 163,731,239 downwards.
TAAACTAAGCCAAATCGGGTCAGAACTGAAAGTTAAAGCAAAAGTCAACTTTTGCGACTTTCGGTCCCGAACCGAGCCTATACTTAGAATTGTCGTGTTGAACATGCTTAGACATGTTCAACTAATATTTACCAAGTTATTAAAGTGATAAAACTGATTTTATGGTTTTTTTATATTAATAGTTATGAATTTATTTAAAACTAACCCGTTTGACTTTCATTTGACCCGACAATTTAACTAAGTAAACGTGGTAATTAGGAGGTGCCCTTTTGAGGGTTAAACACCTACCTAATTATGGTCACGTAGCCATGTTCGTTATGAACAATGGCTTAACCGTTTAAAAGTCAAAGTGTTTATCGAAAACACTTGACTTTTCGGCTATAAACGCTAAATAATATTAACTAAGCACGAAGGGACACTTACAAGAGGTCCTATGGGCTGAAGGAGGTTCCTAATATAATCAGGATCCCCTTGAATTCAGAGAGCCAAAGCAGAAAGGAATGGAGGTGTGAGGTGAAAGTGAAAAACCCACCTCCTTATATACTTTTCGGGACCTCTTAGGATCGCGACAAGTGTCGGGGAGCTATAACCAGATCATTACAAGTGTTAAGTGGTTTTATTCTACAATGGGCAGCCCCTAGAATCGAGTTTGTGAGTATTGGAAACCATTTTCAGCAAAACCGGCAACTAAAACTGGTTTTTCTGCATCTGATCACCTCACACGGCCCGCGTAGGGGACCCCAGAGTGCTTCGCGGCCCGCCTAACAGTCCAGATCAGCAAAGAACTTTCAGAACATGCAGTTTCAACTCCTAAACTTTGATAATTGTCATTTCTGACTTATTTAAGGCCCGTTAACCTTATTTCAAGGCTCTACATTGTTGCCTACACATAGAGGACATGAAACATGCTTAAAAATATCACGGATGTTGGTTCGTTTGGCCGTACGGTCACGTTGTTCGTCTAATTACGACGAAACACGAACGGACGCGAAAAACGATCCAAATTACGCGACGAATGAAATTTTATAATGCCGAACACTAAAATAAAATATTTTAGGGCTTACATAAATTTTTGGGTGTCCGGAGATATTCAGAATGTGAGATATGCGCGGAAATGCAAACTTGTGCACTTTTTGACACTTTTAGTCCCTGCATGACTTGAAAGTTTATTTTTGTGCACCAAACACCTCTAAGCCTATATCTAAGCTATATAAAGGATAAATAGGGTATGTTTAACTCATGGTCATATTCCGGAAGGTCCGATAACATACAAATCGACATACTTTTGCAGTTTGACGCAAATAGTCCTTTAATCGCACAAAGTAGCGTGAAATGTTGTTTAATGATATCCAAGGCTTCCATAGACCATATTGATCATTCCCAAGCATATATTTAATTATCGCTACGCTCTCGATCGCTTAAATGGTCACCAAAAGGCGTAGATTCAAAAGTTGACGCTTTAGGTCCCTCTATTGCGCAAACTTGCGTATCTCATCATTTAATAGCATTGAAGCCTCATATAATCCATATTAGGCATTCTTGAGAGTATTATTAAACATCACGATGCTTTGGGTTCGCTAAAAGGTCATTCAGAGGTAATAATTAACATGTTGACGCTTTTAACCCTTCATTGCGCAAACTTTCAATTAATTCCGCAAACGGCTACACTCGATCGTCAAGTAGCTCATTTGTGAATATAAATATCGTGAGAGGTTATTTAGAAACTTATTTTAGGTATGCTAACACTTCCATTCCTTTCATAATCGAAGTTTTCAGTTTTTCGAAAAATTTGTCCCTTAAATTCAATGTTGGACTTCATTAGGGTTTATTACACGTGTCAATACATCATTGGACGTGATTTTACGAGGTGTTACATCCTCACCCCCTTAAAAGAAATCTCGACCTCGAGATTTGCTAAAATGCTGGAAGTACTTTTTGTCGCATAATGGACTTAACTTCTATAGCATATCTGGAGTCTCTCCAAGCTCCCAAGCTGACCTCTATAATATGTACATGTATCCTTTTTGGAGCTTCTTAACCTATCGATCCTCAATCGATATAGGTTTCTCATCATATCACAAGTCTGCATATCATTATGTGATAATGCGTCTCGACTTATTGGTGAAACACATCCTTAAATCATTAGTGTGTAATGCATTGCGAGCTCCGCCAAACTCCTTAAATAGGTTTTTGCTTATAAGCTATTTGATCTTGATACATTCGATTCCCTCGAATGATTCTATATATTCAGAGCTTAACTAGCCTGATAATTAACAAATTGGCACACCCTTCTAGGGTGATATCTTTTGTTGAACCTTAGTCCTTAACAAGAACTTAGGAGGGTTGCTACTTTCATTAATCCTTGATTTTCTGCCGAACACTGGCAACTTACAGATGATTATGGATTTGTATGATCTTATTCGTTGTTTCCAAGGCAACTTTCAGATCCTGATAATTGGACTTACTAATCTTCTGTCTAACAATAGATATTTAGCATTCCATCTATACAAGGTCTCCAAAGGAGCAGCCTTGATACTTATATAACAACTATTATAGAAAAGCTTATTTTAAGGTGAGATGGTTATTCCAACCACTGCTTAAAAATTAATCTTAAGGAATAGCTAATCCTTGCCGTTAGTCGAACAAATCGACGATCCTGGGCAGCTGATGGCAATTCTTAATTGTTGCCTAATTAGGGTTGCGGTAATCAATGCATAAGCAAAATGAACCATCTTTCTTAATTAACTATACCGAATTCTCAGAATATTGGGTTAGGCTATATGAATCCTCTATTTTAAAACTTACTTAATTAGGGTTTCGATTCTTCCAATAATGGTACAAGCCGTCTTGGAGATTCCATAATAATACAACCCTAAGTGGGATATAAATCTTAACTCTACTTGCCTCTTAGGAGGTAAACAGGGTAATCTTAGGAGAAGATACTCAAGATATAAGGAGGTTACATAGATTTTCCAAATCTCAGGCTCCAGTTTATCCATCATTGCTTGTGTCAAATAAGTGACATATTTATGTTACAAGTCCACAAATTCCATAATCAGAGACATTTACTTGGACAATTCCATTCTGGATATCTTCTTTGAATACCATTAGCTGACTTTAGTACCATATGACCATCGGAATATCTTTATGGTCCCATGCATTAAACCTCCATACTGATCAGGCATGGAAGCAATCTATGGAACATATTAAGATACACCAATCCTCCTATGGCGCTTTTATCATACCGTCTGGTATTCGCAATCGATAAAGATCAAAGAGATATCAACTATTTATGCTGACGTACTTCCTCTAGAGAGAGGATACTTCAAAAATTCCACGACTGAAGGTTTCTGACAGGAACAGAAGAAATGGTTCTTATGATTCCGCCTGTAAGTTTTACCTTAGACTTAACATCTGGGGTTCTTACGGGAAAATTTCTAAAAGTTTGCTAAGCTTATGGTTTTATGAGAGACTTAGCAGTATCTGAAACTAAACGTAACTAATAAAAGCACAATAAGGGATTTATCTGGTGTCATTATTAACGTGAACTGCCTCTAATCATTCACCAGGAGGGTTAAACGCCTCCATTCCTAATCCTTTTAAACTTAGCTGCAAAATCTTTGGCAAATTTTAGGGCAGTCTCAGCTTTGACTGGTTATTTCTTAATCTGCATAACGTGAGTAACTGAGGTAGATCCATAATGAATTTATAATAAGCAGTCTTTGAAACCTTAATGTACCCTCTTATTGCCGATGCTAACCACCAATAATTATTTGCATTAAGCTTAGATTTTTTGGTCAATTGAATAGAGCACTATCTCAGCCAATGAATTAAAATTCACAACATACTGTTGACAGTCTAGAACTTTTATGGTAAGAGTCAGAAAATTCTTACTCCATCTTTTTCCATTTTGTGATGCTGATAATAGGTTTTTCTAATAAGGTCCTTAGAACTGGGACTATCCCATAATGTATAAGAGGATCTTTCTTGTGGACTTCATTAATGTCATCACTAACTAAAGGTATTGCCATCGAATGACTGTGACACATACTTCACCGTGCCCTTTCTAGCATAACCGCTGATACATCTAATGGTTTCTATTTCATCCAACAACTTCCTGCAATCGATGACCCCTTTTTACTATTGAAGTCTCTCGATTACCAAGAGACGAAGTACTTTTAAGTACATCCTAAAAAGGAATGGAGCTCCTTGCCATATATGCTTTTGTTGGGTCGCATTTGAAGTATGAATATAGCTCTTCCCATGAGCAGCGACATGTGTCTTAAAGCAAGCATCATTCAGCTTCTTGAACCTTTTCATGACTTTTCTCATAGCCTTTCTAACAACTGCGTTAATTTCAGTTTTGGAGATTAATTCCATCAACATTGAGGTTCACATTTGATGCACCATTAACATTTTTCGCCTTTCTAGCATCGCGACTGTTGTTTGTCTCTTCTGAGTTTTCCATACTCGAAGCTTTGGCGTTAAATACCAAATTCGGCAGGTGCTTAGGCAATCCATACCATATGTCTCCTTGAATTGTCAAAGGCTCACCATAAGGAGTCTTGATAACTACTTGCTTTTTATCACCCACAATATGGGCTTGGTTACAAGACGACCAATTCATTCCTATCACTCTATCGAGTCCTTCTATTTTAACGGAAACAAGGTCAGCGGAAAAGAATGGTTCCTAATGGATATAAAACATCCATCTAATATTGCTGAAGCAGTCTCTGAGGTACCATCGGCCAGTTCTACTTCATACTTAACGCTTAGAGTTTTAACAGGCAGATTTAATAATTTGTCTACGAAAGACTTATCTGCACTTAAATCAAATAATACTCTAGCATAAACGTCATTGATAAGGAAAGTACCTGTTGTAACATTGCCATCCTGAACGGCCTCTTGAGCATTCATTTGAGAGTCCCCAGCTTTGGTCTTCTTAGCCTCCCCAGGCTTCTTGGTTTTAATTGGGCAATTAGTTTTGATGTGCCCTTTTTCATTGCAACCGTAGCAGGTTGCGTCCTTTATGTCTTGGCACTCCAAAGTCTTGCGCCCTTCCTTATTACAAATTCCACAAGGCTTAGCTTGTGAATCTAAAGTGCCCTTCCCTTTAGTTGCCTTCTTTGGGCAGCGGGTCTTTATGTGCCTCTTCTCGCCACACCCATAGCATGTGGCGTCTTTCAAGTCCCTGCATTCATGGGTCTTGTGATCCATCTCTTTACAGATGACACATCCCCTGGTGTGTTCATAGAAACATTTCCCGAAGTGCTTCTTCCCGCAGGTTTTACGTTTGGGTTTTGCCTCCTTTGGCTTGGACTGGTTATAGTTTGAACCGATCTTACCCTTTTTGTAACCCTTATTTGGGGTATTATCGCACATTCACTTATGATCCTTTAATACTCGGTCCACAACTTTGTTTACGGCTGTATCTATCATTTCCTGTAACTCGGTGCTTGTTAAGTTCAGTCTTGCATCATCATTCTGATCAACTGGATGTTTATGAGCTTCAGAGGAGTCAGCCATGGTGAAGCAGCTTCAGAGGAGTCAGCCATGGTGAAGCTTTGAAGGCTACAAACCAAGTAGTAATAATTTGTTTAATTATATAGTGAATTGTCGAACTTGACGATTAAATAGCGATGGTGTAAATCAACCATATAGGCCAATAGATAGTATTAAATTTATTTGATTATGTTTTGCCTAGATTTTTAAATAAACCATCCTTGGCGTTTAAATGGAATATAATGCTTCATATTTATTAGACAGGGGATATAAGTCACGAATGTCAATGTCGTACCGACATTTTATATAGCACAAGGGCTTGTTCCAAGGACTTTTGATGGCGCAGAGACTTTGTCAGTAGGGAAATTTTAAAACATAATCAATGATTCCTTTGGATCGGAAAATTTCATAGTTCATTGTCTTGACAAGAAGGTATGAAATAAAATTATCTTTTTCATGTATATATCTTTGCCCGAAGGTATTCATCCCAATGGATATTTTGATGTGTACATCATGTTCGACGTTTATTAGCCATGATTCCTATTGATCATTAGGCTAAATAAGGGGTTTGGAAGTTCCTAATATAAAGATGACAAGTGTGATTTTATCGCGTCACTGTTGTCAGGAGTGTTAACATGTTTTCAGCTGTTAACAAGGATCTGAATCACTTTTAAACAGGTTTTACCATCATAGCTAGGTCTTTAATGACATTCAAGCTAGGTTATACCTTTTAAGATTCTTTTTAATATATATACTGGCAGAAAAGGAAAGATATATATTTTATTCAGGATTTTCATTATAATTATCCTAAATTTTAATTAAGATATAATTATGGCACAAAAGGCCAAGTCACAAGGACAACTTTATATTATAAACCATGATTTTTATAGAATTAAGGTATTTAGGCTTGAACGTGGTTCATTGCCTTTTCTTGACATGGAGTTGTAGGCTACGACTGTCTTTTGTCTTATATGACAATAAATATGGCCCGTAAGCATTATATCCCTAATGGATGCTTAATTCTCAAAATAGGAAAGGATTTCAGGAGAATCCATTATAAGGATGATTTATGCGATTTTATCGAATCATATTTGCCAGGAATGTTAACATGTTTACAGATGTTAACAAGGATTTGAATCTTTTGAATAGGTTTTACCATCTTAGTCATGTCTGAAATGACATCTAGGTTAGGTTTTACTTTTAAGATTCTTTTTAATATTTAACACAGAATAACCCTAAATTGAGATATTAATAAGGATCTGAATCTAATTGAGGGACTACCATCTTGGCCTTATCTTAGGATGACACATGGGCTAGGTCTTGTCCTTTTTAGATTTTGCCATTTTATTATAATGATAGATATTATAAAAGGAATGATACTTTTCATTTATTTCATATATTATATTCATATATGTTGATAAAATGAAATTTTGATAAAGCATTCCAATGATTTTAAAAGAGGTACAGAATTGCCCTGAACGGGACTTGAAAGGAATAATGTTGTCCTCGAAGGGACTAAAAGATAAATATATCCTTATAAGGACTACTAAGGAAACGATCTTCAGCAAAACGAGTTTCTTCTTCATTTTATTTCTGATTTTTTTCTCCTTGGTTGCACGTTAATCCTAGTCGCAGTACGAAGCTCGGCCTTTCCTAGGCTTCAAATGGGGAGAATTTCCATTACGGCTTCTTTGCTTGGCGACATATTAAAAATATATAGAATTGAAAACGATAATTCTCCCAATAGAGATGAGAGTATTCCTATGTTAAGTCTAGACTCAGAAGGTCAAGGAATGTGCTATTGTGTCATTGAGATTTAACACAAAAAGGCTAGTGTTTAATTCACTCAATGTTGGCTCTAATACCAATCTGTCACACCCCGATATTTTCCACGTATTACCGGTGGGCCCGGTGGGGAGTACCGTGACGTAGTTGATATCATCATAGTCAAACAACACAATTTAATGCACAGCGGAAGCAAAAGATAAATTTATTTCAACCGAATAAAGTGTAATATCAAGTATCACAAAATGGCTGAAAAGATCCACAGGCGGATCTTATAAAAGGAAACTTTGTTCAATAGACGTTTAAGGCATCTAAGCTTGCGAGACTTTTATTTGATGCTAGGAGAGGCCAGCCTATTCCGATTAGTACCTACATTTAGCCTTTTTGGCAAAATACGTCAGTTTACACTGGTAAATACAGTTTAACTGACTCATTTTGAAAAGGTTTAGGAAAAATTGATTTGAATGCACAAGGCACAAAAGATTTTATAACTTGGGATAATTATTTTTATATAAACTTGTAAAAGAATTACATGTTCGTTATACGTTCAGTAGCCCGGGTTGAATACCGAGTTAAAGATTAATAGACACACCACATGATATAGTCCCGCGACGAGTTATTCTCGAAACCGGCGGTTATATCTCTTTATTTATAAATGCACTGGCGGGTGTACGCCTACACCCCGTGCTAAGGTCGTGGCCATTTCTGTGAATGATGCCAGGATATCCGAGACATCGTCATTAACCCCCCAAAGTCTTTAAGCAAACAAAACAATTTAAACGGGTCATTTCAATAAATTAACCTTCATATGATAAAAAATTCAATGCCCGACCAAGCGGTATTTTATATACCGTACCCAAGCCCAAATAAGGGAAAATAAGTTAAAAGTATTTACCTGAGCTAAATATAAATTCAAATCCCAGCCGTATATCAAATCAGCAAGTACAGATAGCTTTTACTGGGCTCCTAAATCTGGAACGAAGGTTTTTAATAACCTATTAGATTCCTAACGGGTCTTTAATTAAGCCTAAACTTAGACCGATTAGTTTTAAAAAGAAGATACGGTTCAAAACGCATGATTATGCGAAGACCAGATTAGAATGTCGTTTAGACCCGACAAGCTTATATACTTGTTTAATATGGGTAAACTAAACACATTCTGGATTTTGAGATAAAAATGATAAGGTTTGACCCGTTTCGGCTAATTTATGCAAACTAGTTACATAAGCCGATCCAAACGCGAAAAGGGCGTAACGGGTAACCACAAGAGAAGCATGAACAGGTTTCCTAAGTTAATATGCCTTAAATATGTTGTGATATTAGTAGGATACCTTCCATTATGCCCAAAACGAGTTTAAGACCAATTTATGCCCCGTATGGGTATTTTGGTCATTTTAAAGGTTATAAGAGAGTTTAAATATTAATCTGAGTTTCAGGTCTGATATAATCAGTAAAAATACTTAACTTAATAAGTTATAACAGTAGTATATTACCTATATGTGAATTTTATTATTTATAACCAAACTATGCACCGAATGGGCATTTTGGTAATTTCACATAGGGCTTAAAGGTCAAAACTAGAAATCTGAGTTTAAAACTTTTGCTTACTGTTAAAGTATATAAATTTACTAAAAATATCAGTAGATATCAAGTCTTATATATTTAAAATAGTTTTTATACATACTATGCGATTAAAACGCGTAAAAAGGCGGTTTTAAGCGATTTCCGGGTTTTATAAGAAAAGCTGATATTTTTATCATTCCAGAAAGCTTAAAATGTTTTATTTATCATATAAAATCAGTAGCAAAAAGTTTGGTATCAAAATGATTTGCAAAACTCATTTTATAGGCCAAAAGGGCAAAACAGGCAATTACCGAATTAAAGGTAGAACCCTATGTTATGCTCAGCCTAAAAATAAATAAAATTATTTAAAAATCCCAAAATATTATTTTATATCAGTATGTAAAAATTTTGGTATCAAAAATTGGATTCAGATAGGATATACGCTAATTATGCCGTTTAATAAATAAAAAGCTTTTCATTTACGCTAATGAGCATAACTCCTAATCTAGACCTCAAACTGGTGTCAAATTTTAGGGATAAGTTTATAATTCAGTAATGAAGGTTTCTATCCTCTCACATTTTCAAAAATCTAGTTTTAAGGTTAAAAGGGCATAATAGTCAACATTTAGGCATTTAACGGAAACATGCATATGAATCGGATAACCAAGGAACCAAGTTGTTTAACCTCTGAGGGTTACACTAACCTATAACATGGTCCTAAAGGAATCCTAAGGCATATCTAAACTAAGCCAAATCGGGTCAGAACTGAAAGTCAAAGCAAAAGTCAACTTTTGCGACTTTCGGTCCCGAACCGAGCCTATACTTTGAATTGTCGGGTTGAACATGCTTAGACATGTTCAACTAATATTTACCAAGTTATTAAAGTGAGAAAACTGATTTTATGGTTTCTTATATTAATAGTTATGAATTTATTTAAAACTAACCCGTTTGACTTTCATTTGACCCGACAATTTAACTAAGTAAACGTGGTAATTAGGAGGTGCCCTTTTGAGGGTTAAACACCTACCTAATTACGGTCACGTAGCCGTGTTCGTTGCGAACAATGGCTTAACCGTTTAAAAGTCAAAGCGTTTATCGGAAACGCTAACCTTATTTCAAGGCTCTACTATGTTGCCTACACATAGAGGACATGAAACATGCTTAAAAATATCATGGATGTCGGTTCGTTTGGCCGTACGGTCACGTTTTTCGTCTATTTACGACGAAACACGAACGGACGTGAAAAACGATCCAAATTATGCGACGAATGAAATTTTATCATGCGGAATACTAAACTAAAATATTTTAGGGCTTACATAAATTTTTGGGTGTCCGGAGATATTCAGAATGTGAGATATGCGCGTAAATGCAAACTTGTGCACTTTTTGACACTTTTAGTCCCTGCATGACTTAAAAGTTTATTCTTGCGCACCAACCACCTCTAAGCCTATATCTAAGCTATATAAAGGATAACTAGGGTATGTTTAACACATGGTCATATTCCGGAAGCTCCGATAACATACGAATCGACATACTTTTGCAGTTTGACGCAAATAGTCCTTTAATCGCACAAAGTAGCGCGAAATGTCGTTTAATGATATCCAAGCCTTCCATAGACCATATTGATCATTCCCAAGCATATATTTAATTATCTCTACGCTCTCGATCGCTTAAATGGTCACCAAAAGGCGTAGATTCAAAAGTTGACGCTTTAGGTCCCTCTATTGCGCAAACTTGCGCATCTCATCATTTAATAGCATTGAAGCCTCATCTAATCCATATTTGTAGGTCCCCTTGATGTTATGGATCTTCACAGAATCTTCTTTCCAATCAAGAGTGCGGAATCCTCTTGATCAGAATAAGCAGAATCAATCTCACGAATTACAATCAATCCAAAACCCTAACAACCCTAATTTCGTCCAAGACCTAGTCCCTCATGAAATTGCTCTCTCAAACACTGTTTTGGCTGATTAACTGATTAACCTAAACCCTAAAGCCTAACCTTGTTTATATAACACAAGGTTTACTAATTGGACTAGGGTTTACTACTTGGGCAAGGCCCAATTCGTTCCCCCTACATCCAATTGGGTTTAGTTTAGCAGCTTAGCCCAAACTCTATAATCTCACTATTACAAAGCTAAACCCGCTAACTGTTTATCGTTTAACTAATTACAAGATATCCAAAGACCAAATCTAAGCTGTTGTCACAAATATGCACCAACAAACTCCCCCTTGACAATAGCTTCATAAAAACTTTGTCTTGAGTAAAAACTTTGTCTTCGGTCTTCTTGCAATCTTCAAGTAGTCTTGCACTGTCTTTGGTCTTTGGATAGCTTCAGCTTCAATAGCTTCTGTCAGCAACAGACTCCCCCTAAGCTGATGCATCCAATCACCAAATCTTCAACACGTTAGCACTTGAGTAAACTCCAGTTTAGCATTTGCATAGCAATCTTCAAACTCTTCAATCTTGTCTGCAATATAGAAAGGAGGTTCTACCATGCATCCAATCAAACTCTCATCTTCACACTTCACAGCAACTTCTCAGCAACAAACTGCTTCAATCTGTATACTATAAAACAAACATCTCGAGAAACCATAAGAATTTTTCAACAAAAGTTAAATAAATTATTATTTTTCAAGAGATTAGTTAAACTATATCACAGATTAAGCATTTTCAACTTATTACCAACACGCAAAACTTTTGTCCAACACATAAGAACCTGCCTGATTTAAAAATTTTGAACTCACTTTCTAACACCGTCTCCCCCTATCAGTAACAATTACTCCAAGAATAACAGTTTTCCGTACGTTAAGAATTTTAAACAGAAAAAAGACACTATTTTTGGATTTTTATATTTTTCTAAAAGCAAGTAAATAACAAAAACAATAAACACTCTATTTTTGTGAGAATCATTGGTAAGAAGATCATATCAGCACAATCAAACTGTTTCACACAATTAGATAATTCTTTATTTAATTTTTAGTGAAAAGCAGTTCAAGACGATTACCAGTATGTTTGTCCACTTAAACAAAATGCATGAACATTTCAAGTACCATTACCGTATGATACGTTAAGGTAATTTTATTTACTGATATACTAGTGTGTCCCACTTCAGGATATACCCCCACGATCAAGGTATGCACAAAGATTCATCGTAGTAGGTGAGTATACTGATGTCATACTTTAAGATATCCTGACTGTGTCTAGTTCTGCATATAATCTGTTTTATCATGTTGTAATTGCTTAACTATGAACACCCAAATAAATACTAATCAAATCCTGGAAATATAAACAACACACTCTATCATGCAAGTATCTTCCCTACCACATATTTCACAAGTCCAATCCAGATTTCTGAAATCTTAACTGGGAATAGGTTGAGAAGAGAACAGAATAGATCTTTAGTAGAGATGGTATAATATACAGATCAAATGAGATTTTCTCAGTTTGATATAGGTTTCTTGGGTTTCTTTTGGGCACTTGAGGGCCTCTTTCGGGTGTATTAGATCTATAGTGCGACAACGTACAACTAGGTCAGCATGTATCTGGATGCAGTAGAAGCTGTCGTTGCCTAGCACCTCCAGGTCAGCATATATCTGGATGCAGCAGAGGAGGTACACGACTTTTTTCAGAGAAGATTTCAGAATCAGATCAAAATTGTGTGTATCGGGACACATACAGACACTCAAATAGAAATGAGCTAATTCCAAGTGACTTTCTTTCCTGGGTCATGTACAATTTTAGTTCTAAACAGACAGACATCCAAGATATCCCAGATGAAATAACAGTATAAAGACCCAAAACTTCAGATTTTGGCAATCTATCAACGCAAGAATTAAGGTCATTAAACCATACACCACTAATGTGTTCCCCACTCATATTCAGTTCATTTAGGTTTATATCACATTGGTAAGTTGATTATTTCCTGCTTTTTGCCTACTGGTACATCATATGATGAAGCTGCTATCACACTTAAGCAATTTATGGTTCAAGTTCAGTGTGACAGTCTAACTTGCTGATGTACTATCATCTCTTCTTTTTCACACAGTGATAACTCATTTTTGATTTTCTATTTTTTTTTATGTTTTTGATTTTTCAATTTTTTTTATGTTTTTGATTTTTATGAAAAGCAGTAAACTATTTACAAAAATTCTTATGAAAAACCAGTTATTCAGGATTCCTTATCCCGTTGAGTTCGACTAAGTGTTCAAAGCGAGCCATGTCAAATGCTTTAGTATAAAGATCTGCCAGGATATCTTCTGTGTCAACTCAACACTTTGAACTACAAAGTAAATCATTTCATATATATAAATCATCAATCTCACACCCCCTTCATGTGCCTAGAGCAGCCACTATCAACATAAGTCGATAATCCTCCTTAGCAGCTCCTGCACACACCAACTAAGAAATTAGTTAGATTGGGGGACCCAAGCCTTAATGGTCTTGGGTCGTCCAAATTCACCAACCACCGGAACATCCATCCAATATCCATCACTCCTAACTGGAGTCTTGGATCTCAGACCTGTTGATGGAATTTGATTTTGATTTCCACTAGGTCTTTGGTCCTGAGGGTTCCTATATGCATTTGGACTATTTGACCTTTGAAAATTTTGATTTTAATTCCAAGAAGCTTGATTGTTATAATTTCTAAAGCCATTGTTATAAAAATTTCGACCACCATAATTTTGGTATCGATTTTGATATTGACTTTGACCTCTGAAATTATTTGAATTAAAATTGTTCATTTTAGGTGAACTGCTTCTAGGTCTCTGATATCTGCCTGGTGGAGATCTAGGCTGAAATCTTTGTTGATTTCTTTGAAAACGTGGAACTTGTGGAGTTCCTGTTCCAGCCTTATCTACGCCAACAGCAAGTGGTTGCTTAGGAGCAGATTTCTTTGGAGAATTTGAACCTTTCTCCTCACTATCACCACTCTTCACTGGTAATTTCCCTCTCTGTTTGTCACTCATTTGTGCTTCACTATTTTTGTTAGGACAGCAGCTAGCTACATGTCCCTTTATGTGACACCTGAAGCACGATCTCCTTTTCAAAGATTTCTTAGCAGGAGTCTCTGAGGTAGATCCTTTATCAGAAGGTGATGATCCCTTGGAAGAATTTTGTTCAGTTTGCTTAATTTCAGATTTTTCTTTGTTTTTATTTTTAGCAAACTCTACATTCGATTCTTTTTCAATAACAGCGGTTTCATTTTTCATATCACTACCTTGAACAAAATTAATCTTTTTAACAAAAGTTTGATTTTTGCCCTTTGGAGGTGAATTTTGCTTTTTCAAATGTTCCCTGTTATTGTTCTTCTTAGCATCACCACTCTCAGACCCTTCACCTTGACTTGATGTCGATCCGAAACTACTTGGTGCAGTTGACATATAGGCTGCTAGCTCATCTTCATCAGGGAGGAAAGAATAGTCATGACTATGAGGAGGTGGGACTTCATTAAAGCCCTGGAAGCCCACAGTGGTCTTGTCATTACTTTTCTTTAACCCACCCATCATGTGTTTCATAACAAAAGACGAATCTCTGAATTGACTTAATTTCTGTTCAAGTTCAATAATTTTGAGTTGTGCATCTGACAACTCTTTGCATTTTTCAGAATTCTCTTTTGTTTTCTCAGCCATCATTTCGTGAGCTAAGTCTATTATTGAAGTTTTTCGTTTAATTTGCATGTTAAAGCTTCGATTTCACTTTCGTAACCTTTTATCTTCTTCAAGTATAGAGATTCATTTCTTTTAGAAAAAAAATTTGACTCTTTTATGCTAGACATCTCGCTCACCAGACTTTGATTTTGAGTTGACAACCTGTCAACCTCACCCTGTAGTTCACGACATCTTAAACATATAGAATTAGATTTTACCTCTTCCTCATGAACTTCTGTAGTTTCATCAGCAACAACCTGTTCAGTTTCACTCTCTTTCTCGACTTCAGCATCCACTTTTGCTTCAGTATTCTCCACTTGAGATTCAGCATCACTCACAGTAGTTTCAGCCTTATGCACTATCTCTGCCATGAATGCCTGAGTAGCTTTCTTATTATCTTCCAGATGAACACTACTATCATTTGAGCCTTCTTCTTTCACAGCATCTGCTTCTTCATCTAAAGCATGACCTCCTACACGCTGTTTTGATGAACTCTGATAACGTTTTTCTAAAGCTTTCCACAGCTCATAAGAAGTCCCACAGTGCTTGATGGTATGTTTAATTCCCTCAGGCAAGGACATCTTGATCACTGCTAAAGCTTTCTTCTCAGCATTAACCATAAGTTTCTCAGATTCATCCATCTTGTCATAAGAGATCACTTTCACTCTTCCTTCAACATGACGTGTAGGAGCAACATATCCATCTATTATACAA
This sequence comes from Helianthus annuus, assembly GCF_002127325.2. Classification (NCBI taxonomy): domain Eukaryota; kingdom Viridiplantae; phylum Streptophyta; class Magnoliopsida; order Asterales; family Asteraceae; genus Helianthus; species Helianthus annuus. The sequence continues at coordinate 163,716,023 of NC_035449.2, read as the reverse complement.
GTCCACATCCTTGCATCCTGAGATTTAATGAAGGATTTGAAGATGTTTTTCCAAGTAAGATAGTTCTCCACCTTCATCATCTTAGGAGCATTCAAGTTGGCCATGTTTGACATTTTAAACGTAACAGACTAGTAAAACCGTACAAAATATCTCCGAAAACAGTGGTTACCAAATTACACCTTTAGAATCGTCTCGAAAAGACGAATCCAATGATATATAGTGTCAAAAACTAAATTCGGGATTTTCCAGAGTTTGGTTTCTTTTTTTTTGTCCTAAAAATCACACGAATTCAACGGTGCAAGCAGTTCTGTCAAACGAGCAACGGATCAATTTCTATTTACAAAACACTGAAATTTTTTCGACGCTTGCCAACTGAAATTCCACCACTTGTTAAATACTCCACTAATTTCGCTGCCAAGTCAGGTAATTTTGCTGCACAATTTCGCTGGGAGTGTACTTAATTTCGCTGGTCACTGATTAATTTTGCTAGTCTATTTCGCTGAAAAGTTCAAGTTCGCTGATCAGTCAATTTCGCTGGTTAATTTTGCTGCCAAATTCGCTATTTCGATGGCTGACAAAGTCTCCGAAACCGAGATAATTTCGCTGTGGAAAATTAGTCGGTTACCAAAGTCGCCTTTGGATTTAAATGCGCTGGTCAGTTAATTTCGCTGGGACAGATCAACGTAATTGTTAAATTCGGCAGATTTTCAGATTTTATTCTGATTTCGTATCAATTTCTTGCAAAATCAAAACAGCAAATCAGCAAAGTTTTTACTAAAATCTAGATGAACTTGATGAAGAACACGAAGAACAGTCTTCAAATCTTCAAGAAATTCAGCCAAAATTCTTCAAAACCATCAACCAAAAATAGTCCTGCAAACCCTAAAACCTGCAAAACAGCAATCAGACAAACCAGAATATCAAAACAGCCAACAAAAATCGAAAATCAGAATCAAACACACAAAAATTTCGAAAGTTTTAAAACCCTAATTTTCAGGTTTAACAAAAAATCGAAAATTTTACTCCCTGTTTCTGCAGCAACAATTCTGAACCGAGCAATCAAGAGCCTAACGCTTTGATACCAATTGTAGGTCCCCTTGATGTTATGGATCTTTACAGAATCGTCTTTCCAATCAAGAGTGCGGAATCCTCTTGATCAGAATAAGCAGAATCAATCTCACGAATTACAATCAATCCAAAACCCTAACAACCCTAATTTCGTCCAAGACCTAGTCCCTCATGAAATTGCTCTCTCAAACACTGTTTTGGCTGATTAACTGATTAACCTAAACCCTAAAGCCTAACCTTGTTTATATAACACAAGGTTTACTAATTGGACTAGAGTTTACTACTTGGGCAAGGCCCAATTCGTTCCCCCTACATCCAATTGGGTTTAGTTTAGCAGTTTAGCCTAAACTTTATAATCTCACTATTACAAAGCTAAACCCGCTAACTGTTTATCGTTTAACTAATTACAAGATATCCAAAGACCAAATCTAAGCTGTTGTCACAAATATGCACCAACAATATTAGGTATTCTTGAGAGTATTATTAAACATCACAATGCTTCGGGTTCGCTAAAAGGTCATTCAGAGGTATAATTAAACATATTGACACTTTTAGTCCCTCTAACTTGCAAAGTTGCGCGTAACCTTACTTATAGGCATAAAAACCTTAGACGGCCAGTAGTTGGCATTCCCGAGAGTACAATCAAATATCATGAAGCTCCCAGTTTGTTTAGGTCACTCAGAGGTAAGAATTAACATGTTTATGCTTTTAACCCTTCATTGCGCAAACTTTCAATTAATTCCGCAAACGGCTACACTCGATCGTCAAGTAGCTCATTTGTGAATATAAATATCGTGAGAGGTTATTTAGAAACTTATTTTCGGTATGCTAACACTTCCAGTCCTTTCATAATCAAAGTTTTCAGTTTTTCGAAAAATTAGTCCCTTAAATTCAATGTTGGACTTCATTAGGGTTTATTACACGTGTCAATACATCATTAGACGTGATTTTACGAGGTGTTACACAAAATCAATCAACCGTTGCACTTTCATTGTGCGAGGCCGAGTTTATGGCAGCTACCTCAACGGCGTGTCAAGTTTTATGGTTACAAGGGCTTGTGAGCGAGATCACCGGGAGAAAGGAAGAAACTGTTGCTTTGTTGGTTGATAACAAGTCCGCTATTGCCTTGATGAAAAATCCAGTTTTCCATGGCCAAAGTAAGCACATACACACTTGATATCACTTTATATGAGAGTGTGTTGAGAAGGGGCAAGTGAAGGTTGAGTTTGTTAGCGGAGTGGAGCAACGGGCTGACATCCTTACCAAAGCTCTATTGAAGTTAAATTTCAAGGAAATGCGGGAGCTCATTGGAGTGAAGGACCTTCCCAAATTGAGGTCATCAATTGGGGGAGGGTGAATGTTGGCAGCAATTGATTAGGCCCAAAGGACCAGGCCCATCCCAAGTTCTCTAAGGGGGTTGTGGCCCTAAGTGAGAACTAGGGTAAATTACTTGTTCACCAAGTTGGGTGATTAGTATAAATACGTTAGCCATGTTTAGGGTTCATGTATTAAGAATGTTTATTGTATTAAGGTTTTGAGCCTATTTTCCTTAGTATAATAAAAAGTGAGTTCTCTTAAATTGGTGTGTTCGTTCTTTCAATTAATCTATTGGGACTTGATGGAAGGGGAGGGTATGCAATTCATTGAATGGATGCCATAAAATGATGGAAAACCGGATCTTAATTCTAACCTCTATACTATCTGCTTGTAGCCATACAGGATCGGTACACGAAGATTTTTTTTAAGAATTTTAACTCTTTAATTGAGGTTTATTGGATTAAGCCACCCATGCTGGTTTGGTGGATATTCTTGCACGAAATGGACAAATTAATGATGCATATAGACTTATAGTTATTAGTAGTATGCATGTTAAACCAACTGCAAGCGTATGGGACCCTTTGTTAGGTGCCTGTACGCATTATCACAACATGGAAATTGGAAGTGCGGTTGCTGATCTTGTAATGGAAATGGAAGCGAATGATATGCGGAATTACATTGTGATGTCAAATATTTATGCTGTTAAAGACACGGGACGAAGTGTTGGAAATAAGACAGTTAATGAAGATGGATAATTTGAAAAAGGCGGCTGGATATAGTTGGATTGAAGTTGATCAGATGGAAAAGTATGTGCTTATCGCCAGAGATACCTCGCACCCACTAAGCATCATTGTGTTGTGTAACTTAGATAAATAAGTGAAGGATCAATAAGAGTTGTCCCGTCTAGAGGTTAAACATGTCGACCTGGATTGTGTTTTTATCTCCAGATCATGTCAATAAGAATTCTTTTATAAATAGATTAAGGTGACTGTGACTGTACAATAGTAATGTTACTTAGCAATACCAAAGTTTATAATATCATATCAAAACTAACATTGCAATGTATATTATTAGGATGAGCAAAGTTGTTTTACACATACCTCATCTAGAATGTACAAAGACTACAAAAGGTACATTAATACTTTATGTCAAAACACTGAAAATTTGAGGTTCTACAATCAATCTATTTTCACAGAGCTGGAAGACAAGAAAGAACCAAGTCTAGCAATAGAAAAAGTTGGACAAATAGGCACAGATGATAGAACCCTCATATGAGCATATGTTTGATTACATTTAGAACTTTTGATGTTGTAAAACCATATAAATACCGTAACTGAATGTCGGTATAAAATACCTGCAAGACCGAATCAGGCATATGAGGCATTCTCTCATCATAAGGTTCAGTTATGTTTTATATATTTATTCAAACTTATATAAGTAGATATGATATGTATTCGGATATTAGAATGACAAGCTTATGTATTTTCGGTTTGCTAAGCGGGTGAAGATTCAAATAACTGCCGAAGCAGTTATTCCCGCCTCTTTGAACCGCCAAAACAATGACATATATATATATGATTGCCGGCAAATATTCTGGTTATCAAGACATTCAAGTTTATCTCGAATTGTCCATTATTCTATGTTTTGATTTCCTTGCATTCATTCGTTATACTGAACCATGGAAATACAATTCGGATCACTCATGAATAAGAACTCAACCATGTCTCATGAATCCGCTGCAAATATAAACTCTGATCCCCAACATAGTGGTATCAGAGCATCAATGGGGAAGACGAAGACCGGAATTAAATCCACTTCCACTTTGATGCCATGCCAACACTGCACAGACGAGATGAACGGCAAAGACAAAGGAATTCCTCGAGTGAGAACATGTTATTATTGCCACCAACCGGGGCACCAGATTTATTCATGTTAGAAAAAGGAAACAGACGAGGCAACCCAATTAATTCGACAGGCGGTGAACACGGGAATACAGAAACAAGGAGTGATTAGTGATCATCAAGAGATGATTGTTGTCGGTACCGAGGGACGGCTATGGAGTGATATCTGGTACGTTAGTTCTGTATTTACACCCCACATTGCCGGAAACCTAAATGTGTTTAAACACATTAAACACATTGTTAGGGTTGACACACAGTCTAGGGGAAACAATTTCTTATTCACACGAGGGGTTGGGTCGGTTGAGATTAAAACAAGCAATGAAATAATGAGAATACAAAGTGTATTTTACTCACCGGAATTAGACCGGAACGTTTTGAGCATGGATCAATTAACGTTGTAAGGCTACACCGTTAATAAGTCCGGTGATACTTGCAAAATTTATCGTATGTTCTCAACTCCGGTAAACAATTCTGTGAACGAAGTGAGTGGTCTGACAAGGGAAGAAGAAATCAGGTTATCCGAAAAACAGGGAATACTCGATGTAAGTGTTTATGATGATGAATTCAAAGAACGATATTTAAACTCCTATTTCCAAGAATTAAATTTGTCTTCGCAAGAGACGGATTGGAGTTTAATGATCGTTAAGGCAATGGAGTTCCATGAATTTGCCGACTGCAAGGCTTTCCTGGACATGATCCATGATAGAGAGTTTGTTTTTAAATACAAACACACATTGGAGACAAAATTTGAGGAGATGGTGAAGTGGTTCCTGAATGTTTATATGGGGATGTCCTCGAGGCCAGTCCCTCCATATGCTCCAAACAAAAAGAAAATCGATCTGTTAGGTCTGTATGTGTTGGTGGGAAATGACGGTGGATATCGGGAGGTTACAAGTGAGAATCTATGGCCAGGGATAGCGAAGGATCTAGGATTTGATTATCAAGATGGTGATTACATGATCAAGATCATCTGTGCCATGTATCTAGACATCTTAGAGTATTATTACTGTTAGAAAACCTGTATAAAAGAATTGAACAGAAACTGGACAGAATGTAATAAAATTGAAGAAACAGAAACGAGTGAAGTGAACCGGGCTTGTGTTTGACACAATTCCCTTAAACAGATTCGCCGTCTGTTCCCAGGGTACGCCGGTTCGAAGCAGCAACAGCGCACTGCCGGATTTAAGCATTTGCCTGAAAAGAAGCTGGAGAATGTCATTGCAGAGATTAAGAGAAGAGAAGAAGCTGTCTGTGTGTTGGTGTGTCTAAATTGATCTGGTTTTATAGTCACAAAAGCATAACCGAATTCTAGCCATCATTGCAGAGAATTAAAACTGAATAATTGTCATTACTACATCAGTTTTGAAAACTGAATAATAATAACCTTTTAATGACCATCAATCTTGAATAATCATTTCAGTTTCAGTTTTTAAAACTCATTAAAAACAAAAACGGTTATGAGTCTTGAGTGCAAAAACTGCCTCACGCGGGCCCGAGTGTTCGGAGCTGCATTCGTGTCCGCAGGACGTGCGGGCATACGCGAGTTCAACTAATTCCGGTTCCATTTTTTGCACCCCCCCCCTGCGCGCGCACGGGTAGGACTTGTGGTAAAACATGTCAAAAGACTTCAAAGGCTTCATTAAGGTTTCACCTTATAAATAGCCTATCTTTTTGTTCCCACACCAATGTGGGACAAGGTGAATTACCAACTTGAGACTTTCATTCACACTAAACTTCCAACAATCCCCCACATGAATGGAGGTCGATCTCAAAAACAACATTATTCCAATTAGATTTCAGCAGTTGAGTTTTGCATACGATAGGTAGGTGTTACCCTTTGACCCTTCGCTCATGAAATGCACTTAGCCCACTAGCTCTGAGTAGAACTCGATGTCTTTGAACTTGTCTGCCGTTTGTGTAGACGACAATGCACTTTACACAAGACTCTCCTTGACAAAGTCAAGTCCTCATAGTTATGTTCGTTATGGTCATGAACATGATGCCTAGTTCTGTGAGAGCCATTAGGTATTGTGCCCCAACAATACCCTTCGAAGCGACCCCACTTCTCTCTCACATAGGTGATTCACTATGTATGGTTACCTTAGTCGAATCATTAAAAGCCATAGGCTTAGCCTCACACTTGTCACTTTTAGGAATGGACTAGGAAGTTTACTAAGCTTTGCAATAAACTCCCTTATATATACGTAGGGTTATCCCCCACAGTGACCTTACTAATTCATACAATTAGGTTTTCCTATTAAACTCAGCTCTTGGGATCTCCAGTCTACTGAGTTAGGTTTCCATCATATGAACTTATATTTTCAAGGGCTTCAGTCCCATTCCCACGGACGACTTCTGTACTAACTCTCTACTTAGGCCTTTTGTTAGCGGATCCGCAATATTATCCTTTGAGCTCACGTAGTCAACAGTGATAATTCCTGTAGAGATTAGTTCTCGTATCGTATTATGCCTACGTCTAATATGTCTATTACTACCGTTATACATTGTGCTACGAGCTCTGCCAAGTGCCGATTGGCTATCACAATGTATAGAAATGGCCGATGTCGGCTTAGGCCATCTTGGTATATGCTCAACAAATTGACGTAGCCATTCTGCCTCTTCACCTGCTTTATCTAAAGCGATGAACTCTGATTCCATCGTGGATCTAGCGATAACCGTTTGTTTTGACGATTTCCACGATATAGCAGCACCTCCAAGTGTGAATACATACCCACTTGTTGCTCTGGAATCATTCGTGTCAAATATCCAATTTGCATCGCAGTGTCCTTCTATAACTGCTGGATATCTGTTGTAATGCAACCCGTATTCCCGGGTGTATCTTAAGTAGCGAACCAACCGAGTGATACAGTTCCAATGCATTGAACTTGGGTTGCTTGTGTACCTGCTGAGCTTGCTTACAGCGTATGCTATGTCTGGTCTAGTACAACCCATAAGATACATCAAGCTACCAATAATTCTTGAGTATTCCAATTGGTTTACAAGTTCACCTCTATTCTTGGCTAGATGTTGACTCGTGTCAAGTGGAGTTCTAGCTTCATTAGAGTCATTTGCATTTAACTTTTCAAGAATTTTGTCCACATAATGGGAATGACTTAAAACAAGTCCACTTTGGGTTCTAGTGATTTTGACCCCCAAAATCACATCCGCAAGACCCATGTCTTTCATGTCAAACCTTGCTTTTAGCATGCTCTTTGTAGATTTTATGATTTTGTCATCACTTCCAGCAATGAGCATGTCATGTACATATAGACACAAAATGACATATCCATAAGACGTGTCTTTCACATACACACACTTATCACATTCATTGATTTTGAACCCAACATCAAGCATGACATGATCTTTGGTGCCATTGTTTTAGAGCTTGTTTCAATCCATACAAGGATTTTACAAGTTTACAAACTTTCTTTTCTTGCCTAATAGCTGTGAAGCCTTCGAGTTGTTCCATGTAGATTTCTTCCTCTAGATTTCCATTCAAGAAAGCAGTTTTCACATCTATTTGGTGAACTTCCAAATCTCTAATGGCGGAAATGGCAAGCACCATCCTAATGGATGTTATTCGCGTAACTGGTGAATATGTATCAAAGTAATCTAAACCTACTCGTTGTTTATATCCTTTAATCACCAACCTTGCTTTGTACTTATCGATGGTCCCATCTGGTTTCATCTTCTTCTTGAAGATGCATCGATATCCTAGTGGTTTACATCCTTGAGGAAGATCCACTAGTTCCCAAGTATGGTTTTGTAAGATAGAGTCTATCTCACTTTTGATTGCCTCTCTCCACTGAGGTCCTTCTGAGGAATGCACCGCTTGTTGGTACGTTTGAGGTTCATCTTCTACCATGTAGGTAAGAAACTCAGGGCCAAAGGATTTTTCAGTCCTTTGCCGTTTACTTTTCCTCATTTCAACTTCCTCGGTATTAGATTGTTCTCGAGGTTCATCGTTTTCAACTTCACCCTCGGGAACAATTTCCTCAACTGATCTAGAAGAACTCAGTTCACTTTTATCTAAGCATGGGAACATATGTTCAAACCATGATGCATCCTTAGATTCCATTATGGTGCCTTTGCATATTCCAGGATTCTTAGAATCATGCACAAGAAAACGATAAGGACCATAACGATGGGTGTATCCTATAAATACACAATCCACCGTTTTGGGTCCTATTAGTAGGCGCTTAGGTGGTGTGACCACCACCTTAGCCAAACACCCCCACACTTTCAAGGATTTATATGGTGGTTTCTTTCCGGTCCATAATTTGTAAGGTGTTACATCCTTTTTCTTATTGGGTATCATGTTCAACACATAATTTGCTGATAAGATTGCTTCCCCCCACATGTTTTGGTTTACACCAGAACTTTTTATCATGGCATTCATCATTTCTTTCAAAGTACGATTTTTCTGTTCCGCTATGCCATTTGATTAAGGGGAGTAAGAAGCCGTGAGTTCGTGGATGATTCCACTTTTTGCACATACGTCAATAAAAGGTGAAAATATTCATCTCCTCGGTCGCTCCTTACGATTTTGATTTTCCGATTTAGTTGATTCTCAACTTCGGCTTTGAACAAGATAAACTTATCAATAGCCCCGTCCTTACTGTTAAGTAAGTACACATAGCAATACCTAGTACTATCATCAATGAACGTGATGAAGTACGTATTCCCACCACGAGTAGGAATTGCCTTTAGATCACACACATCAGTGTGGATCATCTCGAGGGGTTCGGTGATTCGTTCCACCTTTTTGAATGACGGTTTCGTTTGTTTTGCTTCTACGCAAGTTTCACATTTATTAATTGAGTCGATATCGAATGTTGGTATGCAATCAAGTTTGATTAAATGACGAATGGAATTATAATTTACATGACCTAGTCTACCATGCCAAAGATTAGAAGACTCAATTAAGTAAGTAGAACTAGTAGCGTTCTCTTTCATTGCATTCACGACAATTACATTTAGTTTAAACATTCCATTGAGGGCATAGCCCTTACCAACATACACACCATTTTTGGTCAACACGACCTTGTCCGACTCAATCACCATTTTGAACCCAAATTTGTTCAATTGCCACCCCGACACAAGGTTCTTATGAATTTCTGGAACATACAACACGTTTGACAAGGTGAGTTCCTTTCCAGAAGTCATTTTTAGAACCACGTTCCCCTCACCTTTAATTTCGGCCGTGGCGGAGTTTCCCATAAAAACCTTTTCTCCATTAGTCACCTCTTTGAAGGTGTTGAAAAGGCTCTTGTCGAAACACACATGACGGGTAGCCCCCGTATCAACTCACCAACCCTTGTTATTTTGCCCGACCAAATTAACTTCAGTCACCAAAATCGAGAGATCCGTGACCATGGCAACCAGGTTGTCGACTTCATCAACCATGTTCACTTGTCGAGCATTTTCCTTCTTGGGAAGCTTGCATTCACTGGCCTTGTGGCCTTGCTTTTGACAATTATAACAAGTTCCTTGGAACTTCCTTTTCCCAACTCCTCCCTTAGGACCAAGGTTGGAGCATTTCCCATGACTTTTCTTTCCACCTTTTCCACTGTTTTTTCCCTTTGAAGATTGGCCATGTTCAACAAGATTGGCCTTCACTGTTTCAGGACCATCAACCTTTTTTAGGGCCACTTTATTGTCTTCTTCAATCCGAAGATGAACAACAAGATCTTCAATGTTCATCTCCTTTCGCTTATGCTTGAGATAGTTCTTGAAATCAACCCAACTTGGTGGAAATTTTTCGATCATTGCAGCAACTTGGAATGTTTCACTGAGCATCATTCCTTCAGCATGAATATCATGAAGGATAACCTGCAATTGTTGGACTTGGCTCATGACCGTTTTGGAGTCTATCATTTTGAAGTCCAAAAACTTAGCCACCACGAATTTCTTAGTGCCCGCATCTTCTGTTTTGTATTTGCGATCCAAAGACTCCCACAATTCTTTGGCAATCTGTGCTTTGCAATACACATTATACAATGTGTCCACCAAACCATTCAAAATAAAGTTGCGGCACAGGAAATCCGAATGATTCCAAGTTTGCATTGCGCTCACAGATTGAGTATCCACATCCCCTTCATCAACATGGGGTTTGGGTTTAGTCAAGAACCTTGCCAAGTTCAGCATGGTCAGATAAAAGAACATCTTTTGCTGCCACTGTTTGAAATTCACACCACTGAATTTCTCTGGTTTCTCAGCATGAGACACTGCATTAGGCAGTGGTGTCACCAGACCGGTAGTGACAGTAACAGCGGAAGTCATGACCGTAGAAAAAGCACTGGTCATGCCAGTAGAAACAGCAGAAGCAGCAGTAGTCATTGGCTGGGATGCCATTCTGAAAAGAAACAGGGCGCAGGAACAATCAGTAAGATAATCTGTTTAAGTTTGTTAGAAAACCTGTATAAAAGAATTGAACAGAAACTGGACAGAATGTAATAAAATTGAAGAAACAGAAACGAGTGAAGTGAACCGGGCTTGTGTTTGACACAATTCCCTTAAACAGATTCGCCATCTGTTCCCAGGGTACGCCGGTTCGAAGCAGCAACAGCGCACTGCCGGACTTGAGCACTTGCCTGAAAAGAAGCTGGAGAATGTCGTAGCAGAGATTGAGAGAAGAGAAGAAGTTTTCTGTGTGTTGGTGTGTCTAAGCTGATCAAATTGATCTGGTTTTATAGTCACAAAAGCATAACCGAATTCTAGCCATCATTGAAGAGAATTAAAACTAAATAATTGTCATTACTACATCAGTTTTGAAGCTGGTAATAATAACCTTTTAATGACCATCAATCTTGAATAATCATTTCAGTTTCAGTTTTTAAAACTCATAAAAAACAAAAACGGTTATGAGTGCAAAAACTGCCTCAATGTAACACCTTGAAAATTAATGTCCAATAATGTACGAACACGTGTCATAAGCTCTGAACGTGTGTAAGAATACTTTACAGGGACTAATGTTGACTAACGGGGAAAACTATGTGAATATAAGGGTCCAGAGTGTCAACGATGGATAAATATATTTGAAAATAGCCCTACAAGATGTTTATACCTTCAAACGAATAAATCATGAATCATACGAAGCTAAATATGAAAGAAAGTGAGAAATTACAAACCACATGGGCTAAATGTGTCAACATGTGTAAAGTATACCTCTGATTGACCTTTTAGCAGACCCGAAGCTTTGTAAAGGTAAATTATGCTCACTAGAATATGTGGTAAAAATTTCATAAAGTTTCGTTATCGTATGAGAAAGTTATGACCAAATTCGTGTACGAGGGGTTAAAAGCGTCAACGTTGAATTTTAAGGCCTTATGAGTGTTCACAAAGTTAGTCAAGGACTTAAGTAAGTTAGTAAAAGTCCTAGAGCCCTTAAAAATCAAGTTAGAGGGCTGAAATAGCAAAATTGGGACTTAAAACCACGTTACAACGGACCAGGGACTAAAAGTGCAAAGTGTGAAACTTGTTTGGCTGGTCATAGTAGGCTAGGCGGCCCGTGTAAGAAACCCTTAAGGGTTACGCAGCCCGGAGAACAGCCCATTATCAGAAAACGTGGACAGGTGCCTGTTAAGGCTGTTAACCGACTTAAAACGTTTGTTTCTAATACCAGGGGCTGCCCCAATGGTATTTCATGCAGAGGGGGCACCTGTAATGATCTTGTATCACCTGTAGACTCTCTTGGCATGATCTTAGATGATCAAATTCCATATATAAGGAGCATGAAGTTGTGAACATTTCATTCATTCATTTACAACTTTGCAAAAGATCATCTCTGGAGCTCTCTGGACATCAAGCCAATTTCTTAGTGGTCCCTAATCCTAATTAGGACTCTTGTAAGTGTCCTTAACCTTTCTAAATTCGTTTTAGCTTAGTTAATTAGCTAAAAGGCAAACCGTCGTAATTAAGGTTTGACTTCGAGATTAGTCAATAATTACTCAGTCAAATCTCGAATTAAAAGTACCTATAAGTAGGTAATTATGTGGGTAATAAACCCTTAAAAGGGTATTTCCAGATTCCCAGTCTAACTATGATAATTGTCGAGTCAAAGCTTATGTTAAAAAGTCAACAGAATGCTTATTTTCAAATTAATGCATAATTAGCAATGTAGGATACATGCAACCTGTTTGATCATTAAAATAACTTGGTAATTAATATAAGAACATGTCCCAACATGTTCAACTCGACAATTTTCAGTTTAGGCTCGGTTTGGAACCGAAAGTCGCATAGTTTGACTTATGCTTTGACTTTCAGTTCTGACCCATTTAAGCCAAGTTTAGGATTGCCTTAGAGCTTATTTTGGACCTATATTCATGTTAGTATAACTCTCTGAGATTATACAACTTGGTTCATTGGAAATCCTATTCGCATGCATGTTTCTGTTAAATGCTTATATTTTGACCATTATGCCCAAATGACCTTAAAATATAGTTTTTGAAAATATAAAAGATAAACACCTTAGCTACTGATTTATAAGCTTGCACCTAAAATTTGAGATTAGTTTGAGGTATAGATTAAGAGTTATGCTCATTAGCGTAATTAGAAGCTTCTTTATTAATTAAATGGCGTAAATTGCATAAGGCCTATCTAAACCCAAATTTTTATACAAAACTTTGTACCCACTGTTATAAAATAATATTTTGGGATTTTTAAAGATTTTTATTCAATTTTAGGCTGAGCATAACTTAGTGTTCTAAGCTTAATTCGGCTAATGCCGGTTTTTCCCTTTTGGGCTATAAAATGAGTTTTATAAACCCTATTGATGCCAAACTTTTTTCTACTAATCTAATATGTTAAATAAAGTATTTTGAGCCTTTTGGAATTTTAAAAATATCAGCTTTCTATACCAAACCCGGAAATGGCTCCAAATCGCCTTTTTAAGCGTTTTTAACACATAAGTATGTACTAGAACCTTTTTAAGCATATGGGGTTGAAACCTACTGATGTATTCAGTAAATTTTTATATTTTAACAGTAGGCTAATGTTTTAAACTCAGAATGTCAATTTTGACCCTTTAAGCATATGTGAAATTACCAAAATGCCCCTACGGAGCATAGTATGGTTATAAGTTATTAATTTCACATATATTTGATACCCTACTGTTATAACTTAGTAAATTAAGTATATTTACTGATTTATTCAGACCAGTAACCCAGGTTATTAATTAAACTCTTTTACACCCTTTAAAATGACCAAAATGCCCTTATGAGGCATAGTTTTGGTTTAAAACCATTTGGGGCATTATAGAAGGTATCTTACTGATATCACAACATGTTTAAGGCATATTAACTTAGGAAACTTATATATGACTCTCATGGTTACTCGTTACGCACTTTACGCGTTCGGATCGGCTTATGTAACTAGTTTACTCATTTTAGCCGAAACGGGTCAAACCATATCATTTCGGTCTCAAAATCCAGAATGTGATTAAGTTACCCATATTAAAAAAGTATGCAAGCTTGTTGGGTCAAAACCACATTCTGAAACGGTCTTCGCCTTATCATGCGTTTAAACCGTAATCTTCATTTAGAACTAACCGGTCTAAGCTTAGGCTAAATTAAAAGACCCGTTAGGATTCTAATTGGTTATTTAAAACCTTCATTCCAGATATAGGAGCCAGTAAAAGCTACGTGCACTTGCTGTATTTGATTTATACTTTGCTCAGGTAAATACTTTTAACTTATTTTCCCTATACGGGCTTGGGGTACGGTATATAAAATACCGCTTGGTCGGGTAATTGACCTTAACCGGTCGGTGGTTAAGAGCAGTCAAATGACCCGTTTGAAAATGTTGTTTTGTTTGTTTAACGCCTTTGGGGGTTTAATGACCATGTCCGGATATCCTTGGCATCATTCAAAGAATGGCCACGACCTTAGCACACGGGTGTAGGCGTACACCCGTAGTGCATTAAATCAATAAAGTATAACAGTCGGTAGGAGAAGAAATCTCGCGGCGGAACTATACTATGTGGTGTGTGTATTAATCTTTAACCCGGCACGATCCGGACAACTGAACGCATAACAAACATGTAATTCTTTTACAAGATTATAAGCAAATAATGATCCCAAGTTATAAAAAGTTTTGTGCCGCGGGCATTCAAATCAATTTTTAAAACCTTTTCAAAATGAGTCAGTTAAATTGTATTTACCAGTGTAAACTGACGTATTTTCCAAAAAGGCTAAGTGCAGGTATGCGTAATAGGCTGGCCACACCTTAGCATCAGTATAAGTCTCACAAGCTTAGGATGCATGAAGTCCGTTGAATAAAAGTCTCCTTTTTGTTTGATCCGCCTGTGATCTATTTCAACTTTTGTGATACTGAATATTACAATTTTTAATTGGTTGAAATAAATCTTTCTTTTGCTTCCGTTGTGCATTTATATTTTGTATTGTTTGACTACGACGATATCAACTACGTCACGGAACCCCCACCGGGCCCACCGATGACACGTGAAAAATAGGGGTGTGACAGGTTGGTATCAGAGTCAACGCTGAGTGAATTAAACACTAGCCTTTTGTGTTTAATCTCAGTTAAATAAATGCACATTCCTCGAGTTCCGAGTCTAGACAAAGAACATAGGACAAACTCTGTGTTGTTTTGTTTTATTTGGTCTTTGTTTTATTATATATTTGTTGTTGTATCATTGTTTTGTTGACAGGTTTGACCATGCCACCAAGGATGAGACGCGGACGGGGAAAGGCTCCTTTCACTAGCCACGACCATGAAGTCGGGCCTTCGCACCGGCGTACCCCTTCTATCACGATGAGCACAAGCCCTCAGGAGCCGTGGAGGGTTTACGTTGGACCCGGGAGGCGATCAGTCTCCTTAAGCTCTTCACCATCTTATTTGCATTCTTTCGGGCCGCAATTCAAAAACGAGCCCGACCAACCTCCGCCTTCCTTCATACCATTGCAGCGGTCAAACTCCCACCATTCTTTTGGTCACCCTACCCCTACTTTCCAAATCCGGTTCAACCCGGCTAATTTCATCCAAGAACCCGTGGGTTTTAACCCACTAGGACACGAGGATCACTTCTCGGGTGAAAATGACATGGACGAGGATACGGATCCCGTGGAGCCTGCAACCGGGACCCCGAACCACCCCATCGAAATCTCCAGTGGGTCATCTTTTCATGGATCACCTTACCGTGGTCCTGACAGCTACCAGGCGAGGTTCAACCAGTGGGACTGGTATTTTACCCCATCTGAACACTCGTCCCCATACCAGCAGCAGCAGCAGTAACAACAGCAGCAGGATCCTTCCGAGGATCCTCGATTTGTGGCAGTCAGTCCGCCACCACCACCACCAGTGGAACAGCAACCGCCTCCGAAGCCACCGAGGCGGAAGAGGTCAAACGCATGGATGTCCGTGCGAGGAGGAGTCCGCATCAGCACTCCTCAGCCCTCGAGTGGCAGTCACTATCCGCCACTCCAGGAGGAAGAAGAACCGCAGATGGGGGGACCATCAAACCCCGTCTTGGAAGTAGACTCTGCGCCCTTAGCACCATCACCGGGTTTTGATAACCCGATCCCAGCTTATGCCGGTTCAGCAGCATACAACCCGTTTAACCTGCCGGGTCACAACAGCTTCAACTACGCTAACGTAGACCCGTACCAGGAGGCATGGGACTACAATGCTCGACACCCAGAGGGACCCTATGGTGGTCTTTGGACCACTGGTTACCAAACTTATGGGTACCAGCGTCCGCCACCTCCTCAACCTCTGTACCAGCCGCCGCAGCCGCAGCTAATCCCTCCAGAACGCCAACAAGAGGTTCTCGATAGGTTGAACCAAGTTGAGCAAGAAGTTCGAGAAGAGCGCAGGGAACATCAAGGCTTCTTCAAGGGTCTGTCAGACCTACTCAAAGGGAAGTCCAAAAGAAGGGGTCATTAAAGACCTTTGTTGTTTATTTTGTTTAGTTGTAATCAAGTCCCTGCGTGGACTTTTGTTTCTGTACTCAGCCCCTACGTGGACTTGTCTTTCAGT
This sequence comes from Helianthus annuus, assembly GCF_002127325.2. Classification (NCBI taxonomy): domain Eukaryota; kingdom Viridiplantae; phylum Streptophyta; class Magnoliopsida; order Asterales; family Asteraceae; genus Helianthus; species Helianthus annuus. The sequence goes on along the minus strand of NC_035449.2, from coordinate 163,699,740 downwards.
ATTCTGCCCCTGCGTGGGCATGTCTTTTAGTTAACCCATGCATGGGTTTGTTTGTTTGTATTTCGCCCCTGCGCGGGCATGTTATTTTGTAGAAGTCCTGTTTAAGGCAAATGTTGTACTGTTTAATCTTTATTAATGGAATGGTTGAATTTTAATTTTCATGATTGTTTATTATTAATAAGTATATGCATAAACTTAAAATAAAAAGGTAAAATGAAAATAACATTCCTAATAAAGAAGATCTACCATTATTATAGAATGACAAAATCTAAAAAGGGACAAGACCTAGCCATGTGTCATTTTAAGACAAGGCCAAGATGGTACCTCCATAATTAGATTCAGATCCATAATTAACGTCTCAACTTAGGATTCATCTGCGTTATGTTAAAAAGAGAATCTTAGGGGTAAAACCTAGCCACGTGTCGTCGCAGACATGGCCAAGATGGTTGAACCTGTCTAAAAGATTCCAAATTTATGTTAACATCTGTAAGTATGTTAACATGCTGGGCAAATTGTGATGTAGTAAAAATCACATAAGCCATCTTTGAAAATTGGGTTAATTTAAAATTCCCTGTAAGTAAATAGCCATCCTTTAAGGATGAAGTGCCTACGGGTAATAAATAACGTCCTCTGGGACTGGAAGACAGTAGAAGTATGTAACTCACTGTCTGGAATAGGGTAATGAACTGTGATTCAGACCCGAACACCTTGATTCTGTAAAAATCTTGGTTATAAACGTCCTTGGGACTAGAATTTTATGCTAATATTAAAATGTGATATAGGATTTTAATAAAGGTCCTGAATAAATAAATAATTGACAAATTAACCAGTAATGGCTATTTAAAACCATGGTTAATAAATTATAAATCTCTGTAAAAGCCTCTAAATAAAACCTTGCCTATTATTTCTTTATGTAGCAATTGAAGCTACATGGCGGGGTCGGACGAGGTGAACAGTTATCCAGTAGAGAACCACAATGATGCTAGAATACAGCTGACTGGTGCAGAGTTGCAAGCACTAGTTGATAATGCTGTTACAAGGGCTTTGGAGTGACAGAACAGTGAGTCATCTGAGACTCAAAGTAGGACCCTGTCTACACCACACACCAAGTCAAAGACTCATTCGGAGGGTCACAGCAAGCCACCCTCTGTCCAACCCAAGTCTAAGAAGGATGAGTCTAAGAAAGATGATGATAGACATTCTTCAAATGAGAACAATGTTCACCCCAAGAAGATTGTGTTTGATGATGCCCCATGTGCCAAAGGTTGCACGTATAAATATTTTGTATCTTGTAAACCCCGGGATTTTACTTGGGAGAAGGGGGCAGTGGACTGTATGACTTGGTTGGATGAGATGGACACGGTGGTAGACATTAGTGGTTGTGCTGAGAGGGACATTGTGAAGTTTGTATCCCAGTCTTTCAAAGGTGAAGCCCTGGCCTGGTGGAGGTCTTTAATCCAGGCTACTGGGAAGATTCCACTGTATAACATGTCGTGGAATCAATTTGTTGCTCTCATCAAGGAAAACTACTGTCCGTAACATGAGGTTGAAAAGATAGAGTCTGATTTTCTATCTCTGGTTATGAAGAACCTGGATTGCCAGGCTTATCTCACAAGTTTTAATACTCTGTCAAGGTTAGTTCCTTACCTTGTGACACCTGAACCAAAAAGGATAGCCCGTTTTATTGGGGGTCTGGCCCCAGAAATCAAAGCAAGTGTCAAGGCTTTTCGGCCCGCTACCTTCAGATCAGCAGCTGATATATCTCTGTCCCTCACGCTGGACGCAGTTAGACAGAGATCGCTGAGAGCTGCGGATGCCGAGAAAAGAAAACTAGAAGATGATGGTTCACGGCGTTCAGACAAGAAGCGCAAAGGAAACAGCGACCACAAGAAAGGGTCGGGATCCAAGAAGGGAGATCAGCAGACGGGTGATAAGCCCAAGTGCAAAGTTTGCAAGAGGCACCATTTTGGGAGGTGCAGGTGTGAGTCGAAGTCCTAGTCTCAGCCGAAAGCGTGTGGGATTTGCAAGTCATTGGACCACAAGGCACTGGATTGTAAGAAAATCAAGGATGCCACATGCTATCACTGTAATGAAAAAGGGCATCTGAGGACCAACTGCCCAAAGCTTGCAAAGAAGACTGAGGAAGGAAAGAAGACCAATGCTAGGGCCTTCCGCATGGATGCAAAGGAAGCGGTTCAGGACGACAATGTCATAACAGGTACCTTTCTTATTAATGATGTCTACGCTAGAGTATTATTTGATTCAGGAGCAGATAAATCATTCCTAGATGATAAGTTTTGTGAATTGTTGAAAATGCCTGTTAAGACCTTAAGTGTGAAGTATGAAGTGGAACTAGCTGATGGAACCATAGAAACCGCTTCGACTGTATTAGACGGATGTGTCATATCCATTAGGAACCACTCTTTTCCTTTGTCCTTATTACCTTTTAAGCTAGCTGGTTTTGATATAGTAATAGGCATGGATTGGTTATCGCGTAACCAAGCTCAGATAGTTTGCAATAAGAAGCAAGTGGTGATTAAGACTCCGTCTGGTGAGTCGCTTATCATTCAAGGAGACACCCGGTATGGGTTACCTGAGCAGGTGTCTATGCTCAAAGCATCTAAATGCTTAAGGAAGGGTTGTGTCATTTATATGGCACAAGTGACTATTGATGAACAGAAACCCAAGATTGAAGATATTCCGGTCATTTCTGAATACCCCGAAGTTTTTCCGGGAGAACTACCTGGTTTTCCACCAGATAGACAAGTAGAGTTCAGAATCGACATCATCCCCGGAGCTGCACCTGTTGCAAGAGAGCCTTATAGATTGGCACCAACAGAGACGAAAGAGTTAAGGACGCAGCTAGATGATTTGTTAGCTAAAGGTTTCATTAGACCTAGTTCGTCTCCATGGGGAGCACCAATCTTGTTCGTCAAGAAGAAGGATGGTTCGATGCGTTTATGCATCGACTACCGTGAGCTTAATAAGGTTTCTATCAAGAATAGGTATCCGTTACCCAGGATCGACGATCTGTTCGATCAGCTACAAGGAGCGAGCTACTTTTCCAAGATAGATCTGAGATCAGGCTATCATCAGTTGAAAGTTAAGGATGAAGATGTACACAAGACCGCGTTCAGGACTCGTTATGGTCATTATGAGTTCTTAGTGATGCCTTTTGGGCTTACTAATGCACCAGCCGCATTCATGGATCTCATGAATCGCGTCTGCAAGCCTTATTTAGATAAATTCGTCATCGTCTTCATCGACGACATTCTCATCTACTCAAAGAACCAAGCTGATCACCCGAAGCACCTCCGTTCCATTCTGAAATTGCTTCATCAAGAAAAGCTCTATGCCAAATTTTCAAAATGCGAGTTTTGGCTTCGAGAAGTCCAATTTCTTGGGCATGTTGTGAGTGGGCATGGTATCCAAGTGGATCCCGCTAAGATTGAAGCTATTATGAATTGGCAAGAGCCGAAGACGCCTACAGAGATTCGCAGTTTCTTAGGATTGGCAGGCTACTACAGACGCTTCATCGAGAATTTCTCAAGAATTGCAGCACCCCTGACTCTACTCACTCGCAAGAATAACAAGTTTGATTGGGGACCTAAGCAGCAAGAATCTTTCGATATTTTGAAGCAGAAGTTGAGCAATGCTCCTGTACTGACATTACCTGATGGAATTGATGAGTTTGTAGTATATTGTGATGCATCACACACCGGGATGGGTTGTGTGTTAATGCAATAAGGCAAGGTCATTGCCTATGCTTCACATCAACTAAAGGTGCACGAGAAGAATTACACCACCCATGACCTGGAGTTGGGTGCCGTTGTATTTGCACTTAAGCTTTGGAGGCATTATCTGTATAGGACTAAGGGTGTGATCTATTCTGATCACAAAAGCCTTCAACATCTGTTCAATCAGAAGGATTTGAACATGAGGCAGCGACGCTGGATGGAAACTCTGAACGATTATGACTGTGAAATAAGATATCATCCAGGCAAGGCCAACGTAGTCGTAGATGCCTTAAGCAGAAAAGAGAGAATAAAACCAATAAGAATCAATGCCAAAAGCATTGAAATCAAGAATAGTTTGAATGAAAGGTTGTTGGCTGCACAAAAGGAAGCTATGTTAGAAGCTAATTATCCTGAGGAAAAATTAGGAGTAACTAAAGAACAGTTATCCTATGGTAAAGACGAAATTTTAAGGTTAAATGGACGAATATGGGTTCCTGTTTATGGAGGACTTCGGGATGTTATCCTTAAGGAAGCCCACAGTTCCAAATATTCCGTTCATCCTGGAGCCGACAAGATGTACCAAGATGTAATGGCAAACTACTGGTGGATAGGCTTGAAGAAGTCTATCGCTGCTTATGTAGCTAAATGTCTGACGTGTGCTCAAGTCAAGGCTGAACATCAGAAGCCGTCAGGTTTGCTACAACAGCCTGAAATTCCCACTTGGAAATGGGAAATGGTGACGATGGATTTCATCACCAAGTTGCCAAAGACTAAGAAAGGAAATGATACTATTTGGGTGATAGTAGATAGACTGACTAAGTCAGCACATTTCCTGCCCATTAAGGAAACTTACAGTTCTGACATGTTAGCCCAATTGTACGTTGATAAGATTGTGTCTCTACATGGAGTACCAGTGGCTATTATCTCTGACAGAGATACCAGATACACGTCACACTTTTGGAAAAGTTTCCAGCAGTCTCTGGGCACGCAATTGAATTTTAGTACAGCTTACCATCCTCAGATGGATGGGCAAAGTGAGCGTACTATTCAAACTTTGGAAGACATGCTGCGTACATGTGTGATTAATTTAGGTGGTAGCTGGGACAAGCACCTACCTCGGTCGAGTTCTCCAACAATAGTAGCTACCATACCAGCATTCAGGCTGCGCCTTTTGAGGCACTATATGGTAGAAAGTGCAGAACGCCCATCTGTTGGGCAGAAGTAGGAGACAGTCAATTATCAGGTCCTGATATAGTCTTTGAGACAACGGACAAGATTGTCCAGATTCGCGACCGCCTAAAAGCTGCCCGGGATAGGGAGAAGAGCTATGCTGATAAAAGGCGAAAATCTCTCAAGTTTGAGGTTGGCGATAAAGTTTTGCTCAAAGTATCGCCCTGGAAAGGGGTGATGCAATTTGGTAAGAAAGGTAAGTTAAGCCCGAGGTATATAGGACCATTCGAGATCATCGAATGTATAGGGTCAGTGGCTTACAAGTTAAACATACCTGAAGAGCTCAGTGGTATTCATAATGTATTCCACGTCTCCAATCTGAAGAAGTGTCTAGCTGACGAATCGCTAGTCATACCACACGCAGATGTGCACATAGACGAGAGCTTGAAATTTATGGAGAAACCTGTGTCGATTGAGGATCGATAGGTAAAAAGGCTTTGAAGGAAGCTTGTGCCTATCGTCAAGGTGAAATGGGATGCTCGTAGAGGTCCCGAGTATACGTGAGAATTAGAGTCCGCAATGAAAGAGAAATACCCTCATTTGTTTTCATAAATCTCGAGGACGAGATTTCTTTTAAGGGGGTGAGGATGTAACACCTTGAAAATTTATGTCCAATAATGTACGAACACGTGTCATAAGCTCTGAACGTGTGTAAGAATACTTTAGAGGGACTAATGTTGACAAACGGGGAAAACTATGTGAATATAAGGGTCCAAAGTGTCAACGATGGATAAATATATTTGAAAATAGGCCTACAAGATGTTTATACCTTCAAACGAATAAATCATGAATCATACGAAGCTAAATATGAAAGAAAGTGAGAAATTACAAACCACAAGGGCTAAATGTGTCAACATGTGTAAAGTATACCTCTGAGTTGTCACACCCCCAAAATCCACACGCGGAGTACCACCGCTTGGGAGCGTGACATGACCAGGATCAAGCCACCAATCATATTGAACATGTAATTAAATAGTAAAAGTTATCCATCAATACGAAAGGTGTTTATCAAAACCAACATAAGTAAATGTAGCGGAAGCATTTATGTAAAACCCAACATAAGTATTAATGTTTGAAATGTCATAAGTGTTTAATAAGTAATCACGATCCATCTGCCCACAACGACCTGCTCCTCCTTGTGCAAGCTCCGTTAGTACCTAAGGTCCTGCAAGGCATGCAGCAGAGAGTCAACAACTAGTTGAGCGAGTTCACAGAAAGTAAATGCGTAATAGTAAGTTCATGTGTATCAGGTGGCTCTACTGGGCCAACATAGGTTGCTATTGGTGGGGGCTTCCCATGTTATTAATCCACTAGACTATGCGTAACCATAAGTGTTCTTCACAGCCGAGAACAGTAATACGTACAAGTTTACGCAGGATTTACGTAAGTATCCTTCACAACCGAGGATAGGGTACGTGGGGGTTTACGTAGGTTTTACGTAAGTGCCTGACACAACCGAGGCAATAGTGAGTATCCGTTCATGCAGGTTTTACGTGAGTATCCTTCACAACCGAGGATAGCGAGTAGCTTAGTTATACGTAGGTTTTACGTATGTGTCCTGCACGACCGAGGACGATGGTTTGGTAGTCTAGTAACAGTGTCCGTATGAATCTATTCAACCTTCCCTTATCAATCCCATTCCCAACACCCCGGGAATCCCATGCCTTGGTAAGAGTGTGAACTCACCTTGGGTTGCTCGGCAGATACACAAAGAGGTTTCTTGAACTAAGGGTGGTCAACACGTCCTAACAGGGTTATCACACAAGTCAGGTTTTGACTTAGATAATACACGTTTGTTTCACATAAGTTAACACGTTTCGAGCACGTATAGAACATGGCAACATTTACCAGTTAATCAAGTGTAAAGCATATCCAAACTTGTGCGACTAAACGATTGGGCTTAATAATAGTCGGCCCAACCCCTTGTGCGATCTGCAAGGCTTGTGCGATCCACAATGGGTTGTGCGATCCAAACCAGCCCAACTATAATACTTGGCCAAAATAACAGTCCAATAGTGTACGGCCCAAAGATAACATATAAATGTCACATGTGCGATTAATCTAAGCCCAACAGTTAAATAAAACATATATCTTGTGCAATCAGGCGGTTTGGGCTCGTGCGTTTGTGTCCTGGGCTTCTAAGGCCCAACAGTTAAACGACATTACCCCTTGTGCGACTGGGCAATGCCTTGTGCGACTGGAGACCCCTTGTACGATCAGGGTCTCTTGGGCGACCGGATCAGCTTGTGTGATCGGACCAGCTTGTGCGACCCGGTCTTGTGCGATCCGTAACAAACTTCCGGATGTCATGCAATCGGTTACAAGCTTTTAATAATTTCCATATTTACAACCAATTAACAACTAATCAGTTTCCAATCATGCCTCTAATCGATCAAACTAGCATATCTAGTATCATAATCACATAAACCCTATTCATGTTTATAATCACAAACAATAGTCTAACAATTCACATGAACATACAACCGATCACTTCATCATAACTCGATTTACTTCGAACAACAACAAGTTAACAATCGGAATCTATCAAACAACACAGTGGATAACATCATCATATAATTCCGATTTCATAATCATGCCATCTATTTCATATGAACCTATATCCGGTTAACAAACATCATTCGGTTTCATATATCAAACAATCCGATTATATTTGCTAAACACATATAAGCCGATTCATCTTGACATTAATAGCTATAACACAACATCAAATAACAACAACAAACACTTAACATACTAACCGGATTAGAGAAGGAACAAGGATGATCCGAACAAGGAATGATCTTCGGTTGTAAGGGTGTGTGTGCCGTCGGGTTCCAAGCAAAACGAGAGAGAGAGAGGAAGTCGTCTAGGGTTTTGTGTGTGTGGATGTGTTGCAACTAAAATGAGAGAACAACCCCTAGGTGGGTGTTTGTTTGCGTAGAAAACAAGTGGGCCGAACCCAACTCGGGTGCCCTATGGGTCCGCGTACAAGGTGTGGCCCAAATGGGCTTGTGCGCTCAAGGAATGGTTGTGCGGTTCGGGTTTCGTGTAATTTATATACATACAACACATAACGTATCATGTATACAATCATTAAAACACATATCACATAACATTTAATAATCGTTCACTTAATCAATCAAGTTCACATATGTTACACAATGATAGGTCTAAAGTTCGAGTTGTCACATTATCCCCAACTAAAAAGAAATTTCGTCCCGAAATTTGGTATGCACTCACTGAGGAAGCTAGGTAAGTTCAATCGTTCACTGGTTTTCCTGGGGTGTCACATCATCCCCCCGTTGATCTGGAATTTCGTCCCGAAATTCCGAAGTAGTAGCTTCAGCCTCAGCAGTGGTTGCATTGTTTCCGAATAACTGGGGGTACTTTTCTGTCATCCTGTCTTCGCGTTCCCAGGTGTACTCTGGGCCACGTTTGGAGTTCCAACGTACTCGAACAAGAGGGATTCTCTTGTTTTTGAGGATCTTCACATCCCGGTCCGTGATTTCGACCGGTTCCTCGACGAACTGCAACTGCTCGTCGATAGTGAGTTCTTTGAAAGGAATGATAAGGGTCTCATTTGATAGGCACTTCTTCAGATTCGACACGTGAAAGACATTGTGAACTGCCCCGAGTTCAGCTGGTAGGTTCAATCTGTAGGCTACCTTGCCAATCTTTTCTATGATTTCGAATGGTCCGACGTATCGCGGATTCAGTTTGCCCCGTTTGCTAAAACGAACCACACCCTTCCAGGGTGAGACTTTAAGTAAAACCCGGTCCCCGACCTGAAATTCCAAAGGCTTTCTACGCTTGTCCGCGTAGGCTTTCTGACGGTCGCGTGCTGCCGCCATGCGTTGTCGTATCTGTGCTATCTTTTCTGTGGCGTCCACTACAATCTCTGGACCCGTAATCTGACTATCTCCCACCTTTGCCCAACAAAGAGGTGACCGGCATTTACGTCCGTATAATGCCTCGAATGGAGCGGCTTGTATGCTGGTGTGATAACTGTTATTGTATGAGAACTCCACCAAAGGGAGGTGCTTTTCCCAGCCGTTGCCGAAATCAATAACGCATGCACGAAGCATGTCTTCAAGTGTTTGAATCGTACGCTCAGACTGCCCATCCGTCTGAGGATGATATGCTGTGCTCATGTCTAATCGTGAGGCGAAGGATTTGTGCATTGCTTGCCATAGCTCTGACGTGAATCGTGCATCGCGATCCGAAATGATGGAGGTGGGCACCCCGTGCCTCGAAACAACTTCTTTGAGATAGATGTCTGCGAGAGTGGAGAACTTATCCGTTTCCTTTATAGCTAGGAAGTGTGCAGACTTGTTGAGCCGATCCACGATCACCCATATGGTATCATTCCCCCCCTGGGATCTAGGCAGGCCTGTAACAAAATCCATGGAAATTTCTTCCCATTTCCATTGAGGTATCTTAGGCTGCTGAAGTAGGCCAGCTGGTTTCTGATATTCAACCTTGACTCTCGCACAGGTCAAGCATTTTCCAACGTACGTAGCGATATGGGCCTTCATGCTAGGCCACCAATAAGTAGTTCTGATGTCGTGGTACATCTTGTCCGACCCTGGATGTACCGAGTAGCGAGACTTGTGTGCTTCGTCCATCACAAGTTCTCGTAGACCGCCATAAAGTGGGACCCAAATACGCCCTGTTACATAGTAGGCACCGTCTGCCTTCTGTTCCATTCGTTGTCGTGAGCCGCGTAAGGCTTCAGCTTTGACATTTTCGGGTTTCAATGCTTCTACCTGAGCATTTCGTATCTATGCAGGAAGGCTAGACTGAATCGTAAGCTGTAGCGCTTGCACGCGCCGTGGTAGAGTGTCTTTCCGACTGAGGGCGTCAGCCACAACGTTGGCTTTGCCTGGATGGTACTTGATAGCGCATTCGTAGTCGTTAAGCAGTTCAACCCATCTTCGTTGACGCATGTTCAAATCCTTCTGCTTAAGGATATGCTCGAGACTCCTGTGATCGGTGTAAATCGTGCACCTGGTACCGTACAGGTAGTGTCGCCATATCTTAAGCGCGAAAACAACAGCTCCCAGCTCTAAGTCGTGCGTCGTGTAGTTCCGTTCATGGATCTTAAGTTGACATGAAGCGTAAGCAATAACCTTGTCACGCTGCATTAACACACATCCAAGTCCCCGAATGGATGCATCATAATAAACCACGAAGTCATCTGTGCCCTCTGGCAAAGAGAGGATAGGTGCACTGCAAAGTCTATCCTTTAGGTGCTAAAAAGCAGTCTCCTGGGGCTCTCCCCAGCGATAGGTGACACCCTTCTGTGTCAGTAACGTAAGCGGCTGAGCAATCTTTGAAAAGTATTTAATAAATCGTCTATAGTACCCTGCCAAACCCAAGAATTGGCGTATCTCCATTGGAGTACGTGGTGCAGGCCAGTTTCTGATCGAGTCTACCTTGGATGGATCGACATGGATCCCATCCTTGTTCACTACATGGCCTAGAATGTGGACTTCACGAAGCCAGAAGTCGCATTTCGAAAACTTAGCGTACAGCTGTTCCTTCCGAAGGAGTTCCAAAATAAGGCGTAGGTGCTGCTCGTGCTCCTCCTGACTCTTGGAGTAGATCAGGATGTCGTCGATGAAGACAATGACGAACTTGTCAAGATAGGGTTTGCACACCCTGTTCATAAGGTCCATAAATACAGCAGGCGCGTTCGTTAACCCGAACGGCATGACAAGAAACTCGTAGTGGCCGTAGCGAGTTCTGAATGCTGTCTTGGAGACGTCCTCATCCCGGACTCTCAGCTGATGATACCCTGACCGTAGGTCTATCTTGGAGTAGTAACACGACCCTTGCAACTGGTCGAATAAATCATCTATGCGTGGAAGAGGATAACGGTTCTTCACCGTCACCTTGTTCAGTTCACGGTAGTCGATGCACATTCTGAACGTACCGTCTTTCTTTTTCACGAAGAGTACTGGAGCTCCCCATGGCGAAGAGCTTGGACGAATGAAGCCCTTTTCCAAGAGCTCTTGTAGCTGCTTTGACAGTTCCTCCAATTCTGATGGAGCTAGACGATATGGTGCGCGAGCTATGGGTGCTGCTCCTGGAGCGAGCTCGATTTGAAATTCGACCTGACGGTGAGGCGGTAAGCCAGGTAAGTCTTCAGGAAACACCTGAGGGTAGTCGCGTACAACTGGAATATCCTCCAGTTTCTTTTCCTTTGCTGATGCGTCTGTAACGAGTGCCAGTATTGCGGTGTGACCCTTCCGCAGACACTTCTGAGCCTTCAAGAAAGAGATGATGCCAACCACAGCACCACTCTTGTCGCCTTGAACTTCAAGAGGTTCTTGACCAGAACGTGGAATACGAATGATCTTTTCACTGCATAAGATCTCTGCCTGATGCTGGGATAACCAGTCCATCCCGATAACGATATCGAAACTCCCCAAGACTATGGGAATAAGGTCGATGGAGAAAACTTGACCGGCTAAGACAATACTACAACCCCTGACAATTTGCGTGGCTTCTAAACTTTTACCATTAGCTAGTTCTACGACGTGTTTGGTGTTTAGAGGTGTTGATGTACGTTTTAACAATTTACTAGCTTTCACAGAAATATAACTTGTATCCGCGCCCGAATCAAATAAAACAGTAACATAAATATTGTCGAGGAGAAACTTACCCATAACTACGTTGGGATCGTTCACTGCGTCACCTCGACCTAGTACGAATGCACGACCCCTTGCCTCATTGCCGTTGTTGTTTCCCCCGTTGTTGTTGTTGCCATTGCCCTGATTGTTGTGGTTGTTGTTCTGGTTCCTGTTTAACTGAGGGCAGTGCCTTTTGAAGTGACCTTCTGCCCCACACTGAAAACATACTTTGTTGCCCTGCTGCTGATTCTGCTGTGCTGGTGGCTGTTGCTGGTTCTGGTTCGCAGGACATAGGCTTCTACAATCCTTAGCCTCATGACCCATCTTGAGGCATCTTTGACAGCAACCCTTGTTACACTGGCCACCGTGGTGTCTACCGCAGTTGTTGCACTTTGGGAGGTTCCCTCGATATCCGCCCTGCCTGTGACTACCTGAGGAGTGTTGACTGGGACTCTGATAACTGTCAGTCTTTCGCTGCTGAGCCTGAGATTGAACTGAAGCTGATCCCTTGCTGGAATCCCCATCCCATTTTCTCTTACTGTCACTGGGAGTAGTAGGAGTAGCTGAAGTAGTAACGGTAGCAGTAGCGCTGATACGTTTAGGCAGTTTGTTCTGATCCACTGCCTGGTCTGTGATGCGGTGAGCGAGGCGTTGTATATCCTGGATGTTATCAAGATTAGCCGAAGTAACGTGGCTCTGGATCTCTGGCGCCAACCCTTTGAGATACAACTCAATGCGCTTAATTGGAGGGTCCACCATAGTTGGACACAACACGGCCAGTTCGTTTGACCTTTTGGTGTAAGCTTCAATCTCTGATCCAGTCATCTTCAGATGGTAAAACTCATCCTCCAGCTTATGGATGTCTTCCCGAGTACAATACTCCCTCTTGATCAGTTCCTTGAAATCATTCTAGGGTGTGGCGTTAGCAGCTGCCAACCCTAAGATCTGAACTTGGGCGTTCCACCAAGTTAGTGCTATTCCTTCTAGCGTGCCAGTGGCGTATTTCACCCTGCGAGCCTCAGGGCATTCACACATCTCGAATACAGACTCGAGCTTCTCAAACCAGTGGAGGAGTCCCACTGCTCCTTCAGTGCCACTAAAGGTACTTGGACGACAGTCCATGAAGTTCTTAAAAGTGCAGACAGGTTGCTGCGCGTGTTGACCTATTGTGTATGGATAGGACGAAGTTAAATACGAGAGTTAATGCAGGATCTAAGGATCCTAGTGTGAGTCTATACTGCAGGGTATACTACCTGCTTGTGCGGCTGCAAGTGCCGCAGCAACTTGAGCTTGAACGAGAGCCTCTAGCTGGGCTTGAGTCATGTTCACACGTCCGGACATGATCTTCATTACAAAAGTAACGTAAGTGAGAGTGGTTCGCGAGTAGGGCGATGACAGAAAAGTGTAAGCACGTAGGTATTCTCATGTAGTAAAGTTATGTGTATCTAACGTAATGCGAGCAAAGTTCTATATAGTTCTAGCATACAGGCAATAAACATAAACCTTATCACCTAGGATGTCGAGTCTTGCACGTGGAGCGAAGCGTCGTTGTGGATCGTTGAGAGCACTGTTCGGGTTATAGTCTGGTTTTAATAAAAACGTTTCCCATATTAAAACCGAGTTCTCTATAACCAATGGCTCTGATACCAATCTGTCACACCCCCAAAATCCACACGCGGAGTACCACCGCTTGGGAGCGTGACATGACCAGGATCAAGCCACCAATCATATTGAACATGTAATTAAATAGTAAAAGTTATCCATCAATACGAAAGGTGTTTATCAAAACCAACATAAGTAAATGTAGCGGAAGCATTTATGTAAAACCCAACATAAGTATTAATGTTTGAAATGTCATAAGTGTTTAATAAGTAATCACGATCCATCTTCCCACAACGACCTGCTCCTCCTTGTGCAAGCTCCGTTAGTACCTAAGGTCCTGCAAGGCATGCAGCAGAGAGTCAACAACTAGTTGAGCGAGTTCACAGAAAGTAAATGCGTAATAGTAAGTTCATGTGTATCAGGTGGCTCTACTGGGCCAACATAGGTTTCTATTGGTGGGGGCTTCCCATGTTATTAATCCACTAGACTATGCGTAACCATAAGTGTTCTTCACAGCCGAGAACAGTAATACGTACAAGTTTACGCAGGATTTACGTAAGTATCCTTCACAACCGAGGATAGGGTACGTGGGGGTTTACGTAGGTTTTACGTAAGTGCCTGACACAACCGAGGCAATAGTGAGTATCCGTTCACGCAGGTTTTACGTGAGTATCCTTCACAACCGAGGATAGCGAGTAGCTTAGTTATACGTAGGTTTTACGTATGTGTCCTGCACGACCGAGGACGATGGTTTGGTAGTCTAGTAACAGTGTCCGTATGAATCTATTCAACCTTTCCTTATCAATCCCATTCCCAACACCCCGGGAATCCCATGCCTTGGTAAGAGTGTGAACTCACCTTGGGTTGCTCGGCAGATACACAAAGAGGTTTCTTGAACTAAGGGTGGTCAACACGTCCTAACAGGGTTATCACACAAGTCAGGTTTTGACTTAGATAATACACGTTTGTTTCACATAAGTTAACACGTTTCGAGCACGTATAGAACATGGCAACATTTACCAGTTAATCAAGTGTAAAGCATATCCAAACTTGTGCGACTAAACGATTGGGCTTAATAATAGTCGGCCCAACCCCTTGTGCGATCTGCAAGGCTTGTGCGATCCACAATTGGTTGTGCGATCCAAACCAGCCCAACTATAATACTTGGCCCAAAATAACAGTCCAATAGTGTACGGCCCAAAGATAACATATAAATGTCACATGTGCGATTCATCTAAGCCCAACAGTTAAATAAAACATATATCTTGTGCGATCAGGCGGTTTGGGCTCGTGCGTTTGTGTCCTGGGCTTCTAAGGCCCACAGTTAAACGACATTACCCCTTGTGCGACTGGGCAATGCCTTGTGCGACTGGAGACCCCTTGTACGATCAGGGTCTCTTGGGCGACCGGATCAGCTTGTGTGATCGGACCAGCTTGTGCGACCCGGTCTTGTGCGATCCGTAACAAACTTCCGGATGTCATGCAATCGGTTACAAGCTTTTAATAATTTCCATATTTACAACCAATTAACAACTAATTAGTTTCCAATCATGCCTCTAATCGATCAAACTAGCATATCTAGTATCATAATCACATAACCCCTATTCATGTTTATAATCACAAACAATAGTCTAACGATTCACATGAACATACAACCGATCACTTCATCATAACTCGATTTACTTCGAACAACAACAAGTTAACAATCGGAATCTATCAAACAACACAGTGGATAACATCATCATATAATTCCGATTTCATAATCATGCCATCTATTTCATATGAACCTATATCCGGTTAACAAACATCATTCGGTTTCATATATCAAACAATCCGATTATATTTGCTAAACACATATAAGCCGATTCATCTTGACATTAATAGCTATAACACAACATCAAATAACAACAACAAACACTTAACATACTAACCGGATTAGAGAAGGAACAAGGATGATCCGAACAAGGAATGATCTTCGGTTGTAAGGGTGTGTGTGCCGTCGGGTTCCAAGCAAAACGAGAGAGAGAGAGAGGAAGTCGTCTAGGGTTTTGTGTGTGTGGATGTGTTGCAACTAAAATGAGAGAACAACCCCTAGGTGGGTGTTTGTTTGCGTAGAAAACAAGTGGGCCGAACCCAACTCGGGTGCCCTATGGGTCCGCGTACAAGGTGTGGCCCAAATGGGCTTGTGCGCTCAAGGAATGGTTGTGCGGTTCGGGTTTCATGTAATTTATATACATACAACACATAACGTATCATGTATACAATCATTAAAACACATATCACATAACATTTAATAATCGTTCACTTAATCAATCAAGTTCACATATGTTACACAATGATAGGTCTAAAGTTCGAGTTGTCACATGAGTGACCTTTTAGCAGACCCGAAGCTTTGTAAAGGTAAATTATGCTCACTAGAATATGTGGTAAAAATTTCATAAAGTTTCGTTATCGTATGAGAAAGTTATGATCAAATTCGTGTACGAGGGGTTAAAAGCGTCAACGTTGAATTTTAAGGCCTTATGAGTGTTCACAAAGTTAGTCAAGGACTTAAGTAAGTTAGTAAAAGTCCTAGAGCCCTTAAAAATCAAGTTAGAGGGCTGAAATAGCAAAATTGGGACTTAAAACCACGTTAGAAAGGACCAGGGACTAAAAGTGCAAAGTGTGAAACTTGTTTGGCTGGTCATAGCAGGCCAGGCGGCCCGCGTAAGAAACCCTTAAGGGTTACGCGGCCCGCAAGAGCAGCCCAGTATCAGAAAACGTGGACAGGTTCCTGTTAAGGCTGTTAACCGACTTAAAACGTTTGTTTCTTATACCAGGGGCTGCCCCAATGGTATTTCATGCATAGGGGGCACCTGTAATGATCTTGTATCACCTGTAGACTCTCTTGGCATGATCCTAGATGATCAAATTCCATATATAAGGAGCATGAAGTTGTGAACATTTCATTCATTCATTTACAACTTTGCAAAAGATCATCTCTGGAGCTCTCTGGACATCAAGCCAATTTCTTAGTGGTCCCTAATCCTAATTAGGACTCTTGTAAGTGTCCTTAACCTTTCTAAATTCGTTTTAGCTTAGTTAATTAGCTAAAAGTCAAACCGTCGTAATTAAGGTTTGACTTCGAGATTAGTCAATAATTACTCAGTCAAATCTCGAATTAAAAGTACCTATAAGTAGGTAATTATGTGGGTAATAAACCTTTAAAAGGGTATTTCCAGATTCCCACTCTAACTATGATAATTATCGAGTCAAAGCTTATCTTAAAAAGTCAACAGAATGCTTATTTTCAAATTAATGCATAATTAGCAATGTAGGATACATGCAACCTGTTTGATCATTAAAATAACTTGGTAATTAATATAAGAACATGTCCCAACATGTTCAACTCGACAATTTTCAGTTTAGGCTCGGTTTGGAACCGAAAGTCGCATAGTTTGACTTATGCTTTGACTTTCAGTTCTGACCCATTTAAGCCAAGTTTAGGATTGCCTTAGAGCTTCTTTTGGACCTATATTCATGTTAGTATAGCTCTCTGAGATTATACAACTTGGTTCATTAGAAATCCTATTCACATGCATGTTTCCGTTAAATGCTTATATGTTGACCATTATGCCCAAATGACCTTAAAATATAGTTTTTGAAAATATAAAAGGATAGACACCTTAGCTACTGATTAATAAGCTTGCACCTAAAATTTGAGATCAGTTTGAGGTATAGATTAAGAGTTATGCTCATTAGCGTAATTAGAAGCTTCTTTATTAATTAAATGGCGTAAATTGCATAGAGGCTATCTAAACCCAAATTTTTATACAAAACTTTGTACCCACTGTTATAAAATAATATTTTGGGATTTTTAAAGATTTTTATTCAATTTTAGGCTGAGCATAACTTAGTGTTCTAAGCTTAATTCGGCTAATGCCGGTTTTGCCCTTTTGGGCTATAAAATGAGTTTTATAAACCCTATTGACCCCAAACCTTTTTCTACTGATCTAATATGTTAAATAAAGTATTTTGAGCCTTCTGGAATTTTAAAAATATCAGCTTTCTATACCAAACCCGGAAATGGCTCCAAATTGCCTTTTTAAGCGTTTTTAACACACAAGTATGTACTAGAACCTTTTTAAGCCTATGGGGTTGAAACCTATTGATGTATTCAGTAAATTTTTATATTTTAACAGTAGGCTAATATTTTAAACTCAGAATGTCAGTTTTGACCCCTTAAGCATATGTGAAATTACCAAAATGCCCCTACGGAGCATAGTATGGTTATAAGTTATAAATTTCACATATATTTGATACCCTACAGTTATAACTTAGTAAATTAAGTATATTTACTGATTTAATCAGACCAGTAACCCAGGTTATTAATTAAACTCTTTTACACCCTTTAAAATGACCAAAATGCCCTTATGAGGCATAGTTTTGGTTTAAAACCATTTAGGGCATAATAGAAGGTATCTTACTAATATCACAACATGTTTAAGGCATATTAACTTAGGAAACTTGTATATGACTCTCATGGTTACTCGTTGCGCACTTTACGCGTTCGGATCGGCTTATGTAACTAGTTTACTCATTTTAGCCGAAACGGGTCAAACCATATCATTTCGGTCTCAAAATCCAGAATGTGATTAAGTTACCCATATTAAACAAGTATGCAAGCTTGTTGGGTCAAAATCACATTCTGAAACGGTCTTCGCCTTATCGTGCGTTTAAACCGTAATCTTCATTTAGAACTAACCGGTCTAAGCTTAGGCTAAATTAAAAGACCCGTTAGGATTCTAATAGGTTATTTAAAACCTTCATTCCAGATATAGGAGCCCAGTAAAAGCTACGTGCACTTGCTGTATTTGATTTATACTTTGCTCAGGTAAATAATTTTAACTTATTTTCCCTATACGAGCTTGTGGTACGGTATATAAAATACCGCTTGGTCGGGTAATTGACCTTAACCGGTCGGTGGTTAAGAGCAGTCAAGTGAGCCGTTTGAAAATGTTGCTTTGTTTATTTAACGCCTTTGGGGGTTTAATGACCATGTCCCGGATATCCTTGGCATCATTCAAAGAATGGCCACGACCTTAGCACACGGGTGTAGGCGTACACCCGTAGTGTATTAAATCAATAAAGTATAACAGTCGGTACGAGAAGAAATCTCGCGACGGAACTATACTATGTGGTGTGTCTATTAATCTTTAACCCGGCACGATCCGGACAACAAACATGTAATTCTTTTACAAGATTTTAAGCAAATAATGATCCCAAGTTATAAAAAGTTTTGTGCCGCGGGCATTCAAATCAATTTTTAAAACCTTTTCAAAATGAGTCAGTTAAATTATATTTACCAGTGTAAACTGACGTATTTTCCAAAAAGGCTAAGTGCAGGTACTACGCGTAATAGGCTGGCCACTCCTTAGCATCAGTATAAGTCTCGCAAGCTTAGGATGCATGAAGTCTGTTGAATAAAAGTCTCCTTTTTGTTTGATCCGCCTGTGATCTATTTCAACTTTTGTGATACTGAATATTACAATTTTTAATTGGTTGAAATAAATCTTTCTTTTGCTTCCGCTGTGCATTTATATTTTGTATTGTTTGACTATGACGATATCAACTACGTTACGGAACCCCCCACCGGGCCCACCGGTGACACCTGGAAAATTAGGGTGTGACACTCACGCGGGCCCAGGTTTTCGGAGCTGAATTCGTGTCCGCATGACGTGCGGGCATACGCGAGTTCAACTAATTCCGGTTCCATTTTTTGCACCCCCCTGTGCGCGCGCGGGTAGGACTTGTGGTAAAACATGTCAAAAGACTTCAAAGGCTTCATTAAGGTTTTACCTTATAAATAGCCTATCTTTTTGTTCCCACACCAATGTGGGACAAGGTGAATTACCAACTTGAGATTTTCATTCACACTAAACTTCCAACAATTACAAGTTCAAATCTGTTCCAGAAAAGGTTCATGATAAGAAAATGGTTAACGATGAAGAAGGTCCATCACTAGACTGCCATGTGAGAAGAAAGAGTGCAAGAGATATACATAATGATGCTGCTTCGGCTCACTATGCGCTCTTTGCCGGAAATGAATGGGAAGACGACTGGAACCTTCAAAAGAAAAGGAAGCGGTTCAACTTCAATCACATGAGGAAAGCCGTTGAAGATGCCAATCGGAGTGTTATGCAGCCTACTTCAAAACATAACTAAGTTTAAGGGGGTTATGTTAGAAGTATAAATTAAACTTTGTTATGTTTTATATATTTATTCAAACTTATATAAGTAGATATGATATGTATTCGGATATTAGAATGATAAGCTTATGTATTTTCGGTTTGATAAGCGGGTGAAGATTCAAATAACTGCCGGAGCAGTTATTCCCGCCTCTTTGAACCGCCAAAACAATGACATATATATTATATATATCTGATTGCCGGCAAATATTCCGGTTATCAAGACATTCAAGTTTATCTCGAATTGTCCATTATTCTCTGTTTTGATTTCCTTGCATTCATTCGTTATACTGAACTACGGAAATACAATTCGGATCACTCATGAACAAGAACTCAACCATGTCTCATGAATCCGCTGCAAATATAAACTCTGATCCCCAACAGTAAAACGATATAAATACCGTAACTGAATGTCGGTATAAAATACCTGCAAGACCGGATCAGGAATATGAGGCATTCTCTCATCATTAAGGTTCAGTTATGATCGAAAAAAATCATGTATATGTCCCCACAAGTGTTGCAAATTGTTTGGATTTGCAAAACACACAACTGTATCAGTTGTTTCCAGAGTTAACATAAGTGAATGCGAACGATCGTAGCAAAATTTCAGCATTTTTTTGGCCACTTCCAACATGTGATTTCACAGCATCAACAAATGTAAGTGGGCCCATTTTTTTCAACATTATCTTTTTCCAACCGTCCTTTCAAGTGCTGCACTAATCTGTGAAAACAAATAAACAAACAAAGAATGCTCTGCTTGCCGTATATTTCCATTAAAATATCGTCAGGTAAAGCAGCGGATCAATAAATTTGATTTGTGAGTCAAGTGAATAAAATCAACAAGTATCAAATGGACTGAACAATAAAAGTTTAATTATTAATAATTAAATGAACTGATCCACCTAAATGGGTCAATCTGTTTAATCAGCGGATCAATAAATTTGATTTGTGAGTCAAGTGTGTTGAATATTTATGTCCGGTTCGATAAGTCAACGCTGCCGACCGGGTCTTGATCCGTAAGAGTTACACCATGGTCAACGAACTAAAATCCACTTAACTGATTTAACTGGTAATTACGAACGATACGCGGGTATTGAACTGAGAGACGGGTTCGTAAATCGGGTGGGACAAGAATTCTCTTGCATTGCCATTTGGCGAGCACCTAGATTTTAGCCAATGGAATTACATGTAAGGAATCTTCTCGCCACTTGTCATCCACCTAACTTGTGGCGAATCAACACACATGCAATTTTGCATGTCTTGACACTTGGTGAGCATGCAATATTGTCCATGTTCTATATATAAATGTGGGTCTTGTTTTGAGAAAAAGATGAACACAAGATTGCAACAAAACTCTCTCAACTCACACACCCAAACCGGCCACCACCGCCTGCCGCCGCCTACTGTCACGGCTGCCGCTGTTGACTGCTGCCAACTGCCGCCGCTTGGCGCCGCCCCTTCGTCGTGTCTCGTTAGTTCGTTAACTAGCCCTTGTTCGTTGAACCTCGGTGTCTCAACCGGTTTATTACTAACCGAAGGTATATCTAAAACCCCCTATGGTTTGCGTTTATATTTCGTGTTTGCATGTCAGTGACCTTGTTCCATTATGGTGCTCCTTGGTATAAAATATTCGTGTTTTTGTTACATACGCTTCCGTTATTTAAAGAATGTATATATATAGTTTTAACTAGTTAAAGTTTATTTTGAATAACATATATATACATGCATTTTTATTTGTCAAAAGTGTTTTGACTAATCCTTGTAACGAAATAAACACATAAATAATATGAACCGGGTTCATGAAATAAAAGTAAAATTATACCACGGACTTCCTTCAGTGGTATCAAAGCCGATGCTCACCACATGCAAACCGAAACCGGTCTTATTTTACCGGAATAATAAATCACAAACTTTAAAAGTCTAAAGTTTTTGATTTATTTTTATCTTTGGGCTATATATATTTTTGGTCATATTTTAATTGTTATATATTTGGTTGACCAAAAATTGCCCAAACATGCTTTTGGTTATGTTGAATATGTAAATCGGGTCCGACCTCGTGATTGTGTATATATTTGGTTTTGTTCATGGTTTTGGTCCGTTTTGCGGCTCAAAGTTGTAATAGATTAGTTTATGGTTTTGGCTCGCTTTGTGGTTCAAAGTTGTTATAGATAAGGTTCTTTGTCTTTGTTATATGTACTTGTAAAATATTGTTGATGCGAAGACCCGAAGCAAATCCGAAACAAAACCGAATGCCAAGAGGAGTCTTGGAGTTAGTGGGAGTCGCTCAAGACAACAAGATGCACTCAAGTCCATCCTTGTGGTTGTTTTGTGTTTTGTGACCGTGACCCCTTGATCTTGCTACTTGGCTCTAGCAAGATCATATTCATGCCCATATGATTTACATATTCATTTTTGCTATTATGGTTGCCTTTTGATAAATGTTATCACACTTCAACTTAATACCAAAACGTACTCTTAAAAGTTTTTTTTTTTTAAATTAAATCGGAAAAAGCAAGTTCTAGCAACTTGCATATTTTCTAACCACTAGAGTTTTATAACATGTTTTTTCTCACATCTTTAAAACTCATAAACTTAATAGTTTTCACTATTAACTTTAATTGGTTATTCAAAGTCGCGACAAACTTAGTTTTGTAGGTTATCTAAAACTAATTGTCCCGAGAGGTGAAAGGGCCTTTTTGGTTATGTCGCAAATTTAATATTTAGATTAAAACCGACTATAACGACAGTAAAAATTAAAATCAATGGTCTATGCCATCCTGCTACTAGTAACACTTGGGGCATAATGCGAACCATCAGTGTTGGAGCCACAGCACGACACTTGGTGTCTAGTTTATCCTTCCTAGGTGCAAGGTTTCCGTCGACACATCCGGCCCTTCCACATGCAACCGTTTTAGGACGACTTTTACTTTTCTTCTCGTGTTATGTGCCCCAGCCGTCTCGAGAACAAAAGTGGCATAGATGAGGCCAAACGTATCAATGCAAGGGCAAAGGTTGTCCTCGCAGCCTCATAAACCCCGGGAGTTGTGCTTTTCTCACAATTGACAATCGTTGTCAGTCCGCTTGAACCTCTTGCTAATGTTGCATGCCCCAGCTGCCTTTAGAAAGAACTTCTAACCGGATTCTCGCTCCTTATCGTCTCACCTCACTAAATAAGGAAATACATTAAAAATACTAATTAAATAATTGTTTGCTTAACAGATGTCATCTGAAAACAACTCCTCTTTTGCTCTCAAGTCCATACTTGAGAAAGACAAACTAAATAACACCAATTTTCTTGAGTGGCACCGCAACTTGAGAATCGTTCTCAAGATGGCAAAAAGGCTTTATATTTTGGAAAACCCGATCCCAACCGCACCCGAGAACAACATTGTGGTTGCGAAGAAGGCTTTCGACAAACATAAAGAAGATGCCATGGAAGTTACTTGCCTCATGCAAGCCACCATGTCTCCAGATCTTCAGAAGAATATGGAAGACATGAATGCCTTCGACATGATTGAACAACTCAAGGGCATGTTTCAGAAACAAGCCCGTCAGGAACGCTATGACACCATGAAACAACTCATAAGCTATAAAATGCAAGAGGGTTCCTCAGTTAGTGCTCATGTCCTCAAGATGAAAGGCTACATCGACCAACTAAACAAACTTGGTTATCCTCTCCAAGATGAGATGGTTGTTGACTTCATTCTCAACTCTCTTTCCGGTCACTATGATCAATTTGTTATGAACTTTAACATGAATGACTGGGTAAAGACAGTGCCAGAGCTACACGGGATGCTCAAAACGACAGAGATGAACATTTCCAACAAAGTAAGCCAAGTGTTAATGGTTCGATCTGGTGGTGTTAAAAAGCCCAAAACAAAGAAGAAAAGTTATAACAGCAAAAACAAAGGAAAAGCTCCTGTTGCTGCCAAACCTGCCACCAACAAGAGCAAGCAAGCTGTGAAAGCCCCTCTTCCAGAAGAGCGGCAATGCTATGAGTGTAACAAGATGGGGCACTGGAAACGTAACTGCCCCGAGTATCTTGCCAAGCTCAAAGTGAAGAAGGCTAATGGAGAAGGCACTTCTTCAGGTATTCTAATATATGTTACCGAACTTTTCACTGTTTCAAGCAACACATGGGTATTTGATACCGGGTGTGGTTATCACATCATTAATGTCTTGAAGGAGCCTGAGAAGTGGAATAAACTGAAGCCGGAAGACATGGAGCTCATTGTTGGCGATGGGAAAAGAGTCCCAGTTCTGGCAACTGGCACATTTAATCTTACATGTCCTTCTGGTCTTGTTGTTGTTTTGAACAATTGTCTCTATGCACCTGGTTTAACCAGGAATATCATTTCAGTTTCGTTGCTTTTTGAACAAGGATTTAGATATGTTTTTAATGGTATTGCTATTTCTGCTTATCTAAATGGTATTTACTATTTTGAGGCTAAACCTCGAAACAGTATCCATGAAATTAATGTTCAGCCTAGCAGTAACATATATCACCTTTCTAAATGTCAGAAAAATGGTGCTAGTGATTCATTCCTATGGCATTGTAGACTTGGCCATATAAGCAAGGCACGCGTAAAATGGCTCCAATCTGAGGGGATTCTTGAATCCACCGGAACGGACTCATTTGATGATTGCGAGTCTTGCTTAGCTGGCAAACTCACCAAGGATCCCTTCACCCATGTTGGTGAACGAGCTAGTGATCTACTAGGACTCATACACTCATATGTATGTGGTCCTTTTAGAACCATGACTAGGAATCACGAGAGATACTTCGTTACCTTCATCGACGACTATAGTCGATATGTTTATGTCTATCTCATGAAGCATGAGCATGAAACTTTTGAAAAGTTCAAAGAGTTTCAAAACGAAGTTGAAAACCAACTTAATAGAAAGATTAAAATGCTTCGCTTAGATCGAGGCGGTGAATACCTTAGCTTGGAATTTCTCGATCATCTAAAGGAACGTGGAATAGTTTCACAACCCACTCCACCAGGCACACCCCAACTTAATGGCATGTGTGAAAGGAGAAATCGAACCTTACTAAATATGATTCGATCGATGATGTGTAGAACAAATTTACCTCACTCCTTTTGGGGTTTTGCTCTTATGACTGCTGCTCGACTCGTAAATCTAGCGCCGACCAAAAAGGTAAACAAAACTCCATATGAGATATGGCATGGGCATAAGCCGAATTTGAGTTACCTAAGAGTATGGGGGTGTGATGCTTACATCACAAGTGACTCTGATGACAAGCTCGACCCTTGAGGCGAAAAGGTTGTTTTCGTCGGATACTATAACCAATGCGGTTATTACTTCTACCATCCTGATGCAAATACGATTTCCATCAAAAGGAAGGCTAAAAGGTTCCTTGAAGATGAACTTCTTAGTCGAGGAACTGGAAGTAACTTAGTAGATCTTGAAGAAGTCCAAGGACTACAAACAACCGTTGACGAGGTCGGAACGTCTGAACCACAACAAATTGTTGATACCGAATCAGACCCGAACACAAGCCTTCGCAGGAGCATCAGGACTCGTAAAGAACCCGATAGATACCTTTGGCATGTTGAGGGTTTTGAAGTCCTGACAGTAGCCAAGTCTGATGACGAGCCTACTACTTACAAATCTGCTATTTCTAATCCAGATTCTGCGAAATGGCTAGAAGCCATGAAAGCCGAGATGTAATCCATGTGTGACAATCAAGTCTGGGACTTGGTTGAGCTACCCCCTCCCCCTCGAATCTCGGGCAGTAGGGAGCAAATGGGTTTTCAAGAGAAAAACCGACATGCATGGAAATATACAAACCTATAAAGCATGACTAGTAGCGAAAGGTTTCACTCAAACTCAAGGTATTGTCTATGATGAAACCTTCTCGCCTGTTGCTATGATCAAATCGATCAGGATATTACATGCCATAGCTGCGTACTATGATTACGAAATTTGGCAAATGGATGTTAAAACTGCCTTTCTTAATGGACATATTTCCGAAGATGTTTATATGGTTCAACCTGACGGTTTTATCGATCCAAAATATCCTAATAGGGTGTGTAAGCTAAATAAGTCCATTTATGGACTCAAGCAAGCATCTCGGAGCTGGAATCTTCGTTTTGACCAGAAAGTCAAAGAGTTTGGTTTTGTCAAGAACGAAGATGAACCTTGTGTTTACAGAAAGGCTAGTGGGAGTGCTATATCATTTCTCATCTTGTATGTAGATGATATATTGATCATTGGAAACAACATCCCCATGCTTAAGGAAATTAAACATTGGTTGGGATCTTGCTTCGCAATGAAGGATCTTGAAGAAGCTGCTTACATTCTAGGAATCAAGATCTATAGGAATAGATCTAAGCGACTTCTTGGGCTAACTCAGAGCACATACATAGATAAAGTAATGAGACGCTTCAAGATGGAAAACTCCAAGAAAGGAGGTGTTCCAATGACTAAAGGAACCGTACGTCTTTGACAAATCGCAAGCTCCCTCTGAGGACCGAGAGATAAAGCAAATGGAAGCAATTCCATATGCTTCAGCGATTGGTTCTATCATGTATGCTATGGTATGTACTCGACCAGACGTCTCGTATGCTTTGAGCATGACCAGCCGTTACCAGCAGAGTCCTGAAATTGCCCACTGGACTGCAGTTAAGAACATCCTTAACTACTTGAGAAGGACAAAAGATATATTCTTGATATTTGGAGGAGTCAATGAGGAGCTCACTGTAAAATGTTACACTGATGCTAGTTTTCAAACTGATCGAGATACCTCTCGCTCACAAACGGGTTTCGTGTTCACTCTCAACGGAGGAGCTGTCTCATGGAAAAGCTCCAAGCAGAGTGTCATAGCTAATTCTACCACGGAATCTGAGTGCATTACCGCATCGGATGCCACAAAGGAAGCTACTTGGATGAAGAAGTTCATAACCGATCTCGATGTGGTTACAAGTATCATGAAACCCATCCAGATATTTTGTGATAACACAGGTGCTATTGCTCAAGCTAAGAAGCCTAGATCACATCACAAAGCCAAGCACATTTTGAGAAAGTTTCACTACATACGTGAGATTGTGGAACGTGGAGACATCGTTATAAGCAAAATTGACAAAGATCAAAACTTAGCTGACCCATTTACTAAGCCAATGACTCGAGAGAAACATGACCGTCATATGGACGCTATTGGGCTTAGATTAGCTAGTGAAATGTTTTGATTTAGTATTTGGATGTACGAACATCAAACACTTGTATTCCTGTATTCATTTTGATTTACTAGTTAAATGCAATTCTTGAATCCTGCAACTGTGTTCGATTTTGATACGTTTAATCCATGAATCTTGTATTCTAAATTATCCGTAGTCGATCAGACTCGTGGGAACGACTCTGAATTAAGACTATTCTGATTTTGGACTCATGGAATTGACTTCCAAATTCACAGGCTTCATTATGAATGACGCTGGATGTAACTCGCATCAAATCATCTTCATGGATCTTAGTCATAAGATGTTTTGATTTGGGCTAGAACTTTCGTTTACTAAAGACTATTCTTTGATCAGTGTCAACCACTGTCGCGTAATTGCCAGTCATAAAGGCATTGGTTGGGAGTGGTTCTGAAGTTCAGTGGGAGTTGTATGTAGTCAAGATGGGATTCTTTACTCTTACATTATATGTAACAGTTAGACATCTGGGCGCCCTCATTTATTCAAACTGGCAAAGTGTAAGGCCTTACCCAAACTGACTGTGTGTTTGATTGGACCACTTTGATTCTTGAACGAGAACGATAATGATTGAATGCCATATGAGATTGAATCTGATCCATGTCTCATTGTTCAATTGATGTCTTTTACAGAATGGATAGATGACAACGATTGCCATAAGTCTATTGTCTTCAAGTAGCAAGCCGTTGCTAAAGGGAAGATACCTTGGTTAGTGACTTTAAAGTGTCATGACCTGTTGGGGGAAGCTATGTGTAGCTAGAGCACGCTGGCTGTCTGCGTTGAGATCTTATCAGAGACCGTCCAAGTGGGAGCTGTTGGATATTTATGTCCGGTTCGATAAGTCAACGCTGCCGACCGGGTCTTGACCCGTAAGAGTTACACCGTGGTCAGCGAACTAAAATCCACTTAACTGATTTAACTGGTAATTACGAACGATACGCGGGTATTGAACTGAGAGACGGGTTCGTAAATCGGGTGGGACCAGAATTCTCTTGCATCGCCATTTGGCGAGCACCTAGATTTTAGCCAATGGAATTACATGCAAGGAATCTTCTCGCCACTTGTCATCCACCTAACTTGTGGCCAGTCAAAACACATGCAATTTTGCATGTCTTGACACTTGGCGAGCATGCAATATTGTCCATGTTCTATATATAAATGTGGGTCTTGTTTTGAGAAAAAGATGAACACAAGATTGCAACAAAACTCTCTCAACTCACACACCCAAACCGGCCACCACCGCCTGCCGCCGCCTACTGCCGCGGCTGCCGCTGTTGACTGCCGCCGCTTGGCGCCGCCCCTTCATCGTGTCTCGTTGGTTCGTTAACTAGCCCTTGTTCGTTGAACCTCGGTGTCTCAACCGGTTTATTACTAACCGAAGGTATATCTAAAACCCCCTATGGTTTGCGTTTATATTTCGTGTTTGCATGTCGGTGACCTTGTTCTATTACGGGTGCTCCTTGGTATAAAATATTCGTGTTTTTGTTACATACGCTTCTGTTATTTAAAGAATGTATATATATATAGTTTTAACTAGTTAAAGTTTATTTTGAATGACATATATACATGCATTTTTATTTATCAAAAGTGTTTTGACTAATCCTTGTATCGAAATAAACGCATAAATAATATGAACCGGATTAATGAAATAAAAGTAAAATTATACCACGGACTTCCTTCAAATTGAATGGATCAAACCCAAATGAAATGTCAAAAGACGAATCCTAAAGTAATAAATAGGTAAGGGAGCGGCCGGAGATGCAGGAAGCTGGCCACAAGCTGGTTTTTAGCATTGAAACGTAGAAAACTGGGTGAATACGGGAATCCGGTAGAAGATCAAGCTCATAAGTAACTGGTCCCACTTTCCGAATGATGCGGTGGGGCCCAAAACAGCGCGGGAATTGTTTTTCAAGCTTGCGTTTTGCCAAACCTTTCTGGCGGTAAGGTTGAATATTGAGAAACACAATATCGCCAACATCAATGACATGTCACGTCGTTTTAAATCAGCCTGATTTATAATACGATGTTGAGCTTTCTTTAGATTAGTATGAAGTAACTCAAGCATATCATCACGGTCAATCAGCTGCGTTTTCAGCTCAGCGTTTGCAGTTCCCCCAAGGCATAAAAATAAAGCGGTGGTGGTTCTCTTCCATAAACGGCAGTAAAGGGGGTGGTGAGTGTCTGACATATTGAAACTAGTGTAGTTGGAGTACTCGGCCCAATGAAGAAACAAGCTCCACTTAGACGGCTATTCATGAGCAAAACAGTGAAGATATGCCTCTGTTGGTTCAGGTCCCTCACTCAACACACACAAACACACACTTAACTCAAGTATGTAAAAAATGTGTAGAGGATTTCTATTTGAGTTAAATGCTTGGTTGGTCCCTATGGTTTGCGAAAATTGCAGACTTGGTCCTAATGGTTCACTAATTACAGAGTTGGTCCTAAGACCACCCGTAGTGGGGCGTTATTTTTAAAAAAAATTGAAAAAAAAAAGTCCCAAAACGCCCCCTCCTCCACTACACTAGGCGTTTTGAGGCGTTACTTTTGGAAAAAAATGTTTTTGGCGTTATGTTTAAAACGCCGAATTGCTCTGACACATGTTATGTTGGTAGCTTGGACCACTAAGACCCACCAATCAAATTACCAACATGCTTTGACACACCAACATGCTTTTTTTTTTCATTAAAAATAATATTGGGTTATTGGAATAATGCCCCACTACACCATTTTATGCTATAATGCCCTATGCTGACTGGGATGACATGTGTCAGATAATGCCCCATGGTGGGGGCATTATATTTCTTCACCACTACACATGGTCTAATAGTTGTAATTTTTGCACTCAGTGGTCCTTAGAGCATTCACATCCATTCCACCATTTTTTTCACCCTAAATTACACTAAAATACACTACATTTTCTCTCTCATTTTCAATTAAATAATATATTTTTATATCTTTATCATTATCTTTTCTCTCTCCTTAATTCACAACCACTTTCAAAATATATTAAAAAATTATAGGGGGTGAACAGTGTCTTTTCAAACATACAGATGAACAGTAACATTTTCTCCTTCCTCCACTCACAACCACTTTTTATACTCTTCATATTATAAAAACCTCACTCACACAATTTAGTAGAATGGATGTGAATGCTCTTATCACTAACCTATGTTAAGTTTTTCAGTAAAATGACAAATTTACCCCTAAATAATAAAAATAAAAATTAAAAACGTAAAATGACCTCATCTTCTTCCTTCAGTCTCACTCTCTTTCTAAAATAAAACCCTACAACCACCTACGCCTCCACCTCACCATCGCCACCTCCACTGTCACCTTCAACCCACCATCTCCACCTGTACTTTTTTATTCATCTCCAAATTTAAATCAAACTCAATTAAAATCCTAAACCCTAACCAAATCAAATCAAAACCCATAAACAAATTTGGTTTTAACTGGTGATTATGGTATGTTGGAAACCGAGGTTTGAAATAGAGGTTTCACCAGACCACCCACCACTAGCCGTCGATGCAATCTCCGGTCATTAAACAACAGAGGTTTCACCGGACCACCACCAGCCGTCGATACAATCACGGGCCGCCGTTCGCACACTGCCATCAATTAAACCCATGAAATCACCTACTATGCACCTCAGATCTGTACAGTGTACCAGCAATATTGTTAATTAAACCATATAAATCACCTACTACGCACCTCAGAAATCACCTTACAATGATTCACGGAATCGGAAATTCGGAATGTGATCTTGCCGGAGTAAGCAGAGTTGAATAAATATATATGGGAGTTAAATTCCTGATATTAATAATATTGGGGTTTTGGTCTAATCTTTGAGAGTTAAATGCTTGGTTGGTCCCTGTGGTTTGCAAAAATTGCAGACTTGATTCTAGTGGTTTACTAATTACACGTGTGATCCCAAAAGTTGTCAAAAATGCACTCGGTTGGTCCCCTGACCTAACCTCTGTTTAATTTCTCAGTTAAATACATGTGAAATTACTTATTTACCCCCGGATAATTAAAAAAATAAAAAATACATGTGAACATAAAACCCACCCTACCTCTTGTCTCTCTCTAAACTTCTGAACATAGAATCCACCCTAAATCGTTACGATAATGGCAACCGAAACCCTAAACACTCCGCCGACTGAATCAGAATCCAACAGCCGACGACGGAAAACACCGCAACCCTAAACACTCCGACGACTGAATCACTCCGGCGACTGAATCAGAACCATCAGCTAACCACGAACGGTACCGGCGCCGGTGAACCGAATCTGCCGGAAAACTCCGTAACTGATACCAAACCACCGGCTGATGACGAACACGAAGAGAAACGAAAGCGAACGGAAACCAAAGAAGATGAAGTTGGAGACATAAGGTAGAATAGAAGCTTCTGGAGAAAGAGATGATGAAGTTATGATGACAAATTCGGTATCGGATGAAGAATGATATGAATCTGCACTTGATAAGTGTTTTGTGAATTTTCGATGAAGTGGAGTAATGATAATTTAAAAAAGTTTCTTAATCGTCAGGTGAATTGTTGTTTCTTGTACTGCAATTTGTTTAATTTGTTCAAGATGTGGTGGTTAATTTGTTTAATTTGTTCAAGATGTGGTGGTTAATTTGTTTAATCGTTGTGGGTTTGGGTTTTTCTTAGAGAAAAAAGAGAAGCAGGTTTATATATTTTTTTTATTTTTTTAATTGTTTAGGGATAATATAGTCATTTCACACATAGTTAACTGAGAAATTTAACAGAGGTTAGGTCAGGGGACCAACCGAGTGCATTTTTTATAACTTTTGGGACCACGCGTGTAATTAGTAAACCACTAGGACCAAGTCTGCAATTTTTGCAAACCACAGGAACCAACCAGGCATTTAACTCAATCTTTGATGAAAAGGAAGTAAAGTCCCTTTCCTTTGTCCGAACCTGTCATGTACTTGTAACACCAACAAAATAATTCATAATTATGAGGTTAATTTTAAATTAGCAAAACAGGTTTTAAACTTCCTTAATATTGTGAGTGTGATTGAGTTTTTGGTCATTATTCAGCTTTGAATAAAGAAAGTAGAGGTGGGGGTGGTGGGTTGAAGGTCGCGGTGGAGGTGGTGGTGGGTTGACGGTGGAGGTGAAGATGGTGGTAGGGTTTTTCTTAGACAGAGAGTGAGTGAGAGAGAGAGAGAGATAGGAAGAAGATGAGGTCTTTCTATGTTTATTTTTATTTTTATTTTTATTGTTTAGGGTAAATTTGTCATTTTACACATACTTAACTGAGAAACTTAACATAGGTTAGTGATAAGGACCACCCGAGTGCAAAAATTACAACTATTAAGACCAACTCTTTAATTAGTAAACCATTAGGACCAAGTCTGCAATTTCGCAAACCACAAGGACCAACCAAGCATTTAACTCTTTCTATTTCGATAAAACAAGAAGCCGTATTTACAAATAAGAAACGTGGGAAACAAAAAAAAACAATAAAATATACTCCTAAAGAATCGGATATAGATGCATACTAATTCTTTCCTCTATTTCAGCAACCGACTTCAACTTACTCTTCAAACGTGCACCTCTTAAAACATGGGTATGATCCCATTAACATACAACCTATTATTGACCCAATTTACTGCTGACTCGTAAACGAACACTTGACTCGATAACGTGCCGAACCAATGACCCGCGAACAAACCCGAGTAAACCCAACAATCACCCCCTTAATCGGTGTTTGTTCGAACCGTTCACTGTAGCACCGAACCACCTCGGTTTCGAACCACTATGACATCTAACGGACACCCGATCTTCACCTCGATCACGTCGAATGTCTCGGTTTAACCCGAAAAAAAACACCACGCCCGTAACATGTAATATGGCATAACGTTGGAACACCGTTCATTCACATCTTGACTTATCACGGATCAACGACCTACCCCGGCCACATCCAAAGCCGCCCGATTGAACTCCAACGCCATAATGTCACCACCGTGTTTTTCCTTTTTTCTTTTCAACAACCTTTTCCGATCACCCTTGTTCAAGAGGCTCCCCACCGACAAAGAAAACAAGCCACCCACTTCTTCCATTTTCTCACCTTGCCAAACGAGACGAATCCAAAGCCACCTGCTTTGACGGATCCATTCTGCCCGCTTTTCACGCACTACGCCGGTCTCCTCTTATCACGAACAACTGATCAAGGTTTCCGCGAAATATTCTGCTGTTGTCACCGTTGTATAACAGCTGCGCAAACCCGCAACTAACATCCGAACAGCCTTGAACCTTCTTTTGATCACTACTAAGAGCCACGGAACACAAGTGTTTATCACCGGTCACCCCCGTCGTCTTAATCGGTACGTCTACCACAACAACGGCCTATCGAAACACCTTAACGCTTCTGTTTTCTGCTGTATAACGATCCCGAACCCTTTTTTACGCCTGCCCTCCACCAACCGACACACCCGCCGGTGGCGGAGGCTTCCTCCGATCTTCAAACCCGCTTCTCGACGAGCCCTAGGCTCTGATACCAAATGTTGGTTCAGGTCCCTCACTCAACACACACAAAGACACACTTAACTCACGTATGTAAAAAATGTGCAGAGGATTTCTATTTCGATAAAACAAGAAGGGGTATTTTTCATTCATTAACCAAATAGGCTATATATAGCCTTACAAATAAGAAACGTGGGAAACAAAAAAAAAACAATAAAACATACTCCTAAAGAATCGGACATAGATGCATATAATTCTTTCCTCTCTTTCAGCAACCGACTTCAACTTACTCTTCAAACGTGCACCTCTTAAAACAAGGGTATGATCCCATTAACATACAACCTATTATTGACCCAATTTACTGCTGACTCATAAACGAACACTTGACTCGATAACGCGCCGAACCAATGACCCGTGACCAAACCCGAGTAAACTCAACAATCACCCCCTTAATCGGTGTTTGTTCGAACCGTTCACCGTAGCACCGAACCACCTCGGTTTCGAACCACTATGACATCTAACGGACACCCGATCTTCACCTCGATCACGTCCAATGTCTCGGTTTAACCCGAAAAAAAACACCACGCCCGTAACATGTAATATGGCATAACGTTGGAACACCGTTCATTCACATCTTGACTTATCACGGATCAACGACCTACCCCGGCCACATCCAAAGCCGCCCGATTGAACTCCAACGCCATAATGTCACCACCGTGTTTTTCATTTTTTTCTTTTCAACAACCTTTTCCGATCACCCTTGTTCAAGAGGCTCCCCACCGACAAAGAAAACAAGCCACCCACTTCTTCCATTTTCTCACCTTGCCAAACGAGACGAATCCAAAGCCACCTGCTTTGACGGCTCCATTCTGCCCGCTTTTCACGCACTACCCCGGTCTCCTCTTATCACGAACAACAGATCAAGGTTTCCGCAAAACATTCTGTTGTTGTCACCGTTGTATAACAGCTGCGCAAACCCGCAACTAACATCCGAACAGCCTTGAACCTTCTTTTGATCACTACTAACAGCCACGGAACACAAGTGTTTATCGCCGGTGACCCCTGTCGTCTTAATCGGTACGTCTACCACAACAACGGCCTACCGAAACACCTTAACGCTTCCGTTTTCTGCGGTATAACGATATCGAACCCATTTTTACGCCTGCCCTCCACCGACCGACACACCTACCGACGGCGGAGGCTTCCTCCGATCTTCAAACCCGCTTCTCGACGAGCGCCAGGCTCTGATACCAAATGTTGGTTCAGGTCCCTCACTCAACACACACAAAGAAACACTTAACTCACGTATGTAAAAAATGTGCAGAGGATTTCTATTTCTGTAAGTCCCGTAAACCGGATCTTTCAATGATATCAAACCAATCTTGTGAGAGTGCGGAATCCAATCACAAGATGATTCAAGATAAATCGAAAAAATATGAAAAGCAAGAACAATACCAAATCACCTTTAAACACTTGCACACGATTCTATTACTTGAAAAGCAAAACCGTCTGGTACAAGTGTTCACAACCAAATCGAATTCTCTAGCTCTCTCTCTAGGAAATATGTAACAATGAAGATCCAACCCCTAAAACAAGTTGTAAACTTGTTTATATACTAACTCAAGCCCACTTCCCTACATGGGCTCCCCTTGGGCCTGCTTGGCCCACATGGCCTAAAGCTTGGCCCAAGTGACCTATAAAGGTCCAAAACCTAATACTAACTAACCCGGTACGACCCAATTCGTAACCATAGCCCGTTGTGCTAATTTGATGCGTCAGTCTCACATTTTAGGGCCTAACAATCTCCCCCTAGACTGATGCCATCAAATTGTCTTCATAACTTGAAATCAGCAACGTCTTCAACGAAGTATATGGTTGTCGCTATGCTGCAGATGTTGTGGAAGTTCTTGACTTCTGAACTCTCAGCACTGGGTCTCTTTCTTCAGATTTTGTGGTTAGCTTCATATCAGGATCTCGATCAGCTTTGCTTGAAAATCTTGTTAAAAAGAATGTGAGAGGAGGATTCTCAGCAGCTCTTTTCTTCTTCAGTCTTTGTCTTTCAAGCAGGTTCACGGTACTTCTTCAAATGCACTTTCATTGTCAGACGACGTCTCGTATCCGGTTCTTCTGACTCAGGTACATCTTGTTGTTGTGATGCTTTGGACTTCTTCAGCAACTAACAGCATCTCAGTCTTCATCAACCCCTGTTCTTGATTGAAATCAAGTTCTGCACATGCTCACAAACTCATAAGCAAACATTCCTTATGCAACAGGGAGAGTACCACATGAACACTTGGTACATGAAATTTCACAATTTAAATTCTTTTAACTTTTGATAATCAGTCAAATCTTCAAGAACAGTTACATTTTTTTAATTTTTAAGAGAAACAAATAAACACACTATTTTTGGATTTTTGAAATTTTTCTATTTTTTAATTTTTAAGAACTAAAAGAAAATAAAAACTCAAAATATAAACAACTACCATAATGTACAATTACAATTGCAAATGGGATCAAAATTCGTTCTCAGGCAGACTAAGGAACACTTTTCAGTACGAGCCTAATCAAACTGGTCTATGCGATTGCCAATATGTTTGTCCACTTAAACATTAACGCTCAACTTTCATTTTTTCAACTTCGTGATATGCTTAAGGTAATATTATACTATTATACCCGTGTGTCCCATTCCAAGGCATACCCCCGCGATCAAGGTAAGCACAACGATTCATCGTAGCAGGTGAGTATACTGATGTTATCCTTTAAGATATCCTGACTGTGTCTAGGTCTGCATATAATCTGTTTTATCATGTTTTGATTTCTTAACAATGAACACCCAAATAAATAATAATCAAATCCCGGAAATATAAACAGCACACTCTATCATGTAAGTATCTTCCCTACCACATATTTCACAAGTCCAATCCAGATTTCTGAAATCTTAACTGGGAATAGGTTGAGAAGAGAACAGAATAGATCTTTTGCAGAGATGGTATAATATACAGATCAAATGAGTTTTTCTCAATTTGATATAGGTTTATTAGGGTTTCTTTTGGGCACTAGAGGGCCTCTTTCGGGTGAATTAGATCTACAGCGCGACAACGTACAGCTAGGTCAGCATGTATCTGGATGCAGCAGAAGCTGACGTTGCCTAGCACCTCCAGGTCAGCATGTATCTGGATGCAGCAGAGGAGGTACACGACTTTTCAGAGAAGATTTCAGAATCAGATCAAAATTGTGTGTATCGGGAAAACATACAGACATTCAAATAGAAATGAGCTAATTCCAAGTGACTTTCTTTCCTGGGGTCATGTACAATTTTAGTTCTAAGCAGAAGGACAGCCAAGATATCCCCGGATGATTCAACAATATAAAGACCCGAAACCTCAGATGTTGGCTATCTATCAACGCAAGATTTAAGACCATAAAATCATACGCCGTTGGTATGTTACCCACATGGTACATAGTTTGTTATGTTTATATCACTTAGTATCTTTTATCATGTTGAGCGTCAAGCCTATCGACATATCGCAGTAGATCCTAGTCTTTTCAGCTATGGCACCTTACATGTGTTAGTCAAACCCTTTAACACAAACATTTATTTCACTTCCCATATCATGCAATCTTTCTTTTTTGGCTTCTTCATTTTTCTAATGTTTTTGTATTTTTTTCATTTTCTCCCCCTAAACACTATATATGTCTCTCTCTCCCCCTAAATTTGTGCATAAATCTTGGATTTTTGCGCAAATTTACCCTTTACAAGAGAAAGGACACTTTATATACAAGGTTATAAACTAAGAAAAAAGAGAGAAAAATATTTTTGCTTAACCGTTCTATCATCAGATTGAAGATAAATCAAAATCATATCAAAGTACTGAATTTAAACGGTACCTTTTGCTGATCATTACTTACTTCTCTAATCTCCTCCAAAGGAAACATATCATCTGTAAAAAAAATTTGAACTTTTTGCAACAGTGAAATGTTACCCGTTTTATCTCTGGAACAACCGCTATCAACATTCCAGAGATTGTCAACAGCTCCTCCTTGGTTGTTCCTGAAAAGTAAGGAGATTAGTAAGACATTGGTACCCAGGCCATCGTGGTCCTGGGATTTCCTGAAGCATCAAAGTAAGACACTTCTTTCAAACACAAGTCCCCTTTTGTCTCAAGGATTGGAGACGTTGCTGCTTTAGATTTGGGTTTCCAAATCTGTTTCGGTTTAACAAACGTGTTTGTTGCCTTCGGTTGAGCAACTTTAGCTAATTCAGGCTTGTTCGTTTGAGAAAAACGTTTTTGTTCTTGAACAGCCTTGCATTTGTTTTTAGCAGCATTCCAATCCCCATCAGAAGGTTTAACCTTGGGAATCACATTCTTCATTGCCTTAGGTGATAATACCTTCATCGGCTTAGAATGGTAGTTGTCCTTTGGTGTAACCCTCTGATTTTTCATATAATAGGGTACATAGGGACGATGTGTGCAGTTTCGAGCAATGTGACCAGCAATGCCGCAATTAAAGCATGTTTGTCTCTTCACGTAGAGGGCATTCTAATCAGCTTGTGTAGCTCTTGCAGGCCCTGAAGGATGAACCGATCCTTTTTGTGCTTGTTTTTGTTGCACATTTCTTGCTGACGACGATGAATTTGGATGCCTATACTTGTCGTTTGCCGGGGCCTTCTGTGGTGGAGATTTCTTTTGATTCTTCTTGTTTTGATGAGACTGCAAGTTTTGTTCAGAAATCTCACCAGCCTTTCCAAAAACTCTGTTAGCACAGTCAAATGCATATTTTTCACATTTGCCATTAGTGACTGGCTTAACAAAAGTATTTTTCACATTACGGGCCTTTTGAGGACTATTGCTGCCCGTTGAGGACCGTGGAGAGCCTGCTTGTCTTTGATGTTTAGGCTTCTTCTTTCCGCGTCCTTTACTTGCTTGCTTCGGCTCTTGTTGCTTGATCTGAGCCTTTTCGTCACTAACCGAAGGTTTAGATTGTTCAGCTTGCGCATTTGGAGCCCTTTTCACGTCTGTCTTCTCTTCATCCTTCATGGCATCAGCTTTGACAGAATCGGAGAGTTCTGGTTTGTTGGATGAAATACCAGAAACTGTAGCAGAAACTTCAGCTGAAACCTTTGACGAATTTTCAGCACAAGTCGGTTCTCCACATGACACCCTTGAGCTGAATTCACTAGAATCAAATGATTCCGATTTCTCAGAAACAGCTGCTTCAGGTGATTCGCATTTGGAATCAGATGTTTCAGCTGGCCAATTCGCTCTATTTGCCGATTCATTTTCCGTTACACAAGCATCACCATTTTCGCCCAAATCATCAGGCCTGAGATTAATCACAGAGCGAAAAACTGAGTTAAGAATATCACATGCTGTAATAGAGTCTAGATTAGCTTTATTTATTAAATTTTCAGAAGCATTAGACTCTGATGCTTGTTCCTCCCCAGCTCCTTTTTCAATCGTTACTTCAACTACTTCATCTGCACATGTAGAAGAAGCATTAGGATCAATTGTACTCTTAGCAACAAAATTTATTGGAGGAGTCGCTCGTTTATCAACAGGTCTGCTGTTGATTGATGACTTATCAGTTTTAGGACCGTAAGTCATTTTACTTTCATTCATCAGCTCCTCCTCAGTCATAGGTAAGTAAGTATAATTGTCATTATAAGGAGGAGGAGCCTGATTAAAACCCAATCCCAACCCTTTTCTTTTCTGGTATGCTAGCTGTTGATCACACAGGTTTTTGACTAATTTGCTGGAAGAATCAAATTTTTTAATATTTAGCTCATTTATTTGATATCTATCTCTGATATCCTCCAGTTCTTTAGTCACATCGCATAGTTTTTCTTGAACCATGAAGAGTTGGGCTGTTTTTACACTAACATCATCCTTAAGTTTGATGATGTCTTTTCGCTGAGCTTCAATTTTATCTTTATAAAGCTTTTCATTCTTTGATAAAGTAAAATTTTTATTTTTTATGTCGTTGTAGTCTTGAACCAACTCAGCGTTGTGTAATCGATATGCCTCATTTCTTTTTCTACACTCAGGAGTGCAAAATACAGAAAGTATCTCTTCACGCTCACGAGTAACTTCTTGAGCCATGGGTTTGTTAAACATAAATGCTGAATTTTGTGATGAGTCAGCATTGCCATAGGATTTGATGAGAGAGATCAGCTCATCTGACTTCATTTTGTAACAGTTGCCTTCGGTTGTCACTATTATCTGATTAACATTCATTAACCAACTACAGATCCCTTTTATAGCCTCCAGAAGCTTTCTGTTGCTCACGCGAGTAGGCACCACCATTTCTGCCTTTTCCATTTCAGAGAGCAGTTCAGTAA
This sequence comes from Helianthus annuus, assembly GCF_002127325.2. Taxonomy (NCBI): domain Eukaryota; kingdom Viridiplantae; phylum Streptophyta; class Magnoliopsida; order Asterales; family Asteraceae; genus Helianthus; species Helianthus annuus. The sequence goes on along the minus strand of NC_035449.2, from coordinate 163,660,259 downwards.
ACCGACCTGCAAGAGCTTCTATCGATTCACCGTATAAGTAACTGAATCCTTCGAATTTCTGCTCAAGCATCTCCTTTTTTGAAGACATTTTAAGATTTGATCTCCCCAAAAATATGATCTTTTAACTATTCCCTCAACACACGCTCAAAGCGAGAACCAGTGTACTCGCTAACTCAAACCCGTTGAACACGAAGGAACGAACCCGCTTTCGAAACCGCACCTCAAAAACCTTTCAAAACCGTTATCACAAACGAACAAACAAACCTTCTAATGTTTTTGTGTTTTTCTCATTTTCTCCCCCTAAACTCTATATATGTCTCTCTCTATCAAACCAATCTTGTGAGAGTGCGGAATCCAATCACAAGATGATTCAAGATAAATCGAAAAAATATGAAAAGCAAGAACAATACCAAATCACCTTTAAACACTTGCACACGATTCTATTACTTGAAAAGCAAAACCGTCTGGTACAAGTGTTCACAACCAAATCGAATTCTCTAGCTCTCTCTCTAGGAAATCTGTAACAATGAAGATCCAACCCCTAAAACAAGTTGTAAACTTGTTTATATACTAACTCAAGCCCACTTCCCTACATGGGCTCCCCTTGGGCCTGCTTGGCCCACATGGCCTAAAGCTTGGCCCAAGTGACCTATAAAGGTCCAAAACCTAATACTAACTAACCCGGTACGACCCAATTCGTAACCATAGCCCGTTGTGCTAATTTGATGCGTCAGTCTCACACTTTAGGGCCTAACAATTTCGATAAAACAAGAAGGGGTATTTTTCATTCATTAACCAAATAGGCTATATATAGCCTTACAAATAAGAAACGTGGGAAACAAAAAAAAAACAATAAAATATACTCCTAAAGAATCGGACATAGATGCATACTAATTCTTTCCTCTATTTCAGCAACCGACTTCAACTTACTCTTCAAACGTGCACCTCTTAAAACATGGGTATGATCCCATTAACATACAACCTATTATTGACCCAATTTACTGCTGACTCGTAAACGAACAGTTGACTCGATAACGTGCCGAACCAATGACCCGCGAACAAACTCGAGTAAACCCAACAATCACCCCCTTAATCGGTGTTTGTTCGAACCGTTCACTGTAGCACCGAACCGCCTCGGTTTCGAACCACTATGACATCTAACGGACACCCGATCTTCACCTCGATCACGTCCAATGTCTCGGTTTAACCCGAAAAAAAACACCACGCCCGTAACATGTAATATGGCATAACGTTGGAACACCGTTCATTCACATCTTGACTTATCACGAATCAACGACCTACCCCGGCCACATCCAAAGCCGCCCGATTGAACTCCAACGCCATAATGTTACCACCGTGTTTTTCCTTTTTTTCTTTTCAACAACCTTTTCCGATCACCCTTGTTCAAGAGGCTCCCCACCGACAAAGAAAACAAGCCACCCACTTCTTCCATTTTCTCACCTTGCCAAACGAGACGAATCCAAAGCCACCTGCTTTGACGGATCCATTCTGCACGCTTTTCACGCACTACGCCGGTCTCCTCTTATCACGAACAACTGATCAAGGTTTCCGCAAAACATTCTGCTGTTGTCACCGTTGTATAACAGCTGCGCAAACCCGCAACTAACATCCGAACAGCCTTGAACCTTCTTTTGATCGCTACTAACAGCCACGGAACACAAGTGTTTATCACCGGTCACCCCCGTCGTCTTAATCGGTACGTCTACCACAACAATGGCCTACCGAAACACCTTAACGCTTCCGTTTTCTGCTGTATAACGATCCCGAACCCTTTTTTACGCCTGCCCTCCACCGACCGACACACCCGCCGTCGGCGGAGGCTTCCTCCGATCTTCAAACCCGCTTCTCGACGAGCCCCAGGCTCTGATACCAAATGTTGGTTCAGGTCCCTCACTCAACACACACAAAGACACACTTAACTCACGTATGTAAAAAATGTGCAGAGGATTTCTATTTCGATAAAACAAGAAGGGGTATCTTTCATTTATTAACCAAATAGGCTATATATAGCCTTAGAAATAAGAAATGTGGGAAACAAAAAAAAACAATAAAATATACTCCTAAAGAATCAGACATAGATGCATACTAATCCTTTCCTCTATTTCAGCAACCGACTTCAACTTACTCTTCAAACGTGCACCTCTTAAAACATGGGTATGATCCCATTAACATACAACCTATTATTGACCCAATTTACTGCTGACTCGTAAACGAACACTTGACTCGATAACGTGCCGAACCAATGACCTGCGAACAAACCCGAGTAAACCCAACAATCACCCTCTTAATCGGTGTTTGTTCGAACCGTTCACTGTAGCACCGAAACACCTCGGTTTCGAACCACTATGACATCTAACGGACACCCGATCTTCACCTTGATCACGTCCAATGTCTCGGTTTAACCCGAAAAAAAACACCACGCCCGTAACATGTAATATGGCATAACGTTGGAACACCGTTCATTCATATATTGACTTATCACGGATCAACGACCTACCCCAGCCACATCCAAAGCCGCCCGATTGAACTCCAATGCCATAATGTCACCACCGTGTTTTTCCTTTTTTCTTTTCAACAACCTTTTCCGATCACCCTTGTTCAAGAGGCTCCCCACCGACAAAGAAAACAAGCCACCCACTTGTTCCATTTTCTCACCTTGCCAAACGAGACGAATCCAAAGCCACCTGCTTTGACGGATCCATTCTGCCCGCTTTTCACGCACTACGCCGGTCTCCTCTTATCACGAACAACTGATCAAGGTTTCCGCAAAACATTCTGCTGTTGTTACCGTTGTATAAGAGTTGCGCAAACCCTCAACTAACATCCGAATAGCCTTGAACCTTCTTTTGATCACTACTAACAGCCACGGAACACAAGTGTTTATCACCGGTCACCCCCGTCGTCTTAATCGGTACGTCTACCACAACAACGGCCTACCAAAACACCTTAACGTATCCGTTTTCTGCTGTATAACGATCCTGAACCCTTTTTTACGCCTGTCCTCCACCGACCGACACACCCGCCGGCGGCGGAGGCTTCCTCCGATCTTCAAACCCGCTTCTCGACGAGCCCCACGCTCAGATACCAAATGTTGGTTCAGGTCCCTCACTCAACACACACAAAGACACACTTAACTCACGTATGTAAAAAATGTACAGAGGATTTCTATTTCGATAAAACAAGAAGGGGTATTTTTCATTCATTAACCAAATAGGCTATATATAGCCTTACAAATAAGAAACGTGGGAAACAAAAAAAAACAATAAAATATACTCCTAAAGAATCGGACATAGATGCATACTAATTCTTTCCTCTATTTCAGCAACCAACTTCAACTTACTCTTCAAACGTGCACCTCTTAAAACATGGGTATGATCCCATTAACATACAACCTATTATTGACCCAATTTACTGCTGACTCGTAAACGAACACTTGACTCGATAACGTGCCGAACCAATGACCCGCGAACAAACCCGAGTAAACCCAACAATCACCCCCTTAATCGGTGTTTGTTCGAACCGTTCACTGTAGCACCGAACCACCTCGGTTTCGAACCACTATGACATCTAACGGACACCCGATCTTCACCTCGATCACGTCCAATGTCTCGGTTTAACCCGAAAAAAAAAACACCACGCCCGTAACATGTAATATGGCATAACGTTGGAACACCGTTCATTCATATCTTGACTTATCACGGATCAACGACCTACCCCGACCACATCCAAAGCCGCCCGATTGAACTCCAACGCCATAATGTCACCACCGTGTTTTTCCTTTTTTCTTTTCAACAACCTTTTCCGATCACCCTTGTTCAAGAGGCTCCCCACCGACAAAGAAAACAAGCCACCCACTTCTTCCATTTTCTCACCTTGCCAAACGAGACGAATCCAAAGCCACCTGCTTTGACGGATCCATTCTGCCCGCTTTTCACGCACTACGCCGGTCTCCTCTTATCACGAACAACTGATCAAGGTTTCCGCAAAACATTCTGCTGTTGTCACCGTTATATAACAGCTGCGCAAACCCGCAACTAACATCTGAACAGCCTTGAACCTTCTTTTGATCACTACTAACAGCCACGGAACACAAGTGTTTATCACCGGTCATCCCCGTCGTCTTAATCGGTACGTCTACCACAACAACAGCCTACCGAAACACCTTAACGCTTCCGTTTTCTGCTGTATAACGATCCCGAACCCTTTTTTACGCCTGCCCTCCACCGACCGACACACTCGCCGGCGGCGGAGGCTTCCTCCGATCTTCAAACCCGCTTCTCGACGAGCCCCAGGCTCTGATACCAAATGTTGGTTCAGGTCCCTCACTCAAAACACACAAAGACACACTTAACTCACGTATGTAAAAAATGTGCAGAGGATTTCTATTCGATAAAACAAGAAGGGGTATTTTTCATTCATTAACCAAATAGGCTATATATAGCCTTACAAATAAGAAACGTGGGAAACAAAAAAAAAACAATAAAATATACTCCTAAAGAATCGGACATAGATGCATACTAATCCTTTCCTCTATTTCAGCAACCGACTTAAACTTACTCTACAAACGTGCACCTCTTAAAACATGGGTATGATCCCATTAACATACAACCTATTATTGACCCAATTTACTGCTGACTCGTAAACGAACACTTGACTCGATAACGTGCCGAACCAATGACCCGCGAACAAACCCGAGTAAACCCAACAATCTCCACCTTAATCGGTGTTTGTTCGAACCGTTCACTGTAGCACCGAACCACCTCGGTTTCGAACCACTATGATATCTAACGGACACCCGATCTTCACCTCGATCACGTCCAATGTCTCGGTTTAACCCGAAAAAAAACACCACGCCCGTAACATGTAATATGGCATAACGTTGGAACACCGTTCATTCACATCTTGACTTATCACGGATCAACGACCTACCCCGGCCACATCCAAAGCCGCCCGATTGAACTCCAACGCCATAATGTCCCCACCGTGTTTTTCCTTTTTTCTTTTCAACAACCTTTTCCGATCACCCTTGTTCAAGAGGCTCCCCACCGACAAAGAAAACAAGCCACCCACTTCTTCCATTTTCTCACCTTGCCAAACGAGACGAATCCAAAGCCACCTGCTTTGACGGATCCATTCTGCCCGCTTTTCACGCACTACGCCGGTCTCCTCTTATCACGAACAACTGATCAAGGTTTCCGCAAAACATTCTGCTGTTGTCACCGTTGTATAACAGCTGCGCAAACCCGCAACTAACATCCGAACAGCCTTGAACCTTCTTCTGATCACTACTAACAGCCACGGAACACAAGTGTTTATCACCGGTCACCCCCGTCGTCTTAATCGGTACGTCTACCACAACAACGGCCTACCAAAACACCTTAACGCTTCTGTTTTCTGCTGTATAACGATCCCGAACCCTTTTTTACGCCTGCCCTCCACCGACCGACACACCCGCCGGCGGCGGAGGCTTTCTCCGATCTTCAAGAAGGGGTATTTTTCATTCATTAACCAAATAGGCTATATATAGCCTTACAAATAAGAAACGTGGGAAACAAAAAAAAAAAAACAATAAAATATACTCATAAAGAATCGGACATAGATGCATACTAATTCTTTCCTCTATTTCAGCAACCGACTTCAACTTACTGTTCAAACGTGCACCTCTTAAAACATGGCTATGATCCCATTAATATACAACCTATTATTGACCCAATTTACTGCTGACTCGTAAACTAACACTTGGCTCGATAACGTGCCGAACCAATGACCCGCGAACAAACCCGAGTAAACCTAACAGCCTCCAAACAACGGTTGATGAGAAAGCAACAATGTGTTCGTGTAATCAACAACTAATTCCACTTTTAATGAACATGATCACTCCAAACCACCGGTTAAGATTTCTGATAATCTAGTAGATGCAAAATACCCAATTAATAAGTTAAAATAATAAGTGGAGTAAAAAGAAGATCTGCCAAAATCTGATCAAGGAAGATGAATTTTAGTATACGCGGGTAACGCAGTACTATATGTCTATAACAAATTATAATCTTTTGATATAACAAAACACTACCACTTTTTTCAGGGTGTAGGCCTGCTCATGTCCATAAAACTTAAAAAATAAACCGTAAAACACAAAGGAATCAAATGGCTAATAGGTCATTTAAGAACAACTGGATGGTAAACCAATTAAAAATAAAACAACCGGCAACAAATAAGAGAGGGAAAATCTTTACCATTTTTTGCGATTGCGGACAGAAAAGCACCATGACAAGCCTTAAATCAGCAGTCCTGTATAAAAAGACCAGATGGTGCAGCTACTAAATTTATTGATGACATTTAGACAACACCCCATGCACAAAACATTCCAAGCAACTGCATGCTACAAAGTCATGACAGGGTTGATGGTTTAATAGCTACAACAACAGATTTTGTCTCGCGGAGTGTTAAGTCTTTTACATGCAATGTCACCCTATGTATCATGATCTTGTGATAACTGGGTCAAAGCAGCGAAAATATTGTAAATAAAATTCAAAAAAGGCCCAAAAAGGTTGAGCAACATTTAAAATACGGTAAGTAATAATTCAAAGTAAGATACTCAATAATCAAGTACTAAAATAAAAGGCAAATTTGCATAGCTTCACTGCTCTGCTTCGCTTTTTCTTTGCTTCCCTGCAGTCCCCATATCTGGCAATCCAAGGACTCCTTTTGGTTTGTTTCCATTAATCATAAGTTGATAATATAAAAGGCCTCTTTCGATATGTCAATCAAGGGCCTGTTTTTATGCAGATGATGTAAAGCAGCCTCTATTGATTTGCTTCTTTGTGTAGATGGTATGATCACATGAAGCCTGTTGGTTCAGGCCCCTTTTCAAACACATACTACACAACTCACTATGTATCTATATGTATGTGATCAGTTTGTAGAGAAAGAAAATATATTGAGAATGAAGAACCAGACTTCAGTTTCGAATGAAAAGTGGGTGCAATGTTTATTAAACAAATGAGGTTTTTTATAGCCTTGTACATGCCTACTTGTACATGCCTACGTAGGAATTAAAAACAATAAAATAAACAAAGCTAATAAAACACATGCATAAAACGTAAAGTTCCTCCTTTTTAGCCACTACTCCAACGTTTACATCCCATAAACTCGGTCAACATGGACCACTTCTTTTTTCCTGTTCAATGATCCATTTACATGACCCGTACTCAACCCGAACGGACCGAAACATCAAGATTATACCCAACAGAAGCCCCCCTGTCTAAATATGTAAAGCCTCTTTTGATTTCCAACCCTGTAGTCCCCATATCTAACAATCCAAGCCTGTTTTGATTTGCTTTCCCTGATCGCATGAAGTCCCAAAGTGTAACATTTCAAGGCTTTCAATGCATGTAATCATGGAAACTACATAAGAAGAACTGGTCAAGTTGACTACCCCTGTCTCAGGATCATGATAATCTAGGATCCCCTTAGAGTAACAACGGCTGAACACCAAATCACCATTGATGGACTGTACGGGTTGACGCATGTTGATACATATTTGTGGACGCGACTCGGCTCGATGTGATTCGGTGTGAGCCACGACATTCCTTCGTCGTGTGCATCTAAAACAGACATGGGCTGAAACACATCATTGGGCTAAACAAAGTAGACGAAACAGAAAGCTTGGGCCTCAACTGTTTGGGCCAAAGCCCAAGTCGACGAAACACATGGATGTCGACGAAACAGACATGTTTCGTCGACCTTGATTCCATTTCGTCGGCTGCTTTTCCATTTCGTCGAGTATTGATTGTGTTTCGCCGACCTATTCTTGTTTCGTCATAGCTGGGTCTATAAATAGACTGAAGACAGAACAGAAACATAGGAGAGAGGTCACAAGTGTGAGAGAACCAGAGAGAGTTTACAGAGAGAATTTGTAAACATTATGCTGTAACTGTTTCAAGTATTAATACAAGGGTGTTAATCATTGAATCTCCGTGTTTTGTATCTTGTGTTTCCTTATCTCTATCTCGGTTTGCATCTCCGGTTGGATTCCGCACAACCGGGTGTGTTTGACAACAAAGATTAGGCGACTAGATCCTCCCCTAGCCGGACCTACAAGTGGTATCAGAGCCTTGGCTCTTCTCCTTGTTAAAACCGAGTGGTTTTCGGTTAATTTTCGGGTTCTTGAAGTTTATTTTTCTTAAAAATTTTTCTGTTTAAAGCTTGAAAAGTCTCATATTTTGCTGAAAGTTCTTATAAAAACCATCCTTTTCTTCATAATCACATGTTAAACTTTGGTTTTTAGTGAAGATTCGAGCAAAATCGTGTTTCGGAAATTTGTCGGTTCACCGAAAAACTCATAAGTTTGCTGGAAACTCATCCTGTTCATCTCATCTTCAAAGGTGTTCTACAAGTTTTCAACTTTTTGATCTTGGTCAAGTAATTGTCAAAGGTGTTTGAGTATTGAAAATTGTAAGTTGATTAAAATATTAGATCACCATGCTTTGGTTGGTGAATAGAGCATGGTTTGAGCCGAAAGCATGTCTGTTGTGTCAGTGAAGAGATAAGGTTTGAGAATCATATTCTATGTGATCCTCCCGCAAAGCCCGCTAAGAGTGTTCCAATCGAGTGCTCGTCTGCAAAAGAGTCTGAGAGTGTGGATTTACTGTACACTCTTGTTGGTGATGATAAAATTTATTCTGACAAAGATTTTCCAATTAAGAATGTAAATCAATCTTTAATCAGTAAAGTTTTTGAAAACTCAACAAGTAAGTTTTTGGGAAAGACAGGATCACACGTTGTGGTAACACAGTGCCCTCCTATCCCAAAGGCCGAAGTTCGAAAACAACATGGGAATCAGAAATTACCAACAATGAAAAAGCAGCAAAATCATACCAAACCAAAAGGTAAATCACCGAATCAAGGTCAAAAGAAACAGAGTCAGAAAAAGGACAAGAATGTGAACTTTGTGAAATCAAAGGGAACGACCAAAACTGAAACATTTGAAAACAAATCTAACTTAGATTTTGTTAAACAAGCAAAAGTGTTGAAGAGAAATGAACCAAACAGTTCAAAACCTAGTACCTCGGGATCACAAAGTTCATCATCGACAAGACAATCACTTGATACTTCGGGGTTTGTTGAACGAAGATCATGTTTTGAATGTGGTGAATTTGGGCATATCATTCGAAATTGTCCATATCTTCATAAGTTAAAAGCCAAAGTTGTTGATCCCCGTGAACGAAATTACCAAAAACGATATGTTTCTTCAAAACAAGGTCCTCGCCTCGTACGAGAAAGGGAAAAGAAACAGAAACGCCAACAAGTCAAGGTAATTGAGAAAGCACTTAAGACTGATGTGGTTCAAAAACAATCTGTTTTAGTTAAACCAGAAAGTTCAAAGTTTTCAAAAAATTCAAACAATCACGAAGTTAAATTTTCAAACAATCAAACTGGTAAAACTCAACAGACATGGAAACCTAAAATGACCACAAATTCAGGGGGACCATCGCAATTTCCTAACTATCGAAAAGTGGAAGTAATTGTTGTCGATGAAAATGGAAGACCCAAGACCACAATGGGTTGGGTCCTCATCTCCAACTAATCATGTGAGTTCATGTGCAGGGTGTTCCAGGAGGAACTATCAGTAGTCATTGGATTGTTGATAGTGGGGCATCCAGGCACATGATAGGCGACATGAAGCTTCTCTACGACGTCAAATCTATTAGAGGAGGTTATGTTGCTTTTGCTGGAGATAAAGGCGGATATATTACTGGTGAAGGAATGATATCAACGGGGTTGTAAGCTTTGACAATATCAACTTTGTACAACAACTTGATCACAATCTTCTCAGCGTTTCACAGATCTGTGATAAACAGTTTTTAGTACACTTTGATGCAAATGGATGTTATGTGCTGAAACCCGGCTTCAAAATTCCAAAAGAATGGATTCTCTTATCAGCTCCAAGGATAAATGATTTGTATGTCCTTGATATAAGCCAAGCTATTACAACGTCTGCACAAGCAACCTGTTTCGTTTCCAAAGCCACGGAAAAAGACTCAATCTCTTGGCACAGACGAATGGGTCACATTCACTTACGCAAAATGAATCATTTGGTGTCAAATGAATTGGTGAATGGTGTTCCTCTTAAAAACTTCCATCTTCAAGACGTCTGTGTTTCGTGCCAGAAAGGAAAACAAACAAAGAAGCGACACCCGACTAAGAAGATCAACACGGTGGCCGTTCCGCTAGAACGTTTGCACCTGGATTTGTTCGGTCCTGTCAAGCATAAAAGCATTCGGAATGATCCATTTTGCCTCATGATAACTGATGATTATTCAAGATTTTCTTGGGTGGCGTTCATGGCACACAAGAGCGAAACTTTCGGTATTATCAAAAACTTGATCATTCAGATTGAGAATTTGTATAAGTTGAAGGTTAAACGGATACGTAGCGACAATGGTACTAAATTTAAAAATCATGCCATGGCGGAGTTTTGCACTTCAAAAGGTATTCTTCACGAATTTAGTGTGGCTTACACTCCTCAACAGAATGGCGTCGCTGAACGTAAGAACCGTACATTGATCGAGACTGCTAGGACTATGTTGATAGAGTCACAGTTGCCCATTCCATTCTGGAGTGAAGCTGTGGCCTCTGCATGTTACACGTTGAACCGAGTCCTTACAGTCAAAAGGCACAACAAGACCTGCTATGAGCTTCTCCACAAACGGAAACCAGATTTGTCATATCTTGAACGGTTTGGAGCTCCGTGCACAATAATCGATCCTAATGGAAAGTTTGGGGCAAAAGCAATTGAAGGATACTTTCTTGGGTATGCCACACTGAACTTAAGAGTCTGGAATCTAGAGACTAAAAGGGTCGAGGAATGGTCTGAGGTCAGAGTACAAAGGCACACATTGCCAGTCAAATGTCCTGGTCAGCCTTGGATGTTTGAGTACGATGACTTTTTCAATTCGATCAATGTTGAAGCAGTTGAAGAAAATGCTGCGGCAAGGATGTTTTCCGAGAGTGACAATGCAACAGACTCACCGTTGGTTCGTCCCATTATTGTCAATCAAGAATCATCTTCAGTGAACAATAATGCTCTCGATAATGAGGATTTTCACGGTGCTACCAAATTGAACGAATCTTCAGAGGATGATGAATTTCTCGATGCAGATCAAGAAGCTCCAACAACAGCAGTTCATGGTACTTCAGAGGGTACACCTCCAGTGGATGCACCTAGAACAGCTGAAGCTACTGCATCATCCTCTTCGTCAATTCCGGGTATTGAATTGGTTGTTGATCTCAATCTCAACAATCTGGGTACAAATATTCCAGTTCAAGATAATCCAGAAACAAGGATTCACAATACCCATCCTCAACAAAACATCATCGGAAATGTACAGAGCGGCGTTCAAACAAGAAACATGTTGCAAAACAACAACAATGCAGGCTTGTATGCAGCTATTCGAGAATCTGGTCAACAAAACGATTGGTCTTTCGCGTGTTATGTCTCATAGGAAGAGCCAAGAACTTGGAAAGAAGCTTTGAAAGATAACTCTTGGGTTGAAGCAATGCAGGAGGAACTGCAATAATTCCAGAAGCTTGGTGTCTGGAAACTCGTAGAGAAACCTGCTGGTTACAAGAAGATTGGTACCCGTTGGGTTTTCAAATGCAAAAAGGATGACCGTGGAGTAGTTATCCGAAACAAATCAAGATTAGTCGTTCAAGGTTTTCGTCAGATTGAAGGGATCGACTACAACGAAGTTTATGCACCTGTTGTACGTCTGGAAGCAATTCGGATCTTTCTAGCTTATGCCTCATTCAAAGGGTTCAAAGTTTACCAGATGGACGTCAAAAGTGCATTCTTACATGGTGTGGTTGAAGAAGAGGTGTACGTCGAACAACCTCCAGGTTTTGAAGATCCTATCCATCCCGATCGGGTTTGGTTGCTGAACAAAGCTCTCTATGGTCTTCATCAAGCACCACGAGCTTGGTATATATGCAACCTTATCTAATTATCTGCTGGAGAATGGATTTCGCAGAGGTCTTATCGATTGTACTCTTTTCATCAAAGAACAAGATGGAGATCTTCTACTGGTACAGGTATACGTTGATGATATTATATTTGGTTCTACTAATGATGTTTTGTGTAGGAATTTCGAGCGTATTATGCAGGATAAATTCGAGATGAGTGCTACGGGGGAAATGACCTTCTTTTTGGGCCTACAAGTGCAACAAACTGAGTCTAGGATATTCATCCATCAGACTAAATATGTTGGTGACATCTTGAGCCGGTTCCAGATGTCTGATGCAACGCCCATCGGTACCCCATTGCCGCAAAATCACGGAATTAATCCAGACCTGAAGGGTGAAGCTGTTAGCCCCTCATACTACCGCGCAATGATCGGATCTCTTATGTACCTCACAGCATCAAGACCAGATATAACGTACCCAACGTGCATGCTTGCCAGATATCAAGTCAACCCGAAGGCCTCACATCTTGCAGCTGTAAAAAGGATTTTTCGTTATTTGAAGGGTTGCCCTGACACCGGTCTATGGTACCCTAGGGATGATAACTTTGATTTGATCGCTTTCAGTGATTCTGATTTTGGCGGATGCAAAATCGACGGCAAATCCACAACAGCTGGATGTCAGTTTTTGGGAAATCGCCTAGTCACATGGCAGTGCAAGAAGCAGACGTGTGTAGCTACATCAACATGCAAAGCTGAATACATTGCTGCCTCAAGTTGTTGCTCCCAAGTCCTGTGGATCCAACAACAATTGCGCGACTACGGTTTTGAATTCCTAACTACTCCTATTTACGTTGATAATTCTGCTGCCTTACAGATCACTAGAAATCCTGTGCAGCATTCAAAGACCAACCACATCAAAATCAAATATCACTTCATACGTGATTGCTTTGATAAAGGTTAATCGATGTTGTTAAGGTCCACACTGATGACCAACGTGCCGACCTTTTTACCAAAGCATTTGACAAATCAAGATTTGACTTTTTATTATTGGTAAACGGCATTAAGGTCAAGCAAGAGTAAAGCCAACATCGGAAAATCATTTTTGTAAATACCTTTGTGTTTTTAAATTTATCTTAGTTTGTTGATTTTAGGGGGAGTAAATCCAAAATTCGAAAATACAAAAACAACAAAAAATTTTAAAAACACAAAAACAATAGAAAAACAAAAATGAGTTTCCTGGCGAGCAAAAGAGAAAATGATAGTACATCATTGGTCCATCCAAACCTCTTTTAACCTAAACTGAAAAATGATAAGCAGCTCTATATAAGATGTATCGGTAGGCTCACAATCATTTTAAAGTGTACCGGGTGATATAAACCTAAATCGACTGAAGATCAGGTGGGAATCATTCATTGGCATATGGTCTTAGTACCGAAATTTCGTTCGAGAGATTGCCGAGGTTCTGAGATATTCGGTCTTTATGCTGCTTATCATCTGGTTATCATGGTTGTATCTTTTACCGAAAAATAATGGGGACGCAAGTCTAGATCTTCCATGATACTATACATACGTGTACATACTGCATTCGACCTCAATAAGTGATAAACAATCACATGTCCAAACAAATCATTGATAAAATCCAAAATTCCAAAATTCGAAAATACAAAAACATCAAAAAATTTTAAAAACACAAAAACAATAGAAAAATAAAAATGAGTTTCCTGGCGAGCAAAAGAGAAAATGATAGTACATCAGTGGTCTATCCAAACCTCTTTTAACCTAAACTGAAAAACGATAAGCAGCTCTATATAAGATGTATCGGTAGGCTCACAATCATTTTAAAGTGTGCAGTGTGATATAAACCTAAATCGACTGAAGATCAGGTGGGAACCATTCATTGGCATATGGTCTTAGTATCGAAATTTCGTTTGAGAGATTGCCGAGGTTCTGAGATATTCGGTATTTATGCTGCTTATCATCTGGGTATCATGGTTGTATCTTTTACTGAAAAATAACGGGGACGCAAGTCTAGATCTTCCATGATACTATACATACGTGTACATACTGCATTCGACCTCAATAAGTGATAAACAATCACATGTCCAAACAAATAAGTGATAAAATATCACATTTATCCGGGAGTCAAGTTCGTCTCTCTGCTGTACGAAAGTACTGACCTGTTCACGGACTTGCTCCTGTGCCCTCATGCATCGAATATCAAGTTCCTCATCAATAAGTGATTCTATCACATAGGGCTTGTTTTCAAATCAAAATAAGTGAGAAGCTCACATCATATACGGTCAAACAGATGATAATCGGTATACTCACCGGTAAGATGAACCCTCGTGCATACCTTGATACGGGAATGTGTCGTGATGTGGATGAACACCGGTCGGTAAGTATAAATCATACCTTAACGTATCCCCTCGCCATGATTACATCTGATAAGTTGAGCTTATGTGGACAACAATACCGATAATCGTTATAGGATGCTTATCTTAATGTGAACTAATTGAACAACAAGAGCGTTTTGGCGTGACCGTACACTGATATGATTCTCTTACCCTCGAAGCTCACAAAAAGAATGTCTGTAAATACTTATTTAATGCTTTTAGTTTCTGCATCTTTGTATATATTTATTTACTGCTTTCTGTCTTTACATTTGAAATATTCAAAAATTCCAAAAAGATTTTAGGTGTGTTTTAATATAAACTTTATAAAAGCCAAAAAGATTTTATTTCTATCCTATTTTCGATTGTACGATGTTGGATCTCGAGTCTTCGTTGCCTGAAACCTGATTGAAAACCAAATTGGCTAAATCTTCATAAACGGTCAAAATTTGCAAGTTTTGAAAGTTAAAAAAAACTAAAATTGACAAATTTGTTAAACTTTCAAACTGTCGGATGGTAGTGATTGAAATATGGTCATACGTGTGTCATTTGTTAACTATATTCCAAGCATTTGTTCTCATTACGCGTTTAGCTTTCTTGCATGTGCAGATGCTAAAGGCAAGGAGAACATGTTCGATGACAAGCTTCGGAATGAAGACACGACGTGAAGGCACTCAAAAGATAAAGATGATCGAGTTGTCGCTGATCAATCATCAACACCACAAGGATCGCAAGTATTGAAGATCAAAAGATTCACGAGCATAACTCAAGGGAGAGCTTATGTTAAGGGGGAGTTTGTTAACACACTTCCTACATGAAAGGGGGAGTTTGTTGATACACTTTCTGCTTTTAAGACGTGAAGACTTTGAAGATCCTCCAACATAGAAGACATGGAAGACGAATCTCACGAGTAGCGTCCAAGGGGGAGTTTGTTGATACATATTTGTGGACGCGACTCAGCTCGACGTGATTCGGTGTGAGCCACGACATTCCTCTGTCGTGTGCATCTAAAACAGACATGGGCTGAAACACATCATTGGGCTAAACAAAGTAGACGAAACAGAAAGCTTGGGCCTCAGCTGTTTTGGCCAAAGCCCAAGTCGACGAAACACATGGATGTTGATGAGACAGACATGTTTCGTCGACCTTGATTCCATTTCGTTGGCTGTTTTTCCATTTCGTCGAGTATTGATTGTGTTTCGCCGACCTATTCTTGTTTTGTCATAGCTGGGTCTATAAATAGACTAAAGACAGAACAGAAACATAGGAGAGAGGTCACAAGTGTGAGAGAACCAGAGAGAGTTACAGAGAGAATTTGTAAATATTGTGTTGTAACTGTTTCAAGTATTAATACAAGGGTGTTAATCATTGAATCTCCGTGTTTTGTATCTTGTGTTTCCTTATCTCTATCTCGGTTTGCATCTCCGGTTGGATTCCGCACAACCGGGTGTGTTTGACAACAAGGATTAGGCGACTAGATCCTCCCCTAGCCGGACCTACAACGCATATCCCGTTACATACATGAACCAACAATATTCACATCTTCGAAAGGATACTCAGCAGGCGTTGTGCGGATGTGTGCATGGGCAAAGCATTGAAGGGGCCGGGAGGGGCGCCCGACCCCCCGAACTTTTTGCTCAGTAGTGTTATATATGTACGTTTTGTATAAATTTTTTTAGGTATATACGTTTCGACCCCCCGGTTTTATACAAAAAATATAATTTAGGTATATGCTTTTAGGTACGGTGACTTCCGACCCCCCGGGAGAAATTTTCAAGCTTCGCCACTGGATGTGTGACAGTTGCCCCGCCCCTGCCGAATTGTATACACGCTTTTAAAGACTTCTTCTGCTTTGTAATTAACCTGGCGTATGACTGTGAATCTCTTCGGGAATCGAACAGCAGGAAATCTGATGAAATCTGGGTTGCCGATAATAGCAAATATTGATTTCAATACTGATCTAAACCAGAGAAGGGATTGCGTCGGTAATCTTGTGAAGATTTCAACAATCAGCTCTGGGCACAGTCTCATCCGCCACCATCAGAACAAAACTTCGGTCGTTCCTGTTGACCCGTTAATTGTTTGACCAGGGCTTTAGTGGGTGTTGCATGAAGATAAAGGTAGAAGGTTGCATGAATATGAAGTCTGCATGAAGATAATTAAATTAGTTTTTTTTTTTTTGAAAGATCATATTTCATAAACACCACAGCAACCTATTCCAAGATGGAATAAAGAGCCGCAAAACGAGCAATACAGTTACATTATATCAAAATTACACTATTTCTCCCAATCCATCAATCCCCTTCTCACCCTATTATTATCCCAAAGGAACCCCAAGACTTTGACATCCGAAACGATATCCACCACTTTAGGAGCTTTACTCGAAAAAAATCCTCTCATTCCTAGCTTTCCACAATCTCCAACTCGTTATAATGATAATACCTTGAATCGCATTCTTCATAATTCCGGAGAGGCCACATTGCTCGAAAACTTGGACTAGGTCTTTAGTAGAGAACGCATACAAAGGCGGAATTCGACACCATGTGGAAATCCCGTTCCAAACCCCCGCCGCTATACCACAACCCGTAAGAATATGATCCGTTGTCTCAATTCCTTCTCCACACAACACGCAATCCTCATCTTGGACATAAATATTCCTCCTTTGCAATGCAACCTTAGTAGGAAGCCGATCAAGAAACGCCCGCCACATAAATATATTGCATTTTGCCAGAAGCCACTTGCACCATTTAAAACCGAATGGGTTCTCCTCATTACCCTTCCCTCGCAAGCAATTCTTAACCCCGGCCACTGTGAAGGTATAGTTTTTAACATCATTCCACCAGTGGCGTCTCTGAGAATTCGCGTACCCTGTTCGAGCTTGAAAACGGGCCCATATGCTCAATTCAATAAGATATGTAATCGATGTTTAATTAACAAGAATACTCAATTCAATAAAATACGTATGGGCGGATACGAGTTCAAACAACAATTATGTTATGATGTTAATAATAACAACAATTAACGGGCTAATAAAATTACACAATCGGACCTGCAAACAACCGTATGATGTTGTTCAATTGATAGAATCGCCCTGCAAACAAACAGCCATCTGAGTCTGATGTTGTTCGATTGATGATGTTCGGACAATCGACCTTTTAACTTCATGATGAAAACAAACAGAAACAGCAAATCAATAATTACAGATAAATAGATAATCATAAACATAAACAGAAACAGATAAACATGAACAATTACAGATAATCATAAACAGAAACATGAAACAGAAACAGTTAAACAAATCAATAATTACAGATAATTAGATAATCATAAACATAAACAAAAACAGATAAACATTAACAATTACAGATAATCATAAACAGAAACATGAAACAGAACAGTTAAACAAATCAATAAACAACAAATCAATAATTACAGATAAATAGATAATCATAAACATAACAGAAACATATAAACATTAACAATTACAGATAATCATAAACAGAAACATGAAACAGAAACCGTTAAACAAATCAAGAAACAACAAATCATATTACAGAAGAAGCAGCGTGTTCGTGTTGAGTTCTGAAACAAATCGGACCTTTTAACTTCTAATGTTCGTTCGTATAATCTTCAATGACAGCCAGCCCTGCAGTGTCGAGTTCTGAAATTACGATAGCCCTTTCAGTTTCCAATTCAACGTGTGTGGTGTTTTTTTTAATCATATTAGTATTGGGTTGGCCCAATAAACCTTATGTATTTGTGTAACACCCCGAAAATATTAATGTTACATTTTAAACTAAATACTAGTAGTAAGTTAAGATAAAAGACTAGGAAAGATAACCTAGTTAGTAGAAATCTTAACATAATATGACAAAGTATAATTAAAAACCCTTGTTCTATAACCCATGTATAATTGAGGGACCAAACTTGCCAATTCTGGAACTTAATCTATTATTAGTAAAAATAACACACCAAACACACACCTAAGTGTGTGTTTGATCGATCAGAACGCAGGCAACAAAGGGGATTTCCCCTCAAACCCTAATGTTCACAAAATCCATCAATTGAAGGTTCAAATCGAGTCCAAATTGAAATCTGAATATAGATTTGTGATCACCTTGACTAAGGGATCGTAAGGTATGCAAAATTTCATGATTTGGTTCTACCTTAGATTTTAGATAAAATCATGAGGTTCAAATCTGAGCATGCATGATGTTTGTTTTAATTGAAATAGTGTATAAGGATGAACCCTAGTAGATTTCTTGTTGAAATTTGGTTTAATTCTTGTAAAGTTCATGATCACCATTAGAGGTGATATGTGGGTTTTTGTAGAAAAGTATGAGACATTAGGATATTGATGTGTCCTAGAGTAATTCAAGCTTTATGAACAAGATTCAGAAATTATTGATGTAAAAATTTAGCGAAATTGCTTAAATTGATGTTTGCCATGGCTAAATCATGAATGTTAAACTTAGTTACAAATTGTAAGAAATTATGCACACAAGATGCTTGATAAAATGCCTAAAAGACATTGATCGACACAAATGTGGTGTGGGTAAGGTAACAAGCTTAATCATGAGCCGAATGGTTCTAATGATAATTGGCTTGTATGTTTTAGGCAACACGAGTGAGGCGTCGGGAAGTCAAGCCGGTGCGGACGCTCGCCAAAAGGGAAAGCTCTAAGGTACGTAGTTAACGCTACTATAATATTGATAATTTAGTTTTCATATTAATGGGTTGCTAGTTTGAACAAATTAGAATCATGTTGGTTTGGTTGTCTAAAATGAGGGACTTCATAATGGCAACCCCAAACGAGTTAAAAATGATGGGTACAAACCGGGTAACGGAAGTACCTCATCCGTAGACCATAAACCCGTGTGTTGGGTAATGGGAAGAATATTAGTATCACGCAAACCGGTAATGGCAGCGTGTGTGTTGAAACAAGGGATCCAAAACGGGTCGTGCTTGTTGCAAAGGAATACCCCGTGCTGCGCTTTGATGACCGAAAAGTGCAGGAATTGGTATAAACGGGTCAAAACAGCAAACAGGAAGAATATGCAGAAGCCACCGTAAATTACGGTACCACCGTAATTTACGGTGGAGGGTAAGTCATTACGGCAATTCTCTACTGACTTACGGTGAAACCATAAACGCCCAGCGCCCACCGTAAATTACGGTGACCACCGTAATTTACGGTGGAGCCCTGCCAAAATTGTTTGGTTTTGCAAAACTGTGTATATCGAATTCGTTTTAAGCACACACTTATTTATGTGAAATTTGAAGGATCCTAACATTATTGTTTTGTTAAATTTCCAACTTTCAAGTAAGTCAATCAAGCAGATGGTGATCAACACAAGACTTATGAACCGAACACACTCAAGAAGATGATCTTCACTTTTGTCTTAGAAGTTCATTTGTGATAATTTTGTAATGAAAGAATTACCTATGTGTCCTTTAAGTTTAGTGGTAGTTTTCAAACACTTATGTACTAAATGTTTTAAATGACTATGATCTTTCTTATCTAGTCGGTTTAAATATTGGGCATTTTAATTAGAGTGTTACAAGTTGGTATTCAGAGCTAAGGTTAAAGAGAATTGTGTTCGGTTCAAGGCTTGATCAACATCCGGTAAGAATTTATTTAAAGCAAATTAAATTTAAAAAGATTAAAAAGGGTAATGATTTATTGTGTATGGGAGGAGTATAGTGATATACTCGAACCCGGGAAGTACACTTAGTATAAATGATAAGGCAAAGTTACATACTTGGCCGAATAATGAGTACGAAGTCTCATGTAAAGGCGTGAGAGCGATTGAACAAGATTATTTATTGAATCATTTTAACATTTCAGTAAGAAGATGTCGGGAGGTGCTAGTGACAATGTTTTATCCCTCACTAGCGACGAGTTGAAAGAGAAGATTGCCGAGGAAGTTGGAAGGGCCATCGAAGTTAGTCTACCAAGATTTGTGGAAAGAATGCAAAACACCTTACTTTCCACTATGGAGGAAAGAATTGGTGAATTAAGAGAAGACTTTACCAGTGATAGAGGCAAGGCTAAGGAAAAGAAAGGTTGTTCTTACAACAAGTTTATGGCGTGCAAGCCCCCGATTTTCAATGGAGAGGTAGATCCAATTGCTTGTCAAAGGTGGATAAGCGATATTGAAGGTGTTTTCGAACGCACGCATTGTGATGAAAGTGACTTCGTGGCGTATGGAACTGGCCAACTTAGAGGCCAAGCCAAGGATTGGTGGGACAACCTCAGAAACGAAAGGGGTGTTGAAACAATAAGGGCAATGGCTTGGGAAGATTTCAAAGTACCATTCCTCAAACATCATAGCCCCAAGGCAGTGATAAATAAGATAAAGGAGGAATTTATGCAATTGAGGCAAAAGGGTGAAACCGTTGATAAAATTACGGGGATGTTCATGGATAAACTCAAGTTTTGTGATGACTTGGTCAAAACTGAAGAACAGAAAATTTATTATTATCACACCATGCTTAGGGCTGAATATAGGGAGTTCATGACTCCCTCACATTATGAAAGCCTCACCGATATAATCAATGCGGCGCGGGAACGCGAGATTGAACTAAAAAGGCAAGTTGAAAGAGGTGAGAGGAGGGCCTTGGATGAAAACCCGAGTCCCACAAAGAAGCCAAAGGTAGCTGAATCTTCGAAGAAAGGGAGTGCAAAAGGAGGATCTCCGAGTTGCAAAACATGTGGACGCACTCATAAAGGTGAATGCTACTTCAAGAACAAACCTTGCGTGGCATGTGGCAAGATAGGGCATGGGGTTGCAAATTGCCCAGACAAAGTAACGGTGTGCTATAAATGTTACCAACCGGGTCATAAAAAGTCAGAATGTCCGGAATTGGGGGGAAAGAAAGAGAGTGTTGACTCTAGGGATGAGACCCCAAAAGCTAAGGCAAGGTCGTTCCAAATCACTGCTGCTGAAGAAAAAATGGAACCTGACGTGGTTACAGGTATATTTACTATAAATTCGATCCTTGCACGTGTTTTATTTGATACAGGTGCGAATAAGTCTTTTGTTTCACATAGATTTATTCAAAACCCCGTGTTTACATTAACGAAATTACCTATGCCAATGGAAGTAGAAGTAGGTAATAACAAAAGTTTTCTTGTTTGTGATGTATGTCGGGAATGCAAATTGAATATCGATGGCGAGGAATACTCCATTGATTTAATACCCATGTCCATGGGTGAATTTCAAGTGGTCGTCGGAATGGATTGGCTATCCCGCTACCATGCTAAGGTGATATGCTTACGTAAGGAGATACACCTAACGTCTCCGAGCGAAAGGCGTGTCATCATCTATGGGGAGAGGGCTTATAATCCTATGATATGCTCGATGATAGAAGCCCGCAAGTTTATACTACACGGGTGTAAGGCATATTTAACTTATATACGTGACGTCGAAAAAGAAATGCCAAGAATCGAAGACGTACCTGTGGTGCGTGAATTTAAAGATGTCTTTCCCGAAGATCTTCCGGGAATGCCACCAGAGCGTGAAATAGAGTTCGGGATTGAACTGACCCCGGGTGCTAAACCGGTTGCTAAGGCACCGTATAGATTGGCACCTTCGGAACTGCAAGAGTTAATGTCTCAGTTGCAAGATTTACTTGAGAAGGGATTCATCCGGCCTAGCGTGTCTCCTTGGGGAGCTCCCGTGCTATTTGTAAAGAAGAAGGACGGGAGCATGCGGATGTGTATTGATTACCGGGAGTTAAACAAACTCACGGTAAAGAATCGATACCCACTTCCGAGAATCGACGACTTATTCGATCAATTACAAGGCGCTAGCTGGTTTTCAAAAATCGATTTGAGATCGGGTTACCACCAACTAAGGGTAAAGGATAGCGATGTACCAAAAACGGCATTCCGAACACGATATGGACATTTCGAGTTTCTCGTAATGTCTTTCGGATTAACTAATGCGCCCGCGGCCTTCATGGATCTCATGAACCGGGTTTGCAAACCGATGCTCGATAGATCGGTGATTGTTTTTATAGACGACATCCTCGTTTATTCAAGAAAAGAGGCGGAGCACGCTAACCATTTACGGGAAGTATTGGAGGTATTAAGGCGGGAAAGATTATATGCTAAATTCTCAAAATGCGCCTTCTGGTTAAGAGAGGTGCAATTCCTAGGGCACGTCATAAGTGCCGAGGGAATATTGGTGGATCCGTCGAAGGTGGAAGCGGTGTCAAAATGGAGCCCTCCAAAGAATCCATCCGAAATTAGAAGTTTCTTGGGGTTGGCAGGTTACTATCAGAGATTCATTCAGGATTTCTCCAAAATCGCATTGCCATTGACCAAATTGACCCGCAAGAATGAGAAGTTCGTCTGGGGAAGCGATCAAGAAAAAGCATTTCAGACATTAAAGGAAAAATTAACCTGTGCACCGGTGTTGACTTTACCGGATGGTACGGAGGATATGGTAGTGTACTCGGATGCATCGCACCTAGGCCTTGGGTGCGTACTAATGCAAAGGGGAAGGGTGATCGCCTATGCCTCTAGGCAACTTAAGCCGCATGAAACAAAGTACCCAACTCATGATCTTGAGTTGGCAGCCGTGGTCTTTGCCTTGAAAATCTGGAGGCATTACTTGTATGGTGTGAAAAGTACTATTTTCACTGACCATAAGAGTTTGAAGTACTTTTTCGATCAAAAGGAGCTAAACATGAGGCAGAGACGCTGGTTAGAAGTGGTGAAAGACTACGACTGCGAGATCCATTACCACCCCGGAAAGGCTAATGTGGTGGCGGATGCCCTTAGCCGAAAGGACGAATGCGCTCCAATACGAGTACGATCTATGCAGTTGGTAGTAACTTCAGGTTTGCTCGAGCGTATCCGAGAAGCCCAAACCGAAGCGTTAAAGAAAGAAAATTGGAAGAAAGAACGTATAAAAGGGATGGTAAAAGACCTTACGGAAGGAAGTAATGGGATGAAATGCCGGAATGATCGGATTTGGGTCCCAAACACATGTGGTGTTAAGAGTCTTCTGCTTGACGAGGCTCATAAGTCTCGCTATTCGATCCATCCCGGGGCAACTAAGATGTATAGGGACTTGAAGCAAAACTATTGGTGGCCGGGGATGAAAAGGGATGTGGCTAAATACGTGGAGAAGTGTTTGACTTGTTTACAAGTCAAAGCGGAGCATCAAAAACCCTATGGCAAGTTGCAACCATTAGATATTCCGGTTTGGAAGTGGGAGCAAATTACAATGGACCTGCTAACCAAGCTGCCCAGAACTAGCCGTGGTTTCGATGCCATTTGGGTAGTTGTGGATAGACTAACCAAAAGTGCCCATTTCATCCCTATCCGAGAAACTTATACGTCAGAGAAGATGTCAGAAGTGTACACTAATGAGATAATAGCACGCCACGGAGTGCCGGTATCCATCGTGTCCGATAGGGATACCCGGTTCACTTCAAATTTTTGGTGCGATTTCCAAAAACAAATGGGAACTAAATTGTTTATTAGCACCGCGTACCATCCTCAAACGGATGGTCAAAGTGAAAGAACAATACAAAAATTGGGGGATATGTTACGGGCGTGCATAATTGACTTCGGGGGTAGTTGGGATATTCACCTACCGTTGGCTGAATTCTCATATAATAACAGTTACCACGCAAGCATCGGTATGGCTCCGTATGAAATGCTATATGGAAGGAAGTGTCGAACTCCGGTATGTTGGGGTGAGGTTGGCCCGCGTGAACTTGAACATAAAGATATAATCGGACTCACGAATCAAAAGATCGACATAGTCCGAGCTCACCTAAGGGCGGCTCAAAATCGACAGAAGGCGTATGCGGACAAACGGAGAAAACCGATTGAGTTCCAAGTTGGTGATAAGGTTATGTTGAAGGTATCACCGTGGAAAGGAATAATCCGGTTTAGAAAAAGGGGAAAGTTAAGCCCAAGGTTTATCGGGCCCTTCAGAATCATCGAGCGAGTCGGTAGGGTGGCTTACCGTCTTGAATTGCCCCCAGAGTTGAGTGGGATACATAGCACGTTCCATGTATCACATCTCCGGAAATGTCTAGCTGACGAAACCGCGTATATTCACTATGACGACATCGAGGTAGATAATAGTCTCAACTACGTGGTGAGACCAATTGCTATTCTAGACCGTAAGGTGAAAAGCTTAAGGAACAAGATGGTCTATCAAGTAAAGGTCAAATGGGAACACCGAAAAGGATCAGACACCACTTGGGAGTCTGAAGAGGAAATGAAACGACTATACCCTACACTTTTCGGTACGTATAAGAAACTTTTGTCATATACATAAACAGGTTTCGGGGACGAAACCCTCTTTAAGGGGGGTGGACTTGTAACACCCCGAAAATATTAATGTTACATTTTAAACTAAATACTAGTAGTAAGTTAAGATAAAAGACTAGGAAAGATAACCTAGTTAGTAGAAATCTTAACATAATATGACAAAGTATAATTAAAAACCCTTGTTCTATAACCCATGTATAATTGAGGGACCAAACTTGCCAATTCTGGAACTTAATCTATTATTAGTAAAAATAACACACCAAACACACACCTAAGTGTGTGTTTGATCGATCAGAACGCAGGCAACAAAGGGGATTTCCCCTCAAACCCTAATGTTCACAAAATCCATCAATTGAAGGTTCAAATCGAGTCCGAATTGAAATCTGAATATAGATTTGTGATCACCTTGACTAAGGGATCGTAAGGTATGCAAAATTTCATGATTTGGTTCTACCTTAGATTTTAGATAAAATCATGAGGTTCAAATCTGAGCATGCATGATGTTTGTTTTAATTGAAATAGTGTATAAGGATGAACCCTAGTAGATTTCTTGTTGAAATTTGGTTTAATTCTTGTAAAGTTCATGATCACCATTAGAGGTGATATGTGGGTTTTTGTAGAAAAGTATGAGACATTAGGATTTTGATGTGTCCTAGAGTAATTCAAGCTTTATGAACAAGATTCAGAAATTATTGATGTAAAAATTTAGCGAAATTGCTTAAATTGATGTTTGCCATGGCTAAATCATGAATGTTAAACTTAGTTACAAATTGTAAGAAATTATGCACACAAGATGCTTGATAAAATGCCTAAAAGACATTGATCGACACAAATGTGGTGTGGGTAAAGTAACAAGCTTAATCATGAGCCGAATGGTTCTAATGATAATTGGCTTGTATGTTTTAGGCAACACGAGTGAGGCGTCGGGAAGTCAAGCCGGTGCGGACGCTCGCCAAAAGGGAAAGCTCTAAGGTACGTAGTTAACGCTACTATAATATTGATAATTTAGTTTTCATATTAATGGGTTGCTAGTTTGAATAAATTAGAATCGTGTTGGTTTGGTTGTCTAAAATGAGGGACTTCATAATGGCAACCCCAAACGAGTTAAAAATGATGGGTACAAACCGGGTAACGGAAGTACCTCATCCGTAGACCATAAACCCGTGTGTTGGGTAATGGGAAGAATATTAGTATCACGCAAACCGGTAATGGGAGCGTGTGTGTTGAAACAAGGGATCCAAAACGGGTCGTGCTTGTTGCAAAGGAATACCCGTGCTGCGCTTTGATGACCGAAAAGTGCAGGAATTGGTATAAACGGGTCAAAACAGCAAACAGGAAGAATATGCAGAAGCCACCGTAAATTACGGTACCACCGTAATTTACGGTGGAGGGTAAGTCATTACGACAATTCTCTACTGACTTACGGTGAAACCATAAACGCCCAGCGCCCACCGTAAATTACGGTGACCACCGTAATTTACGGTGGAGCCCTGCCAAAATTGTTTGGTTTTGCAAAACTGTGTATATCGAATTCGTTTTAAGCACACACTTATTTATGTGAAATTTGAAGGATCCTAACATTATTGTTTTGTTAAATTTCCAGCTTTCAAGTAAGTCAATCAAGCGGATGGTGATCAACACAAGACTTATGAACCGAACACACTCAAGAAGATGATCTTCACTTTTGTCTTAGAAGTTCATTTGTGATAATTTTGTAATGAAAGAATTACCTATGTGTCCTTTAAGTTTAGTGGTAGTTTTCAAACACTTATGTACTAAATGTTTTAAATGACTATGATCTTTCTTATCTAGTCGGTTTAAATATTGGGCATTTTAATTAGAGTGTTACAATTTGGGCTAAATTATAAAACATAAAAAGGTATTTGATTATCGCCTCTATATTGGATTTGGTATGTATTTACAATTTTAAAAAAAACAACATATATATATATATATATATATATATATATATATATATATATATATATATCGAATTTTATTTTAGAATCCCGTGCCCCTCGAAATCGCGGGCCTTGTGCGGAAGTCCTCCCGCACACCATAAGAGCCGCCCATGCATTCCACAACCATTCGTCTCGTCGACTAGAGAAAGACACTCTGATCAACCTTGCTTCTGTGACAACCCTCGCTAAATCAGGTTTCCGTACGACTTAATTAATATTTGATTTCTGCTTAATTACTGTGCTTACTTGAAATTATGAATAAACTGCTACTTGAATGCTGATACATGTACTTACTTATATCATACTTTACTTGCTGTCACTCCATGTTCTGCTTACAGCACCTTAGTGACAACCTTGATGCACCAAAAGCACAGTAGCACAATGAACGGATAACCTATTGAACGTGCTGTCATAGTTAGCACCAGGCAGGTACTGCCTCTAAGGCCTGTATGAGCCCGAGATAGTGTACTACACTAGTAGAGAGTGTAGGGATACAAGGGTTATAGAACTGCGTCTCTAGGGATAAGTTACAATGACTGGATATGCCTAAAACGTACACTAAGCACAAAACTCAGCACTTTAATAAACAATTCAGCTTTTAGCTGGCTAATAAAGTGCCAAAACATGAGAAAAATATTACTAGACACTTTCCAAAGTGTCGGGAATAAGTTGTGTCACTAAAAACGGTATTAACGACATTTTAAAGCTTTGTTAAATGCTTTAACGGATTACTATCCAACCGAACAACCGGACTATACCCGGAACATGAAAATATTGCCATTAACGCTATTTATCTTTTTCTGAGCCAGTCAGGGTCCCTGAATACCCCAACACCCGCCATAAAGCACAACGCACCACTAACCGAGTTAAGCACTTAACTAACCTAATCTAACCTAACTATAAACTAACTAACACTTGTAATCCAACCAAGAAACCCCCCCCCCCCCTTGAACCGAATTCGGTCCCCCTTGGGGACACCATTGTACAAACTTGATTATTTTAATATTGTGTGCTTAATATCTAATGACATAAGGACCCATGGATCATAACCTCACTTTTGCCTATAAGTAACAAGAGATTGCACATCATAATCCTCACCACATTTCACACAATAACACTTGCTCTCTCTCTCTCTAGAAAGCTCACGGCCGAACCCCCCTTCACACCCATCAAATTTTTCGATTTTGATCTTCACATTCCAAGCTCACACAAGCGTTAAGGATCACGTATAAGGAGTCTTGGTGCAATCGGAAGGCGAAGGACCTCACTCTCTTGCTTTTATCCTCTCATTTTGCGTCTAGATTCTTCCCTAGCCTCGAGCTAGTAGTAAGTTGCTTAAATCACCTTCTCGAACTATTTTAAGATGGTTAATATGACTTGTAACGGTTAAAACTCGTAATATTACAAGATGACACACAAAAGTCTACTAAAAACACTAATATTGATGGTTAAAAGCTTGTTTGTTGTGTAAATCTTGTAGTGTTTGATTTGGGTGGTTATTTGGACCCGATCTATGTTGTGGTAGCTCGGATCATCATTTAACCCGGATTGGTCATGATCATAGATCATGACATAAGGATGTTTTGGAAGTAACAAGGGTTAAAAGATGAAACTCTACCACACACGAATCATGAACTTGTGTAAAAGTGATTTTACTTACAAAATAGTGTTTAAAACTAGTAGATCTATGGATCTACAAGTGGTATTTTCAAAGAACCAAGTATAAAAGAAATCATGTTTTCCTAAAGACGGATCCTACGTTAACAAGAATGATTTTTAGAACACACAAGTGTGTAAACACTTGTGTAGCACAAAATTTCGACAAAATAACAATTTTTGTAAAATTTACAAGAAGATGTAAAGACGGGATTTCTTTAAAAGCAAGGTTTTTACGAGATCGGATTGCTTTATATAAAGATCCGCTAAAAGTAATGGGATTTACTTCATAATTTTAGAAAACTACAAGTTCATGTGATTTATGCGATTTACATATTTATTAACTAGTTTGTTGTGTTGAATATTGTTTTGGTTAAATAAGAAAAATGGTTGATTTGATTTATAAAAAGAAAATGATACGCTTGAAATCGTGGCCACCTCCAGTTACAGAGGAAACTCTGGCGAAACTTTTCCAAAAACCTAACACTTAGAATTATTTTCACTATAAGTGTTAGAAATACTTTTCGACATGTTTTCAAAATGTAAGTTTCGCCACGACTTTATTTACAAATATCGGAGGTGGGATTTTCACAAAATAAAACGTGATAAATATATACTTAGTAAATATATTTTTCACAACGTTGCTTGTTAATTATTTGTGAAGATACTTAAATATTATTTTTAGGGTGAAAATAATATTATCGAACGTTAACGAATCCAAAATAATACAAGCGCTTTCACGATAAACATATAAGTTACACCGGTAATTATTATTACCGCTTGATCGTTAAAACGTAACTTACGCATTTTAAGGAAATAATTATGAACGCGTATTTTCGTCAAGTATTATTTTGGGAAAATTATGTGAAATAAAAATATAATATTTTTGAGAAAAATATTTATATTTTGGAATTAGAAATAAAATATATTTTAAGTGGGACTTAATAATATACTTCGAACGCACATGTATTAAATCCCCCATCCTTGGGAAGGAAAATAATTACCAAGTATGCACAGAATGTAAACACGAAATAGTTGTCTAACTATTTCCTAAAATGTAAACCATAAGGCTAAGGCACGGTCGTCCGTCTAATAGAGTTAGTATATGTAGGTCGTTGCACAGCTGCTTGACTTGGAGTCATACTTGGTAGAGACGCACCACTGTGAGTTCATGTTCCCCTTTTCTCTTAACTGTTTTCAGTTTTTCTAAACTGCGGGGGTGAAATACATGTTACTATGATTACGAATATTTCTTATATGGTATGGTTAGCGTAAGGAGGGTTATTATTTAGATCAT
Source organism: Helianthus annuus (assembly GCF_002127325.2). NCBI lineage: Eukaryota > Viridiplantae > Streptophyta > Magnoliopsida > Asterales > Asteraceae > Helianthus > Helianthus annuus. The sequence continues at coordinate 163,630,674 of NC_035449.2, read as the reverse complement.
GTGAATTGGGTAGGCGGAAACTTGAGGTCATTAATCCTCAGGGTAGGACCGAGGGGCAGGAGCGGTAGATCTATCTGGGTGTAGCGAGCCCAGCCCCAGGCCCAGCATAACGGACCTCGGGGTGACTTTGTACCCATCGCATAAATCTGCTAGGTTTGAGCCTTCCTACTTGCACTTCACACATATCAATGGCCTTGCAAACCATTGGTGATCTCTTTTTCCTTATTTGCTACATACCAAGATTTTATACTTACAAAGGTTTTACTTACTCACTACACATGAACTTGCTCAACAATTTTTGTTGATTTTTCCAACTTACATGTATTTCAGGTAATTAAGGATCTGGCATGGTTTGATACGTTTTCTCGCTGCGTAAACGAAATAAGGTCATCCAAGTTTAGGGGTCGTGGCTCTTGCCTGGACGAGCCACCGCTTTTAAACTACGTCTACCTTATGGTTGTGGTTTTGAGTTCTGAACAATGTTATTATGTTGTTAGGTTGTAACTCCCGTTGCGTGTGTCGGTACTTTAAAAACAATGTTGTGGTACTTTTATTTTGAAACTTAAATCAATGGATGATCTTGCATGATTTTATTTTCATATAGCTTTGTTATGATTGAGCTATGGCATTAAGAAGTCACACCAAATTAACCACGCTTCCGCAAAGCCAGGGTGTGACAGCTTGGTATCAGAGCTCTGATCATAGCGAACTAGGATTCCTTCTCGAGTCTAGACTATGATCACTAGGGCTCTCACGAAAACATTTTTACTGCATACCACTTAAGTCCAGATCCAAAACGTTTTTACAAACAAATGATGAGCACATTTTATATATTATTTTTAGGCTCAGTCTTGGAGGCTGATGTATGTCGGTGTGTATATAATTTAGATATATAATTAAGCCCTTTTTTACACCTTTAGCCAAGTTTTAGATTTATAAAACACGATATTCACTAACACTAAACACACATATGGGTAAGTGCACCCATCGTTGGACGTAGTATAGTGTTGGTAAGATACCGAGGTCGTCCAAGGACACAAGAGCTTTTAATACCGGTTTATCCTCAACGTCTAATCAAATCAAAAAGTTAGAAAAATGTTTTTAAACTAATAAAATAAAAATTAACTAAATGCTGAAAAATAAAAATAAAATAAAACAGATAGACAAGATGAATCACTTGGATCCGACTCGTGTATTAGTATAACCTTTGATTATTTTCGCACTTTTGCACTTGTTTAAGAGATTATCTTAGTTATTGTAGTAGGCCCCTCTTTTGAAGGCGACGTTACCCTCAACCCAGTAGTTTGAGTCAGCAAGGATACAATCCTAAAGGGTTGGATTGTTGGAAGATAATGAATTAAGTTATTAATGCAAATTATGGTAGGCCCCGCTTTTGGCGGTGACGTTACCCTCGGCTAAGTAGTCTGAGTCAGCAGGGATACAGTCCTAAATAGCCGGGTTATAGTATTAATAGTAGTTAACTTATGAGGGGGTCAAAGAGTTTGGATCCCCGCCATCCAATACCTATGGGCATTGAAGGAGATCCTACTAAATTTGACCCAGGTCCCTTGCAGGACCTCTAAACGCTGAACAAGGGCAAGACCCTTACCAAACCGTTCCCTTAACCCCCGACCAGGTAGCCAACATACCTCCATATAGACCGTGGAGATATGAATGGTGAAAATCTTTTATTTTATATAGACAATAAAATAATGCCAAGACACCACGGACAAACGATAAGGAAAGATCACCTTCAACATAAGCAACTAGTTATTAAAGTCATTAATACAACACCAAATAAAAAGTGCAAAAGATTAAAAATAAAAAGTATTATACTAAACACTTGTCTTCACCAAGTGATGTAAGAGACTTAGGCAAACATGGCCTTGATTGTCAAGAACTCTTACTATCAATCTTGGATCCCGAGACGACTCACACACTCTACGATGGACAATGGATGATGGTGGTGGATGATGGTGTTATGGTGGTGGTGGGTGGTGGATGAAGTGTGAGAGAGGTGGTGTGCCAAGGGATGAGTTAGAATGAAACCAAGCACTCCTATTTATAGGCTGAACAGAAGGCTGAGCACGGCCCCGTGTCCGCTGGACACGCCCCCGTGCCCGTCTGACACTCTCTCTCTTCATTAATTGTAATTCGCAATTACAATTAATGCGCCTGCTGTACTTTCGCCACGCCCCCATGCTCACTGGACACGGCCCCGTGGTGGGCAATAGAAGCTTCTACAGGTTTGTCTTTTCTGCTGCTTCTTGGGCACGGCCCCGTGCTGGCTGAGCATGGGGCGTGTTCAGGCTTCTGTTTTCTCTTCTTCGCTTGGGAGGATGCCGTTGAGGGTTCGGGCAGTCTACTTTTATTCCTTTTCTTGTATTTATGTTAGAATTAGCTGTCTTTTTGCTTCTTTTGTGAATTTGAGCTCATTTCATCCTGAAAATACAAAAGGAAGACAAAAACACTCTTTTTCCAACATTAGTACTTAAAAAGGGTTAGTTTAATGCCTTATTTGATGTAATTTATATGTTGTATTTTACACACATCAAATACCCCCACACTTGAACTTTTGCTTGTCCTCAAGCAAAACTCTTTAAATGTGGCTTACACTCCCAAATGGAATGGGTAGAAGAGAAGTTTTTTGGCTTGTTATAGAGTGTCGGGAATCCAAGATCTTTTTGGGTTTTATTTTTATTTATTTACAATCCTATTCGTTATGATTTATTTAGAACGTTTCATAGGATAAATTACTTATTTGGGCATAACATACCTTTTTAAAATTTCATTTATATACAAGTTCACATACCTCACGGGAGAAATCACTCAACACTCGGCCGAAGGTGTATTTTTAGTGAATCACTCGAGAGCGGCATGGAATTTACGCCTTCCATAGGCTTGCCAAGCAATCAATCCTCCTCCTTTTTAACTTTATACCTTTGTAAATATCAAGAGGACTTTTTGGGTGAAGGGTTAGACTTGGGCTAAAGGTGGGTGGTTGGGTTAGTGGTTAGTAAAAGGGCGAAAAGCGTAAAATGCGTCAGTTTTCGTAACACATTTTGTTTTTAGTGACTTTTTATTTTGAAGTATTTCTCCAAACAAGCTTTTGTTTGTATAGCTTTGTTTGTTTTTAACTTCATCATCATTTTTTTAGTCACATAAAAGAACGAACTTGCGAAAAACCGAGCTTGTTACTAAAATGAAGGGTGAAAAAATAAAAAGGGTTTTTGGTGGGTAAAAATGGTTTAGGGTAAAGAAACGAAAGGTTTAGGCTCAAAGGGGTTAACTAGGGGGATTTTGGGTAGGTGGTAAAAAATTGAAAAATAATGGTGTAGAAAGAAAAATGGTTAGTCCTAATGCCTCCATCATTTACTTACTTGGGTTTAAGTTGGTAAGGACCGGGAATAAATCGTCGTGGCAAGTTCTAGAGTTGTAAGAACCAAGCGGCTATTCACACAAGAAACGAAAAATGAGCATTTAGTCTAAAGATGTAAATTTGTATGCTCTTATAAAGGCTCAAAACTCACTTTTGTGGGAATGGGTTTTTTTTTAATGTGATCAAGTATATATAATCAAATTTTAACTAGACTTGTTATGCCGTTTCATAATTTTCTTATGTTGGTTCTTGTTATCACGACGCTCTCGGTTGTAAATTTTATAAAAATATAACCTTATTAATCTTGGGATTCCTAACTTAAACTTCAGACAAGTAACAAAAAATGAAAAATTTTTGAAAAAATTTGGGGTGTTTAGCGGTTCCAATAGAGTTTTGTGTAAGGCTTGTTGTTAGGACTTGCAAAATTTCAAAGTGTTAGCTTCCCCCCACCCACACTTAAATTACACATTGTCCTCAATGTGTCCCAAAAATAAATTTTTAGGTTGATTGGATGTGTAATGTGGTGTTAAAAAGCAAAGATTTATGTTACTGGCAGTCTGGACACGGCCCCGTGGGGACCGGACACGGCCCCGTGTTCAGGTGCCAGTAACAGAAATTAAAGAAATGAAACAGAAGCCTGGACACGGGGGCGTGTCTGGTGAACACGGCTCGTGTCCAGTTACCTGAACTGGGCGTTTTTTCTACAGGTGGTTCAGCACGGGGCCGTGTTGGTTGAGCACGGCCCGTGTTGAGCCTTCTGTAATGGAGATTTGTGTCGGGTTGCTTCGTTCTTTGTGCATGGGGTCATTTTTCTCGTTCCCTTTTTCATCCATTATCACCACGAGTGTGTTTTATTTATTATAAACCATCAAACCTTAGAAACCATCATTTCATTGCAAACATAGAGAGATACATATAGTTTCAAAATAAACTAAAAACTTAACTAAATAACTAGGGGGATACACGAGGTTATCATAAAGGGTTCTACTTATTTAAGAAAATTTCGGGAATAGTTTCCCGATGTAGTAAGACCTTTAGCCGATTGTTCCTCGGATATTGTTCAAAGCCACTCTTCTATCTCCCTTGGAAGGAAGAAAGCGGCTTCATTTTCCTCAGTGGCTTGAGGAGGAACATTCACCAGGACTCCTTGCACCACCCTCCGCGGAGGCTCTTGGTGCATGGCATACCATTCGGCCGGAATGATGACCTCGGGTACTACATTCCACGCTCTTTGGGTTATTATGGGAACCAAAGGCGGGGAAGCGAGAAGGTTTAACCTCTGGTGCAAGAGGTTCACTTTTCGAAGACAGCCTTCCAACCCACCGTCAGATGGTTAATACGGTCCACTAACGCTTCTTCTACTCCCGTCATTTCGTCTATGGCCTCCCTTAAGGCGTAAACGTAGTTCACTAGGGAGTCTTCTGCTGTGGATGACCTTCTCCCATTTCGTTTACCTCTTGAAGATGATCCGCTTGTTCTGCTGGCCATTTTCTGTGAAAGAAACCGAAGATAGCTAAATTTTTGCAAAACAGTTCCTCGAACACGGCCTCGTGCTCGCTGAGCACGGCCCCGTGTTTGTTCAGTTGTCTGCAGGATTTTTGGCTAAGGATTCTTGGGGTTTTAAATTATTTTAATGATTTTTAACTGTGGTTTAAGTCTAGATAATTTAAAACGAAGTTATACAACTAACTTTAATCAAGAATCCGTAGCAAATAATCTTACAAACTTTACATAGAAGGTTGGAATCATGGAGTTTCCAAGCTTCCATGGAGGAGATGTTGAAAAATTTTGAAAGAAGGGGAAATGAACAAAAGTGGAAGGGACAAGATGGTCCTTGGGAACCTTCTTTTAGCACTTACCTAGGATGGTATATGTGAAGATCCCAGGAATCTCTGTCTAGTGAAGTGGTCAAAAATGAGCAGGAATCAGGCTGCATTTAAAGAAAACGATAGCACACTGGACACGGCCCCGTGTCTGCTGGACACGGCCCCGTGTGCAGAGAAAATCCTGACACATTTTGTCCGTATTCTGACAAAATCAGCAGAAAATCTTTTGGGTGAGCACGGGGGCGTGTTGGCCGGACACGGCCCCGTGTCTGGAGACTGTCTTATGGGTTTTTGTTGTTCCTAAGGATCTTATTCATATCGGGTGGTTCCTTACTGGATGGAACAACCCCAAAGTGCCTAAGATACCTTAATTGTCCTATACTAAGGCGAGAACGCAAGAGGTTGTCGGTTAGGGTGATTCCTATTTTTATTCTAGGTGGACAAGTCCAACCCTTTCCCGGGCTCTCGTTAAAGAAGGTGTATGCCGAATCGCTCAGGTCTATGTATGCACCGAACGAGGTCGATGGAGAGTCCTTCACGGCACAATCGGCACAGGGACGACTATCGTCCAAGTCTTTTCTAGGTATGAAGGTATTTTCGGGAGCAACGAGGTTGTCGGAATGCGGTTCCAACATTTCCTCATGGTCATCGTCTTGGGTGGATCAATAAAATCCTTCCTAAGTTCTGTTGACCAATTTAGAATTAGTTCTTCTAGTTGAAATAACTCGTCAAGGAGCATTTCCCCTAGAATATCTGGTTGGGCGCATTCGAGGGAGAGATAGTGCTTATTTTTACTTTCGCCCCTCTTAAAGTTATAAGGAATTGGTGGGTCTATATAGTGGGGCCTATAATTTAGAAAATAACATTTTAATTCTTCATGTTCGCCTCCACATAATTGACACCACATACCATAAGAGTGCCGAAAGTAAAAAGAATTACCATCACTCATGTTTGTGTCAGAAATTACCAACCGCCGGGATCTAACGATTCTGTTTTCAGTAAAAGAATCTTGGGCACGGGGGCGTGTTGAGTGAGCACGGCCCCGTGTTCAGCTTACTGTCTGACTTAAAACAGGATTGCCAGTTCCAATGATTGAGCACGGGAGCGTGTTCAGCGGGCACGGCCCGTGCTGAGCTCTGCAGAAGCTGAAAAACTAAGAAAATCCTAAAAAATAAAAAAGAAAAATAAAAGTATGATTAGGCCGTTGATTCCCAACTTTCTTAAAATCCTTGTGTCCCCGGCAACGGCGCCAAAAACTTGATGTGTGTCGGTGTGTATATAATTTAGATATATAATTAAGCCCTTTTTTACACCTTTAGCCAAGTTTTAAATTTATAAAACACGATATTCACTAACACTAAACACACATATGGGCAAGTGCACCCATCGTTGGACGCAGTATAGTGTTGGTAAGATACCGAGGTCGTCCAAGGACACGAGAGCTTTTAATACCGGTTTATCCTCAACGTCTAATCAAATCAAAAAGTTAGAAAAATGTTTTTAAACTAATAAAATAAAAATTAACTAAATGCTGAAAAATAAAAATAAAATAAAACAGATAGACAAGATGAATCACTTGGATCCGACTCGTGTATTAGTATAACCTTTGATTATTTTCTCACTTTTGCACTTGTTTAAGAGATTATCTTAGTTATTGTAGTAGGCCCCTCTTTTGAAGGTGACGTTACCCTCAACCCAGTAGTTTGAGTCAGCAAGGATACAATCCTAAAGGGTTGGATTATTGGAAGATAATGAATTAAGTTATTAATGCAAATTATGGTAGGCCCCGCTTTTGGCGATGTCGTTACCCTCGGCTAAGTAGTCTGAGTCAGCAGGGATACAGTCCTAAATAGCCGGGTTATAGTATTAATAGTAGTTAACTTATGAGGGGGTCAAAGAGTTTGGATCCCCGCCATCCAATACCTATGGGCATTGAAGGAGATCCTACTAAATTTGACCCAGGTCCCTTGCAGGACCTCTAAACGCTGAACAAGGGCAAGACCCTTACCAAACCGTTCCCTTAACCCCCGACCAGGTAGCCAACATACCTCCATATAGACCGTGGAGATATGAATGGTGAAAATCTTTTATTTTATATAGACAGTAAAATAATGCCAAGACACCACGGACAAACGATAAGGAAAGATCACCTTCAACATAAGCAACTAGTTATTAAAGTCATTAATACAAAACCAAATAAAAAGTGCAAAAGATTAAAAATAAAAAGTATTATACTAAACACTTGTCTTCACCAAGTGATGTAAGAGACTTAGGCAAACATGGCCTTGATTGTCAAGAACTCTTACTATCAATCTTGGATCCCGAGACGACTCACACACTCTACGATGGACAATGGATGATGGTGGTGGATGATGGTGTTATGGTGGTGGTGGGTGGTGGATGAAGTGTGAGAGAGGTGGTGTGCCAAGGAATGAGTTGGAATGAAACCAAGCACTCCTATTTATAGGCTGAACAGAAGGCTGAGCACGGCCCCGTGTCCGCTGGACACGCCCCCGTGCCCGTCTGACACTCTCTCTCTTCATTAATTGTAATTCGCAATTACAATTAATGCGCCTGTTGTACTTTCGCCACGCCCCCGTGCTCACTGGACACGGCCCCGTGGTGGGCAATAGAAGCTTCTACAGGTTTGTCTTTTCTGCTGCTTCTTGGGTACGGCCCCGTGCTGGCTGAGCACGGGGCGTGTTCAGGCTTCTGTTTTCTCTTCTTCGCTTGGGAGGATGCCGTTGAGGGTTCGGGCAGTCTACTTTTATTCCTTTTCTTGTATTTATGTTAGAATTAGCTGTCTTTTTGCTTCTTTTGTGAATTTGAGCTCATTTCATCCTGAAAATACAAAAGGAAGACAAAAACACTATTTTTCCAACATTAGTACTTAAAAAGGGTTAGTTTTATGCCTTATTTGATGTAATTTATATGTTGCATTTTACACACATCAGAGGCTGAGGCTCGGTCTTGGAGACCGAGGCTCGATCTAAGAGATCGAGGTAGATGGCTAGTAAGACTAGGAAGTGTAGGCTCAGTCTTGGAGGTTGAGGCTCGGTCTTGGAGACCGAGGCTCGATCTAAGAGATCGAGGTAGATGGCTAGTAAGACTAGGAAGAGTAGGCTCAGTCTTGGAGGCTGAGGCTCGGTCTTGGAGGCCGAGGCTCGATCCAAGAGGTCGAGGTAGATGATAGAGCAGTCTTAGAGACTGGGAGGAATTTGGCTAGTGGGACTAGGAGTGTCAGTCTAGGAGACTGGGAGGCTAGTGGGACTAGGAGAACTATTTGATTGCTTAACTGGTGACTAATGTGTTTATTTGATTATGTGATTTATTATTTGTGCATATGTGTGTTTGTGTTACAAGACGGCATGGCATCCTCTTCAGATACTGAAGTGACGGACACCTCGGATCCTTTAGCAATCGTGTCGGATGATGAGATTATGACAGAAAGTGAGGTACACACTTTGGATACTACCAACACGGACAATGACGACTTCCAGCCATTTGCACTGCCCGATGTCGCGGATGAGCCCGTTGATAGCCCTATCGCTGGGGATTCGCCGTTCGCGGTGATCCCTGCCCCTATACCTCTTGTCGCTTACCCTATTGTTGATATGCCCCTGGACGTAGGCGCTGACGACGACGTCGACTTGTTGACGAGGACCCACTCAAGGATGACATGGAGGGCGAGGCCCTCATTGCTGCCGGTGATCTTCTACTCCTCGCCGATGGCCCTCTTATTGGGGACCTACCGCTTGTAGAGACCCCTGCTCCCACACCTTTGGACGTTTATCCTGCCTACGATATGCTTCTCGACGCTGACGCTGACGCTGACGCTGATGGCAATGTCGATCCGTTTGATGACGAGCCCCTAGAGGATGATCTTCAGGGCGAGGCCCTTCTAGCCGCTGGAGATCTTTTGTTGCTCGCAGATGCTCCCGCAGAGGAGTTACCTGCTCACTCACCGGTCCTGGACTCCTTCGACTCTGTGGCCACCGCACCTTCACACACTCAGAGTGTGCAGCACATTTCTCACGAATCAGATCCTGATAGAGCATCCTCTGTTGCCCTTGCTCCTCCAATCACGATGTTGAGGAGAATTCTGATCCTGTCTTTCCCCCAGGATTCGACCCAGATCAGGAGATCGAGTTTATACCACTGGATCAGCCTATGGAGGACCCGGTTGACCCAGTTGGCCCAGTTGACCCCATTGACCATGCATTCGATTTTAGATGCCGTAGCCCCCGAGCCAGTGGCTGCTCCAGACCCCGTATTCGAGCATGACCCTATTCGTGCAGATGTACCCGTTGTGGATCCTTTGATTGATAATGTACCTATCGATGACCATTCCATTGTTGCTCCACTGCTGGAGGATGAGCATGCTGTTGATGCTCATGTTGATGCCCCTCACATTGCTGATATTCCTGCTAATCCTGTTATTGCCCCTTTTCCTGACTCTGTGCCTGTACAGTTCAATCATGCGCTTCTTGCGGCCCAAGTTGATCCTCGATACGCGCACACCCGAAGTGGGTGGATAGACGATGACAATAGTTACCCACCTTTGGAGTTTCCTGTGACACTCCCTTGTGACTCCGGTTTCAGCCCCTGTTCCAGTTCCTATGGATGCACCTTTGTTTCCCACACTCACCACTGATACTCACTACACCGCTACATGACCGGAGCCTGTACTTGAGCCAGCTACTACACCATTGAGACGGCCTGATATTGCGCCTGCTGAACCTACATCTATACTTGATCACGATCCTGTTTCTTTTCAGTCTGCCAGACGTTGCACCCCTTATATCTATCTGCATCAGGCAACACCCCCCCCCCCTCATTTGTGGAGAGGTTCGTTTTTCCCTTGTGAAGAACGACGCCCGTTGCGCCATCGTGACTAACACTCTCCGTCAGGACGTACCCGCGCCTAGTAGAGATGCCCCAGGCCGCACCACTTGCTACATTCACCACTACAACGCTCGATAAGCCAATTGGATGGTGCCTACAAACGCACTATGCTAACTATGAACCCTTACCATTTCTCACATAATGAAAAACACACACAGGATAAGTTGCTCCTGTAACATCAACTGCAAGTTAAGGATATGAGTCGCGGAACGTTGAAGCTTGAGCTGACACCTCGAAGGGCAACTTCAAATGCAAAACATTACATAACTAAAAACATGAGTTAAGGGTCTACATCACAAGACAGCATATTGTCTGAAAACGTTAAGAAAAACACCACGTCCTACACCAGCATGCCTTAATCCGCCACGTACATCAGGATCCCTTTTATGCTCTTGACCTCTGATATTCCACCATCCTCAGGATTTTGATACTCGTTCCTTTACCATTAAGCAGCAAATCAGTTGACCACTTCGAGGAACATATAAGTCGCGGAGGAATTCATGCATATCGATAGTTTACTTTTCTTTCCTCCCCCACCTTAGTCACCAGAAATGTTGATATCTGGATAACGCAGATTGCGTTACGATTGGGTAGAGACCCCAAGATTGTGGAGATTTGTGAGGACCACGTCTGACTACGCAATTTAGATATGCTGATATACTTGTTGGGCAAGGGTAGGGAGACCCGGTGACCCTGGTAATGTGATACCTTTTGTAAGACAATGAAATTGTAGACGAAAAACGATGGGAACCAATTGTCATAAAGTATGTGCTAAAACATTATGGCCAATAATCAACGAAAGCTCAGTCGCCATGTCATTACTAAATACGATCAGTAATGCCCATGTGCGTACCAAAAACTTTAATACTACATGTTCACTTGCTATACTTTCATTAAACGAAACCCTCAAATTACGTACGAACGTTATGATTTTGATGCAATGTGCTTACCCGTATAATGAAAACCTAATCATAAGATGAGATCCCAATATAACGGGAATGTGCTATGACTACGAAACACGTGTTTGTTTGATATACTTCGGTAAACATGATTCCAATTACTTGCTTGGTAAATTGCGTGATGTGTAATATGATGACTTAAACATGTGTGATACATGTGTTCCAAACGACTATTTACGTTCCCTAAATAGAAGAGACCTAACTAACAGGAACTTCTTCCTAGAAGATGTCGCATCAAGAGATCACCCGACTGACTGAGGCAGAATGGTTAGCGCACGCCTCTCGAGTCAGAGCTCGGCACGAGGTTCTTCGCTACAAACATGGCGAAGGTGCCTCAGGGAGAAACCTACCTAACGGTAATGTTTAAGTCACCTAAGACACATTACGACATGTTTGGAAAGTCCCCAAAGTGCCTTGCTAATACCTTTTTGTGATGGTGAATTCTTGGATACAGGTTGTACCTACCAGCATTTCCTAGAATGCAACCCTCTGAATTTCGGTGGCACGGGAGGTGCCATAGCATTTGTAAAATGGGCTGAGAATGTGGATGCCGTTGTGCGAATGAGTGGTTGCACGCCAGAGCAGCAAGTCCCGTACGTTTCCGGATTGCTACAAGATGGAGCTCTATTATGGTGGGACCGTAAGGTTCAAGAATTAGGCGAGGCTGTAGCATACGCGATGTCATGGAGCGAGCTAAAAGAAATAATGCGTAAGGAGTACTGTTCTCAGAAGGATATCCAAGGGCTGGAACTAGAGTTCTGGGAGCTACAGAAGGAAGGTCCAGATGTGGTGAAGCACGTGAAAAGGCTTTACGATTTGTCGCGAGTCGTTCCGTACCTAGTGGAACCCGAGTTGAAGAGAATGGAGCAATCCATTTGGGAACTGACACCTCAGGCCTTGATCTTGATGATGGTATCGACGCCGCCATCACCCGTGATTGCCCATGTGATAGGACTGGAGCTCACTAAGGAAGCACTTAGGCTGGTGAAACTTTCGATCTCGAATGAGAAGAAGGAAACATCAGTGGAGACATCTGGGAAGAACAAAAGGAAGCTTGGTAAATTTCAGGGAGGTGATCAGGCAAATGAGAAGAGTAAGGTCAAAAAGGGAAAGATGTACCTGGGTAATCTACCTAAGTGTGAAGTATGCCAGCGCCATCATAACGGAAAGTGCGGTAATAGGAAGTGTGACAACTGTGGTAAAAGGGGACACGACAGGGAAACGTGTTGGCAGGAGACGAAAAGAGGAAAGGAAGGTTGTAACTGCGGTGGTATGGGGCACCTTGGAAAGGATTGCCCAAGGGAGATTAACCAAGACCATGAAGGAGCATCCAACACCGGAGCTAGTGAAGCATGCCAGGATCCAGAGATGGTCGCCGGTACGTTCTTTGTCAACCCAAAGTCTTGCATTCACGTTATTTGATAACGGTGCCGACCATTGTCCCGCATCTCATGAATTTAGGAATCTACTTAAGTTAGTAGAGAGTAAGTTAGTCGACCCACTCTTAATGAGGCTAGTTAATAAACGACCTCGACACAGTAACTAGGATGAACCCGCGATCGAGCAACCAAGCGGAGAATCGTTACCCGCGTCCCGGAGTCGAACGACGAAGCAATCATGACTCATGAGGAAAGATACGCCTCTACAAACTACAAATTGCGTGAAGGCATGAAGGAGGTTGTGGAAAGAATAAGTTGTTTCTGGCTCATGTCGGGGACGGGAGGAGCCGAAGAACTAAGCACGAAGATCTCCTTAGTACAACAAAATGCCCTAAGGTTTCCCCCGAGGATTTGCCATAATGTTCTCTCCCACGGCTAATCCTGTTCATATCAGATAAATTCCCGGCGTTGCACCGGCAGTCAATACCCCCCTTAACGACTTATATCTTCGGAAACGCAAGGATTGACAGTGAAGCTTCAGAAGTTGATGGAGAAGGAAGATAACGGACCAAAAATCCCCTGTTGGGAGAACCCCATATCTGCTCGTCAAAAAGAAGGATGATGAGTTTCAAGTATGCGTCAGCTACCAGGAACCGAACAAGCTAACCCACCAGATTCAGTGACTCTTGCTAAAAATTAGCGGACCTCTTATACAACTGACTGTGAGAACCCAACTACTACTACATGACTGATCGACAATCGAACATCGTCAGAGAATATACCAGGATGAAATTGTGGGACAATGATCGTGCTTAAACATAAACAAAATACTGCTTCCTACACAATGTATAAACCAGATCCACACGAGGTGCGGAATCCAGAAAGACTAGAAGCCTTACATCTAGGAACCATATCTGTCAACTCAATCAAACATCATTAACTTGACCAACTTGTCATTGCAGTTAACAAACCCGAAAGTACTTAAATTTTCTTCCGTTGAAGTCTTCACCTTCACATCTAACAAGTAGAAATTTGCATTTCTGCTCCCCTCAAGTAGTTGCATCGCGTTGTTTTCCTTCGCTGAGAGCGAATGCACGTTTGCTTCATATATTTAGTCACTTCTTCGTTTTAGTAAGAACGCATCACTTCATAACCCATGCACCATTTGCTACACATGTGGTTTCATTTCGAATAAACGCTTCATGAATGTTCAAACATTACGTTGTCAAATCTAATTACTAGTTGTGATTCGAATGACCTACATGTTTGTCGTTGTTGACTCTTCTGATATCAAGTCAACACACTTGTTGAAACTACCCACTTTCAAGTTACATGTTTGCTATCATGTCAAGATTTCCTTGTCGATGTGTACGTTTATTGTTTGGTTACGTTGAAACTAGGTTCAACTGCTTGAACTTATCCAGTTCACATGTTTAAATTGAGACGCTATATGATGCATTGAGAGCATCATATTCTAATACTTTGGCACAGATTCTTTTGTTTCGGATCGTAGTAGACTTATTTGGTCTATGACTCCACTAAATCGTTGATAGATTTCTACACCTTACAGTGATACTTTCACAGAACTGAAGCTTGCGCTTATCTGAATACTCACTTCGTACACGGATTTAATTGATTATTTGACAACTTGCCCTAAATCCGTCTTCTTCATCACAACTAAATCACTCTCGACACACACTTGCGTGCTAGGTCAAAAAGTACATAAATTCATTTTATATCATGGGTACCCCCCCCCTAACGATTCCCTCGTTATCAATCAAACGCCTTGCTGTACTTAGTTTCGTCTTCCGGCTTGTTTCGGTACACTTTCATCTGGTTCCAAACTCGGTGATTTTGTTCAGTCACCACTATTTCGAATCTTGTCATTACGATACCTTGTGGTGTCATTGCAAACTTGTAGCTTTTGCTAATCATGGCCAACCGTTCCACGCAAAATACATAAACTTTTGTTGACTTATCATATTACATATTCCTGATGCAACTACAAACAAAAGCAAGGATACACCAGGTTCGTCTGTTTTCATTCGGTGTATCCTCACAGTTCAAAAGGTTCAAACACACTGAACCTTGCCACTCGTCTACTTGGGAGTTGACAGATCACTTCACCATATCATTTGAGTTGATAATTTCTGAATTCTTTTAGAGGGTGCTATGTTTCGTGAAGACTCGCTGGGAGACTGCGATCAGTCATTTGGGGATTTTATTGGTTGAAAACTCCTCTCTTGTGGACCCCTGCTAGCTGGAATGCATTAGGCTATACGTAAAGTACGTTTTGTACTTCTAACATCAACTGCTAAGAGCACCCACCTTCTTAACCCTAGGGTGCGGATTGTTAAATATTCTTGGAACCACCAAGTGTGAGTAAGCTTTGATGCGGTTTGATAACTATCTACCTCGATGTTATACTTGTGTGACGTGAGCAAAAGGAGTTAAGGTAGTACAAATTTCGAGGACGAAATTTCTTTAACGGGGGGAGAATGTGACAACCCTCGCTAAATCAGGTTTCCGTACGACTTAATTAATATTTGATATTTGCTTAATTACTGTGCTTACTTGAAATTATGAATAAACTGCTACTTGAATGCTGATACATGTACTTACTTATATCATACTTTACTTGCTGTCACTCCATGTTCTGCTTACAGCACCTTAGTGACAACCTTGATGCACCAAAAGCACAGTAGCACAATGAACGGATAACCTATTGAACGTGCTGTCATAGTTAGCACCAGGCAGGTACTGCCTCTAAGGCCTGTATGAGCCCGAGATAGTGTACTACACTAGTAGAGAGTGTAGGGATACAAGGGTTATAGAACTGCGTCTCTAGGGATAAGTTACAATGACTGGATATGCCTAAAACGTACACTAAGCACAAAACTCAGCACTTTAATAAACAATTCAGCTTTTAGCTGGCTAATAAAGTGCCAAAACATGAGAAAAATATTACTAGACACTTTCCAAAGTGTCGGGAATAAGTTGTGTCACTAAAAACGGTATTAACGACATTTTAAAGCTTTGTTAAACGCTTTAACGGATTACTATCCAACCGAACAACCGGACTATACCCGGAACATGAAAATATTGCCATTAACACTATTTATCTTTTTCTGAGCCAGTTAGGGTCCTTGAATACCCTAACACCCGCCATAAAGCACAACGCACCACTAACCGAGTTAAGCACTTAACTAACCTAATCTAACCTAACTATAAACTAACTAACACTTGTAATCCAACCAAGAAACCCCCCCCCCCTGAAGCGAATTCGGTCCCCTTGGGGACACCATTGTACAAACTTGATTATTTTAATATTGTGTGCTTAATATCTAATGAACATAAGGACCCATGGATCATAACCTCACTTTTGCCTATAAGTAACAAGAGATTGCACATCATAATCCTCACCACATTTCACACAACAACACTTGCTCTCTCTCTCTCTAGAAAGCTCACGGCCGAACCCCCCTTCACACCCATCAAATTTTTCGATTTTGATCTTCACATTCCAAGCTCACACAAGCGTTAAGGATCACGTATAAGGAGTCTTGGTGCAATCGAAAGACGAAGGACCTCACTCTCTTGCTTTTATCCTCTCATTTTGCGTCTAGATTCTTCCCTAGCCTCGAGCTAGTAGTAAGTTGCTTAAATCACCCTCTCGAACTATTTTAAGATGGTTAATATGACTTGTAACGGTTAAAACTCGTAATATTACAAGATGACACATAAAAGTCTACTAAAAACACTAATATTGATGGTTAAAAGCTTGTTTGTTGTGTAAATCTTGTAGTGTTTGATTTGGGTGGTTATTTGGACCCGATCTATGTTGTGGTAGCTCGGATCATCATTTAACCCGGATTGGTCATGATCATAGATCATGACATAAGGATGTTTTGGAAGTAACAAGGGTTAAAAGATGAAACTCTACCACACACGAATCATGAACTTGTGTAAAAGTGATTTTACTTACAAAATAGTGTTTAAAACTAGTAGATCTACGGATCTACAAGTGGTATTTTCAAAGAACCAACTATAAAAGAAATCATGTTTTCCTAAAGACGGATCCTACGTTAACAAGAATGATTTTTAGAACACAAGTGTAGCACAAAATTTCGACAAAATAACAATTTTTGTACAATTTACAAGAAGATGTAAAGACGGGATTTCTTTAAAAGCAAGGTTTTTACGAGATCGGATTGCTTTATATAAAGATCCGCTAAAAGTAATAGGATTTACAAATTTTAGAAAACTACAAGTTCATGTGATTTATGCGATTTACATATTTATTAACTAGTTTGTTGTGTTGAATATTGTTTTGGTTAAATAAGAAAAATGGTTGATTTGATTTATAAAAAGAAAATGATACGCTAGAAAGCGTGGCCACCTCCAGTTACAGAGGAAACTCTGGCGAAATTTTTCCAAAAACCTAACACTTAGAATTATTTTCACTATAAGTGTTAGAAATACTTTTCGACATGTTTTCAAAATGTAAGTTTCGCCACGACTTTATTTACAAATATCGGAGGTGGGATTTTCACAAAATAAAACGTGATAAATATATACTTAGTAAATATATTTTTCACAACGTTTCTTGTTAATTATTTGTGAAGATACATAAATATTATTTTTAGGGTGAAAATAATATTATCGAACGTTAACGAATCCAAAATAATACAAGCGCTTTCACGATAAACATATAAGTTACACCGGTAATTATTATTACCGCTTGATCGTTAAAATGTAACTTACGCATTTTAAGGAAATAATTATGAACGCTTATTTTCGTCAAGTATTATTTTGGGAAAATTATGTGAAATAAAAATATAATATTTTTGAGAAAAATATTTATATTTTGGAATTAGAAATAAAATATATTTTAAGTGGGACTTAATAATATACTTCGAGCGCACATGTATTAAATCCCCCATCCTTGGGAAGGAAAATAATTACCAAGTATGCACAGAATGTAAACACGAAATAGTTGTCTAACTATTTCCTAAAACGTAAACCATACGGCTAAGGCACGGCCGTCTGTCTAATAGAGTTAGTACATGTAGGTCGTTGCACAGCTGCTTGACTTGGAGTCATACTTGGTAGAGACGCACCACTGTGAGTTCATGTTCCCCTTTTCTCTTAACTGTTTTCAGTTTTTCTAAACTGCGGGGGTGAAATACATGTTACTATGATTACGAATATTTCTTATATGGTATGGTTAGCGTAAGGAGGATTATTATTTAGATCATGTGAATTGGGTAGGCGGAAACTTGAGGTCATTAATCCTCAGAGTAGGACCGAGGGGCAGGAGCGGTAGATCTATCTGGGTGTAGCGAGCCCAGCCCCAGGCCCAGCATATCGGACCTCGGGGTGACTTTGTACCCATCGCATAAATCTGCTAGGTTTGAGCCTTCCTACTTGCACTTCACACATATCAATGGCCTTGCAAACCATTGGTGATCTCTTTTTCCTTATTTGCTACATACCAGGATTTTATACTTACAAAGGTTTTACTTACTCACTACACATGAACTTGCTCAACAATTTTTGTTGATTTTTCCAACTTATATGTATTTCAGGTAATTAAGGATCTGTCATGGTATGATACGTTTTCTCGCTGCGTAAACGAAATAAGGTCATCCAAGGGGTCGTGGCTCTTGCCTGGACGAGCCACCGCTTTTAAACTACGTCTACCTACCTTATGGTTGTGGTTTTGAGTTCTGAACAATGTTATTATGTTGTTAGGTTGTAACTCCCGTTGCGTGTGTCGGTACTTTAAAAACAATGTTGTGGTACTTTTATTTTGAAACTTAAATCAATGGATGATCTTGCATGATTTTATTTTCATATAGCTTTGTTATGATTAAGCTATGGTATTAAGAAGTCACACCAAATTAACCACGCTTCCGCAAAGCCAGGGTGTGACAGCTTCCAACTCGTCCCTATGATCGATCTCAGCTTCTAACCCGAGGGATCTTTTCAACTTCCACTTGATCTTAAACCAACCTTCATCCTCTTCACATTTGTCATAAACACTGCACTATTTTTGTGAGTCCAACGCGAAAAGATCCGGATAACTATCTTTCAAAGGCGGTTGGCATATCCACGGGTCAATCCAAAAACGGATGTCCCGCCTATTACCTACTCGACCCCTTATCATACTCGTGACCCCTTCCCCATCCGACTTGAGCTTGCTACATAAAGACGCAATGTTCTTCCAAACCCCAGACAGATTCCGGTTTAGAGGAAGAACTCCCCACTTTCGATTGGATCCATGAATGTAATCGACAACCTTTCGCCACAGAGCATGTTGTTCAGTGCAATATCTCCAACACCATTTTAGAACAAGCGCTTTATTACATTCTTCAAGTCTAGCCAAACCCAACGCCTTCTTCTTTTTTCCGTGTCACTTTATCCCAAGACACCCAAGCCATTTTCCTCACTTCGTCCGAACCACCCCATAGAAAATTTCTCATAAGTTGATCCAACTGATTAATAACCTTAACCGGAGCCTTGAATAAAGAAAAATAATAGGTCGGCAAGCTATCCAACTCCGACTTTATAATTAAATTAGTGATAATATAGTTTATGTTTATCCCTATTGTTCAGTTATTATATTTTGAGTAGAATTAGGTTTCTTCTACAGCAAGTTTACATTTAGTATAAATAGGTCAATTGTATTTTATAGGTTTAAGAGGTCTTTTGATTTAATAAAACAGAAAAGAGTCGTGGTTTTAGTCCCCACAAATTCGTGTTTCGTTATATCGATTGTTCGCCAACAGCTCCTAGGTGTTTGAGTTGCACAAATTTTTTTAAACCCCATAAGAAATTATTATTATTTTTTTAAACATTAAAACAATATCATTCCACACAAAAAAGGGCAATTACAAAGCAATGGCAGGTAGTCGGGCAACAAGTTGCGCCGCCACCCCCTTTTGAATAGAAAAACCAATTCTACTAAATACAAAGTTTGAAACCTTTAGCGACGAAGAATTACTATTAACGACTTTTTGAACCCGATTCAAAAGTCGCACAGCGTCAGGAGCGAGACCACCAAAGGTATCAAACGCAAATGGGATAAACACATGTTGATTCTCCAAGCAGGCTTTCTCATGTTTTGCCACTTTGCTCGCCTCTGCCTTGAGCACCGCTTGCCCTACGACAAAGCCCTTGTCCTTGAGCCCGACAAGGGGGGAGACTCCAGTTAAATCTACACAAGCGTGTTTCCCCCCTTCCCATCCAAACACAAGGATGTCCGCCGGGCGTAAAGTGGACCTCCCCTCTAAGGGGTCAGTCAGGAAATTTACTGGAGCCTCCTTTTTGGCAGAGATCCCGGCCCACTTAAGAACATCACATAACACATCTCTCACCCAATCATGCCGATATTTAAACCCTGGTAGCTCTTTACAGTGGATCGCGTGCTCGCCGAAAGAATCCAAACACGTTTTGCGGCATACCGGACATGGCTCGTCAACTGGGAACAAAGGAATCATCAGTCGGTATCTAAGGATAGCACGGTATTCCACAGCCGACATGTGTTGCCCCAAGCCTTCAATAGGTGCGACAGACAGAAAATCCTGAGCATGTGGGGCACGTAGACATTCAAACACAGCTCTTTGCCGAGGGGATAAGACAAACTTCTTTTCAAACCTCTTGACAATTTCGCCATATAAGGCATTCGCCAGAATTTTCTGGGATTTAGGAGGGGCGGTGTCTTTAATGTAGAAACCGCCAATATCAAGGTCGGGAAGAGAACTATGCAAAAGGTCCAACGCACTCCTGTAATCGAGTCTAAAACATCCCCACCACATTCTCGGAGTATGTGGTCTTGTAAACCCCAAGATTGGGCCCTTGAAGCCACGAAATCGGGTTCAACTTCATTCAGTTCAAATTTCAAGGTTCAAGGTTAACGGTTCAATTTATCTGTTGTGTTGCGTTTCGTGGTCGGTTTCTTTATAAACTCTCCCATGTTAATAAACTAGTCATTGTATGAGATAGAAATCTATGGACAACTTCATACATCCAAATAAACGGGATAGGGTGTATTTATACCCGTCTGTCTCTCATGAAAATTACGGGATAGGAATGTATTTATACCCGTCTGTCTCTTGTGACAATTAGAAGCGGTTAATCTTGCCAACTTACAACTACCATATGGTTTAAAACTAATTTTTTAAAATTTCTTTTACTGATCAATGTAATACACGCTTTGTCTTACCCAATACTTTTTTTTTAAATCACGTTTGAAGATAATAATAAAAATTATAAAGGTTACATTATACTGTCAAATATCGTCATGTTGTTACTGAAAAATATAACTCTAAAACTTTTGGATGATGGGCAGTTGTTTGCCTCCACAACAATACATCATTTCATCTTAAAACAAAGATTGTGAAGATTGGTTTATTGATAGTAACTATCACAAACTTTCTTAAACAACGTCAATTCAGATTGCATGCCAAATTGAGAGAGTTGTGAAAGTTGGTTCTTGAATAGGAACAATTATAAATTATTGAGGTATAATAATAAGGTAAAAAACATAAACGCTATCCATGTCTTACCAAATCAATGTCCCAAAATGGAGGGTAATGTTCCTTCATTCAAATGGCAAAGAATAAAGCACGATAGTTTGGTTTCTCGCCCAAAAGTTCAAAGAATTGTTCATGGAAACATTTGTTCAGGTTTTTTTTGACCTTTTTATTAAAACCCATCTAAAACTTATCATTCTGGTAACCTAACCTCCGACATGCTACAGAGTTCACCGTTATAAAATTAGCAAATTTATAAATATATGATGTGTGTTAGGTGTGATATATTTTTCTTTATATTTTAAGCCCTTTTTAATACTTTAATCAAGTTTTAAATTTATAAAACACGGTATTCTACTAACACTAAACACACATATAGGCAAGTGCACCCATCGTGAGCGTAGTATAGCGTTGGTAAGATACCGAGGTCGTCCAAGGACAC
This sequence comes from Helianthus annuus, assembly GCF_002127325.2. Taxonomy (NCBI): domain Eukaryota; kingdom Viridiplantae; phylum Streptophyta; class Magnoliopsida; order Asterales; family Asteraceae; genus Helianthus; species Helianthus annuus. The sequence goes on along the minus strand of NC_035449.2, from coordinate 163,609,247 downwards.
AAGAACTTTTAATACCGGTTTATCCTCAGCGTCTAATCAAATCAAAAGTTTTAGAAAAGGTTTTAAACATGAAAGTAAAAACTAAAAATGCTGAAAAATAAAACAGATAGACAAGATGAATCAGTTGGATCCGACTCGCCTTTAATGTAACCTTTGATGATTTCTGCACTTTTGCACTTTTTAAGAGATTATCTTAGTTATAGTAGTAGGCCCCTCTTTTGAAGGTGACATTACCCTCAACCCAGTAGTTTGAGTCAGCAAGGATACAATCCTAAAGGGTTGGAATACTGAAAGATAATTAATTAAGTTATTAATGTGTAATGTGGTAGGCCGCTCTTTTGAAGGCGACGTTACCCTCGACTAAGTGGTTTGATTCAGCAAGGATACAATCCCAAGTAGCCGGGTTAATGTATTGATAGTAGTTTACATATGAGGGGATCAAGCCATTCGCACCCCCGCCATCTAATACCAGTGGGTATTGAAGGAGGTCCTAGTAAGCTTGACCCAGTTCCTTGCAGGATCTATACACTGAACAAGGCAAGAACCTTACCAAACCATTCCCTTAACCCCTTACTAGGTAGCCAACATATCTCTATATAGACCGCAGAGATATGAATGGTGTAAATCTTTTATTTTATATAGACAGTAAAATAATGCCAAGACACCATGGATAAATGATAAGAAAGTTTCACTTTCAACATAAGAAACTAGTTATTAAAGTTATTAATGCAAAACGAAAAAAATGAGCGAAAAGATTAAAAATCAAAAGTATTATATTAAATGTTTGTCTTCACCAAGTGATGTAAGAGACTTAGGCAAACATGGCCTTTGATTGTCAAGAACTCTTACGATCAATCTTGGATCCCGAGATTACTACACACACTCTAAGATGGATGATGGATGATGGTGGTGGATGTGGGTGTTGTGATGGTAGTGGAGTGTAGGTGAAGTGGGAGAGAGGTGGTTTGCCAAGGGATGCCTTTGAAGTGAACCAAGCACCCCTATTTATAGCCTGAACAGAAGCCCAGACACGGCCCCGTGTCCATTGGGCACGGCCCCGTGTCCATTGGGCACGGCCCCGTGTCCATTGGGCACGGCCCCGTGTCCATCCTTTTTCTCTTTCTTCATTAATTGCAATTTGTCTGCATTAGCTCCACACGCCCCCGTGTTCGCTGGGCACGGCCCCGTGTGCAGAAGCGTATCTGTACTATCAAGATTTGCTGGATTCTGCGAATCTTAGCGTTGACCACGGCCCGTGTTGAGCTGGGCACGCTCCCGTGTTGGGAATGGAAGCTTCTATGGCTTTGTCTATTCTGCAGGTATCTGGCCACGCTCCCGTGTCCGCTGGGCACTGGGCCGTGGTCAGCCTTCTGTTTCTTTGTTTTTTGCTTGGGAAAATGTTGTCGAGGGGTCGGGCATGCCAAGTTTATTCCTTTTCTTTGTATTTATGATAGATTTGGCTGCAAATTTGTTCTTTTTGTTCGATTACGCTCATTTGGTCCTGAAAATAAAAAAGGAAGACAAAAGCACACTTTTTCTAACATGGTACTAAAAAGGGTTAGTTTTATGCCTCATTTGATGTAATTTATATGTTGCATTTTACACACATCAAATACCCCCACACTTGAATCTTTGGTTGTCCTCAAGCAAAACTCCTTATATGTGGCTTACACGCCCAAATGGAATGGGTAGAAGAGAAGTTTTGGGCTTGTCTTGAGTGTCGGGAATCCAGGATCTTTATTGGGTTTTCTTTTTATATTATTTACAATCCTATTCGTTATGAATTATTTAGAACGTTTCATAAGAGAAATTACTTATTTGGGCATAACATGCCTTTTTAAAATTCCATTTATATACAAGTTCACATACCTCACGGGAGATCACTCAACACTCGGCCGAAGATGTATTTTTGTGAACCACTCGAGACCGACATGGAACTTATTTCTACCATAAGCTTGCCAAGCAATCAATCCTCCTCCTTTATAACTATTAACCTTTGTAAATATCAAGAGGACTTTGGGGAAGGGTTAGGCTTGGGTTAAATGTAGGTGGTTTTTGGTTAGTGGTTAGTAAAAGGGATAAAAACGTAAAAAGCATCGGTCGTCGTAAAACCTTTTGTTTTTGTGACTTTTATTCAAACTAAATACTTTCAAACAAAGTTTCTTTGAGGAACTTGTTTGTTTATTGCTAGACTTAATTTTTTTTTAGGAACGTCACAAGAAAACTGAGCTTTTTACTAAAACAAAAGGGGTTTAACAGAAAAAGGGTTTGGTGGGTGAAGGGTGTTTGTTTTGTGGGTTTAGAAATGAAAAGGTTTAGGCTCAAAAGGGTTAACTAGGGGGATTTTGGGTAGGTTAAAAGAAAAAGAAAAATAGTGGTGTTGAAAGGAAAATAGGTAGGTCCTAATGGCTCCATCATTTACTTACTTGGGTTTTAGTTGGTAAGGACCGGGAGTGTATCGTCATGGCAAGTTCTAGAGTCGTAAGAAACCAAGCGGCTATTCACACAAGAAATGAAAAATGAATCTATATTTTAACCACTTGGGGTGTCCCAGTGGCCAGCCTCACCCACCTCTTCCCATAGGACCCGGGTTCGAATCCTGGCAGGCACAGTTTCCTCCAGGCTTTCGCTTCCGGTTGGGTAGTAACCGCCAGGCAGCTATGGGGCTAAGCTAGCTTGTGCAGTGAGATCACTCCAGCGGTTGGGAGGATCGTGCAATATCCCCCCCCCCCATATGCTTGTATGCTCAATAAAGGCTCAAAACTCATTTTTTTGGGAATGGGTTTATAATGTGATCAAGTATATATAATCAAATTTTAACTAGATTTAGCATGCCGTTTCATAACTTTCTTATGTTGGTTCTTTTTATCATGACGCTATCAGTTGTAAATTTGTAAAAATATAACCTTTTTAGAACTTGTTATTCCCAAATTAAACCAAGACAAGTAAAAAAACGAAAACTTTTTGAAAAAAAATTGGGGTGATTAGCGGTTCCAATAGAGTTTTGTGTAAGGCTTGTTATTAGGACTTGCAAAATTCAAGGTTTTAGCATCCCCCCCCCCAGACTTAAATTACATATTGTCCTTAATGTGTCTCAAAAATAAGTTTTTAGGTTGATTGAATGTGTAAAAAGGTGTTTAACAACAAAATTTTATGTTACTGGGCGCTTGGGCACGGGCCCGTGTTGGTCCCGGTACGGCCCCGTGTTCAGATTGCCAGTACTATATTTTATAGAAGGCTGGGCACGGGGGCGTGTTCAGTGAACACGGCCCTGTGTCCAGTTACCTGAACTGGGCGTTTTCTACAGAACCTTGAGCACGGGGCGTGTTGGGCTGAGCACGGCCCCGTGCTAAACTTGCTGTAATGAAGAAAAATTGTCGGGAGGCTCTGTTTTTGTGCATGGATGTGGGTTCATGTAAGTCCCCTAAACGCGTGCGGATCGTAACAGAATCGTCGATCTAACCTAGAGTGCGGAATCCCCTAGATCAGATTTCACAGAAAACAAGTAGAACAAGAATCAAGAACACGATACACTTTCAATCCGGTTTTCTATTGATTATCCAACACGATGTTTACAATCAATTCAAGACCACTAGAAATCTCTCAGCCAATCTCTGTAGATTTCTCTAACTCTCTCTCAATGTCTCCAATGGCTAACCTAAACCCTAATGCCAAGCCTTGTATTTATAGTACAAGCTTTGCACATGGGCTTTGGTCTGGGCCAGGCCACTCTCCAAGCCCATTACACAGAAATAACTCCCTAACCAATATGCTAAGCCCAATACAAAAATCCAAAGACTAAATAAACAAACTATTAAGCTATTGACATAAAACATGCACTAACAAACTCCCCCTTGACAATAGCTTCATAGTGTAACTTTGTCTTCAAACATCTTGCAGTCTTTTGGTGTTTGGATAGCGTCAGCTACAAAGATTCTGACATCAACAAACTCCCCCTTAGCTGATGCTTCCAATCTCCAAAACTTTCATTCGTTGTAGATCAGCGAACTAGCAATCTTTGGTTAAGCAAGTATCTTCAAATCTTCAAATCTCTTTTTCTTTATGCAATGTAGTAGAAGGATCCTACCATGCATCTTCACACGTTCTTCACTTCACTCTCAATCTGCACTTTACTTGTATTCTGCACTTCATTTTGATACCTGCATCAATCTGTTTAGCAACACAAGCAAGTATCTCGAAAAACCATTAGTCTTTTTCACAGTTAAAGATAAACCAATATTTTATCTTAATTTGCAAAAACAACTATCTGTCAGTTCAAAATGGGAGATCTTTTAAAAGAAAATATTTTTGGTATTTTTGATGTTTTCAAAACAAAACAAACTAAACTAACTAAACTAACTAAACTAAACTCAAAAATATTTACAGTACTTCTTTTTGTGAGAATCATGTGCAAGAAGATCATATCAGCAGAATCAAACTGTTTCACACCATTAATCAATTCTTAATTTAATTTTTTGTGAAAATCAGTTCAAGACGATTACCAGTATGTTTGTCCACTTAAATAAAATGCATGAACATTTCAAGTACCATCACCATATGATACATTAAGGTAATTTTTAGAATACCGAAATACGAGCGTGTCCCACTTCAGGATGTACCCCCGCGATCAAGGTATGCACAAAGATTCATCGTAGTAGGTGAGTATACTGAATTCATCCGTTTTAATTTTCAACGATAGATAATTGGTGAACAGGTCAGTACTTCCGTACAGCAGAGAGACCAAAATATCTTGTCGAGGGCTAAAACAGATACCATTTTTGGTACAAATTGTGCATTTTGCACTTATTGAATGACTCTCTTTGAGAGCTTTTTCATTTTCAGGGTTTTGGCATTTTTAGCTATTTTAAGATATCCTGGGTGTGTCTAGGTCAGCATGTATCTGGATGCAGCAGAAGGACACCCATGATATTCCCGGATGAAATAACATTATAAAGACCCAAAACTTCAGATTTTGGCAATCTATCAACGCAAGAATTAAGGTCATTAAACCATACACCACTGATGTGTTCCCCACTCATACTCAGTGCATTTAGGTTTATATCACATTGGTAAGTTGATTATTTCATGCTTTTGCCTACTGGTACATCATATGATGAAGCTGCTATCACACTTAAGCAATTTTTGTTCAATTTCAGTGTGACAGTCTAACTTGCTGAAGTACTATCATTTCTTCTTTTTCACACAGTGAACTCATTTTTTTTTTAATTTTCTATTTTTTTATGTTTTTCATTTTTTAAAAATTTACAACTTACTCCCCCTAAACTCACGCACTATCTAAACTCTTTTTGGCTTAGAGGAATTTCTCCCCCTTAATTTTTGTTTTTATGGAGTAATTTTCAAAAACACAAATTTAAACGCAAACAGACTCCCCACTTTAAATCTGACTAAAGTTTTTCCACGTTTAACACATCAAAAACTATCACAAAAGTTGATAGTTCGTTACCCATGTTAACCGACTATTCACCTCAGATGCTGTACAGGAATAACCACTGTCGAACACATCAACAGTCCTTCTTGGTCATCCTGCATTCACTCAACAACTCAGTTAGTTTTGAGAACCCAAGCCCTGATGGTCTTGGGTTTTCCGTATTCATCCAATACAGGAACATCCATCCAATATCCATCACTCTTCAATGGATCCTCGGGTAACCTTTTATCTTGATACCTTCTTCTCCCATAATCATACCATGAATTTTGAAAAAATTTTGGATGTTGTTGAACATTTGAGTTACTGAAACCCCTATATCCATTTCTTTGTTGAACATTTCGATTACCAGCAGTTTGGTATCGATTTCGATCTCCAAAATTTCTAGTTTGACTTTGAAAACGATTTGATTTACCATTATACTTACTAAGCTGTGGAGAAATACTTCTTGGTCTATCAAATCTTTTCGAAGTTGAAGGTTTTGATTGAGATTCAGATTTCTTAGCTTGACAACTAGTTTTTACACTGTTGCTTGACCCAGCCTGATTCCCATCCTTAACCTCATCAACCTTTTGCTTACCTTTCTTCAAAGGACAACAACTCGCCACATGTCCTTTGTTGTGACATTTAAAACAGGATCTTTGCTTACGACTTTTCTTTTTGTTTGATCCCTTTTTAAATGTGTTGGTCTTTTTGTCTTCAGTATCCTCATCCACTTTATGAGGTGTACTGTTAGACCCAACAGATTCTTCCAAAGAAACTGGACTATTTGGCAAGTCCACAGCTATCGGATCCACTACTACTTGTGCAGTGGCAACAAAATCAGCTAGCTCATCTTCAGTTGGTAAAAATGAGTATTCTTGATTTCCAGAAGATGAAGCTTTTGTATACCCCACCCCTGTTTTATCATTACTCCTTTTTAAACCCTTTTGAATTTGAGTTCTGACTAACGAAGAATTCCCAAAGTTGTGTAACTTCCCCTGAAGTTCTACAATCTTGGCTTGTGCATCAGCCAATTCTGTGCACTTTTCTGAAAGCTCGTTAGTCTTTTCTTTCACAGTTTCATGAGCCAAATCAATGACCTGTAACAGTTCATTGACTTTGCTTGTTAGACTGCTAATTTCTTGTTCATTTGATTTTTGTTTATCTAAACAATTTGACTCTCGTTTAATAAAAAGAACATTTGACTCTTTTAATTTTTGCAATTCAGCTAACTGAATTTTGTTTTGCTCTGATAGTCTGTCAACTTTACCCTGTAGTTCAGTGCAATTATGACATGTATGACTTACAGGTTCTGATGTTACCTTCACCTCTGTTGCAAGTCCATTCACATCCTTCAAGCTCTTTGAAACTTCTGCACCTTTCTTTTCAGCATTCTCCTCATCTGCTTCCTTCTTCTCTTCTTCCTTAGCAGCCTCCTCTCCTATCTTCACAGCTGCCAGCTCAGCTACCAATACTTGATCACAAGTACTTACTTTTGATGAAATCTGTTAACGTTTTTCTAAAGCTTCCCACAGCTCTCTAGAAGTCCCATACGACTTGAAAGTATGTTTAACACCCTCAGGCAAGGACATCTTTATTGCTGCGAAAGCTTTCTTCTCAGCATCAACCAGCTGTTTCTCAGATTCATCCATGTTGTTGTAAGAAATAACTTTAACCCTTCCTTCAACACGACGTGTAGGAGCAACATATCCATCAATCATACAGCTCCACATTCTTGTATCGTTACTCTTCACAAGTGCCTCAAACTGCTCTTTCCAGTCAGCATAATCTTTGACGTTTTTAAGCTTAGGCCAGTTTTTAACAACACTACTTCCAGTTTCCATCTTAGCCATCACGCAGCGTAAAAGTTTAAATGAATTTTGGTAACCTGTGTCAAAATCCAAATCTAACTCCTCTACTGGTCCTTGTTGAGCTTTTACCGTAAGCGAACTGATAAAACCGTACAAATATTTTCCGAAAACTGTTTTTACCAAATTATACCGTTAGATTCGTCTCGAAATTACGATTCCAATGATATATAATGTCAAAAACCTATTTCGGGATTTTCTAGAGTCTTTTTTTGTCCTAAAAATCCAACGAACCCAACGGTGCAAACGGTTTACTGAGATGAGCTATGGTTAATTTCCTAATCACGAAACAGTGAAATTTTTCTTACGCAAGCCAAGAAAAATTCCACCCCTTCCGAAGTGGTCAGAAATGGTCCATAATGGTCCGAAATGGTCCGTAATCAACACCTTCTGGTTCGAAATGGGAGACTCTGATCCGAAATGAGGCTTAAGGATCCGTAATGATCAAACCTTGATCCGAAATGATCAGTAATCCTTCAGTTTTATCCGAAATGCAGGTTAACTGATCCGAAATGCAAGTGTTTTATCCGAAATGGTTGATTTCTGACCCGAAATGGTTGACTTCAGATCCGAAATGAGTTGTTCTGGTCCGAAATGGATCAGTCCAATCCGAAATGCTTATCTGAAGATCCGAAATGGTCCGTAATTGCTTGTTTTCTATCCGAAATGCAAGTATTCTGGTCCGAAATCCTTGTTTCTAGTCCGAAATTGATCAGAAATGCAAGATTTCCATCAGTAATGGTCCGAAATGCAAGCAGTTTATCCGAAAACACCAGCAGAACCCTAGAACAGCCGTCAAAAACGTCCAAATCTTCGATTTTTCTGCAGAAAACGATTCTGAACCGAGCAAAACAAGAGCCTAAAGCTCTGATACCAATTGTTAGTCCCCTAAACGCGTGCGGATCGTAACAGAATCGTCGATCTAACCTAGAGTGCGGAATCCCCTAGATCAGATTTCACAGAAAACAAGTAGAACAAGAATCAAGAACACGATACACTTTCAATCCGGTCTTCTATTGATTATCCAACACGATGTTTACAATCAATTCAAGACCACTAGAAATCTCTCAGCCAATCTCTGTAGATTTCTCTAACTCTCTCTCAATGTCTCCAATGGCTAACCTAAACCCTAATGCCAAGCCTTGTATTTATAGTACAAGCTTTGCACATGGGCTTTGGTCTGGGCCAGGCCACTCTCCAAGCCCATTACACAGAAATAACTCCCTAACCAATATGCTAAGCCCAATACAAAATATCCAAAGACTAAATAAACAAACTATTAAGCTATTGACACAAAACATGCACTAACAAACTCCCCCTTGACAATAGCTTCATAGTGTAACTTTGTCTTCAAACATCTTGCAGTCTTTTGGTCTTTGGATAGCGTCAGCTACAAAGATTCTGACATCAACAGTTCAAGTTTCCCTTAGTAACCTTCATCATTCGAGTGTGTTTTATCCATTACAACATCATCCAATCACTATTTAGTACTTAGAAACCATCATTCATTGAAAATAGCAAATGACAAAAGATCCTACAAATTAAAAAGTTCCTAAGATAGATAGGTCAAGTAACGCTGGAAATCATTCTAAGGAGTTCTACCCTTATTGTAGGAATATCAAAAACCCGGAAATGACTTTCTAGTACTTTAAAGGCGTTGTAGAACTCGTAACCGAGGGATGTCCCTTAGATGCCGTTGCGCCATTCTTCTATCTCCCTTGGGAGGAAGAAGGTGGGCTCATTTTCCACAATGTCTTGTGGAGGAGGTGCGACGGCCACCAGGACCCCATGTAATATGTCTTGAGGGGGCTCCGTGTGCATGACATACCACTCGGCCGGAATAATGACTTCCGACACAACGTTCCATTCCATTTGTGCAATGATTGGCACCAAAGGAGGAGAGGCGAGAATATTCAACCTTTGGTGCAAAACGTTGACTTCTCGAAGACATCCCTCTTGATGTATTGCAAAATACATCCTTTATTTGTGTATAGTTTCTATAGTTTTGCGTTATTTTTAGTTCCGTTTTAGTTAGAATGTGCATACTATTGATCAGATTGTGTTTTCCAGGTCTTGGTACTTAATATTGCTGAAAATGGAGTGAAAACGAGCCATAATGCTAAAACGCCAAGTCCCGGAACGAGTTGATAAAAGAGTTAGAATTATTTTGGAGTTTTTGAGAGTTGAGCTGGAAATTTCACGCAACAGTTTGTCCATTTAGAGCTGTCGCGCTGCGCCACAGCTGTAGCACATCATGGTCGCTCCCCGCTACCAATAAACAAATGATTTTTGGATTATCATACCATCGCGCTACCCCACATCAAAGACATTTACCCGTGGCGCGACGCGACGGGGTGTGTTTACGGCGATTATTTGTTAAATTTTAGGGTTTTCTATATAATCCCAAGAAACTTATCATAAACCCTAATTTACAAACGGAGAGCAATATTGGGCGATTTTGGAGCATTCATTGAGCACTTTCGAAGATCTTGAAGCTTACGAATCAGTGGTACGAGTTCGGGACGAAGAATCGAAGACTTTCTCAGGTTTTCCAATCCCTTGTTTTGTCGATTTCTTTCTTGAAACTTCTTACAATGAATTCGTGTTTGATTATCTTTGATTTGTTTTCGTTTATTGACATGCTTGGCTAAACATTTATGCCACCTAGACTTTGATGAATGGATGAATATAAAGTTTTTATCTTTTTCGTTATTTGAATGAATATTATGGATTGATTGTGTTTAGTAAACGGTTTGGTTTATTGATTCGATGTACATGCGTGCTTTAATTTGGTTTATTATTATCACTTGCTTCGTACGATTCTTGGTGACGGTCTATATCACAGAATAGAGTCGTGCTAGGGTTTAGGATTTTGGTGAGTGTCTATATCACGTAAGAAATCTTAACTCTATAGGGTGAAAATTGCGCAAATAACCCTAGAAGTAATTGTTAGTGATTTAGTAGGTTTTAGTGTTCTACTAGTTCCAATAGCTGGAAGATGCGGGGCTATTGATAGGTCTTACCCGGCGAATTGCTTTAGACATTCCTTGGAAAAGGTCGTGCCTTAGTTGCCCCGTCGGTTTATTAGTCTGTCAAGTCAAATCAAGAAGCTAAACTACCTTAGATCTATAATTGGAAAAGAGTAGGTCAACATTAGGGTACTTACACAATAATTAGACAACTGGAAAGACGTCTAATAACCGGTAGGATTAACGGCCTAGGTAGCACCATAACTTTCACCTCAAGAAGGGTTGAGGGGCTTAGTTGGTGTCTTAATAGGTTTAGTATCATAAGATCCCGGTTCCATAATTCATGCATTTAACTTAATCAGTAATTCTTTAAAAGCAATCCAGGATTCTAGTCTAGGTGGTCTCATTCATCATATAAGAAAAGCCTTTTGCCTTCTTTCGTATTAGTCTAGTTATAGTTCACTCTTTAGTTTAATAATTAGTTTAAATAGATTTCCTTAGATTTTCCGTAACCCCCCCCCCCCAAAACAATTAAACAAGTTCCAGTCATGTCTGTCAGTGTCTATTAGAGTCTAGTTTACGTGATAAATGGAGTCTCGTGGTTCGATTTCCGGACTTCCTTAAGTCATACTACAGTGATCGGTACACTTGCCGATTGTGTGGTTTAGGTCGAGTCTAGATTTAAAGCTTTTTAATGTTTAGCATAGAGAGTCTAATTTAATTAATTTTTATAGTATGTTTAGCACACATCAAGTTTTTGGCGTCGTTGACGGGGACTCTTGGCAATCGCGTTCATTAGCTTTGATAGACTTAATTGACATATACGTGCTACGTGTTTCGTTTTGTTTTGAGTATTTCTTTTATTTTTATTTTTATTTTGAGTCGTAGTGACTAGTGTTTACTTTTCTCATATCTAGGTTTTTGCTTGTAGTGGATGCCACATCTGTGCTCGCACGGACTGCCGAAGCCGCCAGTCACCGAGTCATCGTCTCAATTGGGCCAAGGCCCACAGGTTAGTTCTTCATCCTCTTCTCAATTTCCTAACTTCGATTCCACTCTGTTACCCACTCCACCTCGAACCCCACCACCTTCACCAAACCATTCACCTAAAACATCACCTAAGGCTTCCCCACCCGATAGTCCCACCTCTAGCACCCCAGAAAACTTAGATCAAATGACCAACGCAAGACAAACTGTCCACCAACAAGCCACCCAAGGCTTTACTGGTCTTGCTTCACCCATTACCGTCCCACCCGTAGTCAATGAAAACTCATGGCAGATTCCATCTTATGCCATGCAAGCCATAACCAATAACATCCAGTTTCACGGTCGGGATGATGAGGACGCTCCCGCTCACGTGAACCGTTTTTCTCGCATGCTTGCTACCGTTAGCCTTCGCGGAGCCCTTAATGATGCTACTTACTTGCAGCTTTTCCCATTTTCACTAGTCGGGCGTGCGGCTACTTGGTTGGACTCTCAGCCAACCGGTACTTTTACCACTTGGGCGGGCCTTCGTCAAGCCTTTTTGAACAAGTATTTCCCGCCCGCTAAAGCTTCACGCCTTCGTGACCAAATTCATTCCTTCCGCATGGAGCCCAACGAGACCTATTACCTTGCTTGGGAGCGATTCCAAAACATAGTCGCTCGATGCTCCCAGCATGGTCTTTCCGATTGGGCCCTATGTGAAAAATTCTATAACGGTCTCACCCAAGAGACTCGTGATCAGTTTGATACTAATGCGGGGGGTCATATGATGGGTATTGTTACTGTTGCTGAGTGTTTAGAGTGTTTCGAGGCATTTGCCCAATCTCAATCTCAGTCGCGAGCTGATTAGCGGTATCAAAGTGGTAATTCAAATACCACTACTAGTGCACCCGCCCGTGGGGTGAACCATGTCACCATGGACCCTAGTTTAACCATTGTGTTGGAAAACGTGACTAGGGAGCTTAAGGAGATTAAAGCTAAGGTAGACAAATGTGAGTTTTGCCAAGGGGGTCACGATACGAGTGCGTGTCCTTTGTTAGTTGGTGAGGATCAAGTTGATTTCGTAGGGGGAGGTCTAGGTAGAGGTCAACCTAGTGGGTTTAAAAATAATAATTTTGGTTCGGGTTGGAGAAATAATAATAACAATTTTCGCTCAAATGGACCTCCTGGTTTTCAAATAGCTCAAAATCCAAATAGGGGTCAAGGTTCATTCTTTGGTGGGGGTTCAAATGGGCAGTTCAACGAGGGGTTCAATGGGCAGGTCAAAGAGGGGGGTTCAAATAATCAGGTTCAATCAGGTCAAGGTTCAAGTTATGATCTAGGGGGTAGTTTAGAGAGAATGGAAGCTATGATGAGCCAGCTAATTGTTAGGGACAAAACCACCTAAAAGACACTTAACAACCATGACCTTATGCTTAAGAACCACCAAGTCTCTTTCTAAGACCTTCAAAGGGTCGTAAGAGATATATCTAGGAAACTAGAGGAGAGATTACCCGGTCAGTTCACGGGTAACACCCAACAGAACCCTAATGCTCATGCAAAAGCCATTACCACCCGTAGTGGCAAAACCATAGGGAACCCTAGAGTAGAGGAGAGAGTAGTTGATGAGGATGAGGAGATTGTCGATGAAGAGATCGAGATGGAGGCTCCCGGCAAAGTGCAACCGAGGCTAAGCTCAGCAAGTACCGCACAGCCCGGCGAGTCTCAAGTTGAGAAGAAAGTTGAAAAAATGCCCGGAGACGTTAGACCTTCTCCCCTAGTAGACCATTCGCGAGTCCCGTTCCCTTCACGTCTTAGGAACCAAAAATACTCAAGGGAATACAGGCAATTCTTAGATATCTTCAAGCAATTGAAGATTAATCTTCCTTTTATCGAGGCACTCCAGTCGATGCCTAAGTATGCGAAATTCTTAAAAGACCTTCTTAGGAACAAAGAGAAGTTAGGGGAATTGTCTAATATCCCGTTGAATGGAGGGTGTTCCGCCGTTGTTTTAACTAAGCTTCCTGAAAAGCTTACCGATCCCAGTATTTTCACTATTCCTTGTCTATTCGCTAGTAATACCAACACTAGAGCTTTAGCCGACTTAGGTGCTTGCATCAATTTGATGCCCTTTTCTCTCTACGAGAAGCTAGACCTAGGAGAGCTTTCACCTACCCGAATGACATTATCGTTAGCTGATCGATCCGTTAAATACCCTAGGGGCATAGTTGAGAATTTGTTAGTTAAAGTAGACAAATTTGTGTTTCCCGCTGATTTCGTAATTCTGGATATGGAAGCGGATGAGGGAGTCCCTATTATACTTGGTTGCCCTTTCTTACGTACTGCCAAAGCACTCATAGACGTTCATGATGGTAAGATCACCCTTAGGGTCAGTGAGGAGAGAGTCACCTTTGAGATAGAGCGTTCCATGAACCACCCGAGTGGTTCGGATGACTATAGTGGTCCTTGTCATTCCGTCTACTTCTTGAATTCGTTCATCTCGTGTGTCAACCATTGTTTCGAGTATATTAGTGGAGCAGACTTAGTTGTAGGAGAGAAGGTAGAAGAGGAGTTGAAGAGGGTAGATGAAGTAGAAGTTGAGGGGAGTCCTTTGATCCCCGAAGTCTTAGCCGTTAGTGATGACACCGCCCAACCCCCACCCTTAGAGCTTAAGTACTTCCATCGCATTTAGAGTATGCTTTCTTAGGGGAGGGTTCCGAGCTACACGTCATTATCTTGTCAAAGTTGGGAGAGGATGAGAAATTGAGATTGTTGGAGGTGTTGAGGGCCAACAAAGAGGCCATTGCATGGAGGTTGTCCGACATAAAGGGCATAAGCCCTTCTTATTGCACCCACCGGATACTCATGGAGGATGATTATAAACCGGTGGTGAAACCCCAAAGGCGGCTCAACCCCAACATGCAAGATGTTGTGAAGAAGGAGGTTCTTAAACTCCTAGATGCGGGGATGATATATCCCATTTCTGATCACCTTGGGTTAGTCCCACTCAGATTGTCCCTAAGAAGGGAGGGATGACCGTTGCCATGAATGAAAAGAACGAGCTTATCCCTTCTCCTACGATCACGGGGTGGCGTGTGTGCATCGACTACGGAAAGTTGAATGATACCACCCGAAAAGACCATTTCCCATTGCCCTTCATCGATCAAATGTTGGAGCGTCTCGCCGGTCAACAATTCTGTTGTTTTCTCGACGGTTTTTTCGGGTACTTCCAGATTCCCATAACACCGGAGGACTAGGATAAAACCACCTTCACATGCCCCTATGGCACCTATGCATACGGACGCATGCCATTTGGGTTGTTCAACGCTCCCGCTACTTTTCAGCGGTGCATGGTTGCCATATTTCAGGACATGATAGAAAGTTCTATGGAGGTTTTCATGGATCATTTTTCGGTATATGGTGACTGCTTTGATGCGTGTTTGAAGAACCTAGAGAAGATGCTAAAGAGGTGCGTGGAGACAAAGCTTATGCTAAATTGGGAGAAGTGTCACTTCATGGTGACGGAAGGTATTGTGTTAGGGCATAAGATTTCAAGGGATGGTATTGAGGTGGATCGTGCGAAAATAGATACCTTTAGTAGGTTACCTCCACCCATGAGTGTTAAGTCGATTAGGAGTTTTCTAGGGCATGCGGGCTTCTATAGACGCTTTATTAGGGATTTTTCTAAAATTACTCGCCCCATGACCCGTTTGCTAGAGAAAGATGTTCCATTCGTCTTTGACGAGGAGTGTCTTAAAGCCTTCAACTTTTTGAAGGAACAGCTTGTGAGTGCACCTATTCTTATGTCGCCCGACTGGAGCTTGCCGTTTGAGCTCATGTGCGATGCGAGTGACTATGCCTTTGGAGCGGTATTAGGACAAAGAAAGGATAAGCACTTCCACCCTATATACTACGCGAGCAAAACGCTAAATGATGCTCAAAAGAACTACACCACCACGGAAAAAGAACTCTTAGCCGTAGTATTTGCTTTCGACAAATTCTGCTCATACCTCGTTCTGTCCAAAACCATAGTTTTCACCGACCACTCCGCGTTGCGTTTTCTTTTTCAAAAGAAAGACGCTAAACCCTGACTTATTCGGTGGATTCTATTACTTAGTGAGTTCGATATTGAGATTAGAGACAAGAGAGGGGCCGAAAACGTGGCGGCCGATCATCTATCACGTCTAGAGGACCCCAAGAAAGTAGAGATTCGTGAGGAGGAATTTGGAGACACGTTCCCTCACGAGTCTATCGAGTTTGTTAAGGCCGAGAAGGAAGGATTTCCTTGGTTTTGCGATTTAAGGAACTATCTTTCTAGTGGCAATATTGTGAGAGGAATGACCACACAACAACGTAGGAAATTCATTAGTGAGTCGAGAAAGTATGTGTGGGATGACCCTTTTCTTTGTAGGATTGGAGGGGATAGGATCCTTAGACGTTGTGTGTCGAGAGAGGAGGGTTGGAACATCATAAAACATGTGCATAAAGGCCTCACGGGAGGTCACCATGGTGCATACGTCACCGCTCAAAAAGTGTTCGATTGTGGCTTTTATTGGCCTAGCGTATTTCGAGATGCCGTTGAGTTCGTGAAGACATGTGATGCGTGTCAACAAACCGGCAATATTTCCGCCAAAGATGAGATGCCTCAAAACCCTATCCAAGTGTTGGAGGTTTTTGACGTTTGGGGCATCGATTTTATGGGACCCTTCCCAAACTCCAAAGGAAACCGTTACATACTCGTGGCAATTGACTATGTGTCTAAATGGGTTGAGGCTCAAGCTCTTCCCACAAATGAAGCCCGAGTATTGTTGAAATTCCTTAAGAAGCTCTTTTCCCGATTCGGTACTCCTAAAGCCTTAATTACTGACCGTGGTACTCACTTTTGCAATGCATTGATGGAAAAATTGCTTGCCCGCTACGAAGTCACTCATCGTTTGTCCACCGCATATCATCCACAAACAAGTGGTCAAGTGGAGAATGCGAATCGCGGTATCAAACGAATCTTAGAGAAAACAGTTGGTAAGAATAGGAAGGATTGGTCCGACAAGCTAGACGATGCACTGTGGGCATTTAGAACCGCCTACAAGACGCCTCTAGGAACTGCACCCTTTATGATCGTCTATGGAAAAGCTTGTCACCTTCCCGTAGAGCTAGAGCATGGAGCGCTTTCGGCAATGAAAACCGTTAATCTTGACATGTCTGAAGCTGCTAGGAAGCGTTTCTTCCAAATCCATGAGCTAGAGGAGCTTAGGGATGTGGCTTATGCTCGATCATTGGGAACCAAGGAGAAAACAAAGGATTCACACGATAAGAAGCTAAGGAAGGTTAAAGAGTTTAGCAAGGGGGATAAAGTGCTTCTTTACAACTCGAGGTTGAAGTTGTTTGCGGGCAAACTGAAATCGAAGTGGTCGGGACCTTATATGGTTCATTACGTGTTTCCGTATGGAGCGATGGAGATCATGGATAAGACGAATGGCCGAAGTTGGAAGGTGAATGGCCACCGTTTGAAGCATTACATTGGAGGAGCGATAAACAAGGACGAGATGGAGGAAATTCCTCTCGAAATCCCATCCAAAGCCACCAATTAGTGTTTTGGGATGAAATCCCAAGTGTAGAATATGTATCGTTTGTAATTTCGTTAGTTTTCGTATTGTTTTCGTAGTTTTTCGTGTC
The DNA here is from genome assembly GCF_002127325.2 of Helianthus annuus. NCBI lineage: Eukaryota > Viridiplantae > Streptophyta > Magnoliopsida > Asterales > Asteraceae > Helianthus > Helianthus annuus. Next base: position 163,592,346 of record NC_035449.2, on the reverse strand, counting down.
TTTGTTTTGTGTGTTTGAGTAATTTTGCAGGAATCATACCATCAAGGAGCTGAATTTGCGAAGAAAACGACATTCCAGGTAAGTCCCAACACTTAGAAAAAATTTGGGATGGTTTTGGGAAGGATTGGTAAGAGTTAGAAATTTTTCTAAGGCGCAAAACTCAAAATTTTACGCAACATTCTGTGAAAAAAGTTCCTTCGCGTCGCGCCACCATAAAACCTTCATCATGTGGTGCAGCGCGACCCCTAGGGTCAGATATCCGTGTTGAACCCTGCCGTGGCATCACGCCACACCTCTTGGGCTTTACAGTCGCGCTGCGCGACCCCTTTGCTGACCCCTCTTACTTGAACCATGCCGTGGCACTACGCCACGGCTAACCACGTTACTCTTAGCGCGACGCGACGGCCCTCCCATGTCGATTAAAAGAACCCTTTTCATCACTTTTCCCCAAAATTCAACCTAACCCTTTTCTTTCACCCCTACCGCCGAATACAACCAAAACCACCATAACATCTCCGATTCTCCACCATTTGTCTTCATTCAACCACCATTTTCATCAGTTCTCCTCACATAACAAAATGCAACACCAAGATTCACCCCTACCGCCATATCGTTTTGAATCGGGACTTGCCATTAACGAAAAATTTCAGAGCTTTTCTTGCAACTTTCAAGTAAATCAGGTACGATCTTTCTGTATCTTTTCTCAGCTTTAGTGTGTTTTGTCACACCCCCAACTTACCACATAGGGAGTGTCCCTGTTAGGCGTGTGACATCCCAATAACGAGCCACCAATTACATTGAACCCATACAAGTTATAAATAAAATCCCCATTATTAATAAAACATCCTCAACAAGTTTAAACGAAAATCAATAAGTTCAGCGGAAGCAAATAGTAAACCAAGTTAAACTGTTTCAAAACCAAAGTATAGTTTCATGAAATCAATCGCATAAATCCTCCCAGTCGACCCATGACCACTCCAGCTACTCCAGACAGCAAGTTCCCCAAATCCAAGATACCTAACGACCTGCGAGCATGCAACAAGTGTATCAGACAACGCTGGTGAGTTCATAGTTTTACGAAAACATTGATTACCAAGTGTTTAGTTAATCCATTGAATTTAATTCCGAAAGTAATGTTGAAAACAATGTTGATAATACCCCAATACAAGACGGCTTCTGATTATTTTGCCCTTTCTCCAATGCTCCTATCAAAGCATTGGTCATGACTAGGTCATTAGTTCAACACCCGTCCTCCCAGATACGGGGTGAGGTTGCCAAACCTAAGTAGCGCTACTAACTAATACCATGTTACCTTCCTGGTAACCAAACAACACGGAGGGACTTTAAAGGTGATAGGAAGAGTATATTATCCAACATTCCCGTTTTACCCAAAAGACTTATCCCTCCCAAGGATACCCACTGACTGTCCCAACCACCGGGACGCATGCTCAAGAAAGATGAACTCACCTTTGGTTTGCTCGGTAAGATTAAGTACTTGTTAAATAAGTTCAATACTCACGACCTAGATGAGTGTTTGGTAGTGATCAGTTTTACAGTTTGATTACACATAGATCACATCAATGGTTGTCACGTATGGCACGTATTAAGCAACAATTCAACAAGAACAATGATTATTCAAACAGTTGATCCAATAGCACACAGTATCGAGTAGCTCAATCAAGTTACAAGGTTCGAATCAATCAACAATCCCAATCCGATTATCTAACCCTAACCGGATTGCCCTTAACACTATAGAACCGATCCGGATGGCCCAAGTCCATCCGGTTAATATATAATCCCATCCGGTTAATATATATATTCAACCTATCCATCCCATACATCATATTATTTATGAAATCGCTTGTCATAATGTAACCCATTTAACCAACTGTGCGGCCCAAATCAATACATTAAACCCAATAAAACATTTAACCTAGTGGTGGGTTCAAATAAACAAACGCAGCCCAACCTAGCAGGCCGTTAATGCTGGCTAACCCACTGACCAGAGGCCCAACGTTCCTGCGTCCCGTCACGCAGCCCAGCCCGGCCGGAGCCTCACTTCACAGCGGGGCCCAATAGACTTGGCCCAATTGCGTTTGCTTGAAGTGCACACCTCATTACCCTATTGCGGCCCAATCCAACTACCATGTTCTCACAACACCTTATAGCCTAATCCAGTTTCTTTCTACCAAAATCTGACCGGCCCAGTTAATGTTATGTTTCCAATTAATGTGCTGCTGTATTTTAATAGTTTTTCCATTATGTTAATCCTAAATCAATCGATTAACAACCCTTAGTGCACCCATGAACAAATCGATTACCGAAACATGATTACTAAAACATATATACTGTTTCATAATTTTCACATATAACGAATGGTATACGTGGTATGATCGCATATTAACATAGTCAGGTATGTTATTTAAGGTGCGCAGGAACTCTAAATGTTTTTCATACTTTGAACCCAAGAACACTTATGCAACAGGTTATTATGTCTAATTTACCCTAACAATCCTCACATAAACAAGCAAGTCTACTGCCAAATAATTAGTTTGTTAAAGACATACAACAAGATCATGCAACCGTAAAACCATTAACACCTTAGATAGAAGTCACTAACCAAAAGTTTCGGCTAATCAGTGGGGGGGGGGGTTTCTCCTGCTGCCGAACGTATGAGAGAGATAGGGTAGGGTTTGTTGTGAGGTTATGCGCAAATTAATAATGTGTGGGGAGATATAGTTTCACTTTTACGTATCCTACAAGTATTACACATCTAGCCTAACAGGCCGGTTACAACAACTCACAGTGGGCCGATGAACAAGTAATGGGCTCAAGCCCAATCACCTACTTACAACAACAAGAAGGAGCCGGTCATTACTTGTGTTGGGCTACAAGGTTAGCGGACATCTAGATTATTCAATTAAGGAAGGAATTGGTTCTTGGTCCGAAGTTTATATTGTTTATCAATCGATTACTTAGTCTATTATATGTGCGGCCCAACACTAACAGAGTTATGCTGCGTTAACTAACCTAGTCATTCTACGATTAGGTTAACGGCGTTATCACAAAGCAGAATATTAACGCAAAGAAGAGGAATAATAAGGAGTTAAGGTCACACTATTCAGCGTTACTAACCTTAAGGGTTCGAGTTGTCACATCATCCCCAACTTGAAAAGAATTTCGTCCCGAAATTTGGCAAGCGTCAAGTGTGAGAGGAACGAAGTGAGAAATCAGAATTGTTGCGGGTTCTACTCAGTTGTGACATCATCCCCAACTTGAAGAGGAATCTCGCCCCGAGATTCTCCAGTTTTGCTTGACTCTGCTTTATCTTTGGGAAAGAGGTGAGGGGGGTACTTTAGCTTCATCTGGTCCTCGCGCTCCCACGTGAACCCTGGTCCACGCCTTGAGTTCCAACGAACTCGAACAAGAGGCATTGCATCAACCAATAGGCACCGGGTAGCACAAAGGCCAGCGAGAGGTTTACCATAATTAAGGTAACTGTCGTAGAGTCAAAGATGTGACTCTTGTGGTGCAAGGGTAAAAAGAGGTAAGGTGACGACTCAGTACAAGAAATATCCTTTAAACGATAAAATAAGAAACCCATTCAAATTAAACCATATAAGTCACTACATCGAATATTCACAAAAGTTTTAATCACCATGATTGTTTATACTAAATCAACTGAAAGAAAAATAACTAGATAAACGATTGAAAGACGAGTCAGTCGTCCACGTCACCATCCCCGAGGTCACTACCATCATCATCGTCTCCGTCATTATCCGAGACCTCCTCTGGCTCTTCTTCCTCCTCTTCCGACTCTTCCTCCTCCTCTTCGGGCTCTTCATCAGACTCTTCCGCCTCTGGTTCGGGAGGTGCCGGGACTGGGGCTGGCTCGGGTTCAGGTGCGAAGCGGGCTTCCTCCAACTGATGGACCCTCCAATCCATCATACCTATCCTTTCGGCATGCGAGTTAAGCCTTTCATGATCCACTCGAGCGTCTCTCAGTATCAGACCTTGTACCTCACGCCCTTTTAGGGCTTCTGCCTTCAAGTCAGTAGTTCTCCTATTAAGTTCCTGTATATGCTTCTCTTGAGCTTCCACTCGCCCTCCTAGGGTATCAACCTTTCTTAGTAATTTCTGATTTTGCTCCATTAAGACTTGGTTTTGTTCTATTAGAATCTGGTTATAATCTCGGAGGGCCTTACTCACAGCCGACTCGGCCTGAGCGCTGAGGGAGTTAACTGGTAGTGCATGCGTAGGTCGGGAGGACGACTCCCCGCCCTGTGCGAGTCTCTTCCTATAAGCAGCACGCGTCTCCATCTGACGCGGGGGTGAGTGAGTAGCAGCGGGTGCCTTCCCTGGCGCCCGGGATTGGTCGAAAGATGCGGACGGTGCAGACATGCCTGTCGAGTTGATGACGTAACGCAAGTTAAACGAAAGAATGCACACTCACAACGTACCAAAAGAGGGTATTAACGCAGAAAGGAAAAAAAATGACAGAAAGAGTAAGCACACAAGGTTTCAATCAACAGTTGCTACGTCCGTTTCCTCGCCCACTCATGGTTCTATAATAGGGGAAGGGAACAATCTTAAGGGTCGAAATGAGGTAAAAGTCGAGTATCACATTGAGATCTACAAACTACCAAGTTTACACACAATAGGGCAGAACCCTTCCCACGCTCGTTAAGCCTCACTGGGACTTGCATGCACCTCGCGTTATTATTATGTGTGCACCCATAATAATAAGGCGATTTGCATGCTTATCTCAGTGCCTCTTAACTTGCGCTAAAAGGTTCCCCACATTCAAATAGCAAGCGAAAGGTTTTACAGGATCAAGAATCACAATAGTCGAAGGGTAGTGTCACACTAATATATCACATAACGGGGGTCGATAACATAAGGGCTCATACTGTTGTGCCAAGTGTGCAGTCACGTGTAATGTTACACATAAGTGTACGCTAGATATACTATGCAATAGTAAATGAGAAACGAACCTTGCAGTCTGGAGCTGAGTGTCATGGTCGATTTCGGTACTGTTCGGTTATAGTCTGGTTTTATCAAAACGTTTTAAAACCAAGTTCACTATAACCAATGGCTCGGATACCAAACTGTCACACCCCCAACTTACCACATAGGGAGTGTCCCTGTTAGGCGTGTGACATCCCAATAACGAGCCACCAATTACATTGAACCCATACAAGTTATAAATAAAATCCCCATTATTAATAAAACATCCTCAACAAGTTTAAAAGAAAATCAATAAGTTCAGCGGAAGCAAATAGTAAACCAAGTTAAACTGTTTCAAAACCAAAGTATAGTTTCATGAAATCAATCGCATAAATCCTCCCAGTCGACCCATGACCACTCCAGCTACTCCAGACAGCAAGTTCCCCAAATCCAAGATACCTAACGACCTGCGAGCATGCAACAAGTGTATCAGACAACGCTGGTGAGTTCATAGTTTTACGAAAACATTGATTACCAAGTGTTTAGTTAATCCATTGAATTTAATTCCGAAAGTAATGTTGAAAACAATGTTGATAATACCCCAATACAAGACGGCTTCTGATTATTTTGCCCTTTCTCCAATGCTCCTATCAAAGCATTGGTCATGACTAGATCATTAGTTCAACACCCGTCCTCCCAGATACGGGGTGAGGTTGCCAAACCTAAGTAGCGCTACTAACTAATACCATGTTACCTTCCTGGTAACCAAACAACACGGAGGGACTTTAAAGGTGATAGGAAGAGTATATTATCCAACATTCCCGTTTTACCCAAAAGACTTATCCCTCCCAAGGATACCCACTGACTGTCCCAACCACCGGGACGCATGCTCAAGAAAGATGAACTCACCTTTGGTTTGCTCGGTAAGATTAAGTACTTGTTAAATAAGTTCAATACTCACGACCTAGATGAGTGTTTGGTAGTGATCAGTTTTACAGTTTGATTACACATAGATCACATCAATGGTTGTCACGTATGGCACGTATTAAGCAACAATTCAACAAGAACAATGATTATTCAAACAGTTGATCCAATAGCACACAGTATCGAGTAGCTCAATCAAGTTACAAGGTTCGAATCAATCAACAATCCCAATCCGATTATCTAACCCTAACCGGATTGCCCTTAACACTATAGAACCGATCCGGATGGCCCAAGTCCATCCGGTTAATATATAATCCCATCCGGTTAATATATATATTCAACCTATCCATCCCATACATCATATTATTTATGAAATCGTTTGTCATAATGTAACCCATTTAACCAACTGTGCGGCCCAAATCAATACATTAAACCCAATAAAACATTAAACCTAGTGGTGGGTTCAAATAAACAAACGCAGCCCAACCTAGCAGGCCGTTAATGCTGGCTAACCCACTGACCAGAGGCCCAACGTTCCTGCGTCCCGTCACGCAGCCCAGCCCGGCCGGAGCCTCACTTCACAGCGGGGCCCAATAGACTTGGCCCAATTGCGTTTGCTTGAAGTGCACACCTCATTACCCTATTGCGGCCCAATCCAACTACCATGTTCTCACAACACCTTATAGCCTAATCCAGTTTCTTTCTACCAAAATCTGACCGGCCCAGTTAATGTTATGTTTCCAATTAATGTGCTGTTGTATTTTAATAGTTTTTCCATTATGTTAATCCTCAATCAATCGATTAACAACCCTTAGTGCACCCATGAACAAATCGATTACCGAAACATGATTACTAAAACATATATACTGTTTCATAATTTTCACATATAACGAATAGTATACATGGTATGATCGCATATTAACATAGTCAGGTATGTTATTTAAGGTGCACAGGAACTCTAAATGTTTTTCATACTTTGAACCCAAGAACACTTATGCAACAGGTTATTATGTCTAATTTACCCTGACAATCCTCACATAAACAAGCAAGTCTACTGCCAAATAATTAGTTTGTTAAAGACATACAACAAGATCATGCAACCGTAAAACCATTAACACCTTAGATAGAAGTCACTAACCAAAAGTTTCGGCTAATCAGAGTTATCTCGATCAGTGGGGGGGGGGGGTTTCTCCTGCTGCCGAACGTATGAGAGAGATAGGGTAGGGTTTGTTGTGAGGTTATGCGCAAATTAATAATGTGTGGGGAGATATAGTTGCACTTTTACGTATCCTACAAGTATTACACATCTAGCCTAACAGGCCGGTTACAACAACTCACAGTGGGCCGATGAACAAGTAATGGGCTCAAGCCCAATCACCTACTTACAACAACAAGAAGAAGCCGGTCATTACTTGTGTTGGGCTACAAGGTTAGCGGACATCTAGATTATTCAATTAAGGAAGGAATTGGTTCTTGGTCCGAAGTTTATATTGTTTATCAATCGATTAATTAGTCTATTATATGTGCGGCCCAACACTAACAGAGTTATGTTGCGTTAACTAACCTAGTCATTCTACGATTAGGTTAACGGCGTTATCACAAAGCAGAATATTAACGCAAAGAAGAGGAATAATAAGGAGTTAAGGTCACACTATTCAGCGTTACTAACCTTAAGGGTTCGAGTTGTCACATGTTTCGAGTCATGTTTGGATCCGTTTTAGTTAGTTTTTTTAGGGTTCTTTTCGGTTCAGTTGCAGGTTGTTGAGTCAGTCAGTGAGTCGTGACGAGTCTTGTTGAGTCAGTGGTGTCATGTGTCCGGTCAGTTTTGTTCGGCTAGATAATGAGCCAAGTTAGTTCATGGCAGCCCTTGGTATGTTTTAAGTTCATGTTTTTGGGTAGAATGTTGGTTGGGCAGGTTGGGTTGGTATGTGGTTGAAACTGATGATATTTTGATGATATATATTATTATGTTTTGCTAGTTTGTGATGTTGATTGATAGGTTGATTGTAGTAGCCGCTTTCGTTCGCGTGTCCGAGGTTAGGAGTTGTTTGCTGAGCGCGTTTCGAATTGGAGGGCTTATGTGGAAACGACTGGCACTTTGACAGTCTCACATATACAGCTAAGTCATTTCCCTTGTATTCTTTTGTATTTTATTTATGTATTTCGTCTTTAGTCGTTCGTTTCTAGTTTCTTAGGTATCGTTGAGTCGTATTTCCGTTCTTGCATTAGGGACAATGCAATCTTCAAGTGTGGGGATGGGATACTTGTAAATAATCGAGTATGAAAAATACAAAAAAAAAATTAAAAATTTGAAAAATCCAAAAAAATTGAAAAATCTGAAAAATGTCTTTTGAATAAAGAAGTTGGCAAAATAATACGGAAAATGATAGAAAAGATGAGTTTTTGCTTTGGTTCAAATAATAATAATATGAGATTAAATAAATCGAGCTTGTGTCTAGTTAGAGATATGTGGATAGGCCCGGGTTTGGTTTTAGGTCCCTTTCAGTTAAGATTACCTTAATTGTCGGTTTACTAGTGGGTTTTCATCTGGGAGATGTGGGAAATTGAAACCGCCAATAAGAGTATAAGGAGTACCGTTATAAGTTAAAACCGTTATAATTTTTATCATGAAAAAAAATAGTGAAAAAAATAATGAGCTGGAAACTGAATGAAAGTAGCACAGTTCTATGCAGTCTGGGTTGGGGATAGTGACTTTACAACCGGATTACCGCTAGGGTGTGTGAAATCGACCTTGCAAAGAAAAGTAAAAAGTACCGAAGCCTAAGTAATCCGAGTTGGGGATAGCGACTCTACAGCCGGAATGCCTCTTGTTAGGGAAAGCAACGTCTACGCTCATTGAAAAAGAAAAAAAAAGAAAGAAAAGTGAAAAAAAAAGTGGAAAAAGGAAAAAAATTGATTGTAAATTCTCTTGGTTTTGATATAAGGCGGTTGGGAATTGATCCAGTGATCGTTCCTTTAGTTCTATAAGCTTGAGGTGGGAGTAAGTGGACCGTAGATTCTAGCGTGAGGCCCTAGGTAGATTGACCGCACTTAAATTAAATTCACATGATAAGGGCTTAAGACCGGATTTGGGTTTAAAGGGACAAGTATATTCGCAATCGCGGCTAACGCAAGCTTTGGTTTTATTAAAATATAAATATACTTTTGACCCGAGTGACTATTTATCTATGATTACGTTGCATAATTCTTTTTCGAGGACGAAAAAAGAGTGAGTGTGGAGATATTTGATATATTGCAAAATACATCCTTTATTCGTGTATAGTTTGTATGGTTTTGCGTTATTTTTAGTTCCGTTTTAGTTAGAATGTGCATACTATTGATCAGATTGTGTTTTCCAGGTCTTGGTACTTAATATTGCTGAAAATGGAGTGAAAACGAGCCATAATGCTGAAACGCCAAGTCCCGGAACGAGTTGATAAAAGAGTTAGAATTATTTTGTAGTTTCTGAGAGTTGAAGCTGGAAATTTCATGCAACAGTCTGTCCATTTGGAGCTGTCGCGCTGCGCCACAGCTGCAGCACATCATGGTCGCGCCCCGCTACCAATAAACAAATAATTTTTGGATTATCATACCGTAGCGCTACGCCACATCAAAGACATTTACCCATTGCGCGACGCGACAGGGTGTGTTTACGGCGATTATTTGTTAATTTTTAGGGTTTGCTATATAATCCCAAGAAACTTATCATAAACCCTAATTTACGAACGGAGAGCAATCTTGGGCGATTTTGGAGCATTCGTTGAGCACTTTTGGAGATCTTGAAGCTTACGAATCAGTGGTACGAGTTCGGGACGAAGAATCGATGACTTTCTCGGGTTTTTCCAGTCCCTTGTTTTGTCGATTTCTTTCTTAAAACTTGTTACAATGAATTCATGTTTGATTATCTTTGATTTGTTTTCGTTTATTGACATGCTTAGCTAAACATTTATGCCACCTAGACTTTGATGAATGGATGAATATAAAGTTTTTACCTTTTTCGTTATTTGCATGAATATTATGGATTGATTGTGTTTAGTAAAAGGTTTGGTTTATTGATTCGATGTACATGCGTGCTTTAATTTGGTTTATTATTATCACTTGCTTCGTACGATTCTTGGTGACGGTCTATATCACAGAATAGAGTCATGCTAGGGTTTAGGATTTTGGTGAGTATCTATATCACGTAAGAAATCTTAACTCTTTAGGGTGAAATTGCGCAAATAACCCTAGAAGTAATTGTTAGTGATTTACAAGGTTTTAGTGTTCTACTAGTTCCAATAGCTAGAAGGTGCGGGGCTATTGATAGGTCTTACCCGGCGAATTGCTTTAGACAGTCCTTGGAAAAGGTCGTGCCTTAGTTGCCCCGTCGGTTTATTAGTCTATCAAGTCATATCAAGAAGGTAAACTACCTTAGATCTATAATTGGAAAAGAGTAGGTCAACATTAGGGTACTTACACAATAATTAGACAACTGGAAAGACGTCTAATAACCGGTAGGATTAACGGCCTAGATAGCGCCATAAGTTTCACCTCGAGAAGGGTTGAGGGGCTTAGTTGGTGTCTTAATAGGTTTAGTATCATAAGATCCCGGTTCCATAATTCATGCATTTAACTTAATCGGTAATTCTTTAAAAGCAATCCAGGATTCTAGTCTAGGTGGTCTCGTTCATCATATAAGAAAAGCCTTTTGCCTTCTTTCGTATTAGTCTAGTTATAATTCACTCTTTACTTTAATAATTAGTTTAAATAGATTTCCTTAGATTTTCCGTAACCCCCCCCCCCGAAAAAAAAACAATTAAACAAGTTTCAGTCGTGTTTATCAGTGTCTATTAGAGTCTAGTTTACGTGATAAATAGATTCTCGTGGTTCGATATCTGGACTTCCTTAAGTCATACTACAGTGATCGGTACACTTTCCGATTGTGTGGTTTAGGTCGAGTCTAGATTTAAAGCTTTTTAGTGTCTAGCATAGAGAGTCTAATTTGGTTAATTTTTATAGTCTGTTTAGCACACATCACCTCTAGTCCTACCGTTAAATGATTTATACAGTCAACCAAGGCTTCCTCTACTCCCATCATTTCATCGATGGCCTCTCTCAAGGCATACACGTAGTTGACGAGAGAGTCTTCTACCGATGATCTTCTTCCTCGTCGGTCGTTCCTGGAGTGTGTTGAGGATGTTTCGTTATTTCTGCTCGACATTCTAAGAAACAAACCGAAAGAAATTTCAAACTAATGAAATAGTACTCCGGCTGTTACACCCCGACCCGCAGCGGAAAAGTACGGGGCATGATGATTGCCCATAGCTCATGACAACTAATTATTGTTTCAATATTTAAAGCATATCCATTTAAATAGTCACATATCATATAATAATCAAAATTGTTCATACATTGTTCAAAAAAAAACATATCAAGATTCAATTTATTTTCCTAAGGCACATGCTACGTGTCCACATCACTTGATCATCAACTTTGAAAACCTGCACCACGTTAGAAAAAATATATTTTTGGGTCAACAAATATGTTGGTGAATAATTTCCTCCGTTTTATAGAAAACAGTTTTATATTTATTTCTTTAAAAAAGATATTTTTAACATGCACCTCAAGGTTAGTGTGTAAATGGTCTCATATCATCAACATAGTAAACATATCCATAAATCCAAATTTACCAAACAAGAATACACCATCAATAACAACACAAACAACCAAAATAAATAGACTCCTGATAATAGCGTGCATTAGGCTCAAGCCCCGAGGAGGGAGTCTAATACTATTGGCGATACTAGGCTACAACCCATGGTTGTGGGGAACCTAGTCAGCCATGTGGATCCACTAGACACAATAGCATGCAATAGACTTGACATCAAATAGCATCTAGAATAATAGAATACACATAAGATGTTCACATAATAACACTTGATCATAGCATGTTAAGTAAATCGAAAAGTGTAACATGATGCACCCCAAAATTTGAAAAGTTAAAAAGGGGAAAGTGGAAGAGATTACTCACAGGTTGCGAAGAGTTAATCCACGAGAATGCACCGCACGAAAAGGAACGGTTTATATCTAAATAATAACCGCAGAGTAAATAAAGGAAACACTAAACGTAAGGATAACCTATTGATTTTAGGAAATTGGGTTCTCCGATTTGGGGGACTTAGAATTATATCAAATTATATTTATTCAACCAAAATAAACAAATCAATTATATGCTTCTAGAATGTATTAAAGTGACAAAATCATAAAATCACTATTTTAATGGTTTTCAAATATGTGATAAAACCATAATTAAATAAGTTCATAAATCATATGTAATAGATTCAATGATTATTACATATTTTAATTCTAAAAATAATAATTTTTGTAGTGGAAATTATTGGTATAACAATTTCACAAATTCTTTAATTGCATAATAGTTACCAAAAACTATAAACAATTATATAACCAGTAAGAATTAATAAAAGTATTTATAAAATCTATTTGTGATAATCTAGTATTTTTAAGTGATTAGAATATATATATATATATATATATATATATATATATATATATATATATAAACCATAATAAATCCGATTTAAATTTATATATTCCCAAAAGTATAGAAAAGTTTTATAAAGGCTCCATGAAATTTGTATAATCTATAAAAATCAGTGGAAATATTTATGGAATTTGATTTCTATAAGTTTTGTATTTTTTATTTGATTTAATAAATGATATAATCATATAATTCATATTAAATCTCAATGGTGTCTAAAAATTCCCAAAAATTACCCAAATTATTCTAACATGATATATTATAGTATTCTACCCTCAAATTCATCAAAACACATGTCTAGACCTAAAAGCCCCAAATTGTTTTTTTTTTTTTTTTTTGGAAAGGTAAACTTCATTAAAAAACAAAACGCTACCTCAAACCGAGGCAGCCCCAAAGACAAAAGAACCGTTACATATTTACAAATTTACACCAATCCAACCAAGGAATACGCTCTTTCTTGGATCTAGCATTGTACCACAAAAAGCCTAAATTTTTAACCTCCCTAATATCGTGCTCTAAACTGACGGATTTGGAATTGAACCTAACTTCGTTCCTCATCCTCTAAAGACTCCAGCATCCAATTCTGATAAGACCTTTCACGATTTCTTTTTTCTGACCATCCAACCCCACATGATTATGAGCCTCGATAAGATCCCTGAACGAAAACACCACAATATTTTGGCATTTACACCAACTACTAATGTAAGACCATAACATAGAGGCATAATCACAGTTAGTGAAGAGATGTTCAATGCTTTCGTCCGCCTCACCGCACAGCAAACAAACCGGATCACCTCCACTAATATTTCTTTTCCTTAGCTCATCCACTGTCGCTAACCTTCCCATTTCAGCCTTCCATATGAAAATAGAGCATTTTTTCGGGATCCATCTACATACTTCAGGAACATAAACCTCCGAGCAGAGCCTCTCAGAATCAAGGAGGTGTTTAACAGCCTTGGTGCTATATTCTCTGTCTGCGGCTCCAATCCAGCTCCAACTCTCACTTTTCTGATTCAGATCCACCGGCAATAAAAGCGAACACAGGTTCACAAGCTCGTTAACTTCAACTTCGGACACAATCGGTCTTTTCCATCTCCAGCTCAGATGCTGATTATCGATAATACACCTGTTAACTCTGCAACCTTTCTCCTTTTTCCAGCTGAAACAGATTAGGAAACAACTCTTTTAACGGATTGTTGCTGACCAACGGCTAACCAAAAAGCCGTAGACTGCCCGTTCCCCACCTAAGCCTTGAAAAACTGTCTTAACGGGATTCCGTCGACCTTCGATTTATTAATACCTGCACAATATTATACCAAACCCCCGAAAGAGTCTTTTTAACGGGCAAAAAATTGTTTTTATTTCTAACCGTATGTAAAGCTTCCATAGATTTGGCCCATAGCTTGTCTTTGTCAACCAAAAACCTCCACCCCCATTTGGATAACAACGTCGTATTTATATTTCTTAATTTACTAAGCCCGAGACCACCGTACTTAGTTGGAAGCGCCACCCGATTCCACGCCACCCAATGAAGTTTTTTAATCGAATCATCACTGCCCCAAAGAAAGTTCCTTATCTTTGCTTCAAGGTCGTTAACCACTTGCACCGGCACTTTATATAGAGAGAAGTAGTAATTAGGAATACTTTCCAATACCGCTTTGATCAACGTGATTCTTCTGCCAATAGATAACAACTTAGCCTTCCACTTAGCCAAACGGGCATCAAAAACATCATAAACAGGTTTCCAATTACTTACCCGATTCATGATGGCTCCCACCATAAGGCCTAGATATTTGAACGGAAAGCTTCCAGCCTTACACCCCACATTAGATGCCATCAAATTCAACTCTACCGACTGGACCCCTATCGCATAAATATTAGATTTATCCAAATTAATTTTTAAACCCGAGCAAATATTGAAAACCCGGAGGATTCTGACCACATTCCTAATATTCGACTCCGACCATTCCCCAAGAATGACCGCATCATCAGCATAGAATAAGTGAGACACACACGGCCCGTCGGGAATTTGAAAACCCAAGAAAGCGTCTTCACTTCTGGCTTTCTCGATCATGCATGAAAGAACCTCCATAACCATGATGAAAAGAAACGGACAAATAGGATCTCCTTGACGTAACCCCTTAAAGCATTGGAATTCAAAGGTCGGAGATCCGTTAACTAAAACAGAGGATCTGGCCGATTCTAAAATACCCTTGATCCACATACACCATCTATCAGGAAACCCCATCTGACTCATCGTAGCTAATAAGAAATTCCAGTTTACATTGTCATACGCTTTTTCAAAGTCAATTTTAAGAAAGAACACCTTTTTCTTACACTTTTTTACCCCAATTAGAGATCTCATTAATCAAAAGCGGGCCATCAAGAATAAAATTACCTTTAACAAAAGCCGATTGAGATTCCGAGATCACTGAACCGATGACTCTTTTGATCCGATTAGCCAACACCTTCGAAATCACCTTGCTAATGATACCAATCAAATTAATAGGTCTATAGTTTTTAAGGTCCACCGGATCCTTAACTTTCGGAACAAGAGTGATAAGTGAAGACCCACAACCAATACTTAGGTTCCCTTTTTCGAAGAATTCATCCATCAGATTCTTAAAGTCAACTTCAAACAACCCCTAAAACTTCTTAATGAATCTCATATTCAACCCGTCCGGACCTGGCGCTTTATCATCTCCACACTCGTTGACCGCATCCTTAATCTCCTTGACAGTGAAAGGTTCGATAAGAATCTCTTTATCAGGATCGTTCAATCTTTTGAGATTACTGCAGACCAACCCCGGTCTCTCCTTAGCCACTTCTTTGAATCTCTCTCTAAAAAACTTCATAACTTCTCTTTTAACTTCCGCCGGATCGTCTATCTATCTACCGCCAACATTTAGACCTGGGATTTGATTAGAAACCTTTCTCATATTGACATGAGCGTGGAAAAAATTCGTATTTTCATCTTCTTCTAAAGCCTATCTCGTTCTCGACCTCTGTTTCATGTCCGCATAAATTTTTTCTTCATGTTCCAACAAGAGTTTCTTGTTTTCCATATAAACCCACTCCTCCTCTTCGCCTAAAAAACGTTCTTCCATTAACTCTTACAGCTCCTCAATCTCCTCTTTCACTTTATTAACTAATTCTCCTTTCTTATTCAGAAAATCAGCCCTCCACTCCTTGACTGCATTCCTAATAAGAGAAAACTTCTTCATAAGACTAGAATCCGCCGCCCCAACACTAGGACCCAGAGAATTCGTAGCTTTTTCCACTGTCTCCTGGAATTCCGATTCACCTAACCAAGAGTTGAAAATTCTAAACGGTTTCGCACCAAAGTTCTTCTTAACAGTAGTGAGGACAAGAGGACAATGATCAGATAACGTCGGTTGAAGCCCCCTCAAGCAAGCATCAGGCCATTTGAATAAAAATTCTGGGCAAACTACAAACCAATCAATTTTACTCAATTTCTTCCCATTGTTTCTAACACATGTATACTTCCTTCCTTTCATCTCATATTCCACTAGACCCGACGAGTTAATAAAAATCATTAAAATTCACAGCACAAGAATTTTTGAAACTATAATTTTTCCGTTCCTCAGGAGTTCTCACAGCATTGAAGTCCCCAGCTATAACCCATAAACCCTGAAACCCATCCAAAATCGCTTTAATTCGGTTCCATAAAACCAGTTTGTCCGCGGTTTTTTGAGGGGCATACACATTGACAATATTGATTTCATCTCGGGGCCCTTTCAATCTACCATTAACCAGTAAAAAATTCCTCTCCTTCACCACGTTCATGGCTTCAAAGACGCCTTTATCCCAAATGCTTAATAGCCCACCTGATAATCCTGTCGATTCCACATATTCCATCCCAAAAATTGTGATTTCCCCAAAAATTAACAAGATTGACACCAGACAAATCCTCATGCTTTGTTTCTTGAATAAGCATAAAATCGACCTTATTAACCATCCTTAACTCTTTAATCCATCTTTCTTTAATCGAACCCCCAATCCCTCTAGCATTCAAAGAGAGAAAATTCATTGTCTAACCTCATTGATACCTCCATTAGCCAAGTTCTCTTCCACCAAGTTTCTGTGATCGGAGAGATCCACACCAACAATCTTCCCGATACGGATTGTTTCCTCCAATTCATCATGCCTTGCTGCTTCTTCATTACCTCTGACTTGAGAATCAGCAACCAGAGTATCCCCAGAAGAAAGAGCAGGGTCATCACCCCCAGTATAAGCCCTTTCATTTAGGTCAAAATCCTTATTATTACAATTCCCAGCAAGCGAATTAACATTCTCCTGAGAATTATCGCCAACAGAGAAGATAAATGGATCCAACATATCCAAACAGGATCTTTTCCTAGGCCTGTTATTTACACTTGGGCTCGCCAAACTAGGCTTTTTTAAATGCCTATCAGTCAATAATTTAAAAGGTTTCTTTTTAGACTTTTTTTCACAAGGAAATTGCCTATCTCCAACAATCATTCATCCTAACCTTAAAACGGTCCCCACGTGCCGCCGAATTCCCATGCACTCCTGCCCCTTCGGATCTGCCGCCCAAACCTTCCTTTTCACCTACCAGCCCTTCTCTCACCTGTCTGATTTCCTCCATGTTTTCCGGTGGCTCCGGAATATCGGCCTCTGGCACATCATCGACCGATGGCACCGACATATCGTCGTCCCTATCCTCACTCTCATCCTCCACAATACAATCCGGAACCCATTCCCTTTGTTCCTCCAAGACCCAAACTTTATATTTTCTACCATGCCAGCTCAGAAACACCGAATCCGAAATAGGTTCCCCATGACCAACAAGAACTCCAACCCTATTAATCGAAAGGCCTCTGACCTCAGCAGACAGTTGGGACCCGTGAACCACCTTGTCGTAATGCTCTGCCATATCATCGAAAACTTTATTTTCCGCAAGGTGAACGGGCACACCGACGAATTTGATCCAAGAAATCCTTTCAAATGGTAGAGACTGGCCTACCCACATGTCTAAAGATGAAAACCAAGCATCCCAAGTTCTACTATTGTTAAACAAATCCATAGCCTCAAAGACTTCAAGGAAAACAATAATCACATATAGACCCCCCGCATAATAAACCTTAGCCTTACCATAACCAACAGAAGATAACAAGTTTTGTAGCTCTGCCAACATTCTAACGTTCACCGCTCTACCAATAACCGCCCTCTCCTGGAAAGCAAAGAAAGCGCTAGTTTCTTTATGGACCTCGATCACCCTCATAGGTTCCTGAGATCCCGAACAATCAGGAATAACCGAAATCGTCTTCTTCATAGGAGCCACCATATCCTTGTAAGAAATCCCCTCCTTTGTAAACAGCTTAGCCTTACCCCTGGTATCCTCAGCAATTCTTGCCCCATTTAACCCACTTGTCTTCTTATTAGTGCCTCCGTCACCATCCCTCATGCCGACCAGCCTAATACCCGGTCTACCATCAGATTCTCTGACACCGATATTCTCATTAGCAAAACGAGCGATGTTCACCATGAGCTTATGACCTCCCATTTTTAAACCATTAAGAGCCTTTTCCAAGTTTTTTGCATCTTTGACGTTCTTAAAGCTCAGAAACCCAAACCTGTTGCCTGCCTTATCTCTTTTCCTAGCGATATACATACCGCTGACTTCCCCATAAACCCTAACAAAGTCTGCTACGTCCCACGGTCTGCAACCCGGTGGGAGGTTAGAAATAAAAAACTTGGTGACGTCGAGCCTTACAGATTTATCCTTGTCGACATAGTTCTGTCTTTTCGGCTTCCGCCGATCATTCACATCGGTCCAAATCTCATCTGTCGACTCCATAATACCAGGAACAATATCCCAGGACGGCGAATGGAAGCAATGGGAATTAAGATAGAAGAAAAGGACAACAATCCTCGCCCGCTATCCCGATGACCACCACTTCGTCGAGCCTCCGGCAATAAGTTCCGGTAACACTAACCGAAGGTAAAACACTGATTCCACCCAGCGAATGGAAGGATTGGAAATCAGATTAGGGAGAGAGGTCAAACCAGATACCGGTGACCTCGCACGCTAATCCGACGGCTTCCTCTTCGTCGAGCTGCCAGCAATCGGAGAGATGGGGGGAGAAGGAGGGGGAGGGGAACAGACTAAAAAAAACTAAAGTGATATAGGTGATTAAATGTTAAGCCCCAAATTGTATGAATGAAGAACCCTAATTTCAACTAAAATTAAATTCGGATAAATTAGCCTTCTATCACTGAAATTGATAGAGGGCTTTTGTAGAGAACGAAAAATTAAGCAAGTTGGGCTTTGGAATCACCTGAAAAGGTAAAGAATTGAAGGAGATATCGTCCACAAAAGTTACAAGCTCTAGAATGTGTTCTTCACTTGAATTCGCGAGTTTGAACGATTGTTAATGGGAATTGGGAGTGAGAAATTGTGTAAAAAACTTCTAAAAACCGAATGGTATAAGGTTTATAAGCTGATGCGATCTATTATACAAAAAACGTTTGGAGTTCTTTGAAGGTGTTAATGGTGTTAAAAGTATAATAAATTCGATCTTTATTTGTTTAATTATGATTGTTTTAAGACCAGTAAATGATAGGAAACCGTTTTCCTCGTAACAACGAATCATCCGGAATCAATATACCATTCAAACGACGTGATACGGTAAAGATCAGTCAAGGTCGGGTTGTTTATGGGTTCTCGGGTCGCATTGTGCATGGAAACGATGAAGGAGAAGCAGATTCAGCGCATTCAGTATGTGTATTAATAAAAAGCGGACCAAGAATCTTCATTAACTGTTTCCAGCTCAGCCGGCGCTGCTGTGGATTGTTCTGTTCGGGTATCTGGGTTCGAATCCCGTCCCACCCGATTTTGTTTAATATATTTATTTTTAACTAAACCTAAACTATGTTTATAACTAGTCAGGATCCATAAAAACAAACATGCAGCTCGGTTTGTGGGTTGTTTGTTGTTTTAGAGGACTCCTGGTTCGAGACCAGCAACCCTCATATATTTTTCTTTAATTTTAAGTTTCAATTATAACATAATCAGTCCCTGTTCTTTTACTAACCAATCTAACCATAAACATCAACCTAGTTAATTAAAATATATACTAACTTAACTAGGTTTAACCTAGTTAACCTGTTATAGAAAATAACTAACTGAGTTAACCGAGTTGACTAACCTAGTTAGTTGATTTGTTTATTTATGGTTTCCATTAATTACAAAACAACTCCCCTAACCTTCTAGAACTTTGATATTTTGACAATTTTCACCCTTTTAAGTTTAAATCTTGTTTTAACTACCATTTTTAACGTAGTTAGTTAATTCCTCTAAAATTTTAAATTGATCTAACCGGGTTTCGTTTATGAACCTCTATTGAATTCCGGTTTTAATCCGATGCAACATGTGACGATTAATTACATAACAAAATAGAGTAATATAAATTCTTATTTGTATTTTTTGTTAAAAGGGTCCGGTTTTACAATCCGGGTCGGATTTCGGAGACCCGTTTTTTACGGATGTTACACCGGCCACAGCACCGTGCTCGCTGAGCACGGCCCCGTGTCCACCTCTCTGTAGGTTTTTGAAATAAGGAATCTTGCAGTTTTAAATTGTTTTTCTGACTTTTCAAGCATTTTTAAGCAGAAATAACTTAAAATAGTGTTGTAAAACTTATTTTTGAAGAGATTCCTTGAATAAAAACCTAACAATGATAACAATAAAGCTTGGAATAATGGAGATTTCAAGTTTTAATGGAGCTTTTGAGGAGAAAATGAAGAACAAGGCAATGGGCAAAAGTAGAAAAGACAAGATGGTTGTTGAGAACCTTCTATAGAATATACCTTATAGGGTATATGTGAAGATCCCACCAGATCTTTGTCTTTGGAATGAGTCCAAGTGTGTAGGAATCTTGCTGCATTTATAGAAAACGACAGCACGCTGGACACGACCCCGTGTGTAGACATGATTCTGAAACTTTTTGTCCGTATTCTGACCAAAAGTCAGACAATAATCTTTAGGTGGGCACGGGGGCGTGTTGACCTGGACACGGTCCCCGTGGCCAGAGGTTTTTATGAAGTTATGTCTTATTTTAAGGAATTTATCCGGATCGGGTGGTTCCTTACTAGTCGGAACAACACCAAAGTGCCTGAGATACCTAAGTTGCCCTAGTTTTATACAAGAACGCAAGAGGTTATCAGAAAGGGTGAATTCTAAGCTAAATACCGGTGGGCAATAGCAACCTTTATTTCCCTTATCCGGGCTCTCGTTAAAGAAGGTGTATGTCGAATTGCTCAGGTCTATGTATGCATCGGCGGAAACCGATGGGGAGTCCTTCACGGCATAATCGACACAGGGACGACTATCGCTCAAGTCCTCACAAGAGTTGGAGGTGATTTCGGGAGCAACGATGTTGTTAGTATCCGAATGCGTTCTCAATAATTCTCCTTGATCGTCGTCTTGAGATGAGTTAGTTACTTTCATCTCAAATGCTCTTATCAATTGGAGAATTACTTCTTCCGTTTGAAATAATTCTTCGAGAATTATATCACCTAGAAGAGATGATTGAGAGCATTCGAGGAAGAGATAATGATTGTTTTTACTTTCGCCCATCTTAAGGCTACAGGAAAACGATGGGTCTATATACTGGTGAGTGTAATTTAAAAAATAACATTTTAAATCTTCATGAGATCCGCCACATATTGACACCACGTACCATAAGAGGAGCGAAAGTAAAAATGATCAGTATCACACATGTTTGTGTCAGAAATTACCAACCGTTGGGATCTTACGGTGCTGTCTACAGAAGCTGAAAAAATTAGAAAAATCTAAAAAAAACAGAAAAATAAGAAAAACGATTAGGCTGTTGATTTCTAACTTTCTTAAAATCCTTGTGTCCCCAGCAACGACGCCAAAAACTTGATGTGCTTTAGGTGTGATATATTTTTCTTTATATTTTAAGCCCTTTTTAACACTTTAGTCAAGTTTTAAATTTATAAAACATGATATTCTACTAACACTAAACACACATATGGGCAAGTGCACCCATCGTGAGCGTAGTATAGCGTTGGTAAGATACCGAGGTCGTCCAAGGACCCAAAAGCTTTTAGTAACGGTTTATCCTCAACGTCTAATCAAATCAAAAGTTTTAGAAAAGGTTTTAAACATGAAAATAAAAACTAAAAATGCTGAAAAATAAAAATAAAAATAAAAAAGATAGACAAGATGAATCACTTGGATCTGACTCACCTTTAATGTAACCTTTGATGATTTCCGCACTTTTGCACTTTTTAAGAGATTGTCTTAGTTATAGTAGTAGGCCCCTCTTTTGAAGGTGACGTTACCCTCAACCCATTAGTTTGAGTCAGCAAGGATACAATCCTAAAGGGTTGGAATATTGAAAGATAATTAATTAAGTTATTAATGCGTAATGTGGTAAGCCCCTCTTTTGAAGGCGACGTTACCCTCGGCTAAGTGGTTTGAGTCAGCAAGGATACAATCCCAAGTAGCCGGGTTATTGTATTAATAGTAGTTTACATATGAGGGGATCAAGCCATTCGCACCCCCGCCATCCAATACCAGTGGGTATTGAAGGAGGTCCTAGTAAGCTTGACCTAGGTCCTTGCAGGATCTATACACTGAACAAGGCAAGAACCTTACCAAACCATTCCCTTTACCCCCCGACCAGGTAGCCAACATATCTATATATAGACCGTAGAGATATGAATGGTGTAAATCTTTTATTTCATATAGACAGTAAAATAACGCCAAGACAACACAGACAAATGATAAGGAAGTTTCACCTTCAACATAAGAAACTAGTTATTAAAGTCATTAATACAAAACCAAATAAAAAGTGCGAAAAGATTAAAAATCAAAAGTATTACATTAAATGCTTGTCTTCACCTAGTGATGTAAGAGACTTAGGCAAACATGACATTTGATTGTCAAGAACTCTTACGATCAATCTTGGATCCCGAGACTACTACACACACTCTAAGATGGATGATGGATGATGGTGGTGGATGTGGGTGTTATGATGGTGGTAGAGTGTGGGTGAAGTGGGAGAGATGTGGTTTGCTAAGGGATGCCTTTGAAGTGAACCAAGCACCCTTGTTTATAGCCTGGACAGAAGCCCAGACACGGCCCGGTGTCCATTGGGCACGACCCCGTGTCCATCCTTTTTCTCTTTCTTCATTAATTGCAATTTGTCTGCATTAGCTCCATACGCCCCCGTATTCGTTGGGCACGGCCCCGTGTGAAGAAGCGTATCTATACTATCAAGATTTGCTGGATTCTGCGAATCTTAGCATTGACCATGGCCCGTGTTGAGTTGGGCACGCCCCCGTGTTGGGAATAGAAGCTTCTATGGCTTTGTTTTTTCAACAGGTATCTGGCCACGCCCCTGTGTCTGCTGGGCACGGGGCCGTGGTCAGCCTTCTGTTTCTTTGTTTTTTGCTTGGAAAGATGCTGTCGAGGGGTTGGGCATGCCACGTTTATTCCTTTTCTTTGTATTTATGATAGATTTGGCTGCAAATTTGTTACTTTTGTTCAATTACGCTCATTTGGTCCTGAAAATACAAAAGGAAGACAAAAGCACAATTTTTCCAACCTTAGTACTAAAAAAAATTAGTTTTATGCCTCATTTGATGTAATTTATATGTTGCATTTTACACACATCAATAAATTTCGGAAAAATGTAAAAATCAGCTACTTACTAGCGGCGACAAGTAACCATAGTTTTCAAATCCCAGAAAGGTACCCCAAAATTCTGAGTCAAGTTGTTTCCTTCCGAGGAAACCGTTGTAACAAAACGGAGAATCCCCGTTTTGATAAGTCCATTACATGTTATCCACCCCATATATGCATACGGGTACATCTACCAATCTTTGTGCAACCACAAATATGACAATGATCGCGACTCAAATTCATTATCGGATGGCGCCGTTGTTAGTGACGATCCATGGGATCAGGGTTATGATAACAAAACTGATTCAGATTCCACGTTTTAATAAGCTGTTAGTTGTATTATTTGTCTGCTTGTCATTCGGCTAAGTTTGTTGACATTTAACTTTTTTTTATCAAATTATGTGTTGTTTTCAACATCTAGTAACACTTAATAAAATAGAAAACTATGAAATAAATAACAAACTAAAATTGCAGGGATTTGATCGCTTTTTTACAAACCAATGAAACACAATACTACACACACTTATATAAAAGTAAAAATACAAACGAAAATAAGACATGGAAATAACTACAGCCCCATAGGTCATCTCCTAGTTCCCTTTGTATAAGTGAGTTCTTTTCGGATTAAGATTGACTCACTTGGAGGGAGGAAATTGTTTTGCAATCCGAACCTGCTAGGGTGCAAAGGAACCTGCAGTTTTAAAGCTTAAAAACACGTCATTTGAAACAAGACAATCCCATTGTGATAGGTTTTTTCCTATCATTTGAAAAAATAACAGTGAATATCGGTTTTTCATTGTAAAGTTATAAAAAAACAAATCTAACATCTTCTCCATTTAGAGTAACTCCTGCTTTATATATATTTCATACTTTGTTATTTACGTATTACTCTATATATTTACCATTCAAAAAGCAAAAGTCCAACCATCTGATATAAATAAGAAATAGCCATTTCTAACGGAGTGTGGAGTAGAAGTCGCCATTGATAATGGAGTGTGTACTAGAAATCGTCATTCCCTATGGAGTCTTTTCCAGAAATCGGCATTACCAATTACCATTGGAAGTGTACCAGAAATCGCCATTACCAATAGATTTGTAACAGAAATCGCCATTTGCAATGGCAAGCTCTGCAAAACCCAATGATTAAAGCTTACATTCCCTACGAATTCTATGCCATAGCCTACTTACGAAAAATCACCACTTGCAATGGCATTAGCGTTAATTGTGAAAATTTTTAAAGCATGGCATTAGTTGTGAAAATTATTTTAAAAGTGACACAATTTCAGCAAAAAACTCAGTCAAATACCATTGTATGCTAAGTCAACGTTTCAATTTAACATTCACATATTTGAATCCATAAAAGGGGGTTTGTAGCTTTTTCTTTTGTTTGAATTTAACCGAATAAACAAACAGAGACGAACACTTAAAAGAAGACATATAACTAGTGTTTGTATTCATTCGTTAAGAGCATATGTTTGATCGTGTTCGTTCATGTAAGCGGACTATTGAACATAGATGAAAAGATATAAATTAATTAAACAATGGTCTATCATAAAGAATTTTAAAATAAATATTGTACCCAAAGACAGGGGTGGACTTATTAACAAAGATTGGGTTCCCAGTAACGTATTCAGTTTTTTAATTTTTAGCATAAATCTATACTATATAATAAAAGAAACCTATTTAGGACACCTGTCATCATATTAGGCCATCTCTTATAAATAATTATTATTTTGGTTTAATCTCATATAATTAATATATCTATATACTATATAATAAAAGAAACCTGATTTGTGACACATGTCATTCAATGAGGGCATCAATAATTTATAGATAAATTTTAAATTTTAAATTAAAAAAATTTAAATATTATATTAGAATTTTATTTTGTTTGAATCTAAAGTCTAAAATGTGTTTTAAATGTAATCTATAATTTATGGATTTAAACCATTGTTTTGAAAATAATGATTTACCTTTCTAATCCAATTATTTAATAAAAAATAACATAATTGGGAATCAAAAGCGATAATATTTATGTATCATTGACGTTAGGTACAGCTTGTCGAATTTACTAATAATTTTTTTTTTTTGAAAATCTATCTATATACTATATAATAAAAGAAACCTGATTTGGGACACATGACATCAATGAGAGTATCAATAATTTATTGATAAATTTTAAATTTAAATTAAAAAGATTTAAATATTATATTAGAATTTTATTTTGATTGTAAATCTAGGGAAAAGATCAAATAGGAAGTTAATTTTGGCTAGCAAGGATAGGAAGCCATAGAATTATGACATGTCACAACATTTAAAATAAAGAAAAAGGGTATTTTAGTCAATCCAACTCCTTCTTCTTCCTTTTTCAAAACCCAGTAACTTCAAAACCCACCATCTTCAACCATTTCTTCACTTTCTATCTCAATAATCACTACATTATAGTGCGATTTTCATCATTGGTCAATGATTCAAAACCCGATCAACGTGTTCTTCAGCTTTTTTCGAAGAAAACCCAGTTTAATTTCATTCAAAATCTCGTTTTTTCTGGTGATTTTGAAGATAATCACTCGATTTGTTCGATTCAATCGCTGATAAGTGTTTCTATCATTCAAATTTCGTCAACTGATGAAGAAACCGGCTTCGATCCATGTAAGAAATTCTTTAATTTCATTTTCACGATCTGGGTTTTTATTTAGTCGTTGCGTTTTACGATCTTTGCGGGGGTCCGGGGGCGGCAGCCCCTGGTAGCGGGGTCCCAGGGGCGGCAGCCCCTGGCGGGGTCCAAGGGGCAGAGCCCTTGGCTGGGGTTGAGCTCAGAAAAATTAATTTTCCAGAAATTGGCTCATTTCGAATACAGTAATTCGTAGACAATTCAGACAGTTCACAGACAATTCACAAACAGTTCACAAACAGTTTTATGTGTCCATTGCGTTTTAGAAATAAGAGAGTTTTATGTGTTTTCTAGCTATTGCGTTTTAGAAAAAACACATTTTTAAGTATCTTTAGTCATTGCGTTTTAGGTAAAACATATTTTTGAAGTGTTTTTAGTCATTGCGTTTTAGGTAAAACACATTTTTAGGTGTTTTCAGTCCATTGCGTTTTACAGAGAACACTTTCTTTTGTTTTTTTAGGTTATTGCGTTTTAGAAAACAGACATTTTTAAGTGTTTTCTGGCATTGCGTTTTACAAATAAAACATTTCTTTGTGTTTTCTGGCCATTGCGTTTTAGGTAAAACACCTTTTTATGTGTTTTTTGTGCATTGCGTTTTAGGTAAAACACTTTTTATGTGTTTTCTGGCTATTGCGTTTTACAAATAAGACATTTCTTTGTGTTTTCTGACCATTGCGTTTTACAAATAAGTCATTGTTTGTGTTTTTGGTGCATTGCGTTTTAGAAAAATGTCATTTTTTAGGTTTTTTTTTTCATTGCGTTTTACGTAACTGGTGGTTTTTCTATTACGTTTTACGCAACTGGGTTTTAAATTTTTTTTTAAAAATATAGCAATAGTATACTCGTTTTAAAGATAAAAAAACGCTCGTTTTTTTGGTGCAATTTTTATAAAAAAAATAATGTCGTATGAAAGAGTTATTAACGTTTAAAAAATGGGGGGGGGAATTGGAGGAGAGAGAAACTATTGGCTTGGATTGACTAGAATGCCCTTGAACAAACTCACGCGCCTCTTTTCTTCCTTTCAATTTCCCTGATTTAATCTTAGCCTTGATTAACTTAATAGATGGTCAAGATCACTTCCTAGCCTTCCTAGCCAAATAAACTTCCTATTGTATCTCCACCCTGTAATCTATTGATAAGATAAATTATTCGATCTGGATTGTGT
The DNA here is from genome assembly GCF_002127325.2 of Helianthus annuus. Lineage (NCBI taxonomy): Eukaryota > Viridiplantae > Streptophyta > Magnoliopsida > Asterales > Asteraceae > Helianthus > Helianthus annuus. Next base: position 163,565,399 of record NC_035449.2, on the reverse strand, counting down.
TTAACCAACCAAGCTTAACCCACTTATTTAACCTGGACTGTGTTTAACCAACCAAGCTTAACCCACTTATTTAACCGTCTTAGTTTCGTATGTTTTTAATGATTAAATTTCATCATATCGATGTTTTATAATTTCTAATATTGCTATACTTTAAGGAAATTTTCCATTGTAGTTATGATTATAATAAAACTAGGTTATAACCACATGTATTATATGGGGTTGAATAAATGTAATTTTATATACCAAAGAAAAAAGTTATATCTTTAAAACCACGTATATTACACGAGTTGAATAAATGTAATTTATTGTAAACTCCACTTCATTCTAAATACTAGGTACGTTTTTTTACTCTTCATACGCTATGCATATTATCTATGTCACATAGAAAACATCATGTTTTTTTAGATAAGTTTACCATGTCAAATAAGTAATATGCATATTATCTATGTTACATAGAAAACATCATGTATTTTTAGATAAGTTAGATATATGTGTTTTAAAACAAGGTAAACTCTTAACATACATATTTTTTTTTCCAATTGTAACTAAGATGTAGAGGTTTGTATAAGGTATCTTCACATTCGGAATGTCATACCTTTTTTTTTTAAATTTAGATTTACTTATGGTGTCTCATGTCTTTATTTTTATTTTTTTCACTTATATATATATATGTGCTTCATTGGTTCAGTTGTACATGTAAAGTATTAAACTATACATAGTATTTTCTCAACTAAAGTTATCTTTTGTCTATTCATTTACATTACTTTTATCTGTCTACAAGTCCCTTTTCAGAACTTTCAAATGGTATGGGACATGTTACATTATCAATAGTTTTTATTGGTTTCCTTACTAATTGTGATAAAAGTAATCATTTCGTACAATTCATATTGGTTTATAGCTTTGAATATGAGCATACCTTATATTAATGTTAATGATAGTGAAAATGAGGAATCTATATTTGGATGGTAGAAAATATAATATTATGCCAAAATTAACCCGTCAGAATAATCTATTATCAGATAAAATCAGACATGTTACCGTTGAACAAGAAAATGTTACAATAAATATTAGTAGTGGTACAAAATTTTAAGTTCCTATGACAAATCCTAAAACAAATAACAGATCATATTATTATGAATGGCTATACAAACTTCAATATTTATTTCGTATTTGGTCTGCATATTACTCTATATCATATATACTTAGATCATATTATGAACATATTTTTTTTATTTCACATTATAATTATGATTCACCCCGTGTATTACACGGGGTTCTAACCTAGTTATAAATAAACAAACCATTGATTTATATAAACTGTTTGTTTAATATCAATAATATATATGACACGATCAATACTTATATATTGAATACTTATAAATGTAATTAAACAATACATATTATCCATACATAATTAATTATAAATAAACAAACCATTGATTTATATAAACTGTTTGTTTAATATCAATAATATATATGACATGATCAATACTTATATATTGAACTAGGTTTTTACCCGGGATTGCTTCACGGGCTCGGGAAAGTTATTTAGATTAATTAATTACTATTTGTTTGTAATACGACCACATTACATCAACCATCTAATTCGATTAAACAACAATGTCTTCAAATCACCGGATTAGATCATGAACTCATATTAGCGGACAAACAAAAGCACAACAGGACCATATGAATAATATCATTTCCATTTTTACTTCAATGCACTTACATGATAGTGTGATTTGGGATTTTGAAAAAATCTTTGTTTTTTTACGTCTTTTACAAAATAAGATGTTGACCAAATTTGAAACAGATGTTGACCAAAAGTCAATAAGATATTGACAAATAGTCAAACAGATGTTGAGCTTAAGCAAATGTTTGGTTTAAGGCCAAACATCTGTTTATGGCCAAACATCTGTTTAAGTCCAAATATCGGATATAGAAGGAGAACATCTGTTTAAGGCAAAACATCTGTTTAAGGTCAAACATGTGTTTAAGGTCAAACAACTGTTTAAGTCCAAACATCTGATATAAAAGACAAAACATCTGTTAAAGGCCAAACAACTGTTTAAGCCATAACAGATGTTTAACTTGTTAAGATCTATTGTCTTCTCACACAGTTTTCCTCTTCAAAACATTGTTGAACCTAACATGGAAAGTTATTTAAAAACACTGTCTTCAAATCACCGTTTTAACCAAACAGCGGTTTCAACCGTAGTTTTAACCCAACAGTGGTTTTAAACCACCATTTTAACCAAACAACGGTTTCAACCACAGTTTTCTGAACAGTAGTTCCAAACATCTGTGGACATCAATCTGTTGACCAAAGTCAACAGATTTATCAACCACTGTTTTATTTTCAAACAACTATTCCCAATAACAGAGCTTTGATCAATTAAACATAACTATGCCAATATTACAAGCTTTTACAATATCAAACCTAAATATTTATAAAAAGTACAAGTGTTAAACAGCATACAAAGTTCATCCATCAGTTGACCCAATTCAACAGATGTATCAACCACTGTTTAATTTTGAAACATATGTTCTCAATAACAGAGCTTTGATCATTTAAACAGACCTTTGCCAATATTACAAGAATTTACACTCTCAAACATCAATATTCATTTACTTAATTTTAATAACAAACATTATTAATAATTTTAACACAACTAATTATATAAAAAAATACAATTGTCAAAACAGATAATAGCATCCAATAAAATACAGGATCCTAATTCCTAATCTATTGGTGAAATAGTAGTTTCGATAAGTAAAGCTCCTTTCGGACCATTGTAGTTGTCAACATGTTGGACGTATTTCAGAAGTTCATTGGTCAGATCAACTTCAATCATATCCCCCAGATGCTTGTTATTAGCCACTTGTTGTCTTCAATTATATTAGTACTTCGGCGTGCATCAACATAATCAACTACACGAGGATTATTGAAAATAAACATCTTCTTCCAGCCTTCTTCTTCATATCTGAGCAAATCAGCAGTTAGCTCAGCAGACTTTCCAATGACAATCAAATGCAACCTCTTTGCAATGGTAAAAAAATGCCCTTGGCAAGGATTGACTACAATACTCTCAGGAAAGTGAAGCATTCTGAAAGTCTCACTAACAACATCAAAACAAACGATGTTCCTCTCACCTAGTGGATACCAATAATTTGAAACCATAAAATATATGGTTTTATCAGCATAAACTCCTGTAGACCATGAATAACGACTTGAACTATAATTGTTTATGATACCGGAATTTATTGTTGTCCATGACTCACGACGTCGTGAGTAAACACGAGCAGCAGTTACATTACGGTAACATCTGATGTTCAGCACTTTCAGATCATTGAACTGATCAAAATAAATTCCACCGGTATCAGAGTTTCGATGATGATTGTAATTAAAGTAGTCATCACACAAAACCTTAAACTGCCTAATAGTTCGATTCCAAAGAATCAACTGACAGCAAATCCCTTCATTGGAAACTAACAGTCCTTATATGGAGCAGGAGTTAATTATAACAGTCCTTAGCATGATCAGCTGTTATAACCACACCATAACCCTTTGAGAGGTTGACCATTAAACAAATCCTTGACACTATTAATCCTCTGTTGACTTACCAAACAGATGTTCAGACACAAATCAACATCAACATAATCTAAATATTACTGAAACAATAAATAATAAATAAAAATAAAACACAACAAAGATTCATAAAATTAAATTTATTCAGGACCTTAAAACTAAAAGTCCAATAATTACATGACATACTGAACAATATTAAAGTTCAAATCTAAGAATACAGCAAGAATTAATAAACTTTAGTTTCTAAAATTCAAATAGATGTTCACAAAATAAGATGTTTGTTCTGTTGTAAAAAATGTTTGTTCTTGTACTTCTTAACAAAATAAGATGTTCACCAAAATTCAAACAGATGTTGACCAAAAGTAAATCAAATGTTCAACATAAATACTGAATCTATAACAACAGATACTACAGACACTGATTATATTCAAACTACTGATACATAAACATTGATTCTTCATTCCACTGTTGTAATCTAAGCACTGATGTTAAGGATCAGTGCTATCTTCAAAGGGTGATCAGACCTTGAATGACAATGCTTTGATCTTCAATAATGCTTGGATCCCATCAGTAGTTTGAGCTTCAATTTTTATGCTTCATCAGTGGTTGGATTCCAATATATGTTGAAGCTTTGCTGAGCTGTCATCTTCAAGTGCCATTTTCTTTATAGCCTCTTTAAAATATCCAGCTTCTTACTCTTTCTCTTCTGCATCAGTCAACTTTTGCCTCTTTCTTTGGTTTAACATAATGACAGAGGTATCTGATGATGTGAACAGTGGTTCAGAATTGTGGACCTGCTTCTTTGACATGTTAATAGTTTTGTAATCAGGCTTCTTTGGAAGGCTAGGATCTGTTTCTCTCCTTTTTCTCAGCCTTTCATAAGCTTCATTAGTGTACTGCCTTATCCATTTTGCTACGACCTTGGCAGGTGCAACCTTTGCATCAACCAACTCTTGTTTCTTTCTTTTATACTCCAAGGTAAGATCATCAATAGCCTTTTTGTATTTACGCCAGTTTGGTGCTGACCTTTTCATGCTTGGATCTCTTTTTACTCTTTCAATTCTATTGAGTTCTGCTTTGAGACCAACAAGTGGCCAATCTTGGAATTGTTCTTCCTTGGCAGGGTAGAACTTCTCACTCATGATCAGTGCCAGAATGTCTTTTCTCACATCTTTTTGCAGGCCAGGTTCTGGTGGTAAATTTGACATTTCTTTACTCAAATCTCTAGCATAATCTTCCATGAGCTTGACTTTCGTGAGTAAAAACTGATAATGACTTGAATACACATTATCATTTTCTCCTTCGCATTCAACCCTAGCTATTATTTGAGCTTGTTTAGCTTTTCGTTTTAGATATTCATCCATGTTTTTTGGATCTCTAAAACCAAGCAGAGAAGGGAATTTCCTTTTTGAAGGATCATCCACTGTGTAGAACTGCCTCATTTCATTCTTTACTGCATGGACTTCCAGTGGATAACTGGCAGCTGCTGGGGTAGTATCTGCAGAGTCATATCCATGAAGAGCTATTGGATCTTTGATTGGATTGACCAATTTTGGAGGAATGAAAGATTCAGGTTTGGTGATTTTAGAAGGTACAGATGAAACAGGATCAGGTGCTGGTATGTCATCATCATGCACTTGAAGATTTTTTCTTCTAGTATACACACTTTCAGGAGGAGGTGTTTCTATTTGAGGTTTTGGAGCAAACAGATTTATGGCTTGGGAAGGATTGTTAAAAGTGGTAGGTAATTGACTAACAGTCGTCGAAACAACTGGTGTCTCAACCACTGTTGTCACTACAACTGTTGATGTATCAACAGTTGTCTTTTGCTTTAAGGCAGGTGGTGAGTTTTGTGATGATGGTTTTGTTTGTGGTGTTTGAGTAGTGATGGTGTGTGTTTGACTAACAGCTGTTGAAACAACTAGGGTTTCAACCACTGTTGCAATTACCACGGATGATGTGTCAACTGTTGTCTTCTGCCTTTTAGCAGGTGGTATTGGTGGTGGTGAAGGGATTTTTAGTAATGGGGATAAGGCAGTGGATGTAGTGTGTGTTGAAGTGGTAGTGGTGAAAGTTGTTTGGATAACAGATGTTGAAACCACTGAAGAAGCAACAACTGTTGATACAACAGGTGTTTTAACATCTGTTGGTTTGGAAGATTGATGTGTGGAGCTTTTGGAAGGTTTGGGATTTTGTTTTGTGGATTTGGGAGTTGTGGTTTTGGGTTGTTTGACTTTTCTAGTAGACTTTCTTATGGGCTGAGGATTTTCTAGATCCTTTGGCTCAGAAATACCCTTTTCATTCATCTCCATAAAAACTCTCTTCTCCTGTTCAAACCTTCCTTTATCCTTTTCCTGCATATCCTTTTTCACCCTTGCTTTTGCATCAGCAATGGCATTTAAGGTTACATCAACCTTTTTGGAACCATCTGGCAAGGGGATGTGTGCAAGCATTGTTGAATTATCTGGTGCAATGTACAGACCATCTTCATATCCCTTTTTCTTCAACTGCCTCATTTTCTCCGCCATTTTGGCATTATTTGGTGGTGGTTTGTCCACAAAGATGATAGAGGGAGGAGCAGTGCCAGTGGTGTTCATAAAGTGAGCCTTCAGGGTTTTTATATCTGCCTGGGTGTCTTTGAACCTGGCTTCCATGATATTTCTGATATTTTGAAGCTGAATTTCATGTTGCTGATCAGCATTTGCTCTTTGTTGGTGAAGCAGAGGTTGAAATAATGCCCAAAGGTCAGTGGGAGCAGGTGGTGCCTGTTGTTTTTGTAACAACTGTTGCAGTATGGTTTTGATTTCTGCAACAGATGTATCCAGTTTGTTAACCCTCTCCATCAATTTTCAGTACATTAAACCATCATCCAATTTAATGGGATCATCTGATTTCCCACCAGAGGTGGTTGTAACAGTGGTTGACTGAGGGAGACTTTCCCAAAAGTCATCCCCTGTTGCCCCTTTTTCTTGGAACTGGGGACTTCTTTCCTCAACAGAGGTTACCAATCTAAGCTCACCAGTGTATACAGGATACACACCTGTATTTAGAAAGGTTCCCATAGAAGAAATTGCCTTCAAGGAAGTCTGATTAATGAAACTACTGTCCAAGTGTAAACCAGTGGGTTCAACACTTGTAGTAGCTGCTTCACTTGAACTACTGACAGGAACTACTTGTACATCCTGCAGTGTAACCTCCTCAGGTGTTGTTGGTGGGTTAGCAATGATAGGGAGCTCAGACTCAGTCACTTTCTGTGGCATGCTCTCAAAGATAGGTGGTTGAGAGGAACTGATTGCTATCTGAGTTATATCAACTGCATCCAACAAAAGTTTTGTTTGTGGTGGAATTGTAACAGTGAGTATGGGAGTGGAAAGAGGATTTGCCCCGGGCAGTGGGCTGGGGATGATGGATTCAACTGAGTCCAAAGGAACATAATTTGATGTCCCTATTCTTACAACCTGTTCTTTTTGAAAACAAACAGGAGGAGCTTGAGGCTCAGGTTGAGATGTTTCTACCCTCTGCTGTGAGGAAGTAGCAGCAGTGGTTTCTAGTGACTTTTGTGTTTTCACCGGCAGTTGCTCTGGGATCTCATTTTCCAGAGTTGCCTTTGTTTTAGGTTTGAGGGGCTTTTGTGTTTTCTTTTGTCTTGGTCTTTTGGTGGATTTAGGTGTTGGTTTCACAGTAGTTGTTTTGCTGCTGTGATCACCTTGAGCAGTGGGCTCAGCAGCAGGTGCCTGAGGAGCAGTGGTAGCTGCTAAAGTCTGCTCAGGAGCCTCTGCTTGTGTTTTGGACACTTTTGATAGCTTTATAAGTGTTAGCGGTGTAAGACCATTTATTTGAAAAGATTCACCCTGGATGAGTACATGAGCATCATCCTTTCCATTTCTTTTGAAAATAAAAGCTTAGGAACCTTGGAAATAGTAAAAATGATTTGCTATCAACATTTTTACCAAGTCATTAAAGATCTCCTGTGAATAGTTAAAGTTTTCCCATGCAAGATAGCGTATGCCAGGTATTGGATCTTTAATGGAATTTCATTGAAAGCAGTGGTCTTATTAGAAACACACATTAAGAGGGTATGAAACAAAAACCTTGGGGCAGGGGGAAAACTGCCTTTTTGCAAAGTGTCTTTTTTCATTTGCTTTGCATACCCTCTTTCTAAAAAATCTGTTTGATACTCTATTTTAGGGAAAGAAGTCTTACCTTTAAGATTATTGAGTTCAAACACCTCAGAGATGGTTTGTGGTGTGATTTTAACATCAACACCCTTTATCGAGGAATTGATCGCTATGGGTGTTTTATCTTGATATTCAAGTTTTGCATTTTTCCAAAATTCCCTCTGGGTTGCCAAGTAAATCGGAGCATCAGAAGTCAACAAAGTTTTGTACTTTGAAGACGAAAGGGCATCTATGACGGAATTGAACGTTTCAGTGTTAGTTGGTTTTGTCAACAGACCCAAGTAGTTATGGGGAGCTTTGTATCGAATTTCTATGACCTTCTGACTGGATTTCCTTTTAACTGATGAAGACCTTGATTTTGCCATTTGAGGAAGAAGGACGATGAGGAATTTTGAGAGAAATGGAGGATAACTGCTTTGAAAAAGAAAAATGAATTCGATTCGACAGTTAAAAAGCTGTTTGGGGGTTTTGATCAGGGTTTTATAGTAGAAAAAGTGAATGCTGACGTGGCAGCGGTTACAAAAGATCTGACGGCTATGAATTGTCCACAAGCCAACCCCTGATGAGTAATGGAACACAGTTGTTTTATAAAGACACTGATGGAATAATAACAATGGTTGCAATGATTAAAATGAAAACAGTGGGAGACTTTAAGTTTTAAGTGGATAGCCTGAAAACATTTTAATGCTTATAATTCATAAAAAATTTTCATTTTAACTATTTCTAAGATGAATGTTGAGATTTTTAAAATAAAGTATTACATATAATCAGTTAGCATGCTGGGGTGATGTGATAAATACCGTTATATATAAACAATCCAGTGATATGAAATTTAACAATCTAACAGAGTATAAAACACCGATGTGATAAATATGTTAACATAAACAAAGGTAGAATATCTGCTTTTAATTTGAACAACTTTTGTTATTGGGCAGTGGTTCGTATTTGAGTTTGTATAGCGTTTGTCTCGAGAGATAAACTTTATGAACCACTGCTACACTAAACACTGTTACATAATAAACACTGATAAATAAATAATAAAGTTGAATCCGCTGTAGTTGTTGAAACGCAGCTGCTACTGAGTAGTGGCTTTCCTTTCGTTGATCAGCCTTTAGGTACATAAGTGGTTGTCTTTAACAGGACTTTGTCCTTAACAGTGGAACGCTCTCATCAGTCTTTAAGTACATCAGTCTTTATTGAACATCTGATTTACTTTTGGTCAACATCTGTTTGAATTTTTGGTCAACATCTTATCCTGTTGTGCTTTTGTAAGATCTATAATATGGGTTCATGCTCTAATTCGGTGATTTTAAGACAATGTTGTTGAATAGAATAAGATGGTTGATGTAATGTGGTCGTATTAATAACAAATAGTAATTAATCTAAATAACTTTTCCGAGCCCGAGAAGCAATCCCGAGTAAAAACCTAGTACCGTTATATATAAACATCTCAGTGATATGAAATCTAACAATATAACATAGTATAAAACACTGATGTGACAAATACTGTTACATATAAATACTGTTAACATAAACAAAGGTAGAATATCTGCTTTTAATTTGAACCAGTTTTGTTGTTGGGCAGTGGTTCGTCTTTGAGTTTGAATAGGGTTTGCCTCGAAAGATAAAATATAGCTAACCACTGCTACAGTAAACACTGTTACAAAAGAAACACTGGTACATAAATACTAAAGTTGAATCCACTGTAGATGATGAAGCACTGCTGCTACTAAGCAGTGGTTTTCCTTATATGGATTGGTCAGGCTTTAGGTACATAAGTGCTTGTCTTTAACATGGCTTTGTCTTCAACAGTGGATAGGCCTCATCAGCCTTTAAGAACATTAGTCTTTATAAGGAGCAGTGGTTAATTATAACAGTCCTTAGCATGATCAGCTGTTATAACCACAACATAACCCTTTGAGAGGAAGCATTGACACTATTAAACCTCTGTTGTCTTACCAAACAGATGTTCAGACACAATTCAACATCAACATAATTTAAATCTTACTCAAACACTAAATAATAAATAAAAATAAAATACAACATAGATTCATAAAATTAAATTTATTCATTTATTCATGACCTTAAAACTAAAAGTTCAATAATTACATGACATACTGAACAATATTAAAGTTCAAATGAATAACAACAAGAATTAAGAAACTTTAGTTTCAACTCCATCGATTGCTGAACCTCTAGATGTATGTACTTCAGCATCGCCAAGAACTGCACGTCTCTATCACCGCACTCTATATTACTGACAACACAAATAACAAACAAATCTAAAATGCAAATATCTCTTCTCAACTGTTGTAGCACATCTAAGTTTTCAAGATATTGCACGAATCTATCCACACTTTCTATAAAAGAAGAAATCCCAATGACAAACCTGACGCAAGAAAACCTGACTTTCGATTTAACGAAAATCGATCAACGCAACTTTTCACGATGTTGCAACAATGATACTGCAACATCGATATTAAAAGGTTGATGTGTGATGGGAAGCTTCATTAAAACGACGATGTTGGAACAATGATACTGGAACGATAACATGTTCAACAAACATTGGAACAAAGAAGTGTAATCGAAGATTAGCGCCTAAATCACGAGAAAGATGCATTCGAGAGAGAGAGAGAGATACGCACACATATATGAGCGAGCGAGATTTGAATGTGATAGCAGATAATTATATCTTATTTATAGGATTAGAATATACGGTTTGAATTTTGAATTTTGAATGTGGGAACTGATAATTATTAAATTATCTTATTTATTGGGAACTGATGTTTATTGGGAACTGATGTTTATTCGTAATCGACAGTAGTATATATCCTTATATCCTCCTTTATTAAAATATTAAATATTAAATATTTGAATTGTTATGCAAAGTAGGAAAAAAAGAGAGAGAAGGTCAATTGTCATGATGACTTTTCTGTAATTACTGATATTATCAGTAATTACTGATCTGATTTGAAAACAACTGTCATGATGACTTTTCTAATTTTTCAAACATAATAACCGTCAGTTTGAAATTCACATTTTGCATATTTTAAATGTCCAAAGCTCAAGAAATTAACATTAATTACTGATTTGATTTGCAACAAATAGTCATCAAGAATTTTTTTTATTTTTTAATATAATTTTAAATTTTATGATCAAAACAATGTTGGGGGAAATCTTACCTCATTGGTATGTAACGATGACGTAAAATGGTAATTTCATTGTAATTCTAGTTTTTATTTGATAATTTCAATCTATCACTAATTAACACCATCAATAACAAAAAAGTGAGCAGTGGCTGTTTTTTTAGGAAAACCACTGATGGTCAATATCAATAGATGTCAACAATAAAAAAGTGAGCAGTGGCTATTTTTCCTATCAGATGATACCCAACAGTTTTTTAAACACTGATGTTTGGACAGTTAATGGTCAACAGATTTTGAAGAAACATATGTTTCGCCTTATATATCAGTTGTCTGGACTTAAACAGAAGTTTGACCTTAAACAAATGTTTGCCCATAAACAGAAGTTTGACCATAAACAGGTGTTTGCCCATAAAGAAATGTTTATCTGATGGTTTAAAACCACTGTTGGGTTAAAAGTGTTTTTGTGGAGGTTGAAGGGGATTGAAACGACTGTTGGGTTAAAATATTGATTTTTTGGAGAAGGAACATGCTTAAAATGGTGGTTTAAAACCAATGTTCGGTTAAAACTGTTCAACCTAACATGTGTTTCCATTAACTATTGACGAAATTGCAAACAGATGTTAAAACCACTGTTTGTTATTGTACTTCTTTACAAAATTACATAGAATTCAAGAAAATGAAACAATGACTTAAAGAACTATAATTTAACAGATAATCTAATCGGGCAAAGCAATCTATTATATGAGAATTCACTTATTCTTACAACATGAAACAAAACATCAGCATCTGCAATAATCAGATGATCAAAATGCAGTACATGAAAACGCTTCTTCAGCTGTTGAAGAGAAGCCCTTTCCTCATATACTTAATCCTTAACTTTGTTCATAAAGAGCTCCTTTAAAACAAACTTTATGCTTCTTTTAATACAAAAAAGGCAGGAAACACCATTACTCTAGTAAGATAAAATCTTATCTTAAAACAATAGCAGATCCTTTCTTGCGTTTAGTAGGAACTACTGTGGGTTCTACATCATCATCTTCTGCACAAGTCAATTATAATCATCATTTAATCATAAGCAAAAATTATTTTACCTATAAATTTAATAATCTTTCTTTGTGTTTAATTAAACTTTATGCTTCTTTGAATACAAACCTATAATAACCCGCAACAGATTGTATGAATTTCAAACAACTGTGATTAGACTGAAATATAAACCGAGAATTAGAGTATATCACTTCAAAATTAAAAACTCAAATTTGAAAATCGGAGTAGCAAAAAACACATACTTTAAACGATGTTGGAACAATAATACTGGAAACAACCGTAGAACAATCATCATCATTATCATCTGCAACAGATCATTGACAATCATCATTTAGTCAGAAATCAGGTAACAAAATTTTAATAAAAATCAAAAATAAAAACACATAGCATGATTATGGCAAACCAGATATCAACAAAAATCAACAGATGAAACCCTAATTTCAAAAAGAATAATCGGTGAACATATTCACATATCAATAATCAACAGATGTTGTACTCATATCATAACTATTAAGAAAAATCAAAACAGATTTATAAACATACAAATCAAACCTGAAGATGAAACAATCTTGTAAGAGAAACACCGCAGAACCATTAGCCGGCGCCCCATCTCCTGATCTAACTCTCGAACGAAACCCTAACAATGGTTACATGAAAAGACCCAAAACATAAAGGATTACTGTAAATAAGAGGAAATCATGAAAGTATTTCAATAAAAAAAGAAGAACAAACCTTTTGATGAAGTAATGGATGAACAAATGAAGGATGTACATCAAAATCTAATTTACAGCGTTTGTGAAATTTGAATCGCCGGAATATAGAGAGAGAAGGAACCCTGGGCATTTGTAAAAACCTAGTTTGTAAAGAAAGAGGAGAAGTGAGAAGAGAGATATATAAAGAAAAAGGCAGTGGTACTGTTGGGAGGGAAAAGAGAACTGAGGATGCCCTAATTAAGTGACACGTGGCCCAAATAAATTTCATTTATTATATATAATAGATACTTATAAATGTAATTAAACAATACATATTATCCATATATATATATGTATATATATATATTATATACATATATATACATATATATATATATATACATATATATATATATATATATATATATATATAGGGGTATGCAAAAAAACGAATTAACCGACAAAACTGAACCAAATAAAAAACCGTGGGTCGGTTAAAGGTTTTTTTGAAAACCAAAAGTAGCGGGTCGGTTATGATTATCATTTTTTCCATACCCACAACCGAACCGAACCGACATTTAATAAATTTTTGTCGGATTTAGGACATTTCACCATATTTTTAATATTTGATGTTGTTTATTAAAGATTTTTAATATTTATAACATTAAATCTTATCTTACTTTGAATTTAAAATAGAATCCTACTATTTTTTAATAAAATATTATCTTCAAATTTAAATTATTAATTTAAGATTGGATGTTTTTATATAAACCAAATTATCTATCATAAAAATCAAATTAAATAAACTAAATTATCTATCATAAAAACCAAAATTAACATTGTTGGATAAATATAATATCCACAAAGTAACTAATATATTAATCAAAATTAAAAGGATATTAACATTATGTAAGTTAGTATTTCACATGCTTTAATTTTAATATAACATGAATATTATATTGATAGTTTGATAATGATATTATATTAATATAATAAACATGGTATTATACCAAAAATGTAATGGTATATATCTTATCAGCTCTTATTTATAAACTTTGAGAAAGACGATTTTATTTGATTGAGTTTAGTTTATAAAAACAAACTAAATTTTTAACCTTTGTATTATTTATATGTAAAATTATATTTATTCAACCCGTGCAATACGTGAGTTTCTTTAAAATATTATTTTTTTTATTATTTAGTATACGAATTACATTTCTTCAACCCATTTAATACACGAGGTTTTTAAAGATATATTTTTTTATTATTAGGTATACAAAATTACATTTATTCAACCCGTGTAATACACGGGGTCTTTAAAGATATAGTTTTTTTTTTATTATTATTTTGTATATAAAATTATATTTATTCAAACCGTACAATAAAATGGGTTCTTAAAGTTTTTTTATTTAAATGTAAAATTAAATATATTCAACCCGTGTGCTAAATAAGATTTCTAAAAATATATTATTTTATTATTTAATATATAAAATTATATTTATTTAGCCCGTGTAATACACGGGGTTCTAATCTAGTATATATATATATAATAAACTGAAAAGAAACCCCTAAGTATAATATATAGAGAACTCTTAAAAAATTAAGCTTTAGTAGTCTACTGGATAATCTGCATTCTTCTACCCTTAACACCCGGGTTCGAATCCTGTACGAGGCAATTATTAATTTTTTGGTCCAATTTTTTTAATTTCTATTTTTATTTTTATTTTTTTTTCTTTAATGAAGAACCCATTTAGGGTTACAACAAAGCTCATAACAAAAACAACAGCGGCCGCCTCCTCCTCCCTCAGCGACCACCTCCGCTCCGGCCATCCTCCTCCAGCCGCTCCGGCCTCCTCCTCCAGCCGCTCCGGCCGTCCTCCTCCACCCGAAAACCGTCATCCTCCGGTAAAGTCTCTTTTGAGGTAAAGTCTCTACGAACAACAGAACCACAACCACCCTAAAATCAACAGTCTCTATTTCTATCTATCGCTTTTTGTCGTGTTTTGTTGAATACTTAAACATGTATGATTTTGTTTTGAATCTGTGATTTGTGAATATGAATTTGGGATTTTAGTTCTTTTAAAACTAGAATTTTAGGGGCTATGGAATGATTATTGAAAAGAAAGATACATTGTTTTTTGTTGACCCTTTGTGATAGTCTTGAATCTTGTAATGCATTAACCAGTTATCAAAGGTAATAAGAATTGACTGGATTGAGTGCTTACCGTTCAACTGTGTAGTGATGTTCTGATGTTTATTTGTTTAAAATTATCAGGAAGTGAAGTGTCCATCTAAAACATGAGTTACATGATTAAGAATGACGAAGACAGGCTCAGCAGCTTACCCGAAGAGGTTGTTTCACACATACTCTCTTTAATGCCTACAAAATTTGCGGTGAGAACTAGCATCTTATCCTGGAGATGGAGGTATAGTTGGATGTCTGTTACAAATCTTGACTTTGATGATAGACACCCCTACCACGACTTAAACTGTTTTACGAAATTTGTTGATCGGGTGTTGGAGCTTCAAAAATCACCCCAAGTTAAAGTATTCCGGATGTGTTTTTCTGAAATGTGGGTTAAGAAGTCAAACGTGTCGAAGTGGATTGATGTAGCAGTCCGGTTAAATGTTTCTGAGCTTGATGTACAATCTATTGTGCTTGAAGTACCTGTTAGCCTGTTCACTTGCAGGACACTCACAAAATTAAAACTGGCTCACAATACCCGTGATTGGGATGTTTGGGAGTGTTCGTCTCCAGTCAATCTTCCTTGTCTGAAAACTCTAGACATCTATGTTATTGCCAATCCTTTTGTAAATGCATTTAAACTCCTCCCTGGATGCCCGGTGCTTGAGAATTTATATTTGTGTGTAACATGCAAGGGTGAAAAAGAAGAATACATATTCAATATCCCTACTTTAAAACGACTGGAACTCACATGGCACAAACACCGACCGGTTAACGACAAAGTTGTTTTACAGGTCCCTAATCTTGAATACCTATCTGTTACCCATATGTTCGGCAGGCCTGTTGTCAAGAAAGAGTTGTCGTCATTGATTGATCAGCCGTTGAGGCATCATATGTGGGTTAAGTGTCTAAAGGAAGTGGGGTTAAATAACTTTCAGTTCAAAGAGTAAGTTTTTTTTTTTCTTTTTGACTTCATCGTGTTTCTATGTTCCCGTTTTAAAATAATTGTTTGCAAGTTAGTGTTTACTACTTTACTCTTGGAGTAAACGTGATCATATGTGTTATGCAATCTATCTAAATTCTAATAAATGTCACGTGGCATTATTTCCATTAATTTAGTACCAGTATGATGCTTAAGCGCGTTACGGCACAGACATCACCTTAAATCCTGAAAGGAAACGTTAAATCGAGCCGAGCCGTCATTAATATTTGAATCAAAACCTTTACGTAAGCCATGCATCTCTCAAACTTTATTTAGTGCGGTTTATAACAAATAAGTTAAAAGTATTTTATTAACTAAGCATGGATTTTACTTTCCCATCACTATACATTATATTCTTGCTATTTGAGTACCACAGCTCTAGAGCCCATAAGAAATCATCCCATGTGCACAACTCTAGGGGAAATACATGAGGTTAATTTTTGCATAAAGATGGAACTAAATCATCGTATTGGTGGCCGATGATGTCTAGATCAGCTTGTCAAGGCTAGTTGCACTTTAGTCGGAGGCCAGGGGTACTTTTGGTTCCAGGATCGACCCACACATGTGGCGAATTTTGGGCTTGTTTACCTCCCCGGAGGGTACCATGTTCGATTCTCGGAGAGAGGCTGAATCAAGCACCGAAGATGTATAACTCAATTTGGAGGACCCTCTCGAACGGAATCTCCGTAGCGTAAGTCTGGCGCCAGCTGCAATAAGATGTCGTCCAAAAAAATCATCGTATTTTGATCGCAGGTGATGAAAATATAAAATAGGACTAAACAGAATCAAGATGGTGGGCTCATTTTGTTGTCCATTTAAATAAAAATGACAAGATTTTTAAAAACCATTAGAAATCCAAAATACAATCAAAGATCCCTGATAGCAACAGTGTTCCTCGGATCTAAAGCCATGATTGCTTCAATTCCAAAGCTTAATCATGTGATAAAAATACAATGAAATATTAATAAATGGACAAATAAAAAAATGTAAGATGTAAAGGAAAATATTGAATTTATTTAGAAAACTACCTGTATCAAATGTTTATGGCAAAGAATCAAAGTATGCCTTAAATCTCAAGTTGATATCATGTTTTTTCCTTCATACTCCACACTAATACCATTTTTTTTTTGAAACGTGAACTTGATTAAACAACACTGAACCCGAAAACCGGGACGGACAGAACAAACAAGCGACTACATATTCACAAATTTACACCAATCCCCCCAATCGAACTTGCCTTTCTTGGCCCTATGCTTAAACCACAAAAAGCTAACCACCCTAACTTGCTAAAGATCTCGTCGACACTACATATCTTTCCATCGAAACTAAGGCTGTTTCTGGCCTTCCCCACCACCCAACAAGCCGTGAGCACAATTCCATGTAAAACCTTTCTTTCCATCGACCTACTAGCACCCGAATTGTGAACTTCAAGTAAGTCTCTAAAAGAAAAAATAAAGAAGTTCGATACCCGACACCAAAAGCTGATTTTCTCCCATAAACCCAAAGCCTATGGACAAGCAGTAAAAAGGTGAGTCACGGAGTCGAAATCAACGTTACAGAAGCTGCACACATCATCGGCCACCAACACACCCCTCTTAGCAAGTGCCTCGACCGTCGGAATCCTATCCATATCCGCACGCCAGGCAAAAATGTTACATTTATGCGGGATCCACTTACACCAATCCATGACGTACCAGCTACTATAATCTTTCTTCGAATCTAAATGTTTTTTTCATGGCCGCAATCAAGAAGCCCTCCGAACCGTAGCCCACCCAACTCCATCTATCTGGATTGCTAGACAAACTGACCGAACCCAGAGCCGCGGATAAAGACTGCCATTCAGCCCCTTCAACATCAGAATCCGGGTCGTGTCTCCATAACCAAAGGCCATCTCCATCTAACCGATCGCGAACACAACATGATTTCACCACCTCTAAACGGAAAAGAGAAGGAAACTTGTCTTTCAACAGAACGTAGAATAACCAAGGGTCAAGCCAAAACATAATGTTATCTCCCCTACCCACCACTCCTTTAAACAGGTTGTGGATAGGCAGGTTATCCACCCAAGGCTTCTTTAGAACCGATGCGATGTTACACCAAACTCCACCATAAACTTTTTTCGCTGAAAAAAAGTCCCAATCGGATCCTCCAACGTGAAGCACATTTATAATGTTAACCCACAAATTATGCTTCTCGTTTTTATATCTCCATCCCCACTTAGCTAACAATGCCATATTCACATCTTTTAGGTTATGAAGCCCCAAGCCAGAACACGTACAGAACACAAAACTCAAAATTCAGCAAATTAGAAAGGAAATTGATGGTTAATCTCTTGTATGAGCCCTAATACATGATCATCTAAGCTCGTTTTACAAGTGGTGTGAAGGAAGAAGGTTCAAGCAACAAGAAAACTTAATGCTTGCAAAATCAAGGTACGTTACTTGTACGATTAAAGTTTACTTGTAGTAATGTTTATTGGTATATATAGTGGTATTCAAAATGCATTATAGAATGGTCATGTAATATTGGAATCCATTCGTGCAAAATTAAATAAAATTCTTTATTAACTTGAATTACAAGAACTAAACAAAAGAAACTTAAAGAATACAATTACAACTGAATCAAACAAGAAAAACAAGAACAAAATTTCGAACAGAAACACTGTTCACAGCTGAGGATCGTGTTGAACACGGGTCCCTTAAAACAAATTTCATGTATCCCAGGAGAACACGTTTGTTTTCAGGATACAACAGCCCGAAGCAGTTGCACTGCCGGTCCTTACCCCAACCGAAGGTGTACCTCGAAAGCTTGAAGAAGAAGAAGAAGAAGTATTCAGAGAGTAGAAGATTGTATTGCTATCTGTTTCTGTGCGTCTTTCTGTAGCAGGTCAGCCACCTATTTATAATGTAGGTCTTGAAGAAACTGAAAAACGAATTAAATGGGAGAATTAAATTGCATTAAACGTCTTCAATGCGCTTTAATTCGTCATTTAATTCGCAGTCAAAGCCATTGACTTCGTTAGTTTCGAATGCTGAAGTGTAACTGCACTGGCATTAACTGCTAGAAGCCTCTGCGCGCGCAAGACACACTGGTGCACGCGTAAGTCTGCACGCTCATACGCGCGTGCGCCATTTTGGTTCACTTTGGTGCGCCGTGCACGTCACATCAGTGCCCATACTCTATGCGCGCACCGCGCGCCTATTTGCCACGTCATGCGCCACTGCGCGCGGACCCACCAGGGTCACGCGCCTGTGATGTGGGCCCAAGTGTGGAGGAACGGGCTATTTTGTACTTGGAGGCCCAAGACCGCGTAAGAAAAGGGCCTTCACTAAAATGGCCCTAACTTGGGCTACAGAGGTCCGTTTGGGGCGTGTGACCAGTCAAAACGAACGGGAGAACGAGCTCTATCTTGTTGCAAACAGCCTACGGCGGTTTGGGTCATCGTCCGGGCCGAAAAAACGCTTATTTCTATTAGTTTTTTCCATTTTTATGTTTTTTCAAGTATTTTGGGCATTTTGTTTTTGGGCTTGTGTTTGGCCCGTTGTCTTTTTTTAGGCCCGTTTCGAATTTCTGTCATTATTTATATGTCCCTTTAGTGAATGAAACAATCAGACTTGAATTTTGAGAAAAGTTATTTTTCACTTCAAATTCCGTGGCCTTTGGGTTGCAATTTGGGGGTTGGGGAAGAGACACACGGGTATTCGTAGAATCAACGTGTTGATCTTCGTTTATCGTATCACACGCTGCATCAGCCTGCATGCCACGTCACAAACCACCTGGTCCTTGCATCCCTTGTGCTCCACCACGTGCACACATTGCGCCTCTCGGCGATGCGAGCGTGCGAAGTGCAAAGTGCGCCATCAAAGCGCCACATTGCGCCTCATCGTCCACGCCACGCGCGCGCGTGTGCGAGTGCGAATGCGACGCACCCTTCACGAGTACAGTTAGTGAGTGCTTCCATGAAACAATAAGGATGGAGAGTTCCCACTTAAATACCCTTCACTTGGGAACTCGAAAGCGACATGAAGGTGAAGTACCCGCAGTTATTTGTTACGGCTTCAGCCTAATTTCGGGACGAAATTCCCTCAACTAGGGGAGGCTGTAACACCCCGTGTTTCGAAAGTCAAAGTCAAAGTCAAAGTCAAGATTGAAGTCAAAGGAAGACAAGATTGCTAATTGCGATCTGTCTCTCCATGCTCAATTCTTGTTTTGACTTCTTTGACTTATAATTAGTCTATTTTATTTTCGCTTTAGTTGTATTATGTGGAGTAACTAGTAATAATCGAATATTAATCGCTGTTTATCGCATGTTTAATCGCTTATCGCTACCGCAATCACACTCGCAACTCGAAATACGCATTTTGGTTATTGTATATATGTGTGTGTGTGTGGCTTATGTGTTACTTGTGGATGTTTATTTATGTTATGTTGTGGTAATCAATCGAAACGCAATCAAACTCAATCGAAATCGAACTCAATCGCAATCGAAATGGTATGATAATTGGTGGAGAAGAGATAGCGCGAGATATAGTAGTTGGGATTAAAAGTAATTTGACTAGGAAACTCTATCGCATCGAATCAATCGCAATCGAAATTGAAATGGAAAAAATCGTCGCGCCGAACACCCGAACCAACTGCCATCCGGCCGGATTGCCATCCGACCGGGCTGCCACTTGATCTGGTGCCAGGCTGTTATCCGACCGAGATGACATCCGACCAGATTGCCATCTGGGCGAGATGCCATCCGACCGGCCAACTCTTTCCTCTTTTGGAATCCTATAAATACCCCATGTCACTCTCATAGTTACCACTCTTGGCAACTGACGTCCGAACAGCCCGTGCTCCTCACATTTTCTTCGATTTCTCGCAATCCCGGTAAGATCTCGTCCTAAATCTTGTACTTCCTCTATCTACATGCACTCCTACACCTTTCTATCTTTTAAATCTTAACTTTTAACCGCGAAATCACTAGATTTAAGGTGTTCTAGGATGACGTCATCATGGTGTTCTTATGAACTTCATGTTTTGGCTTCAATCCACCAAGAACAACTTAGATCTGACCGATTTCCACACAAATAAACAATGATCTTGCATAGATCTAAACACATTCATGGTGAAAAAGAATTGAAAGATGGTTTCTAACTTTCTTTCAACTCTTTTACACTTAATGCACTCAAAACCGATAGGATCAGGCCCTGATCTAGTCTTCTACTCATCCTCAGTGTTGTGCTAGCTCAAGATCTGGATTCTACTCATGAGACCACCGATTTCGGGTTAACCAAGAACAACCGTCTTGAACCGGTTAACTGGTCGAACTAGGATGATTCCTGTTTGATCGGGTTACTTGGGTCAAGATGGGGTTCTGTTGGTTAACACATTGTCAAAACATCTCGATAGAATGACAAACAATCAAAACGGCCAAGTGAAAGATGAACGGAACAACCGGGACGGAGTGCTATCCGACCAGACTACTGTCCGAACGACCTACATCTTGGGTCCTACACTTAACCAATTTTATCTGAAGTCTGAGTGTTGAACGAATTACTATCCGGTCGGACTACCATCCGATCGAATTACCCCTCTGATCATGAGATACTTGGACTTTAATACTTAAACAATTTTCAACATGTTCAATTCACAAAGGATGCCACCCGATCGGATGGACATCCGATCGAGTGACCGCTCTACTGTGAATTTGTTCTCACTAAAGTGTCAGCCTATCGGATTGCCGTCCGATCGGACGACCGTCCGATCGACCGACCTGAAAGGTAGAGATACTTCAATGTTTTCAAAATGCTACAATGAAAACTTCAAAAGTCAAGCCATCATACACAAACACATCCTTCTCAAAGGAAGAAACAATCCACTAGAATAGTTATCCGACCGGACAACCATCTGACCGGAAGACCATCCGAACGGATTGTCATCCGCATGACTGGCCGTCCGATCGGATTACCGTCCGACCGAACTGCTCTTCGAGCCGCTTACACCTTGCATCATTTTACGCGTCACTTATCGTTATGCTATCGTTCTGATCAGGCTAACCGTACTCTCTAGCGCTCCCTTCAATCCATCAATCGTTGTGAGTATACTCGATCCCTTTTTGCTTTATGCACTTTTGGGTGTTACATACGTTACTTATTCTAAATCACATCGAACACACTACTCAATACTTTAAACACTAAACCGTTACCGCATGTTATACGTGACTAAATGAATGCTTGTTTGTTATGTTTACACATGGAATGCTGTCTACCTGCCTTAGCAACGGTAGTACTATTAGTTTGGACACAGCACCCGTTCACTCGGGGGTTGTTAAGGACAATTATTTGCATGGATTACAGTGGTGATCATGTATTACGAACTGCCTTGGGCAGTCAACCTGCAGTCATTGGTATCGATAGGTTCATGTCAATAACTAACATGCCTCATTTCACTCTGTGTACGTGCTGGTTATGCGTAACGCTTCGAACTCTATATGCTAATTATCAAACTTGTATGCTCACCTTTATATTATATGTATTGACTTTATTTTAATGTATGTGACAGGTGCTTAGGATGCATATCTACTAGGAAATCGAGGCTAGAATAAGGTCTTAGAGGCCAACAAATAGTTGTCTGTACAAATGAAATCTGAGTTGTCGGAACAATACTATTTGCCTAGATTTTGTCTTTAATAATTTGTTTACCTTTTGAGACATGGTATGGGACATGTTACTTTAAATTAATCGGTAATGATAATTGTTATGGAAACTTCTGGACAATCTGTTTCGCTCAGTGCCATGCCCCGATGTTTCCGCCATCGGTTTGGGTGTGACAGATTGGTATCAGAGCCATAACTATAGGGAATTAGGTAAGACTCGACCTAGTCCGGGTCGATGTCTTAGAAACCTAGTCTATAGTTAGGAACCAACATGCTGACTTGTGCATATCCGTTAGGGATTATGTATGAGCTTACCATTTCTTGCTATTCTCGCCTATGCTACACTATCACTGCATTCGAATTTTCAATATTGAGGAGCAATTAAGTCGAGATTAGGTGTGAAAACCGCAAACTCTCGACTAACTTGCTTGATCAACCCATATTTTATCTATAAACACGAGAATTCGCGTTGAACTAGGAGTGAAATCCATACTTCGACGCATAATTTTCTCCCATTTTATTAAAACATGGATAACGTTGTTAAGCCAGGGGTGAGACCCTAACCTTGAAAACTTGTTCCGCCTTTTTACAAAACTCTCACCAAAGTCTCGACGGACTCCAACGACCTAAAGTCACGATATGACTAACGGGATGCATGCCAAACGCCCAAGAATCGAGGAAAAAAGCACTGTCCTAAAGGTCAACGTGCACAACAAGTCCTTGTGAATAGTCGAATCACTTTGCGTAGTCAATGTCTAATAGCCGCAGACGATCTATTTCTCGATTTTTATGTGTTTCGATTCTAAGCCCGCAACTGCTGACTTTGATGATTCGTTGATTTTATGTGTTTTATGTGAATTAGCCTGTTTACACGTTTAAATTTTGGAGATTTATTCGATTTTTGCTTCACATCGATCGACACGCACGACTCGCACTGCATTTCTATCTCAAAACGCTAACAAATCGCTAAATTATGGATGACCTTATGCTATGATATATGGTTATACTACGCTATTCGATATACTAAAAGCGATCGCAATATTTGAACACTCGCAAACTATGGATAATAGGTTTCTGTACTCTGACTGCCTCTTGTGATTACATGATTATGTGCTTTTGTGGATTCTGTGCTCTACGTGCTTATGTGCCTCTGTGTTATGTGAATCTGTGATTATGTGCTTATGTGTTTATGAGATACATGTTACATTGCGTGTTCCTAAGCTTTAGTAAGTACTAGACGTGTGAGGCGAGATTCAATTATGATGTGTCTGAGACCTATGACGCTGTCTGTTGCAGACAATGTCAACTAGACCATCATCCCATCACCCACGACTCTCTCGCCAAGAATAGAGGGACAAACGCCTTGCTGCCATACTCGCGAAACAAGTGGCCAAGGTTGTGCCTCAGATTGTGAGTGAGATCTACGAGAACGTCAACAAATCGTCCGAGCAGTCAAGAACCGAAGCTCCTAAAGCTACCCCCAAAGCTGCTTTCAGTTTCAAGCAGTTCAAGTCTTGTGGGCCGAAGGAATTCACTGGCGAGGAAGGCCCAACAGCGTTGTTCCAATGGTTCGATTCCATTGAGGTCACTTTACGACAGAGCGGTTGCCCTGACGATCTCCACACTCTCAACGCAACTGGCGTCTTCCAGTCCCGCGCTTTAGACTGGTGGACGGCTGAGAGGAACAAACGTGGAAATGATGCAGCCTACGGTTTATCGTGGGACGAACTCAAGGAGGTCATGCTGGAAGAATTCTGCCCTCCACATGAACGCCAAAAGTTAGAAGATGAATTCTGGCACATAAAGCAGAAGGATGGTGAAAACGCTGCTCTCACTGCTCGCTTCAAGCAGCTCAGTATCATCTGCCCTGATTAAGTCAAGACTCCAAACATGGCAATCAAGAAGTATATCCGAGCCCTGCCTGACTGTGTTGCAGATTTCGTGCAAGCGGCTAAGACTAAGACGATCGAAGAGACCTACTTACTGATAAAATTGACAAACACTCATGTCTATAACATACTTGCTAATGTACAACGTGATTGAGTAGGTGTACGTGTGTTGACTGATTAATTTCAAGAAACTGATAAACATTTTATGTGTCGTATAGTTAATTTAGAGAACTAACCTATTTGGGCCGCGAGTTACGTAATACACTTGGGCCGCGAACATGTTTAACCCTCACAATACCTGTTTGGGCCGGAGGCCACACCACTCGAAACCTTTCCTCGGCCTACACTTCTTGAAGCCCATATACCCCTTATGTGATATACGTAACATATGCGGTGTTGCCCCATAATCCTTTAATCGCACATAAGATTTCAAACCCTAGTTCCCTTCTTTCCTTCCTTAACCACGATGGCAGATCCTTGGTGACCGAAGCCTTTGGTTGCAAGTCTATCACGCTACTCCATTCATTGTAACTTGGTTAGTATGTTATTTTGATTTCATGTCAAAGTGTGGTTACGTGTTGGTTGTAGTAGAGATTAGTAAGTTATGTTAATAGGAATTTTAATGGAAACTGTGTCATAATAAATTGCATGATCGATCAGGAATAGGTGTTAAATATTGATATTGATATGATTTAGGGTTAGTCATCTACGTGAATTAAATGAAGAAAGGGTATTATGTGGTTAACATGGTATGCACGTAGGGAGTGGTAGTTTATTAGCCGGATTATAATTGAAATATTGGTGATTGTCATGTGTTGAATGCACGAATAAAACTATTAGATGATACCATGGGATTATGTGTTACATGATTCGATTCTAATGATGATGATAAAGATGAGATGCAATAATGGGTTTTGTAAAATAAATGGTAAAGCCGATCTAATGGAGCATATGTAACAAAGCTAGCACAAGCTGTTAATAAATTGAATGTATGAAAGAAGTCATATTAGATTTTTTTTTGAAAAGTAAACTTCATTAAAACACACCTTCGACCCAAACGGGCAAAAGGCCAAACAACAAAACAATACCCCCGACCCAAACGGGCAAAAGGCCGACAATTACAACATATACAACGGATATTTACACCAATCTACCCAACTAATATAATTACAAGGAGTTCTATTTCTAGCCCACCCATAACCCTTCGATTTAACCTCCCCTAAAATATCTTGTGGACTTCGTCTAAACTGCTTGAACACCAAATCATTTCTTCCTTTCCAGATACACCAACACGAAATCATCACCAAACCTTGAATGATACTCTTTGCTTTCTTACTAAGACACGTGAAATTGTGAATCTACATATTGTCTTTGAAGTCGAAAGCATATATCTGAGGCAATTTACACCAAGCACTGAAAGCCGACCAAACTCTCTCCACCACCGAACAAGCAGAAAAAAGGTGCTCCACCGTTTCCTCAAATTCATCGCAAAAAGGGCACATAACTGAAGAAATATTCACATTCCTTCTTCTTAAGTTAACTCTCGCAGCTAATCTATCCAGATTACCTCTCCACGCCATGATATTGCATTTGATCGGAACCCATTTACACCATTCAAAGTTAGGGGGATGACTAACTCCTCTATCCTTAATAAGAGCCATTTTTACTGCCTTCACCGAGAATCCTTCCTGATTTTCATCGTTCCACAACCATAAATCCTCATTATTTGAAAATGATGCCCTGCTGAGAACCTCCTGACATTCCTGCCATTCCCTAAGCTCAGCATCTGTCTCTGGTTGTCTATACCAATTCCACACAAAACCGCTATAACCTTGGATCCCATCCCTTTTGTCAGCAACCCTGCACATTTTAGACAATTCCAAACCGAACAAGTGTGGCCATCTTTCCACAAAAGGCTTATCACCCAACCAAGTATCCAGCCAGAAACGAATCTCCTCCCCGTTCCCCACCTTACCCAAAATCAGGCTGTTTAAACCCTTCCCGTTAATTTTCAGGTTAGAAATCGCATTCACAATATTTTTCCAACATCCCGAAATTTTTCCATTAAGTGGAAGGAAGCTCCTTTGATTGTTATAACCATGACAAGCTTCCACCACCTTTCTCCATAAATTTTGATTTTCGACTCTATACCTCCACCCCCATTTAAAAAGAAGAGCCAAATTGATCTCTTTAAGTCTGTTTATACCCAACCCCCCTTTTGATTTAGGCCACGTGATCCAATCCCAAGCCACCCAGTTCATTTTGTTATTTTCATTTGATCCCGCCCAAAAAAGAATTCTCATTTTCGCTTCAAGAATTTTTATAATTCCCACTGGAACCTTATATAACGAGAAGTAATAAATAGGGAGACTTTCCAACACAGAATTAATCAGAGTGAGTCTCCCCCCAATCGAAATAGTTTTAGCTTTCCACACCGACAATCTTTTTTCGAAAACCTCAATAATTGGAGTCCAATTATTAATTCTGTTCATGTTAGCTCCCACGGTAATCCCCAAATAAGTGAGCGGAATTTTATCAGAATTACACCCCACCACTTTAGCCATATCCCTTATCTCACCATCTTCCACTCCCAACCCGTATAAGTTAGATTTATGAAGGTTAATCTTTAAACCCGAACACATATAAAAAATTCTCAAACATCTGGTTACATTTAACACATTAGCCCTATCCCACTCCCCCATCACAAGAGCATCATCCGCGTAAAACATATGCGAGATTTTCGGCCCATTATTAGGGGTTTGAATTCCTTTAAATAATCCTTCAACCCCAGCTTTACAAAAAATACTGAATAGAGCTTCCATAACCAAAAGGAACAAAAACGGAGACAACGGATCTCCTTGCCTAACACCTTTGGAACAACTAAACTCAAAAGTAGGGGACCCGTTCACCAGAACCGAGGATCTGGCCGAAACTAGAACCCCTTCAACCCATTTACGCCATAACCCCGGAAAACCCATTTGATCCATGATGTCTAAAAGGAATTTCCAATTGACGTTATCATAAGCCTTTTCAAAATCAATTTTTAGAAGGAAAGCCTTTTTATTCTCTTTTTTAATCCAGGCGATAAGTTCATTTAACATTAAAGGGCTATCGAGAATATACCTTCCCTTAAGAAAAGCCGTCTGATTTTCCGAAATGATTCCCCCGATCACCTTCTTTAATCGATTAGCGAGAATCTTGGATATCGTTTTGCTAATCACCCCAATCAAATTTATCGGTCTGTAATCCTTTAACCCCACCGGATCCTTGTTTTTCGGAATTAGGGTAATGAAGGACGAACTACATTCCACCGCTATCGACCCTGTACTGTAAAAGTAATTTAACAGGTTAGAAAAATCTTTTTCAAATAAATACCAATACCTTTTGATGAATTTGAAGTTGAAACCGTCTGGCCCGGGAGCTTTGTCCGCCCCACACTCAAAAACCGCCGTCTTAATCTCTTCCTTTTTGAACTGAACAATCAGAGTAGCCGCATCCTCTTCCGACAACCGCTTAGTATTATGGCAAGTAAGCTTAGGCCTATCCTTGATTTTTTCTTTGAAAGCCTTTTTGAAGAACCCCGTAATCTCCTTTTTGATCAGTGAAGGTTTAGATGTCCACACTCCGTCTATCATAAGCCCAGGAATATTGTTACTAGTGCGCCTACTATTGATATACCCATGAAAGAAAGCCGAGTTTTCGTCTCCTTCCAAATCCCATCTTATCCTAGCTCTTTGTTTGAGATCTTTAATTTTGTATCCTTCCAACTCCTTAAGATCTTTCAGGCATTCCAATTTGGACCATTCCTCCTCTTCAGTTAACTCTCTACTTTCAAGCAATTTATCCAGCTTTTCTAGATCACCTTTTATAATCCTTTCCATTTCCCCTTCCTTAGCTAAAACCTCCTTTTTCCATTTTTTAATACCCTCCCTGATAGACTTAAATTTCTGCATTAAAACCACATCTGCCTCCCCACCACCATTAAAATTTTCAATTGCTTTATAAACTACCTCCTCAAAATCATTTCTCTCCAACCAGGAGTTGAAAAATCTAAAAGGTTTGGGCCCAAAATTTTTATCGGAGCAAGTCAAAACAATAGGACAATGGTCCGAGTGAACCCTAGGCAAAGCCCGAAGGCAAGCTGTCGGCCATTCGGAGAAAAATTCATGGCAAACCAATACCCTGTCAATTTTGCTTTGTTTGTTTCCATTATCATTAAGATATGTGAATTTCCCCCCTTTCATGCCATATTCTCTCAAACCGTTATCGAAAATAAAATTATTGAAGTTAGAAGCACATTTCTTATTGAAAAAAGAGTTCCTTCTTTCGCCAAAATAGCGAACCGCATTGAAATCCCCCAAAACCACCCACCACCCCGAACAACTACCCACCACTCCCCCAATATCGTCCCAAAGTGCAAAAACTAGCTATCTACATAATGATCATGAACTTGAGTTTTCGTAAAAACTTGTAGTAACTTGGTGGTATGTCTAGTAGCCTTAGTTACCCTCCAAAATATATTTACTTCTTGATAAACTTTATTCTTGAAAGTTTTAGATGTTTACAACTTGTAAACATATTTTACAAAAATGTTTATTTATTAGATCTTCTTGTTTCGTAAGTGTTTCTACACCTATTTTATCTCTAAAAATAGTGTAAGTTTAAGTAAAAACCATGATCTTCCAAAAATCATATTTTAAACTTTGTTCTTTTTGGAAAATTATTCATAAGTATTGGATCCATAAGGTTACTAACTTACTTTGTTTATTATTTTACAAGAAATCTCTTTATTCATCAAGTTCATGTTCATGCAAGAAGATGATCATCTTATGTTGTCTCATAATCATCCTCTCACTTGCTAGATCATGTGTTTAATCACAATCTAGCAAGTTCCATATGATAATCAACATCATAATCCCAAGAAAACAACAATCAACATCATACATATACTAAACAACATCATTTCATCCATAGTTCATCATATGTTAAGCTTATGTTCAAGATTCATGTTCATGCCTTTTAGTGTTCTAGTGATTTTCATCATAATACATCTTTTAACCAATCAAAAATGGAAGTAACAAAGGGTTGCAAATTTCTTACTACTAGCTTTAAGCTAGGGAAGAAACAAGATGAATATAGAGTGGATAAAAGCAAACGAGAGAGGTCCTTGACGATCCACAAGCTCCAAGCTTTGTTAGTGACCTTCTTACACCTTGGAAAGCACTTGGAATGGATGGAAGCAAAATGGAAGTGATGGTGGTGGGGATGGGGGTACACGGCCGAGAACAAGAACGAGGGTGGGAGAGAGGTGAAGTGAAGAAGATGAAGTGCTTAAGTCTTACTTATAACCAAATTTTGAGTATTGTCCAATGGTTCTTATGTCCTTAGAAGTACACACATGATCTCTAGAGAATCAAGGAAGATTTAGTCAAGATCTTGGAAAGATTTAAAGAAATCTTATGAGGTGGGGTCACCTTGTGACCGTAAATCATGAGGGGGAGGGGGTTAATTGTAACTTTGACTGATAATGTAAGTGATTAGTTGGAGGTTAAGTGTAAAAGTCTAGTGTTTTAAGTGTAGGATGTATTATGTAGTGTATTAAGGTGTTCGGGAACCATAACTAGCCAAGAAATAATAAAACAATGCTTCTAGCAATATTTTGCTGTTCCGGGTAATGTCTGGTTGTTCGGTTAGATACCGGTTCGTTAAAGTGTCAAGTTATTCCATTTAGTGTTCATTAAGTACCCTTTTGTGACACTTTTAATTTCCGACATTTAGGAAAGCATACAGGACCATTTTGCCATATTTTTGCATGTTTCTAGCATGTCAAAATGCTGATTTTTGCTGATTAATGCAGAATTCTGCACTTTGACTAGGTTTTAGGCACTTTCCGGCACTTAAACTATCACCTAGTGATGCAATTTTATGGTCCTTACTTCCCTACACACCATACTAGTGTAGTACCTTGTCTCTGGCCCTTACTGGGTCTCAAAACATTGTTTGTCTATGTACTGACATCGTCAGCATGTTTCTGCATATTTCTGAGCTATCCGCTAACGGTGCTAACTGTGCTTTGTGCATCGTTTATGTCACTAAAGTTTGTATACAATAAATGATTTGACAATATGAAATGTGATGCACATGTATGTATGATACAGAAATCAGAAAGCAGTTTAGTCATCAGTTGTAATTAAGCATAGTCATTAAGCACAAATTAATATTAATTAATTGTACGAATACCTGTAATTATGAGGGTTGTCACAAAAGAGACGTGTTTAAGTACTAATTGTGCAAACAACAACATAACTAACATCAGACTTGGACCATACTAAGACCAATCACAAAATATGCAAACAATTGTCAACCCACTATTAACTAATAACCAACACATCACCAAAACATATACAAAACCTACTAACAACCACAAATGCAAACAGTCACGCACGGCCTCTTTTCTTTGTCGTCTTGTGAACAAATTTGGTCAAAATCAAAAGTTGCGAAGACTTGACATATTTAAAGAAAAGAGTAGCGCCGATGTGGATTTGCTTTGATTTCAAGAAAGCCGACCACTTGGAAAACCATACCTGTAACC
Organism: Helianthus annuus; assembly: GCF_002127325.2. Taxonomy (NCBI): domain Eukaryota; kingdom Viridiplantae; phylum Streptophyta; class Magnoliopsida; order Asterales; family Asteraceae; genus Helianthus; species Helianthus annuus. The sequence continues at coordinate 163,534,459 of NC_035449.2, read as the reverse complement.
ATTTCCCTTCTTTTCCGGTATAGTCTTCATGTTTGTTACTTCACATCTAAGGTTTTGGAGTGAAACATCACGGAGGTTGTGAATAGAAAAAGACAAATCCTCGGAAACAACAGACGGTAAACGCTGAAAGACACAAAACAAATAATTGTCAAAGTAATATATAACATATCCTTATTACTTGAATAAAATATATAAATTATAATAATATGAAAACACATACCATTCTGTTTTCTGCGACTTTAGTGAAGTCAATGATTGAAACTGTTTTCGACCTTTTCAATGTAGAACGTTTACGACTAACAGATGCGGTTTCAGCAGCCGTGATGTTATCAACAACAACAGATTCATTTTTGTTTCTAAACTTTGAACGTGTACGATGAGCGATAAGAGACTCATCGGACACCAACATCACTGTTTACATTTCCGAGTGGCCTAATAAGTTCGAATAAATAATAATTAGTTGTTTTTATAAGATACAACATTAAAAGTAAAAAAAGTTATATATGATAGTATACCTTCCTCGTTCTCGGTAAAACACTTTGACCAACATCAACTGTATATTTCGGAATGGTCTAAACAGGTAAATAAATACATAAGTAACTATCATTATTGGAAAACATATCAAATAAGAAAAACTCACATCAGAAACAACTATGGAAGGCAGACTCGGTTCAGAAAAAAGAACATTTGTTTTTCCTGTAGGATCAACCTAAATAACAAAAAGGAATAAAAATATTAATATAAAATGAATTAATAAATTGTATTATATAATACTTAAGTAAGTACATATACATGGGACTTATTCTTCGGTATCAAAAATTTGTCCAGATCTGTTTCAAACTTGCTTTTCTCCTGAAAAAGGTAAACATATATATAAAAAAATGTTAAGTAATCCACTTAAATTCATAAAAATATAATTAAGTAAGTGAACAAAACCTTTAACGTTAGATTTTCGTCAACATCAACAATTGTTTTCCCCTTCGGATCATCCTAAGAAACATAGAATATCAACCTTTGAAAATGACAAAATAAAGGAAAAATAATTCAGTTAATCACAAAATCCTATAATTTAGTAAATGAACACAAACCTTTAAAGTTAAATTTTCATCACAAACATCACTTGCTTTGCCTTGCGGTTCAGTTTTTGTATCCAAATCATCTTTGAACTACGTATAAGGGAAAAAAATGTTTAACAATATAGTACAAATAATGATTAAATTTAATAAAGTAAGGAAAGAAAAATTGACAAAAAATTACCTTCTTCTTAAGGTATTCCATTTCAAGTAAAGATGAGAAAAACTTATCAAACTTCGAATCATCAATATCCTACAGAATTAACATTAGACAAATAAAATTTATAAATACACAACAAATATATTTTTGATAAGGTTTAATAAATTAGATTAAAATATAGGAATTTACATTGAAAATAGACTCAAAAGTTGCCAACTGAAATTTGTCGTCTTCACATTCCACAACAACACCTTCCTGAAAGTCAGTTACAGCAGTAATACACTTCTCCTTAAGTTCGAACTACAAAAAAAAAAAAAAAATCATAAATAACAATGTGTTAAATTCAAGATCTACTTGTAAGCTCGCGTTAATAACTAAATAATAGTGTAGACGTATAATTCTAACCGCAATTTCCAAATAATCACCATCATCACCATAGATCGAGTCATCCAAAACAACTAACTCAACCCTGTTGTTCTGAATTTGAGTACCGGTTTGATGATTAAACACTGAAAGCTCGAAAACTTTATTTCCAACCATTGAAAAGAAATAGGTAGATCGCCTGTCTAAGGCAAGATCATTTACCATCTCAGAACATCCATGAGTAAAAACACAGCTCTCAGTTAATCCGTCCATCTTAACGTTCCAAAATCTATCTCCTAAATAAAGAGTTGATTGACAACCTTTGAAATTTTTCCCATAAAATTGCCTCCAAAATTCATCAGCCATGACCTGCATAGACAGTGATAATTAAAAATAAAAATTAATTTAAAAACCAATATACAGAAATAAAACATTATTCATCATAATGATTGTATAAGATACTACTTACAATAACGTTTTTGTGAGGTGTCACTTTGGATATAAAGCAGTTTTTATGAACAAAATGGTTTAAACACCATTAGAAAGAATGATGATGGTCCATATGACTGAAACATAAGGTAGTCATCTTTTCTTATACAACTATCCCATACAACTTTGGTGAAGCCATCAGCAAGAACAGGGCCCACATCAGTTTTTTTCACTCTTACAAACCATAACTTGTCCCCATCAACAATCTTAACTGAATCTTTGTAAGGTGGTTGGTCTCCCCAAATCATTGAAGCAAAGTCATTAGGTATTTGCTATGAGTTTAAAACAAAATAAAAAAAAACACAAATATCAGTTTACTTAAAATATGATTAGTAATTAGAATACACATAAACGTACCAAAAATATCGGGTCATCTTCATCAATAAGCTTTAAAAATGAAGGACTGTTGTGCAAGGGATCCATATCTGAAAAATATGTATGAAGTTTTTAAAAAAAAAAATAAAACGTTAAAGTATTTATAGAAAAGCAATCAATATTTCTCAATAAGCTTTAAAAGATAATGTAGTCAATGGAGAAACTTACAAATCCATAAATAAAAAGGAACGGCTAAAAAAAATAAAAACTATTAATTTTTATAAACAAAATCAATATTCCGAAGACAAAACATTATACCGGATGAAAAATTATCAGAACACTGTAAATCTTCATGAACACAATCAAAACACAACGGACACTAAAAAAGTGCATAATCTTTAATGGATTGAGGCTTAATACAAAACAAATTTATTACAAAAAAAAAAGAAAATGAAAAATAACAGAGCATAAACGATGAAACATAACATTATAAGGTAAAAAAAATTAGGAAAAAAATCAATCAAAATACCAAATTACCTTTAACATGTTCAACCAAGATTCATAGTCCGACAGTGGCATAAAATTTAGGGTTTTTCATGAAAAAAGAAAAACCAAAATAAAAGAATCAGTAACAACTTCAATCAATAAATACATCAACAACAAATAATCCACTAATAAGATTCAAATCGGATAATGTAAAAAATTGCGATTAAGCACTTACAACAAATAACAATCTAAAATACTTTACATACCTTGTGAATATGTGTAATGATCTACAAAAAAATAGCAAAACAACAAACAAAATTTAAATTTTTGGTGATTAAAATGATGATCGAACAACTTAAATAAACAGTATTTAACCTTGATTATGTAGTTTTACCTGAGATTTCTTTGAAAGATTCTTGATTCAATATGAAGATCGAAGTCGGTAGGTAGAGAGAGAGAATAGAGAGAAAGAAGGTTTAGGTTAGATTTTTTGTGGGTTGTGTAATTGAGAGAAACCTTATATAGTATTCATATTGTTAATGGGTTATTATGTGAGACCAAAATGTTCGACCCAATAATAGCCGGATCCCGCGTCCAACCATATATATTGGTTTGTGTATTGTGAAATCTCCTTTGTTTAGAGTTAATTACACAAATTCCCTTCCAAAATGAAAGTCCACTAAACCAATGGTTGCCACATCATCAAAATGGCTTTACCATTCAAGCATATATAGCCTACATCATCTCATTTATTAATAGAGTTAATTGCCCGGATAGTCCCTGTGGTTTCATGTTTTTTCACGTTTAGTCCCCAACTTTTCAAAATAGCAGGTATGCTCCCTATGGTTTGTTATTTTGTTACTCAGATGGTCCCCTAAGTAAATATCAGTTAGTTTGGTCAGTTAAGTTGGTATGAAATTACTAAATTGTCCTCACTAAACATAAAAATCTGATCTATTATTTAAAAATCTGTAACTATAGGCACCAATTTGGAATTTCCTTAAACTTTTAAAAATAGAAGATCAAATCCCATCTTTTTCGTCCCTCTTCCCCGGTGGGTTTCCGGTGAAAATTCCGGCGACCCGGAACTCGAATTCGCATCATTTTATTCTGTTTTTTTTTTATGAATCACTTATCTCCACCCTTATCTTATTAAACCCACAAGTTTATCCTGTGAAAACATGCCCATTATGTTTATTCGCTAACTACAACAGCTCCGCAAATTCAATTATGATCCTTATCTCCAAACCAGCTTTATTTTGTATAAATACATGATATTTAGACCTCATTCGAGGCAGCCCAACATTAAACTCTGCTCAGCTTTCACTATGATTACATCTGCAAGTCGACCGGAATCGTTCCTCCAGTCACACCATTAAACTTGTCTATTTCGAGTTTAATAAAGTATTAACATTAGTCATCATTCATCAATAACTAATCATCAACTAACTGACTAAGAAGACAGCAGTGAGCAGTCTAATTGAAAAAAAAAAGTCAGCAGTCAATTGAAGTTGGGATTAACAGACCAGACTATCGATTTGAACTAGACCAGACCAGACCAAAACCCCAAAAAAAAAAAACAGATTTTCGTTGTTAAAACTGACCATTGTGCCTAAAGACGAATGGTCGGACTGGTGAGGGTCCAGATTTAACTGGTTCGATGGAATATTCCGGTGGCGATGGAGGTGTGTCGGTGAACATGCCGCGGAGAGGTGGTGGTTTGTTGGTGGTGGTGATGATGGTGTCCGGTGATGGTGGTTTGTTGCAGAAAAGGAGGAAAGAGAGAAATGTGGGGAAAGTAGTTTGTTGCAGATGAAAGAGTAAGGGAAGAATGGGTGGGGGTGGGTAGGGGGTAAAAGTGAAGATGGTGGTGAAAGTTTCATACCAACTTAACTGACCAAACTAACTGACATTTACTTAGGGGACCATCCGAGTAACATAATAACAAACCATAGGGAGCATACCTGCTATTTTGAAAAGTTGGGGACTAAACGTGAAAAAACCTGAAACCACAGGGACTATCCGAGCAATTAACTCTTATTAATATATAAAGATTTTTATGTATTTTACTTTTAAATCCCAAACCCTAACTACTTTTTTTTTTCTTGCAGGTAAGAGTTCGATTAATCAAGTTTTAATCTTTGACTACAGGTTAGGGTTTTCAGTTATTTTGATTGCATAATCGGGCCCTTGATTTACGTTTCCATGTTAGCCATGTGCTTTTTATTGAACTTTTGCATATTTTTTAACGGGTCATTGAGCTCATACTATTAAATTTCCCATCAGTTTCCAAACGTAGGTACTTTGATACTTTTTCTTTTTTGAACGGCAGGTAGTGAGATACTTTTAACCTTTGTGTCTAGGAAGCAAAAAAAGCCAACCAATGAGTTCCAAGAATGTAGACAGGCTTAGCGGGTTGCCTGACGATATTATTGTTGGTGCACTTGTGTCTGTACTTTGTCTGTATTCGGTCTGTATGTAAACGATGTCCTTGTAAGTCATGTAAGTTGACCAAGTCAACCGTCCTCCTGGTTTGACTCAGTCAACAGTAAGTAAACTTGTTGAAAGTTGTCTGGCTCGAAGGATGAGTGATCGAAGGATAATGTAGATCCTTCGATCACCTCGAAAGATATGCTTCGACTGATGGTCCTCGAAGGATGATCCTTCGAGGTCCATGCTTATCCTTCGAAAGCATTGTATCCGAAAGATGATCCTTCGGACCATCTATCGAATCCTTCGAGCAGACCTGCTGTATATGGGTATATATACCCATGCAGTGTTAAGGACAGAATATAGATGCACACAGATAGTCACACCGAGAGATAGAGAGTTGAGAGCATCCTGTCCGAAACACTCACACACTTAGAGAGTTTATAGAACATTTCTGTAAACATTGAGCTTGTAACCGAACCCTCATTGCATTAATACAAGTTGTGTTAATCGGTGAACTTGTGTGTTTGTTTCTCTACTTGCTACTAACTCGGTTTGCTTGCTAGCTTGGATTCCGCACTCGCTAGCAGGTTTGTATAACAAGGTTTAGGTTCGTAATCCTCCGCGAAAAGGGACCTACAAGTGGTATCAGAGCTTGGCTCTTTACCTTGTTTAAAACCGGGTTTTTCAAGTTCTTGGTGTGTGTTTGAACACTTGGTTTAACACCCGTTTTTGTTGGTTTTTCTACATTTTTAAACTGGAAAACGTGTTTTAAACTTACCGGGAGTGTTCATAAGTGGGTTGGGTAACTTGAAAACTTGTTTTAAGTGACTTTGTAATTTCCGGTCATATTCCGGTCAATATTCCGGTGACTGGTTTTAGGATAAGGTTTCCTTTTTGGGCAAATTATCTTTCAAAATCTTGGTTGGTGGGAAAGTTGTCAGCCTGCCATACTCTTTGCCGAAAGTTGACCTTACCTACCCATCACCTTTTCACCAACCCGTCACATCTGTGTCAGTGTGTCAGTGCACATTCGAAAGATATCCTTCGACTTCGAAAGATATCCTTCGACATCGAAAGACCCTCTTTCGATCAAGGAAGGCTCGAAAGATCATCATCCTTCGACCTTTCCTTCGAAGTCTGAAACATATCTTTCGATAAAGGAATCTATTCGAAAGACAGTGTCCGAAAGATAGGGATTTATCTCGAAAGATAAGGATCTTTCAAGTGTGAATCTTTCGAGATTTTGAATCTTTCGAAGCCAGTGCTCGAAAGTCAACAGTGATCCTTCGAACACTGTTGATCATTCGAACAAGTGTGATCTTTCGAAAGTCAGATATACGAAAGATAAGGATATTTAACTCGAAAGATAAGGATCTTTCAAAAGGGAATCCTTTGAGTTCTTGAATCTTTCGAAATTATTGTTCAAGACTCAACAGTAATCTTTCGAGTACTGTTGATCCTTCGAACAATAGTTGATCTTTCGATTGTGGTCAGTTTATTGCTAACAAGGTTCTGTGATCTCAGATCTTTCGACCAGGATTCTTCGGCTGTGTGATCTTTCGAAGTATTCAGTTAGCATTTATTTTGCTCGTTAATCATGAATCCGAGTTGGTGGAATCCTGCTCCAGATAGTGGTAAATATACAAGTTCAGGAGTTACTCCTTCATGGTGGGGTACACCGGCTCCTGATAGTGGAAAATACACGTGTACAAGTCTATCACCATCATGGGCCGAATCTCCAGTATCTACATCTTCACAAGCAAATGCTTTACCATCAAATCAATGGGCATTAGTAACGGGTCAAACTCCGAGTGTACAAAGTATCTTATTAAGCGAAAGCGAAACAGGAAGTTTGAATCGACCCCCAAAACTGATGAGTTTGAATGAATATCCAGGATGGGCTGAGAGGTTTAAAACATATGTTCTTGGTCAAAATACGGAACTGTGGATACGTTTCACCACAGATTTCGATCAAGCCATAGAGGTTGCTGCTTCAGAGACTGCGTCATTTGCTGATCTTCCCGAAGATAAAAAGAAAACGTATGATCTGGAAAAGAAAGCATACGCCATTCTCACCCAGGCTTTGAGCAAGGATATTTATCACCAGTTTGTCAGCTTCAAGACAACTAAGAAGTTGTGGGACGGGTTGAAAACAAGAGGAGTAGGGAATGAAGCAACACGTCAGTTGCGTCATGATCTGCTCAAGAAGGAATTTGACAGCTTCGCTTGCATGGATAAGGAGTCTCTGGGAGACATGACAAGTCGTTTCTATCACCTGCTTACTGAGTTGAACAATTTTGGAGTTACAACAACTCAAGCAGAGGTGGTAAAGAAGTTTGCTGATGCCTTACCTCCTCAATGGAGTAGTTTCTTGGAAATCCTTAAGTATAACGGAGCGTTGAGAACTACAAGTTTTAACGACTTCGTGCAGCTTTTGGAAAACAAGGATCAGGAGGAAACATTGAAGGCGAAGAGAGTTCCATTGCCACAGAATCCAGAAATGTATTATGGAACTTCCAGCTCTGCGTCTGCAAGAACTGGTTCACATGCTCCAATTCAAACGGCGTTTGTCACAAGCACAGATTGTTTTGGCAATCCAATACAAGTTCCTGTTAAGCCGCCTCCCACCACAGATATATTTGGAAATCCAATCCAACCACCTCCACCTCCTCCTGCTCAACAACAACGTGCATGTTATGGAGGAACATCATCTGCTGATCAACAATCAAAGCCAAATACAGTACAGCTCGACACTTCAAGCTTTTCCAAAGTCAGTGTAGAAGTAGCCAAGGAACACATGGAGCTACTTAACACTATAGTGAGCGCGTACTGTGGGTTGATAGAAGGTCAGATTGGCAACATTAATCTGACACAGGAAGACTATCGGCAGATAGATAAAGAAGAGATGGACTTGATGGATATCAAGTGGGCCTTTGCAAGTGCAGTGAGAAGAGCAAAGGATTGGATGGAAAGTACTGGCAGAACCAGCTTGGAAAGTAAGAGAGACACCAAGTATGGGTTTGATAAACAAGCAGTAAAGTGCTTCAACTGTGGTGAACGGGGTCACTTCAAGAGGGAATGCGCAAAGCCAGCACAGCATGGAAACCAGAACCCCTTCAGAAACCAGGGCAACCAGCAGAACCAGAACAGAAATAATGAACGTACATTAGTGCCTGTCAACAATCAAGCCAACCGGGCACTTGTAGTTCAGATGGATGAAGGTTGCGACTGGTCAATCCAGTTTGGTGGTGATGCTCCTAATGGTACAGCTTGCTTTGCTCAAGTTGTGAAGGATGTAGTTCACACCAGTGGTGGAGAATCTTCTGCCAGTGGTGGTGAATCGTCTGAAGATGAAGACTCTTCTGGGTACAGCAGGAGTGTTGATGAAGATTCATCTGGGTCAGGCGATGAGAATATGGGTGAGACATCTGGTGTCTCAGTTGATGCTGATATTGATGAACTTTTGGAGGAAGCTGCAGCAGAAACTCAAAGAAGATCTGTTCTGATGGATCAAGCTGCTTGTACTTCGTCTTCTCTTCATTCAGCCTTTATGGCTAATGTCGACAGTTCTTCAAGTCAGGTATGTGTCGATGAACCCATTGCTGTAAACTGTGATAACTGTGATAGCTTGCAGGCTAAATGTGTTAAGTTAGAGGCAAACATGTCTGAGTTGCAAGCCAAACATGATGCTTTACAAGCTAGTTTGTTTGACTTGCAAGACAAACATGATTCCTTGAATGATGAGTGGTGTGCATTGCAAAGCAAACACGAGGCTTTGCAAGAAAAATATGATGTGACATTCATCCACAATCAGAAGTTGACTGTGGATCTTTCAAAATGCACAGAAGCCAATATGTTTTATGAAAACCATGAAAAGGAATTTAAGTCAATGATTGAAACATTAAAGAAAGACAAAACTGAATTGACTAAAATGGTTTCCAGAAAACAAACGGACATTAATTTATACATCTCACGTCTTGAGGCAATGCAAAAAGAAATGGTCTGTGTAAAAACGGAAAGTGAGGCAATCCAACTCAAGCTAGACAGCTATTTGAGCTCTAGCTATGTGTTGGATCACATCATTGACGTTCAGAAAGAAAAACGGGATGTCACATGCATAGGATACAAAAAATGTCCACCACCAGTCAGACACAATTATGATGCCATGCCTGATGAGGAGGATAGAGTGTTCTTCGAACCATCTGTTCCTCTTGATGTAAAGGAGTTTGCAGCAGGACTCGGATACCAGAAAGAAGTATCCTCAGATTCAAATGTGTCAGCAGATACATCTGTAACTGCTGAACAGAAACAGGATCCTCCAGTTGAGGTTGAGGATGCTGATTCTTCAGATGATGAATCTGATGATGCTGCTCCAGCAAAGTCTGATGCGGTAGTCAAAAATGAGGACATACCTCTTGAGAATCACATTCTATGTGATCCCCCTGCCACACCCGCTAAGACTGTTGCAACTGAGTCCTCGTCTGAGAAGGAGTCGGAGAGTGTGACCTTGCTGTACACTTTGGTTGGTGATGATAAAATTTACTCAGACAAAGATTTTCCGATTAAGAACGTTAATCAATCCTTAATCGATAAAGTCTTTGAAAATTCGACAAGTAAGTTTTTGGGGAAGAAAGGACCACATGTTACAGTTACACAGTGTCCTCCAATCCCAAAGGCTGAAGTTCGAAAACAATTTGGCAACAAGAAATTACCAGCAATGCCAAAACAGCAAAATCACACCAAGCCCAAAGGAAAGGCACCGGCTCAAGTCCAGAAGAAGCCGAATCAAAAGAAGAAGAAACATGTTAACTTTGTGAAATCGACGGGAACGGACAAAATTGAAATGTTTGAAAATAAATCTAACTTAGATTTTGTCAAGAGAGCTACTGTTTTGAAAAGAAATGAACAAAACAGTTCACAGCCTAGTACCTCGGGTTCACAAAGTTCAACATCATCGGCTAAGAGAACACATGATTCTTCGAGGTATGTTGAACGAAGATCATGTTTTGAGTGTGGAACCATTGGGCATATAATTCGAAATTGCCCTTATCTTCATAAGCAAAAAGGAAAGGTTGATGATCCCCGTGGCAAGACTGACCGTAAGCCATCTGTTTCCACAAAACAAGACCCCCGACTTGTAAAAGAAAGGGAGAAGAAGCAGAAACGCCAACAGGTCAAAAGGATTGAAAAAGCAATTAAAACCGATGTGGTTCAAAAACAATCTGTTTCTGTAAAATCAACAAATTCAAAAACTTCAAACTGTAATGAAGTTAAAATTTTAAAGAATGACACTGATAAAACAAAACAGACATGGAAACCTAAATCGGTTACTGAATCAGGGGGACCATCACAATTTACAAACCATCAAAGACAAGAAGTTATTGTCATTGATGAAAATGGAAGACCCAAGACCACAATGGCTTGGGTCCCTCTCTCCAACTAATCTCCGAGTGAGTGTGCAGGAAGTTCCAGGAGGAACTATTGATAGTCTTGGGATTGTTGATAGTGGAATGTCCTTGCACAAGTCAGGCGACAGAAGAAATTGTTGCCTTTGATGGAGAGAAAGAAAAGAAAAAGAGAATGTGGTTGAAAGAAGTTGCAAAATTCGACCAAATGAAGAACGTGTCAAAATTTGGTCATTATGGTTTTTGATCGGGTCCACAGGAACGAATGAAGTGAAATGTGTGTCGATGCCTTGGCGTGGATTGAACATCCGCACACCATTTCTGAAAGAGAAAGTCAAAGACCTTCGCTGGTGAAATATGGAAGACCAGCCGGACCCGGAGGTTTATGATTTTATTGCTGTCAAGAGACTTTTCAGTAGTTACAAATTCGACCTTGAAGTCCACACCGGGTGGATATCCAGTTGGGAGAGTGCTTAGATTCCTTGCAATGCACGGAACAGTTGCAGGATACGCCTTTAAATTCTTAATCTCTCCTATACTTGTCGATATTTTAGCTGCTTTGTGAATTGTTATTATCTCGTACAGCACTCTTTGACATGACACGTTGATCTCGGATATCACCTTACACGTGATTGTTTCAATATGAAACTCATCAATGTTGTCATGGTCCGCACCGCTTACCGACATGCCAACTCATTTTTCCAAAATTTGTTAAATCTTTTCTGATAAAACTTAATTTTGGTAAACGGCATTAAGGTCAAGCACAAGAGTAAAACCAGCATCGGAAAATCATTTTTGAAAATATCTTTGTGTGTTTTTAAATTTCTCTTAGTTTATTGATTTTAGGGGGAGTAAATCCAAATATCTGAAAATCCAAAAACATCGAAAAATTTCAAAAACACAAAAACAATAGAAAAACAAAAATGAGTTTCCTGGTGAGCAAAAGAGAAAATGATAGTACATCAGTGGTCTATCCAAACCTCTTTAAACCTTAAATGAAAAACGATAAGCAGCTCTATATAAGATGTATCGGTAGGCTCACAATCATTTTAAAGTGTGCAGGGTGATATAAATCTTAATCGACTGAAGACCAGGTGGGAACCACTCATTGGCATATGGTCTTAGTACCGAAATTTCGTTTGATAGATTGCCGAGGTTCTGAGATATTCGGTCTTTATGCTGCTTATCATCTGGGTATCATGGTTGTATCTTTTACCGAAAAGTAACGGGGACGCAAGTCTAGATCTTCCATGATACTATACATACGTGTACATATTACATACTGCATTCGACCTCAATAAGTGATAAACAATCACATGTCCATATCAAATAAGTGATAAAATATCACATTTATCCGGGTGTCAAGTTCGTCTCTCTGCTGTACGGAAGTACTGACCTGTTCACGGACTTGCACCTGTGCCCTCATGCATACGAAAATCAAGTTCCTCATCAATAAGTGATTATATCACATAGGGCTTGTTTTCAAATCAAAATAAGTGAGTATCTCACAATTTATATGGTCAAACAGATGATAATCGGTATACTCACCGGTAAGATGAACCCTCGTGCATACCTTGATACGGGAATGTGTCGTGATGTGGATGAACACCGGTCGGTAAGTATAAATCATACCTTAACGTATCCTCTAAACATGATTACATCTGATAAGTTGAGCTTAAGTGGACAACAATACCGATAATTGTTATGGGATGCTTATCTTAATGTTAACTAACTGAACAACAAGAGTGTTTTGGCATGACCGTACACTGATATGATTCTCTTACCCTCGAAACTCGCAAAAAGAATGTTTGTATATATTTATTTACTGCTTAACTTTTATTGTTTTTCTTTTAAACAGTTTCGTCGTTTGGTGCATATCAGCACGACATTAGCGGTGATGTCGTTTGATAACACTCAAAGGATTTTAAATTGTTGTCTTAAACTTTATAAAAGCCAAAAAGATTTTGTTTCTGCTTTATTTTCGATCGTACGATGTTGGAGCTCAAGTCTTCGTAGCCTGAAACCTGACTGAAAACCGAATTGACTAAATCTTCATAAACGGTCAAAAATTTGCAGATTTTGAAAGTTAGAATTTAAAATTGATAAATTTATTAAACTTTCAAACTGTCGGACGGTGTTTGATTATGACATGGTCATTCGTGTGTCATGTGTGTATGTTAACTATATTCCAAGCAGCTGTTCTCATTATGCGTTTAGATTTCTTGCATGTGCAGATTCTAAAGGCTGGGAGAACATAGTCGATGACAAGCTCTGGAATGAAGACACAACGAGAAGGCGCTCAAGTGATGAAAATGATCGAGTTGCCGTTGGCCATCATCAACACCACAGGGATCTCACTTCATAAAGATAAAGTCTTTTCACGAGCATAACTCAAGGGGGAGCTTATGTTAAGGGGGAGTTTGTCAACACACTTCCTACATGATACGGGTAGTTTGTTGATACACTCTCTGCTTTCAAGACGTGAAGACTTTGAAGATCCTCCGACATTGAAGACTTGAAAGGACATCAGAGTTTTGGTAACTCGAAGACCAAAGACCGTCGAAGTTCGAGACGAGTCTACAACTATAGAAGATAAAGACAAAGCTACAGCCAAGGGGGAGTTTGTTGGTGCACTTGTGTCTGTACTTTGTCTGTATTCGGTCTGTATGTAAACGATGTCCTTGTAAGTCATGTAAGTTGACCAAGTCAACCGTCCTCCTGGTTTGACTCAGTCAACAGTAAGTAAACTTGTTGAAAGTTGTCTGGCTCGAAGGATGAGTGATCGAAGGATAATGTAGATCCTTCGATCACCTCGAAAGATATGCTTCGACTGATGGTCCTCGAAGGATGATCCTTCGAGGTCCATGCTTATCCTTCGAAAGCATTGTATCCGAAAGATGATCCTTCGGACCATCTATCGAATCCTTCGAGCAGACCTGCTGTATATGGGTATATATACCCATGCAGTGTTAAGGACAGAATATAGATGCACACAGATAGTCACACCGAGAGATAGAGAGTTGAGAGCATCCTGTCCGAAACACTCACACACTTAGAGAGTTTATAGAACATTTGTGTAAACATTGAGCTTGTAACCGAACCCTCATTGCATTAATACAAGTTGTGTTAATCGGTGAACTTGTGTGTTTGTTTCTCTACTTGCTACTAACTCGGTTTGCTTGCTAGCTTGGATTCCGCACTCGCTAGCAGGTTTGTATAACAAGGTTTAGGTTCGTAATCCTCCGCGAAAAGGGACCTACAATTATTTCACACATACTCTCTCTAATGGCTACCAAATTCGCTGTGCGAACTAGCGTTTTATCAAAAAGATGGAGGTATAGTTGGAAGCTTATCACAAACCTTGACTTCAATTATACTCCCACCATCCTTGGTGTAAGTAGCTTCGTAGGATTTGTGGATCATGTAATTGAGTTGTGCAAAACACGTCAACTTCAATCATTTCGAATAGACTTTTCTAGTTGTAGCGTTCAAAACTCGAAAGTGTCAAATTGGATTGATCAGGCAGTCAGATTAAACGTTCATGAGCTTGGCATACATGTCATAAAGCAGCTTGAGTTGCCATTAAGCCTTTTCACTTGCAAGACGCTCACAAAATTAAGATTAGATTCCTCTTGTTTTTGTGGATTGCTTATGGATTTTATTCCTAAGCATGATTCTGTTCATATCCCCCCTGATCCTCCGCCTGATTTAGGGGATAGGGGTTTCATTTTGGAGCCTGTTGGTCTTAGGTTTTCTGGTGAAGGCATCTGTGGGGTAGGTGGTCTGAAGAATAGTGAAGAGGATTTGAAGATGAAGGATGTTGGTATGGGATGGTCCGATAGTGCTAGGGTTTCGGAAATTTCTGTTGGATTGGATTCAGGTATTTCTCGTTCTATTATCCTAAGTGCAGATGATTTGGTTTGTCTGGGGAATGTGTTGGGGGATAATTGGGAGTCTAGGGTTCTGAATGAGAAGCTTGTATTTAGTAATTCGGATTTGAAGGTTTCTTTTAGTGCTGATTCTGGTCTGAATGGGTTGAGGGTTGGATGTTCTGTGAATTTGATTATTGAAGGGTTGGATAGGGGGGATTGTTATGATGAGATTTGCTCTTATCAGTTTGGATCTGTGTTAGAGGTGCTAACCAAATTGGCTAAGTGTGGGGGTAGGTTGGGAGGAAAGGATATGTTTATGAAGGAGGTGAGTGGTAGGGTTAAGTTTCCTCAGTTAGATCCTAATTCTAATGTGTTTGATTTAAATTCTTCTGGGATTTTGAATTTTATGGATAAGAGGAAGAAGAGATCGATTAGGAATGAAGGTTTAATGGTGAAGGCTAGTAAAGTGATGTGGGATGATAAGCTGTGTATGAAGGTTCCTTTGGAGGGAAATGTGGCTGGTAAGGATGAGGTTTTGCCTGATGGGGCTTGTGCTCATGAGTTGGCTGCTACTCTGGTGAGTTTAGGGAATAAGGGGATGAATAGAGATGGAATGGTGAGAAGTAGCAGGAGAAGTGGGTTCAATGATAATGCTAGAATGTTTAGCTTTTCTGTGGCTGCTTTAAACTTTTCATTTAATCCAGGTTCTAAGGATGGAAAAGTGCAGGAGCCTGCTCCTGATTTTAATGTGAATTGGGGTAAGAATGTTAGTGGTATTGCTGGGAGTGATAAGAAGGGGAATGGTGTAATGATGGGAGGGAATAAAAATCATAGTAAAGTTTCTATGAAGAAGCTTATTCAGGAGAAATCTGCGGAGATTAGCCCATATCGTATTACTAAAGTTGATTTACCGTTTATTAATAGTTTGAAGCCTTCTGTGAAGTCTTTTTTGAGCTCTGTTAAACTGAAGGATAATGTTGTATTTACGGCATCCAGAACTGCTGTTAAGGGGGTTGAAAAGGAGAAAGATACGTTATCATATGCAGCTACTGTTGGAGAGTCAAGGAATGTGATGACTGAGAAGGTTCAGTTTTACCCTCCTAAAGTGTTAGATAATGGTGATAAGGTGGCTGTGATTAAACCTGAGAAACTTGTTGAAGCCAAAAAAGTATATAGTGCGTACTTATATGGGTATTTTGTGGGGAAAGATTTTCCAATTGGTATGGTGAGATATCATTTGTACAAGATGTGGAAGAAGTTTGGGATAATGGATATTTCGACTAATAATAATGGGATCTTCTTTTTCAAATTTAGAAATGAGGTGGGAATGATTAATGCTATTGAAAAAGGGCCTTGGTTGGTGAATGATATTCCTTTGTGTATTAAAAAATGGGAGGCGGGTATTTGTTTGGAGAAAGTAGAGCCGTCGGTGATTCCATTATGGGTTACTATTCCTAATTTGCCGTTGGAATTGTGGAATTCTGAGAGTATATGTAGCATGCTTAGTTGTATTGGAAAGCCTATTTTATTTGATAAGATTACTTCGGAAAGGTGTGGATTAAAAGAAGGGCCTCCAGGGTTTGCGAGAGTGTTGGTGGAGGTGAGTGCTGATAATGTATTGCCTGAGTTTGTTAAAGCTTATTATCCTGAAGATGACGGGAATCCGGCGTTTATCAGAGATGTAAGGGTGGCTTATCAGATAAAAGTTAAAAAGTGTTCTGTATGCAAAGTGTTTGGTCATGATTTTGAGGCATGTACAAAGAGAATCTTGTCTGAGGATGAGTTCAGTGTTAAAGCTATGAAGTTACTGAATGATATTAAAAAGGCTGATGAACAAAAGCTTCCGGTTTCTGGTGTGGTCTCTGATGATTATCAAGTTGTGGGAAAAAATAACAAAATTATTAAACAGGGGGATAATAGGCAGGGTTTCTTGCAGGGGAAGGGAAATATGTATAAGAAGTTTCAAGGGGGAGGTAATAGAATGGGTAATGCTGGAAGTAGTGGTAGAATGAATAGTGGAGGGGCTAGTACTTCTGGGGTAAAGAATGATAAAGGGGAGAATATAAGTCTTAGAGGTGGTCCTAAAGGTGAGCATATGAAGAGTAGTACAGGTGTAAAAAAGGATGGGGTAGGTAGTACGGTGAAGCAGGAATATAGGGTTAAAACTCAAGGTGTGGGTAATCCTAAGAAGGGTGGTGTTAGTGGGGGGAATTTTGTCAAAGTTGAGAATAGATTTGAAGTATTGGGGAAAGAGAATATGGGGGAGGAGTTGAAGGAAGGGAGTGGAGGGGTGAATAAAGATAAAGAGCAGAGTAATGTTATGAATGTTGATAAGGGGAAGAGTGTGGTTAATGATGTGAATATGCAGGAGAGAGTTTTGAAGCCAGTTAATATTGGGGGGAATGAGAATGTGGTTTAGGGAAAGAATGATAGTTTGGATGGTAAAATTGAATCGAAGGTAAATATGAAGTCTGGTTATTTCAAAATGAATAAGGAGCAGTTTAATGAAGTGGCTCATTATGTTCTAAATAAGATTTGTCCTGCAAATGATACTATGCTGAAATGGAATATTGGTCAGAAAAAGTTATTTTTTGAACAGTGGGATAAATTTATGTTTAAGAAAGTGGTGGATGCTTGTGAGGTGGAGTCTGAAGGTGATGAAATGGCTGTGGCTATGAAAGATGATGGGGATAGTGTTACTGATGGGCCTACTCATGTCTTGAGTAGCTCAGTTGAGGGTGTTAGTTTATAATGAAGGTTCAGACTATGGCTTGGAATGTGCGGGGTCTTGGGTTAAATGAAAGACAAGCTGAAGTTAGAAGGCTTTTAAAAGATAACAAAGTGAATGTTTGTGGTTTGGTTGAAACTAGGGTGGGGTGTGATAATATTCGTAATGTGGGACTGAAAATACGGAGGGGATGGAATTGGTTTTCTAATGCTGATAGATGTGGTAGCTGGGTGAGAATTATGGTGGGATGGGATCCGAGAGAGGTTGATTTGACTGTTGTGGATTATAATGAGCAGGTTATTCATTGTGCTATTAAGAGTAATGGGAATATGGATGTTTTGATGTGTTCCTTTGTTTATGGGTTTACTAAAATTGCTGGGAGGAGATCTTTATGGAAAAGTTTGGTGGATTTTAGTAGGAGTGTTCGGGATGTGCCATGGGTCTTATTAGGAGATTTTAATGCTATTCTTAATCCTGATGAGAAGAGTAATGGCTGTAAGAGAGTTAATTATGGAATGGAGGAGTTTAAATGCTGTATTAATGAGATGAATGTTGTCGATATTTCGATGTCGGGGTTGTTCTATACGCGGAATCAAAAACCTGGGAAGAGTGGAGGTATTCTTGAAAAGTTAGATAGGGTTATGGGGAATCAGAAGTTTGTTGATGTTTTCCCTGCTGCTTTTGCTAAGTTCTTGCCGTTTTACACGTCTGATCATGCTCCTGCTCTTCTTGTTTTGGATTCTGGTTGTAAAGCAAAGCATAAGCCGTTTAAGTTTTGGAATTATTTGGCAGGTAAAGATGAATTTCTGCCAACTGTTATAAAGGGTTGGAATATGAAGTTTGTGGGGTGCAAAATGTTTGTGGTTGTTTCTAAACTAAAAGCCTTGAAGAAACCTTTGAGAAATCTGAGTTTTAGTCAAGGAAATTTACATAAGAAGGTTGAGTTGTTAAGAAGTGAGGTGGAAAGAGTTCAGGAGGAGATTGTGAATGATCCGTGCAATGAAGTGTTGAGGGCTGAAGAGGCTGTTTATGTTGCTGCTTATAAGAATGTACTTCTTGATGAGGAATATTTGTTGAAGCAAAAATCTAGAGTACATTGGTTAAAGGTGGGAGATCAGAACTCGAAGTATTTTCATCAGTCAATAAAGAATAGGGAATGCAGGAATAAAGTTAATTCTTTAGAAGACATGGATGGTACTGTTTTTTCTGGGGAAAGTGTGGGTGAGGGTTTTGTGAAATACTTTAAGGGTATTATGGGAGTTTCGGCTGATGTTGGGAGGATTGTAGATCCGGGGGGTTTGTTTGTTAATAAGTTGAGTATTGATGATGCTGAGCAGCTTGTTTCTAAAGTTAGTAGGGAAGAAGTGAAAATTGCGATGTTCCAAATTGATGATGAGAAAGCGCCTGGGCCGGACGGGTATACAGCGAAGTTTTTTAAATCCGCTTGGGGGGTCATAGGTGAGGATATTACTGATGCTGTGCTGGAATTCTTTTGTAATGGGAAATTATTGAAAGAAATCAATGCTACTATTATTTCAGTGGTTCCGAAGGTCAAAGTGCCTAATAAGGTGAATCAATTCAGACCTATTGCATGTTGTAATGTCATTTACAAGTGCATTAGTAAAGTTTTGTGTAATAGGTTGAAGAATGTTTTGGGAAAATTGGTATGTAATAATCAGAGTGCATTTGTTCCGGGGAGGCTGATTAGTGATAACATTTTGTTATCGCAAGAGTTAGTTAAAGGGTATGAGTGGGCTAAGGGATGTCCGAGGGTTTCTTTCAAGATTGATCTGCAGAAAGCGTATGACTCTGTTGATCACAGGTTCCTTGAGGAGTGTTTAGTGAATTTTGGGTTGCATAAAAAGTTTATTAGCTGGATAATAGCTTGTATGACGTCTGTTCAATATTCAGTTGCCTATCATGGGAATCTGTATGGTTTTTTTAAGGGAGAAAGAGGTCTGAGGCAGGGGGATCCTATTTCCCCATATTTGTTTACCTTAGTCATGGAGGTATTGAATCTGATGTTAATAAGAAGAATCAGTGCAGCAGAAGGATTTAGTTATCATTGGAGGTGTGGAAAGTTGAACCTAACTCATTTGTGTTTTGCCGATGATTTATTTATTTTTTGTGGGGCGGATGTCGAATCTGTGAGGGTTATTAAGGATACTCTTGATGAATTTAGTTCTGTTTCTGGTTTGGTGCCTAATATGAATAAAAGTGATGTGATCTTTGGTAATGTTGATGAGAAGGTTCAAAAGTTGATTCTTGAAGTGTTACCTTTTAGAGTTGGAGTTTTTCCTATGAAGTATTTGGGGATTCCGTTATCTTCTAAGAGGCTATATCAAAAAGATTGTAAAGTGTTAATTGATAGAGTGAAGGGGAGAATTAATGATTGGAAGGTCAAGTTTCTATCTTTTGCGGGAAGAGTTCAGTTGGTGAAGTCTGTTCTATCTTCTATTACAATATATTGGGCTTCTTTGTACATACTTCCTGTTGCTATTAGTGAAGAAATTGAAAGATTGTTGAGTGGGTTTTTGTGGAACCAGGGAAGAGGAAGTAAGGGAATGGCAAGGGTCAAATGGGAGGATATTTGTATGGCAAAATGCCAAGGGGGGCTGAATATATCTTCTTTGAAAATTCAGAATGTTGCTTTGATGTCGAAGCATATATGGAATGTTCTATCTAATAAGGATTCTATTTGGGTTAGGTGGGTTGAAAAATACAAGTTATGTGGTAAAAGTATATGGGAAATTAGCGAGACTAGTAAGGATTCGTGGAGTTGGAGACAAATTCTGCAGCATAGAAGTTTGGTTAGAGATAAATTTTGGGCTGTGATAGGTAATGGGAAGAATGTGAGGGTTTGGGTTGATCTTTGGCATGAAAAGGGTATTTTGTTGAATAGTATTAACAGAAGAGATATTAAGGCTGCGGGTTTTGATATGAATACTAGGCTTGCTGAAATTTATGATGGTAAGGAATGGAAGCTGCCTAAGGAGTGGTTTGATAAGTACCCTTGGTTAATGTCTTTCAATTTTCATCAGTTTAATGCTGTTAGAAAGGATAGTTTTAAGTGGAAAATGGATAATGGTAAGGTGGAGGAGTATGCGGTTAGAAGAGTGTATAAGTCTCTTTGTATGAATGGGCCGAAAGTGCTTTGGAGTGGTGCTGTTTGGTTTAGTCAAAACATTCCAAAGCATGCTTTCATTTTATGGTTAGCTTTTAAATTCAGGCTGCTTACTCAGGACAGGTTGCTTAGTTGGGGTTTTGTTGGTGATTTGAGGTGTCCTTTATGCAAGAGGTGCCCTGATAGTCACAAACACTTGTTCTTTGATTGCGAGTATGCTTTGGCTGTATGGAAGAGGTGTAAAGTGTTTGGAAAAATGATTGATGCTCCTAATTCATGGCCAGACATTGTGAAATTTGTGGAGGAAAAGGGATTCATGAAATCTGTTTGGGGTGTTATTGGGAGATTAGTACTTGCTGCTTGTGTGTATTTATATGGCAGGAAAGGAATCGTAGGCAATTTGAGGAAGAGAGGCGATCCGTGCAGCAGGTATGTAATATTGTTTTTGAAACTGTTAGATTGAGGTTGCTTGGGTTAACGTTTAAAGACACGGTTAGTGTGAGAATGGCTGCTGATATATGGGGATTTGAAGTGAAGGCTAAAGATATTGGTAATATTTTGAATGGGTTTGAAAATTTGGGAGTTGGTTGAGCTGCAGGTTTGGTTAGTGATGGAAGGCTGGGGTAGGGTGGGGATGTTTGTTGTGATTATGGTTATTGGTTGGTGGGTTTTTGGGAAAGGGATTGTGATGTATGGGTTTGTCGGATGGAAGTTTCGTAAAATTTATATTTTTGTGGTGGATAGTTTAAATAATGTATATTTGGTGTGTTATGGGGGTTGGTTTTATATTGATCCAGGAGGTGAAGGAAGAGTTGATAGGGAAGTATGTTGGGATTATGCTAAGTGTGGTAAGTTGGGTGTTTTGCGTAATGCTAAGATGATTATTGTGGGTAGCTGATTGTTGGTTGAAGTGGCTGGATGAAGGGAGGCAGCTGGAGTATATCTTGCTGGTCAGAAGCTTGCTGGAGTTTCAGGAAGCTGATGAGTGGATGATCTGGGAGTGTTTTTATGTTTGTATTTTTGCAGGTACCGGGATGGAGGTTATGCTTTTAGTTATTGTTTGTTTTTTGATAGTCTTGATGTATAGGGCTTTTGGTTTGGTTTTGTGGTTTTGTATTCTGTTGGATTGGTTTTTGTTTAGTTGGTTTTGTAGGATTGTGGTTTGTCTAGGCAGGAGCCGGATCTTGTTGATCCATTTTGTTGGGCTTGCTGCATTGGGGGTGGTGTATTCCTTGGGTTTTATGTCCCGGGAGTCTAAACCCCTTTAGGTGTAAATATTTTTTTGTGATCAATAAAATTTACCGGAGGTGCCGCCCTCCTTTACCAAAAAAAATTAAGATTAGATTCCACTGTTTGGAAGTGTCCATGTCAGGTCACTCTTCCTTGTTTGAAAACCCTTGACATCACTGTTTATACAAATCCTTTAGTCAGTGCCTTTAAACTCATTAGTGGTTGCCCAGTACTTGAAAGTTTATATTTGAAAGTAGGGTACGTAGGTTTTGTACATTACACATTCAATATTCCTACTCTAAAACGGTTGAAACTAACATTGCTATGTTCATCGGATATCAACGAAGTTATTATAGACGTCCCTAATCTTGAATATCTATTCGTTGGTGGAATAATGTGCTCAGTTTTTGTAGTGAAAAATGTATTGTCTCTTGTTGAGGCTTCTATTTCGGTCCATGGTTTATCTGTTCATCTGTGGGATGAGCTTCTTAAGGGAATAAGTGGAGTTAAATCACTTTCAATTAAAACAGTAAGTTGCATTCTTGACTTCATACTGGAGTTATCTGTTATTTGTTTAGCTAGCTAGTGTGAATGATTTTTCTTTGCATGCACTAATTGTAACCTTACTTTTTGTTGAAGATGCCAACTAATTTACTTCTGCCTATATTTCCGAATATGGAGCACTTGGAGTTGAAAAGTTTGTGGAGTTCTACACTAATCCTGGAATTTCTTGAAAATTCTCCTAAGCTGAAACATCTTCATATCAATAAGGTACTCGAGTTGTTCGTTTGTAAAGTTCATTGATTTTTTTATCTACACTTGTTAACTTCTTCGACATCGATACAATACTAAAAAAGGTACTTGTCTATCTTGTTTCTGTTGAAAACAAAAGCTTGCAGCTTCTTGCTGGATCGAACCGGTTTTGGTTCCAGCTTGTATGCTAACAAACCTTACAACCATCAAGTTTTCAAATTGCCAGTAGTGGAAGTATGATATACCGTTTCTGAAATACACGCTAGGGAATGCTGAGGTGTTAAAGACAGTAACGATCACTTGGGAAGACTCAAGGGTAGAAGAAGAAGGAGAGTTGTGTGTAGAGTTGCTTAAGCTTCCAAGGGCTTCCAGGAATTGTGAGATCCATTTTCTGAAATGAACGCCATATGTAATAACACTATAAACCTTTAATACTTTTGAATTTTATTTGAGTTTTTCACTTTATTAGGATTTATAATTGAGGTTTCGTATGATCAGTGGTGATTACATAAATTTTTGGTGTGACGGATACGGGTCCGTCAAAATGAGTCTGGTAAAAAAAAACAACAGCTGGTGGTAAAATAAAATTAAACAGTCAAATATAGCTCAATTGTTGATTGTTTTTCTTTGTACTCGGGAGTCTTGAGTTAACATAAACAGTGTTCCTTTGTACCCATAGTCTTGAGTTAACTTTGTAAGTGATTAAAACTTGATTTGGTGATCAGAGGGGGTGAAAAAAGGTCGTGGGGAAGATGAACCAAACAAGGGGCTCGGGTTAATTTAAAGTAATATCCATTCATTCGAAAGATTAAAAGCAATGTTTTCATTTTGGTGATCAGAGGGGGTGACAAATGGTCGTGGTGAAGAAGAACAAGGGGCTCGGGTTAATTTAAAGTGATATCCGTTTATTCGAAAGATTAAAAGTGTGAACGGTTGGAAAATAATTGGGATCATTTGTACTTTTTTTATAAAAGAAATAATCAAAAGAGTAAAATGTCATTTTGGTACCAAAGTTTTTATTTTTCCTGGTCCAAAAAGTTTGATCTTTTGCAATTTTCATCCAATTGCCTAACACCGTCAATCCACCTCTGTTAACTCTATGGGCAATTTCGTCTTTTCCACAAATAATATACTAAACCTTTTATTTTTCCCTCCCATTTTAGTGTTCCCTTTACCCTTTATAATGAAACTGATTTGAAATTAGATCGATAGAACCAAGAGTTCGAAAAATTAAGTCTTGAAATTATATAGATTTATTATCTGGTCAACACCAGCACTCGCTTTTTGAAAATGGATCCGGTCTTGAAGGAATCGAAGAATCAGAAACGAAAAGAAGTTGATTCAAAATTAGATCGATCCAGAACCAAGAGTTTGAAAAATTAAGAAGGCAAAGGGTTGTTACAATTCCGAAAGGGTCAATTGCGAATTCAAGAAGTCAAAGGCAGGAGGCCGTTATCTTGTTCTTGACTTTTTGGTTGAATAAACTGAAACCGGCGACCAAGTTTTTGTTTGTGTTCGCGTACGGCTTTATTTTTTTCTTGAAACATTGGTGTTGAAGAGAGAAACCAGTTGAACGAGGTTGATTGTTTTCGTTCGGATCACAATTAGTAAAAGAAACCGTGTTGTTTCTGGTTTCATATCCTATAAATCCTTGTTCTTCTAAATTTTATGTTCTTGATTGTTTCCAAATCAGAGTTTCGAAGAAGGGCTGTTGTTTCTCATTTAATAACTTTAGTCAAATAATTTATTTTTTTAATCCAAAGTCACTTGTAGAAAACAATTTAAAAGGGGACAGTTGATTTTCGTGCAATATGGCTGTGATTTCAAGTTTGTTTCTAGATTGCACATATCAGATTTAATCGAGATAAGATAAGTCAGAAGCCTGTTATGCAGGCAGTTGATATGCAAGAGATGGATTGTTGACCAGAATCTGGATGGTGTTGTTGCAAGACGATGATGTCGAGCAGAGCACCAGTGTCATGGTAAAATTAGGGTTTATAAAGGGGAAAAAGGGTAGATTAAAATGGGAGGGAAACTTAAAAGGTTTATTATAATAATTGTGGAAAAGATGAAATTGCCCCTAGACTTAACAAAGATGCATAGACGGTGTTAGGCAGTTCGATGAAAATGACAAAAAAACAATTTTTTTTTGGAACAACATGCGAAAAAATTAAACCTTTGTACTAAAGTGTGAAAAGTGCCCAAATCTCAGTATCAAAATGACATTTTTACTCTAATCAAAAAGTAAATTTTTAAATCATAGATGTGGGATAAGGCTTAAGGACAATTATGTCTTGAGTTCGATTCCTACAATGGGGTTTTTGTTAGATTTATTAGGTTTTTTCTAGAATTGTTGTTTAGGCATTATAACTTAGTAGGAATAGATATGATCGGATAGTTTCACTGGTGAGTAGCCCGTCAGTGAATCAAAGTTGTCGTTAAAAAAAAAAATTAAGCAATTTCATGTATCTCCCTTTACCCTTTAAACTTGCAAATTTCATATTTTATCAAACCATGTTTAAAAAGCATTGTACCACATTGAATACTTGTGTTTTAAGACTATATGAAATTTTGTAAGTTTATTTCTCCTAAACTATTTTTATAAATAATAACACCAATTATTTTGACTTTTAACATTACAACCAAAGTATATAAACGAAATAAAGAGAGAACCATGCGTTTATTTAGGGGTGAGCAAAAGGTAAAACCCGACTTGACTCGGCTATTACCTGACCCGAGAATCGAAAATCTATAAAATCACTAACCGATTCACTACCCTAACACATAGATCGGTTCCGGGTAGTTTTATTTTAGGGTAGTTCGGTCCAAGTATTAAAAACCGACCCGACCCTAACACATAGATCGGTTCCGGGTAGTTTTATTTTAGGGTATTCATGATCTGATGCCAAACCATGAAAAACAAACAGTCAAACACAGCATTCAATCCTTGTAATCGGCTTGGTACATTTTAATCCTTATTTCTACTTCAATTCATTAATGGTGGTGAGTTATTTCTTGTTTAATTTTCATTCAGATGTTATTCATAACTAGCAGGGTGCCCGCGCGATGCGGCGAGGGCGACACTTTGCATTGCGACACTCATTTCTGGTAGTTTTCTTATGATATCATTATTATGGTTGATATATGTCATAAGTTTACACATATGTAAAAGTTTTGTTCTTTTATAAAAATTAATAATCAAAAGACAAAAAATAATTTTTTTGTATAAAAATTAATAATCAAAAGACAAAAAATAAAAGATAAGTTGTTACAATTGTAAAGTTTGTTTATTTTATTGGTTAAATTATAAAGTATAATTTTATTCTTTAAAGTTCATAACTTTTTCTAAATATCCACATAGTACCCATTAAATAAACTTTAAGTTTAAAATTTTCGTTTCTATAAAAATAAAAAATAGTATTTACTCGTAAGTACGTTTTAGAGATTTAACTTAAATTGTTAAATTTCGGTTTTTTTACAAATAAAAAAAAATTATATTTTTATAAGATTTCAATAGCTGTTTTTATAAAAAAAATAGGATGATAAGAGTTTATATCTTTATTAACTTTATATCATACTAAGTTCAAATTTTTAGTTCCTAACTAACCTTATCTATATGAGTCTACTTTTAACTAATAATCCCTAAAAATATGCAACTGTAAGTCCCGTGAAACAGATCTTTCAATGATATCAAACAACCTATTGATTGTGCGGAATCCAATCAATAGGTGATTCAAGAATCAAAACGAAAACGGTAATATGGTTCTAAATGAGGTTTATGAAGATGCTGCTGATTATAATGATTCTTCTGAAGATGATGAATATCATGATGCAGCTGAAGGATCCTCAGCTCCAGCTGCTCCTGTTCAAGGTGCCTCTGGTGATACACCTCATACGCAGAATATAGACACTGCTGAAGGGAATACATCCACCTCTACCCACATTCCTGGTGTGGAGTTGGTTGTTGATCTTAATCTTACCAACTTGGGTATCAATGCTCGTGTGCCAGATAATCCTGAAATGAGGACTCATGATACCCATCCCCAGCAGAACATAATAGGAGATGTCCATCGCGGTGTGCAGACGCGTAATCAGCTGAGAAACAACCGGAATGCTGGTTTGTATTCAGCTATAAGAGAATCTGGTCAACAGAATGACTGATCCTTCGCGTGTTACGTGTCACAAGAAGAACCAAAGTCGTGGAAAGAAGCATTGAAAGACAGTGCTTGGGTTGAAGCCATGCAGGAAGAATTACAGCAATTTCACAAGCTTGGTGTATGGAAGCTTGTTGAAAAGCCTGAGAACTACAAGAAGATTGGCACTCGATGGGTCTTCAAATGCAAGAAAGACGACCGTGGAGTGGTTATTCGGAACAAAGCTCGTTTAGTCGTTCAAGGTTTTCGTCAGATAGAAGGGATCGACTACAACGAAGTCTATGCACCAGTTGCACGTCTGGAAGCTATTCGGATCTTTCTGGCTTATGCCTCATTCAAAGGTTTCAAGGTTTACCAGATGGACGTCAAAAGTGCATTTCTACATGGTGTGGTTGAAGAAGAGGTATATGTCGAACAGCCTCCAGGTTTTGAAGATCCTGTCCATCCCGATCGGGTTTGGTTGCTCAACAAAGCTCTCTATGGTCTTCATCAAGCGCCACGAGCTTGGTATGCAACCTTATCTACATATCTGCTGGAGAACGGTTTTCGAAGAGGTCTTATCGATTGTACTCTCTTCATCAAAGAACAAGATGGAGATCTTCTTCTGGTACAGGTATATGTTGATGATATTATTTTTGGTTCTACTAATGATGTTTTGTGTAGGAATTTCGAGCGCATCATGCAGGATAAGTTCGAGATGAGTGCTATGGGGGAAATGAATTTCTTCTTGGGCCTACAAGTGCAACAATCGGAGTCTGGGATATTCATCCATCAGACTAAATATGTTGGAGACATCTTGAGCCGGTTCCAGATGTCCGATGCAACGCCCATTGGTACCCCACTGCCAACTAATCACGGAATTACTCCAGACTTGAAGGGTGAACCTGTTAGCCCTTCATACTATCGCGCGATGATCGGATCCCTTATGTACCTCACAGCATCAAGGCCAGATATAATGTACCCAACGTGCCTGCTTGCCAGATATCAAGTTAACCCGAAGGCCTCACATCTTGCAGCTGTCAAAAGGATTTTTCGTTATTTGAAGGCTTACCCCGACACCGGTCTGTGGTATCCTAGGGATAATAACTTTGACTTGGTCGCTTTCAGTGATTCTGATTTTGGCGGATGCAAAATCGACGGCAAATCCACAACGGCTGGATGTCAGTTTTTAGGAAATCGCCTAGTCACATGGCAGTGCAAGAAGCAGACATGCGTCGCTACATCAACATGCGAAGCTGAATATATTGCTGCCTCAAGTTGTTGCTCCCAAGTTCTTTGGATCCAACAACAATTGCGGGACTACGGTTTTGAATTCCTAACTACTCCTATATACGTTGATAATTCTGCTGCTTTAGATATCACTAAAAATCCTGTGCAGCATTCAAAGACCAAACACATCGAAATCAAATATCACTTCATACGTGATTGCTTTGAGAAAAGGCTAATCGATGTTGTTAAGGTCCACACCGATGACCAACGTGCCGACTTATTTACCAAAGCTTTTGACAAATCTAGATTTGACTTCTTATTATTGGTAAATGGCATTAAGGTCAAGCAAGAGTAAACCAACATCAGAAAATCATTTTTGTAAATACCTTTGTGTGTTTTAAATTTGTCTTAGTTTATTGATTTTAGGGGGAGTAAATTCAAAAAATCTGAAAATCCAAAAACATCGAAAAATTTTCAAAAACACAAAAACAATAGAAAAACAAAAATGAGTTTCCTGGCGAGCAAAAGAGAAAATGATAGTACATCAGTGGTCTATCCAAACCTCTTTAAACCTTAAATGAAAAATGATAAGCAGCTCTATATAAGATGTATCGGTAGGCTCACAATCATTTTAAAGTGTGCAGGGTGGTATAAATCTTAATCGACTGAAGACCAGGTGGGAATCATTCATTGGCATATGGTCTTAGTACCGAAATTTCGTTTGATAGATTGCCGAGGTTCTGAGATATTCGGTCTTTATGCTGCTTATCATCTGGGTATCATGGTTGTATCTTTTACCGAAAAATAACGGGGACGCAAGTCTAGATCTTCCATGATACTATACATACGTGTACATATTACATACTGCATTCGACCGCAATAAGTGATAAACAATCACATGTCCAATCAAATAAGTGATAAAATATCACATTTATCCGGGTGTCAAGTTCGTCTCTCTGCTGTACGGAAGTACTGACCTGTTCACGGACTTGCACCTGTGCCCTCATGCATATGAAAATCAAGTTCCTCATCAATAAGTGATTATATCACATAGGGCTTGTTTTTCAAATCAAAATAAGTGAGTA
Organism: Helianthus annuus; assembly: GCF_002127325.2. Classification (NCBI taxonomy): domain Eukaryota; kingdom Viridiplantae; phylum Streptophyta; class Magnoliopsida; order Asterales; family Asteraceae; genus Helianthus; species Helianthus annuus. Next base: position 163,505,580 of record NC_035449.2, on the reverse strand, counting down.
TCTCACATTTTATACGGTCAAACAGATGATAATCGGTATACTCACCGGTAAGATGAACCCTCGTGCATACCTTGATACGGGAATGTGTCGTGATGTGGATGAACACCGGTCAGTAAGTATAAATCATACATTAACGTATCCCCTCGCCATGATTACATCTGATAAGTTGAGCTTAAGTGGACAACAATACCGATAATTGTTATAGGATGCTTATCTTAATGTTAACTAACTGAACAACAAGAGTGTTTTGGCATGACCGTACACTGATATGATTCTCTTACCCTCGAAACTCGCAAAAAGAATGTCTGTATATATTTATTTACTGCTTAACTTTTATTGTTTTTCTTTTAAACAGTTTCGTTGTTTGGTGCATATCAGCACGACATTAGCGGTGATGTCGTTTGATAACACTCAAAGGATATTAAAATTGTTGTCTTTCGTAATATTAAAACACACCTAAAATCTGTTTTAATATAAACTTTATAAAAGCCAAAAAGATTTTATTTCTATTTGATTTTCGATCGTACGATGTTTGGAACTCTAGTCTTCGTTACCTGAAACCTGAACGAAAACCGAACTGACTAAATCTTCATAAACGGTCGAAATTTGCAAGTTTTGAAAGTTAAAAACTAAAATTGACAAATTTATTAAACTTTCAAACTGTCGGACGGTGGTTGATTATGACATGGTCATTCGTGTGTCATTTGGTTATACTAACTATTCCAAGCAGTTGTTCTCATTACGCGTTTAGATTTCTTGCATGTGCAGATTCTAAAGGCTAGGAGAACATGGTCGATGACAAGCTTTGGAATGAAGACACGACGAGAAGGCGTTCAAAAGATGAAGATGATCGAGTTGCCGCTGGCCATCATCAACACCACAAGGATCTCACTTCATAAAGATCAAGTCATTCACGAGCATAACTCAAGGGGGAGCTTATGTTAAGGGGGAGTTTGTCAACACACTTCCTACATGATACGGGTAGTTTGTTGATACACTCTCTGCTTTCAAGACGTGAAGACTTTCAAGATCCTCCGACATTGAAGACTTGAAAGGACATCAGAGTTTTGAGAACTCGAAGACCAAGGACCATCGAAGTTCGAGACGAGTCTACAACTATAGAAGATAAAGACAAAGCTACAGCCAAGGGGGAGTTTGTTGGTGCACTTGTGTCTGTACTTTGTCTGTATTCGGTCACGATGTAAACGATGTCCGTGTCAGTCCTGTAAGTTGACCAAGTCAACCGTCCTCCTGGTTTGACTTGGCCAAACAATCATATATTGGTTGTAAAGTGTCTGTCTCGAAGGTTGAGGATCGAAGGATGTTTCATATCCTTCGATCACCTCGAAAGATATGCTTCGACTGATAGACCTCGAAGGATGATCCTTCGAGGTCCTTGCTGATCCTTCGAGAGCATTGCATTCGAAAGATGATCCTTCGGACCATCTATCGAATCCTTCGAGCAAGACCTGTTGTGTATGGGTATAAATACCCATGCAGTGTGTTGTGTTCAGGGAGGCACTCCCACAGAGACAGAAAGATAGAGCTGAGAGCATTCTGTCCGAAACACACACACACATAGTGAGAGTTTGCAAGTTAGATTTGTAAACATTGTGCTTGTAACCGGAACCTTCATACGTATTAATACAGTGGTGTTAATCGGTGAACTCTTGTGTGTTTGTTTCTCTACTTGCTTCATCTAGGTTTGCTTACTAGCTTGGATTCCGCACTCGCTAGTAGGTTTGTATAACAAGGTTTAGGTTCGTCATCCTCGTGACAGGGACCTACAAGTGGTATCAGAGCTTGGCTCTTTACCTTGTTTAAAACCGGGTTTGTTCAAGTGTTTGGTGTGTTTGGACACTTGGTTTAGCACCCGTTTTGGTGGTTTTTCTTGCATATTTAAACTGAAAAACGGATTCTAAACCTTCGGGAGTGTTCAAGGTTGGGTTGGGTAACTTAAAAAGTTGTTTTTAAGTGTCTTTGTGTTTTCCGGCCATATTTCCGGTTAAGGATTCCGGTGACTGGTTTGGGGATAAGGTTATCCATTTTGGGCAATTTTTCAAAGTTGGTGGGAAAGGTACAGACTGCACATCCCTTTCTGCCGAAAGTTGACTTACCTACCCATCACCTTTTCACCAACCTGTCACATCCGCGTCAGTGTGTCAGAAGGTCTCGAAAGATATCTTTCGACATCGAAAGACCATCTTTCGATCAAGGAAGGCTCGAAAGATAATCATCTTTCGACCCATCCTTCGAAGTCAAAGATCTATCCTTCGAACCAGGGAATCTTCTCGAAAGTTAGTTGTCCGAAAGATAAGGATTCATCTCGAAAGATAAGGATCTTTCATTGTGAATCTTTCGAGATCAGTATTCGAGAGATAAATATCTTTTGAATTGTGAATCTTTCGTGATAATTGCTCGAAAGATAAGGATCTTTCATTGTGAATCTTTCGAAGACTTTGCTCGAAACTCAACAGTAATCTTTCGATCACTGTTGATCCTTCGAACAAATCTTGATCTTTCAAACAAGTCTTGTATCTTTCGATTTGTGTCTGTGTACACTTAACACTTTGTGCTTGTGTAGATTCTCAATTAATATTTGATCAAAATGAGCTGTACAAGTCCATGGGATTGGAGTTTGGACTCACGATCCAATCAAGAGTTAGTCACTGCTGCAGATTGGGCAAAGAGTATGTTACCTTCTCCATCAATCAGTCCAAGTCAATGGGCTTTGGTATCCAATCAAAGTCAAAGCATTCAAAACCTTTTGATCAGTGAAAGCGAAACGGGCAGTAACAATCGTCCACCAAAGCTAAATCATATGAATGAGTTTCCATCATGGAAAAACCGATTTCACACGTATGTCCAAGGGCAAAGCACCGATCTTTGGACGTGTTTCATCAATGCATTCAATGAAAATCTGGAGACTGCTGCGTCCACTTCTGAGGGTTATGCCAATATGCTTGAAAAAGACAAGAAGGCTTATGAATTGGAGAAAAAGGCCTTTGCCACACTTACTCAAGCACTCAACAAAGACATCTATCATCAGTTCTCATACTGCAAGTCTACGAAAGCATTGTGGGATTGTTTAGTAGCTAGAGGAGAAGGCAATGCAGCTGCTCGAAAGTCTCGGCATGATTTGTTGAAGAAAGAGTTTGAATCTTTTCAGTTTTTGGAAAACGAGACTCTGAATGATATGACCACACGTTTCTATCATTTGATTAGTGAAATGTGTGCTTATGGAGTTGTCTCTACTCAACAAGACATGGTGAGTAGGTTTGCTGACGCCTTACCTCCAAAGTGGAGCTCTTTCATTGAGCTGTTGAAGCATACTGGAACTCTAGATCAAGTTAACATCTACGAGTTCATTCAAAAGCTGGAACACAAAAATGATGAAGAAATCAGGAAAGCCAAGAGAGCTCCCGCCCCTCAAAATACAGAAATGTACCTTCCGGGTTTCGATGCTCTAGCAAGAGCAGCTGCAGCCCAGCAACCTAAACTACAGACTGCATTTGTCTCCAACACAAGTTCCTTTCCTTTTCCTCAGTCAACAGCTGCTCCACCACAACCTCAATTTGATCCGAGGTCTTACATTCCTGTCCCAACACAGCCACAACCACAACCTCAACAACAGCAAGCTCATTATGCAAGCAATCCTAAACCTCAACCCCAAAATCCTAACACAATCCGAGTCGACAACTCAAATCTTTCACACCTTAGCATTGAAGTTGCTAAGGAGCATATGGAAATCATCAACACCATGGTCAGTGCTTACTGTGGTTTGGTAGCAGGTCAGCTTGGAAACATCAATATGACCAATGAAGACTACCAACAGATCGACAAGGAAGAAATGGAGTTGATGGATATTAAGTGGGCTTTTGCAAGTGCGGTTAGAAGGGCCAAAGACTTCATGGCTCGTACTGGTAGAACTTCGTTAGAAGGAAAGAAAGATACGAAGTATGGGTTTGATATCAATGCCGTTACATGCTTCAACTGTGGTAATAAAGGGCACTTCAAACGTGAGTGCACTCTACCAACAAAACACGGCAATCACAACCCTTTCAGAAACCAGACGAATGTGAATGCCCAACAAGAAAACCGTGAACGGACGATGGTGGCAGTGAATAACAATCAGGGACAGCCTGGAACTACAAATCACAATCGAGCTTTGGCTGTTCAAGCTGATGAAGGATGTGACTGGTCAGTGCAGTTTGGTGAAGGTGATCAGGGAAGTGGAACTGCTTTGTATGCTAAGGTCATCGAGCATGTTGATAAAGAAGAGTCTTCTGGAAGTGATGACAGTTCTGGTTATTCTGGAAGTTCGGATGAAGAAGGCTCTGTTTCTGGGGATAATCACTCAGAGCCTGGAAAGAAGGAGGAAGGAGATGATGATATTCAGGATCTATTGAATGAAGCTGATGAGCTTAAATGTCAGAAATCAATTCTGATTAGGAAGGCTGCTACTGCATCAAAGGAAATGGAGAAGCTATTTTCTGAAGATGGAGCTTTTTCTTCTCAAACTGCCTTTATGGCAAATGGTTCAGCCTCTTCTAGTCAGGTAAATACTGAACCTCCTGCTCCTATTGTGTGTAAATCATGTGCTGATATGAAGCTTGAATCAGAAAAGCTTCATAGTCATAACCAGAATTTGGTTATTGAATTGTCGAAATGCAAAGAGGCAAACATGGCTTTAACTCGGAATGAAAAAGAATTTAAATCTGTAATAGAAACATTAAAGAAAGATGTGTCCGAGGTTAACAAAGTAGTTTACCACAAGCAAGTGAGTATAAATGAATATATTAACATTGTGGAAGAAACTAAAAAGCAATTAGCCATTGCCCAATGCGAACATGATGCGATCAAACAGAAATTGGATAGTTATTCTAACTCCCAATTTGTGCTTGATCACATCATCGATGTTCAACAACCAAAGGGAAATCAGAAAGGCATAGGGTATAATAAATGTCCGCCCCCCTTGATGAACAACTATACCAAGATGCCTGATGAGGAAGAAATGCCTCGGTATGAACCCAGTGTGCCTCTTGATGTTGAGGAGTTTGCTACTGGCCTTGGGTTCAAACCGGACAATTCTTCAAACACAGCCTCTAAGGAACAAGAAACTTCATCATCCATGAAGCAAAGTCCTCCAATTATCGAGGACTATGAGACATCGGATGATGAATCAGAAGTGGCTGTAAGTGATCAGGATAAATCACTTAGCAAGATGAAAGGAGTAGATATTCCACGAGAAAATCACATCCTTTGTGATCCTGATACTCCTGATGTTCCATCTGTTAAGAAGCAAGTGATTGATTCTGTCAAAGTTGATGAGACATGTATGTCTACTGTTAAAAGCAGTAATGTGTTGTATACACTGGTTGGAGATAATAAAATCTACTCAGATCAAGTTTTTCCAATTAAAAATGTAAATCAATCTTTGATTGATAAAGTCTTTGAAGACAACACAAACAAATTTTTGGGAAAAACACTTCCGGGAATTGTGGTAACACAATGTGATCCAATTCCTAAGGCTGAGATTAGAAAACGGTTTGGTAATCAAAAATCTCCAACCACTCAACAACCTACTGCTTCTAAGGGTAAACAACAACAACGAGCTCCAAAGCCAAAGGCTAAGGTTGAATCAAAAGGAGCTCGTTACACGAAGAAAGGAAAAGATGTTAAATTTGTAGCATCAAGAGGTACAGATAAAATTGAGACTTTTGAAAACAAATCAAACACTGATTTTGTACAACAAGTCAAGATTTTGAAACGTAACAGTGATAACAATTACACCCAACACACAAACGGGTGTGATGAAAGAGCAAGTACCTCAGGTTCTACAGGTTCAACATTTGGTAGTCGATCAAGTTCTCCTAAGTCTGTTGAAAGGAGAACTTGTTTCAAATGTGGAGAAATTGGGCACATTATCAGAAACTGCCTAAATGCTCCGAAGAAGAAATTTGTTGAGAAAGCTCCACCTGAAACAGTTCGCCCTCAACGTCGGTCAGTTTCACCTAAACATGATAAACGAACTGTAAAAGAACAAGAAACTAAACAACGACGTAAAAACATGAAAACTGTTGAAATAGCTTTAAAATCTGAAGTTAAAACAGTTCAAAAGGAACCAAGAGTGTCACAACCTGTAAAACCAGAATCTTCAAAAACTGGTAGGCAAAAACGAACTTGGTTACCTAAGTCGAGTGACAATTCAGGGGGAGCAGTTGTTCTTGAGAACCATCAAGAGATCGAGCTCACCTTTCGTGATGCTAAGGGACGACCCAAGACCACTAAGGCTTGGGTCCCCATTCTCAACTGATGTGTTTAATTGACATGTGCAGGATGTTCTAGGAGGAACTATTAATAGTCATTGGATTGTTGATAGTGGAGCATCCAGGCACATGACTGGCGACTTACGGCTCCTATACGACGTGAGAAACATTAGAGGAGGGTATGTTGCTTTTGCGGGTGACAAAGGCGGATTTATCACTGGAGAAGGAAGTATTTCAAATGGCATGGTGTGCTTCGATAAGATCAATTATGTTAAGCAAATTGATCATAATCTTCTCAGTGTGTCACAAATCTGTGATAAGAAATTCACCGTGCATTTTGATGATGCCGGCTGCTATGTGCTTAAACCTGGATTCAAAATTCCACAAGAATGGATTCTCTTATCGGCTCCGAGAGTTAATGATCTTTATATTCTCGACATGAGCCAAGCGATTACAACATCTGCACAAGTCACTTGCTTTGTCTCAAAAGCCACGGAAAAGGAGTCTATATCTTGGCACAGAAGAATGGGACACATTCACTTAAGAAAAATGAACCATTTGGTGAAAAATAATCTTGTGAATGGTGTGCCTGTGAGAAGTTTTCATCTACAAGATATCTGTGTCTCGTGCCAAAAGGGAAAGCAAACAAAGAAGTCTCACCCTTTGAAGAAAATCAACACTGTCAGCATGCCTCTCGAACGTCTTCATATGGACCTTTTTGGACCTATGAAGCACAAAACAACGTTCGGTGATGCCTATTGTTTAGTAGTTACTGATGACTACTCTAGATTTTCTTGGGTATCCTTTATGGCACACAAGAGTCAAACTCCTGGCATCCTCAAGGATCTTCTTACAATGTTGGAGAATCTCTATTCGTTGAAAGTAAAAAGGATCCGAAGCGACAATGGAACCGAATTCAAGAATCAAGTTATGGATGAGTTTTGTACTTCTAAAGGCATTCTTCATGAGTACAGTTCTCGTTATACTCCACAACAAAATGGTGTCGCTGAGAGGAAGAATCGAACGATTATTGAAACTGCAAGAACAATGTTAGTAGAGTCGGAACTCCCTATTCAATTCTGGGGGGAGGCTGTATCGGCTGCATGCTACACGTTAAACAGAGTTCTTACAGTAAAGAGACATGGCAAGACTTGCTTCGAACTCCTTCAGAAAAGGAAACCGGATCTTTCTTACCTTGAACCGTTTGGTGCTCCTTGGACTATGATTGAGCCGGATGGAAAGTTTGGTGCAAGAGCTATGGAGGGTTTCTTCCTTGGATATGCTACTCCGAATTTTCGTGTTTGGAATCTAGCTACCAAAAAGATTGAGTTATGGAGCGAAGTTAGGGTTCAAAGGTACACGAGTCCTGTTAGGGCTCCGGGTGATCCGTGGATCTTCGATTATGATGGGCTATTTGACTCCTTCAATCTGCCAACCTTTGACGAAGAATCAGCAGCGGCTAGGATGTTGTTGGAAAGTGACAACGCTGCTGTCTCGCCTTTGGTTAGACCTATTGTTGTTGATCCTCAAGTTTCTTCGTCTGTCAACAATATGGTTCTAAATGAGGTTTATGAAGATGCTGCTGATTATAATGATTCTTCTGAAGATGATGAATATCATGATGCAGCTGAAGGATCCTCAGCTCCAGCTGCTCCTGTTCAAGGTGCCTCTGGTGATACACCTCATACGCAGAATATAGACACTGCTGAAGGGAATGCATCCACCTCTACCCACATTCCTGGTGTGGAGTTGGTTGTTGATCTTAATCTTACCAACTTGGGTATCAATGCTCGTGTGCCAGATAATCCTGAAATGAGGATTCATGATACCCATCCCTAGCAGAACATAATAGGAGATGTCCATCGCGGTGTGCAGACACGTAATCAGCTGAGAAACAACCGGAATGCTGGTTTGTATTCAGCTATAAGAGAATCTGGTCAACAGAATGACTGGTCCTTCGCGTGTTACGTGTCACAAGAAGAACCAAAGTCGTGGAAAGAAGCATTGAAAGACAGTGCTTGGGTTGAAGCCATGCAGGAAGAATTACAGCAATTTCACAAGCTTGGTGTATGGAAGCTTGTTGAAAAGCCTGAGAACTACAAGAAGATTGGCACTCGATGGGTCTTCAAATGCAAGAAAGACGACCGTGGAGTGGTTATTCGGAACAAAGCTCGTTTAGTCGTTCAAGGTTTTCGTCAGATAGAAGGGATCGACTACAACGAAGTCTATGCACCAGTTGCACGTCTGGAAGCTATTCGGATCTTTCTGGCTTATGCCTCATTCAAAGGTTTCAAGGTTTACCAGATGGACGTCAAAAGTGCATTTCTACATGGTGTGGTTGAAGAAGAGGTATATGTCGAACAGCCTCCAGGTTTTGAAGATCCTGTCCATCCCGATCGGGTTGGTTGCTCAACAAAGCTCTCTATGGTCTTCATCAAGCGCCACGAGCTTAGTATGCAACCTTATCTACATATCTGCTGGAGAACGGTTTTCGAAGAGGTCTTATCGATTGTACTCTCTTCATCAAAGAACAAGATGGAGATCTTCTTCTGGTACAGGTATATGTTGATGATATTATTTTTGGTTCTACTAATGATGTTTTGTGTAGGAATTTCGAGCGCATCATGCAGGATAAGTTCGAGATGAGTGCTATGGGGGAAATGAATTTCTTCTTGGGCCTACAAGTGCAACAATCGGAGTCTGGGATATTCATCCATCAGACTAAATATGTTGGAGACATCTTGAGCCGGTTCCAGATGTCCGATGCAACGCCCATTGGTACCCCACTGCCAACTAATCACGGAATTACTCCAGACTTGAAGGGTGAACCTGTTAGCCCTTCATACTATCGCGCGATGATCGGATCCCTTATGTACCTCACAGCATCAAGGCCAGATATAATGTACCCAACGTGCCTGCTTGCCAGATATCAAGTTAACCCGAAGGCCTCACATCTTGCAGCTGTCAAAAGGATTTTTCGTTATTTGAAGGCTTACCCCGACACCGGTCTGTGGTATCCTAGGGATAATAACTTTGACTTGGTCGCTTTCAGTGATTCTGATTTTGGCGGATGCAAAATCGACGGAAAATCCACAACGGCTGGATGTCAGTTTTTAGGAAATCGCCTAGTCACATGGCAGTGCAAGAAGCAGACATGCGTCGCTACATCAACATGCGAAGCTGAATACATTGCTGCCTCAAGTTGTTGCTCCCAAGTTCTTTGGATCCAACAACAATTGCGGGACTACGGTTTTGAATTCCTAACTACTCCTATATACGTTGATAATTCTGCTGCTTTAGATATCACTAAAATTCCTGTGCAGCATTCAAAGACCAAACACATCGAAATCAAATATCACTTCATACGTGATTGCTTTGAGAAAAGGCTAATCGATGTTGTTAAGGTCCACACCGATGACCAACGTGCCGACTTATTTACCAAAGCTTTTGACAAATCTAGATTTGACTTCTTATTATTGGTAAATGGCATTAAGGTCAAGCAAGAGTAAACCAATATCAGAAAATCATTTTTGTAAATACCTTTGTGTGTTTTAAATTTGTCTTAGTTTATTGATTTTAGGGGGAGTAAATTCAAAAAATCTGAAAATCCAAAAACATCGAAAAATTTTCAAAAACACAAAAACAATAGAAAAACAAAAATGAGTTTCCTGGCGAGCAAAAGAGAAAATGATAGTACATCAGTGGTCTATCCAAACCTCTTTAAACCTTAAATGAAAAATGATAAGCAGCTCTATATAAGATGTATCGGTAGGCTCACAATCATTTTAAAGTGTGCAGGGTGATATAAATCTTAATCGACTGAAGACCAGGTGGGAATCATTCATTGGCATATGGTCTTAGTACCGAAATTTCGTTTGATAGATTGCCGGGGTTCTGAGATATTCGGTCTTTATGCTGCTTATCATCTGGGTATCATGGTTGTATCTTTTACCGAAAAATAACGGGGACGCAAGTCTAGATCTTCCATGATACTATACATACGTGTACATATTACATACTGCATTCGACCGCAATAAGTGATAAACAATCACATGTCCAATCAAATAAGTGATAAAATATCACATTTATCCCGGTGTCAAGTTCGTCTCTCTGCTGTACGGAAGTACTGACCTGTTCACGGACTTGCACCTGTGCCCTCATGCATATGAAAATCAAGTTCCTCATCAATAAGTGATTATATCACATAGGGCTTGTTTTTCAAATCAAAATAAGTGAGTATCTCACATTTTATACGGTCAAACAGATGATAATCGGTATACTCACCGGTAAGATTAACCCTCGTGCATACCTTGATACGGGAATGTGTCGTGATGTGGATGAACACCGGTCGGTAAGTATAAATCATACATTAACGTATCCCCTCGCCATGATTACATCTAATAAGTTGAGCTTAAGTGGACAACAATACCGATAATTGTTATAGGATGCTTATCTTAATGTTAACTAACTGAACAACAAGAGTGTTTTGGCATGACCGTACACTGATATGATTCTCTTACCCTCGAAACTCGCAAAAAGAATGTCTGTATATATTTATTTACTGCTTAACTTTTATTGTTTTTCTTTTAAACAGTTTCGTCGTTTGGTGCATATCAGCACGACATTAGCGGTGATGTCGTTTGATAACACTCAAAGGATATTAAAATTGTTGTCTTTCGTAATATTAAAACACACCTAAAATCTGTTTTAATATAAACTTTATAAAAGCCAAAAAGATTTTATTTCTATTTGATTTTCGATCGTACGATGTTTGGAACTCTAGTCTTCGTTACCTGAAACCTGAACGAAAACCGAACTGACTAAATCTTCATAAACGGTCGAAATTTGCATGTTTTGAAAGTTAAAAACTAAAATTGACAAATTTATTAAACTTTCAAACTGTCGGACGGTGGTTGATTATGACATGGTCATTCGTGTGTCATTTGGTTATACTAACTATTCCAAGCAGTTGTTCTCATTACGCGTTTAGATTTCTTGCATGTGCAGATTCTAAAGGCTAGGAGAACATGGTCGATGACAAGCTTTGGAATGAAGACACGACGAGAAGGCGTTCAAAAGATGAAGATGATCGAGTTGCCGCTGGCCATCATCAACACCACAAGGATCTCACTTCATAAAGATCAAGTCATTCACGAGCATAACTCAAGGGGGAGCTTATGTTAAGGGGGAGTTTGTCAACACACTTCCTACATGATACGGGTAGTTTGTTGATACACTCTCTGCTTTCAAGACGTGAAGACTTTCAAGATCCTCCGACATTGAAGACTTGAAAGGACATCAGAGTTTTGAGAACTCGAAGACCAAGGACCATCGAAGTTCGAGACGAGTCTACAACTATAGAAGATAAAGACAAAGCTACAGCCAAGGGGGAGTTTGTTGGTGCACTTGTGTCTGTACTTTGTCTGTATTCGGTCACGATGTAAACGATGTCCGTGTCAGTCCTGTAAGTTGACCAAGTCAACCGTCCTCCTGGTTTGACTTGGCCAAACAATCATATATTGGTTGTAAAGTGTCTGTCTCGAAGGTTGAGGATCGAAGGATGTTTCATATCCTTCGATCACCTCGAAAGATATGCTTCGACTGATAGACCTCGAAGGATGATCCTTCGAGGTCCTTGCTGATCCTTCGAGAGCATTGCATTCGAAAGATGATCCTTCGGACCATCTATCGAATCCTTCGAGCAAGACCTGCTGTGTATGGGTATAAATACCCATGCAGTGTGTTGTGTTCAGGGAGACACTCCCACAGAGACAGAAAGATAGAGCTGAGAGCATTCTGTCCGAAACACACACACACATAGTGAGAGTTTGCAAGTTAGATTTGTAAACATTGTGCTTGTAACCGGAACCTTCATACGTATTAATACAGTGGTGTTAATCGGTGAACTCTTGTGTGTTTGTTTCTCTACTTGCTTCATCTCGGTTTGCTTACTAGCTTGGATTCCGCACTCGCTAGTAGGTTTGTATAACAAGGTTTAGGTTCGTCATCCTCGTGACAGGGACCTACAAACACCGAAATAACTTTTAACTCACACACGTTTCTATTACTTGAAAAGCAAAAACGTCTGGTATGAGTACACCACCACCAATCGCCTCCCACTCTCTATTTCTCTGGAAATTCTGTAACTAAGAGGTTCAAAACCCAAAACAAGTTAAATACTTGTTTAAATACATAGACAAGCCCACTTCCCTACATGGGCTCCCCTTGGGCTTGCTTGGCCTACATGGCCTAAAGCTTGGCCCAAGTGACCTATAAAGGTCCACAACCTAATATAAACTAACCCGGTAAATCCCAGTACTTAACCATAGCCTCCTGTTGTATTAATTTGATGCGTCAGTCTCACACTTTAGGGCCTAACAATCTCCCCCTAGACTGATGCCATCAAATTGTCTTCATAACTTGAATTCAGCAACGTCTTCAACGAAATCTATGGTTGACGCTATGCTGCAGATGTTGTGGAAGTTCTTGACTTCTGAACTCTCAGCACTGGGTCTCTTTCTTCAGCTCTTGTGGTTAGCTTCATATCAGGATCTCGATCAGCTTTGCTTGAAAATCTTTGTCATAAAGAACGTGAGAGGAGGATTCTCAACAGCACTTTTCTTCTTCAGTCTTTTTCTTCCAAACAGGTTCACGGTACTTCTTTAAATATACTTTCATTGTCAGACTGCGTTTCGTATCCAGTTCTTCTGACTCGGGTACATCTTGTTGTTGTGCCGCTTCAGACTTCTTCAGCAACTAACAGCATCTCAGTCTTCATCAACCCATGTTCTTGATTGAAATCAAGTTCTGCACATGCTCACAAACTCATAAGCAAACATTTCTTATGCAATAGGGAGAGTACCACATGAACACTAGGTACATAAAATTTCACAATTTAAATTCTTTTAACTTTTGATGATCAGTCAAATCTTCAAGAACGGTTATATTTTTTAATTTTAAGAAAAACAAATAAGCACTCTATTTTTGGATTTTTGATTTTATAGTTTTTTTTTATTTTTTAAATTTAAAAACTAAAAGCAAATAAAAACTCAAAATATATACAACTACCATAATATACAATTACAATTGCGATGGGATCAAAATTCGTTCTCAGGCAGACTAAGGAACACTTTTCAGTACGAACCTAAGCAAACTGGTCTATGCGATTGCCAATATGTTTGTCCACTTAAACTTTAATGCTCAACTTTCAATTTTCAACTTCGTGATATGCTTAAGGTAATATTATACTATTATACCCGTGTGTCCCATTCCAAGGCATACCCTCGCGATCAAGGTAAGCACAACGATTCATCGTAGCAGGTGAGTATAGTGATGACATCCTTTAAGATATCCTGTCTGTGTCTAGGTCTGCATATAATCTGTTTTATCATGTTTTGATTTCTTAACAATGAACACCCAAATAAATACTAATCAAATCCTGGAAATATAAACAGCACACTCTATCATGCAAGTATCTTCCCTACCACATATTTCACAAGTCCAATCCAGATTTCTGAAATCTTAACTGGGAGTAGGTTGAGAAGAGAACAGAATAGATCTTTTGCAGAGATGGTATAATATACAGATTAAATGAGTTTTTCTCAATTTGATATAGGTTTCTTGGGTTTCTTTTCGGTACTAGAGGGCCTCTTTCGGGTGTATTAGATCTATAGCGCGACAACGTGCAGCTAGGTCAACATGTATCTGGATGCAGCAGAAGCTGTCGTTTCCTAGCACCTCCAGGTCAGCATATATCCGGATGCAGCAGAGGAGGTACACGACTTTTTCAGAGAAGATTTCAGAATCGGATCAAAATTGTGTGTATCGGGACAACATACAGACATTCAAACGGAAATGAGCTAATTCCAAGTGACTTTCTTTCCTGGGGTCATGTACAATTTTAGTTCTGAACAGAAGGACAACCAAGATATCCCCGGATGCTTCAACAATATAAAGACCCAAAACCTCAGATATTGGCTATCTATCAACGCAAGATTTAAGACCATAAAATCATATCATACGCCATTGGTATGTTACCCACATGGTACATAGTTCGTTATGTTTATATCACTTAGTATCTTTTATCATTTTGAGCGTCAAGCCTATCAACATATCGCAGTAGATCCTAGTCTTTTCAGTTATGGCACCTTACATGTGTTAGTCAAACCCTTTAACACAAACATTTATTTCACTTCCCATATCATGCAATTTTTCTTTTTGGCTTTTCCATTTTTCTAATGTTTTTGTATTTTTCTCATTTTCTCCCCCTAAACTCTATATATGTCTCTCTCTCCCCCTAAATTTGTGCATAAATCTTGTATTTTTGCGCAAATTTACCATTTACAAGAGAAAGGACACTTTATATACAAGGTTATAAACTAAGAAAAAGGGAAAATATTTTTGTTTAACCGTTCTATCATCAGATTAAAGACTAATCAATATTCAAATCAAAGTACTGAATTTAAACGGTACCTTTTGCTGATCTTATCTTACTTCTCTAATCTCCTCCAAAGGAAACATATCATCTGTAAAAAAAATTTGAACTTTTTTCAACAGTGAAATGTTACCCGTTTTTTATCTCTGGAACAACCGCTATCAACATTCCAGAGATTGTCAACAGCTCCTCCTTGGTTGTTCCTAAAAAGTAAGGAGATTAGTAAGACGTGGTACCCAGGCCATCGTGGTCCTGGGTTTACCTGAAGCATCAAAATAAGACACTTCTTTCAAACACAAGTCCCATTTCGTTTCAAGGATTGGAGATGTGACTGCTTTTTGTTTTGCTCTCCAAATTTGTTTAGGCTTTTCTAGTTTCTTAGATGCCTTTGGCAAAACAGTTAGCTTATCAACCTTGTTATTTTTCGACATTTGTGTAGGTTTCAAAGCTTGTTTTCTTTTTACTTTAGCAGCATTCCAATCCCCATCAGAAGGTTTAACCTTGGGATTCACATTCTTCATTGTCTTAGGTGATGATACCTTCATCGGCTTGGAATGGTAGTTACCCTTTGGTGTAACCCTCTGATTTTGCACATGATAGGGTACATAGGGACGATGTGTGCAGTTTCTAGCAATATGACCCGCAATGCCACAGTTGTAGCAAGTCTGTCTTTTCATCGGAAATACGTTTTGAGCAGCTTGATTTGCTCCTGCAGGTCCTGAAGGACAAACCGGTCCTTTTTGCACTTGATGCGCCTGCACATTTCTCTTAGACGAAGACGAATTTGGGTGCTTGTAGTTGTTGTTTGCAGAAGTCTTGTTGCTCTGAGCACCATTCTTCGTCTTTTCTCCCTTATTGGAGCTTTCAATCACCTTGTCACGAGCCTTATGAGATCGTGATTGTCCTTGATAAGCAGACTTCGTATACACCCGACTTTGATCTGCCCGTTTTGACTCATTCCGCTTGTTGTGAACCGGCTCACAAACATCAGCACATGAGTGAGTGTTGGCATTTCGTTGCACTTTTGGACGATGAACACAATTTCTAGCAATGTGTCCAGGAATTCCACAGTTGAAACAAGTCTGTCGCTTCAATGTAAGGAGATTCGGAGTAATAGCAACAATTGCTGATCTAATGGGTCTAGATGACCGAGCTTGCTTAGGTTGCTTTGCTTGTGTTCCATGTGCCCTTTCTGATTCCTTCTGTACCTGTTGATCAGAACTAGTAGAAGCATGAGATTCAGACAGATGATGTTTTTCGTCTTTTATAATTTTATCAGGATCATTTTGAGAAGACGATTCAGTTTCTGTTTTAATTCTCTTTTCAGAAACATTTTCTTGTGACTTGTCATACAATGTGACCACCTCTTCTTTTTCAAAATCTGGTTCAGTTTTAATTTCAGAAGATGTAGAAGTTTCATCAACACGTGTTTCGTCAACGCACGTGTCATGTGAATCTACTTGAGGTTTACTTTCTGCTACGGTTTCCAATAGGGTCCCACTAGATTCAACATTAGGGACGTCCACTGAGACAGATTCAGAAGAAGAATCAGGATACTCTTGATTTTCTTGAGAAGGAGTTTCAGTGGTTTCACTGAATGTGTCCTGAGGGACCTCAGCTGTAACACTGTCATCAACTGAAACATTAGAAACATTACAATCACACGCATTAACTGAAAAACAATCATCACCACACTTATTGTTCAAGGATTCAACACAAACATCATCAGTTTTGCCCCAAACATCAGGTTCACTTGATGAAACATAAGCAGAAAATGACGCAAACAAAGACCGACCAAATGCAATATCAGATTCAGTTTGTTCAAAATAATTTTCAGAAATATTAGAATGAACAACTGGTTCACTCCCAAGAACATCTCCACACTTTACTTCAGATACTTTATCTGGACATGAAGACGAAGTGTTAGGATCAATTGAGCCTTTAGACACAAAATTTATTGGGGCAGACTTCTGTTTCCCAACTGGTCTCTCATTAAATGATGACTTATTGTTTTTGGGACCATAAGTCATTTTACTTTCATTCATCATCTCCTCCTCAGTCATAGGTAAGTATGTATAATTGTCATTGTAAGGAGGAGGAGCCTGATTAAATCCCAAACCACATCCTTTCTTTTTCATGTAAGCGAGCTGTTGATCACACAAGTTTTTGACTAGTTTGCTGGAAGAATCAAATTTCTTAATATTAAGTTCATTTATTTGATATCTATCTCTGATATCTTCCAGTTCTTTAGTCAAAATGCATACTTTCTCTTGAACTTCTAAGAAATGGGTTGTTTTTACACTTACATCATCTTTGAGTTTGATGATGTCTTTTCGCTGAGCTTCATTTTATCTTTATAAAGCTTTTCATTCTTTGATAAAGTAAAATTTTTATTTTTTATGTCTTGATAATCTTGTATTAGCTCAGCATTGTGTTTTCTATATGCCTCAACCCTTTCTCGACACTCAGGAGTGCAAAAGACAGAAATTATCTCTTCACGAGTAATTTCTTGAGCCGCGGGTTTGTGAAATATGAATGCCATAATTTCAGCGGGTGGTTGATACTTTTGTTCTTCTCCTCAAAACACAAACCAAACGAGAACCCGTGTACTCGCTAACTCAAAACCCTTTGCACGCGAATCGAGCCCGCTTTCTAAACCACACCTCAAAACCTGTCAAAACCTTTCACAACCAAACAAACTTTTTCTTTTTTTTATTAATAATTTATAAAAGTATATTAATTTTTTTTATAATTTATAAAAGTATACTTATTATTATTATTATTATTATTATTATTATTATTAAAATCCAATGATTATGTAATGATAACCTAATGATTAATAATTATTATTATTATATTTAAAACAAAAAGAAACTGAACATCACTGTCTTCTTCGTTTAACAATATCGACCAAAACCCTAATTTCAATTTTCAGGCGCCACCACCGATGTTGAACGGTGATGAGGATGGTGATGGTTTGGTCGGAGAAGGACGGCGGTCGACGATGATGTTGGATGATGAAAGATTGTAGGTGGGTTGGTAATGATAATGGAGATGAAACGTGATTGTTTGTGATGTATTAATGGCTGAGTCAGAGGTGGAGGAACTAATGAAGGTGGATGATTAACGATGGTGAAGATGGATGCAGGATGTTACTCGAAACAGTATCAATGATGATGTTACACGAAACCGCAAGATGGTGGTGATGTATGGTGGTCGGATGACGGTGATGGTGACCTGTAGGTGATGAACGGAAAGATGTGAGTGTGACTGAGAGGATGACCGGTAAACGGTGAGGTGATGTCAGGTGGTTAATGGTGATCGGAGGATATCTGGAGGTGAACAAGATGACGATGTAGGTTAATGAAGTGATGAAGGTTGTCGACTGACGGAGGAGGTACGGTGGTGATGATGAAGATTGTTGCGGTGTCGAAAATCCGAACTCGAGACCTCAGTCGAAACAATTGTTGCGACTCGAGACCTTGAAACTGTGAAGAGTCGAGACCGTTTGAAAAATGTGAAGTCGTAACCGTGATAGCGACTCGAGAACAGGAAGAGATGACTCGAGACTATGATGTGAGTCGAAACCAGTGATGAAGTTGATGTCTCGAGACCGTGGTTTCGACTGGATTTGGTTGATTAGCGAAACCGAGGTTGCGACTCAAGAATGAAGGACTCGAGACCTCCTTGACTCGAGACCTGAAGTGATAGGACTCAAAACCGTGATGGCAGCCGGAGTTGGTTGCTGGTGATCGGAGAGATGAAGGTGGTGAATGATAGTAGACGACGATGAAGGAACACTTTTCAGTACCAACCTAACCAAACCGGTCTATGCGATTGCCAATATGTTTGTCCACTTAAACTTTAATGCTCAACTTTCAATTTTCAACTTCGTGATATGCTTAAGGTAATATTATACTATTATACCCGTGTGTCCCATAGTTCGTTATGTTTATATCACTTAGTATCTTTTATCATGTTGAGCGTCAAGCCTATCGACATATCGCAGTAGATCCTAGTCTTTTCAGCTATGGCACCTTACATGTGTTAATCAAACCCTTTAACACGAACATTTATTTCACTTCCCATATCATGCAATGTTTCTTTTTGACTTTTTCATTTTTCTAATGTTTTTGTATTTTTCTCATTTTCTCCCCCTAAAACAATGCATATATATACATCAAACTCTTTTTGTATTTTTCTTTTGTGATGTTTTCTCATCCTAAACTCTATATCTATCAATATGTTCCTCTCCACTCTAGCTTTCTCTAGAATTTTGTAACTGTGAAGTTTGAACCCTTTACAAGTTAAAAACTTGTTTATATACATAGACAAGCCCACTTCCCTACATGGGCTCCCCTTGGGCTTGCTTGGCCCACATGGCCTAACGCTTGGCCCAAGTGACCTATAAAGGTCCACAACCTAATATAAACTAACCCGGTAAATCCCAGTACTTAACCATAGCCTGTTGTATTAATTTGATGCGTTAGTCTCACACTTTAGGGCCTAACAGCAACACAATCTAATACTATGTATCTAGTCAAGTTGGTAAATAATTATTTTAGAACTGACTAATATTATCTATAACAATATAGTTGAACTTATAATTCCTAAAAATTTGCAACCCAGTTTAGAATTTATCTAGTAAAGATTGTAAATTTCTAGAGTATTTTATTTATTACTTGTTATAAAAATGTTTATAAAATAATAATTTTTTTATTAACTTTATATCATAGTAAGTTCAGTTTTTTAGTTTAGCTTTAAATTTATTACTTTATTACTTTTTAATTAAAAAATACAAATTATTAGATTAATATCCAAGAATAATATCCAATATTTTATAGTTTCAGCTTTACTATATCTAACTACAATATCTATTTATTGCAACTTTAGGATATTAACTTATATAAGTTCAATTAACTTATAAATTTAGGATATTAACTTTATTTTGAACTTTATTAATATGGTTAATAACTGCATTATATTAACACCAAAGATAAAGTTCAAATATAAAATAAACTTTATTCATACGTCTATGTCAAACATAACAACTGAAAATGAAAAACAAAATATATAAAAACACTTAGTAGATTTCATATTAGACTGCAGGAAATATGTCTGTTTCTAAATTGACACTCGACGTATTTTTAATCGGATTTTCTGGTTTGTGCTTGAATCGACAGTATCTTCTAATTCCTCTTCTTTGTCATTGTCCTCAGAATCGTCTAAATTAATAACCTCACTCCATTTCCATTAAGAGAGTCTCTTGGATCTCTTACTTTGAGTCTCAAACTTCCGATCCCTATAAATGATAAAAATTGAATACAAAAGTTAAAAAAAGATTAAATAAACCTTAAAATTACATCTTCACTAAATTCACAATGAAGATTAGACTTGTATGGACTAAACATTGCACCATAAAAAATAATATCAATACTTTTATCACCATCATCCTGCAATAAAACACAAATATAATAACATGACGAACATGTTAATATGAAAGATGTACACAAAAATAATACTTAAAACCAGCAAAATCAATACCTTAGAAGCTTGTTCGACAAATGTGTTGTTTAAATTAGCATGTTCATCATGCAACTGAATCTGCAAATATCAAATAAGTTAACATTCACGTAAAAGTAAATAAAAGAAAAAAATATTCACTGCTACGATATAACAAAACTGACATTTCGCAACAATTGAATTCAGAACTCTGGATTCATTTTTTAACTTTGTTTAGCAATAGATATAGGAGTGTCCTGCTATATTTATAGTAGTAACTATAGAAGTGAGTTAGGGTTTAATTTTAGATTTGTCACCCCTTTATTTGTGAAGTTTGTTGTGGTTAGTTTTAAATTTTTATAAGATATAATAAAATAAAATGTGACACATAATATCTTCATTTTATGTTACGGTACTTTTAATTTCTTTTGTTTTTGTTTGCATAGATGGAGCTCATTTTTGTAGATTAGGCATATTAAATCACAAGTATTAATTACTTGTACATTAACGCATAATCGACTTGTACCTTTTAATCCGTGCGTCGATATTGAACAAGACAACTACCGAAACGTCGACAAAAATGTGTAGGTCGTCATGCTATCTTTGGATTTTTTTTAAACAGTATAGTTTATAAGATATGTCAAGATACGTAAAAAGAATTATAAGTTTGTTATGGAGGGGTGAATTGTAACTAATTATCTATAATTTTGTTAAAATCTTAGGGATTTAAGTGTAATAATTTTATGAGCTAAAAAATAAATAATGTTTAAAAGACCAAACTACCCTCATTTTAGGGGTCTTTCTATAAATAAAGAGAGGAAAAAGTTTTTATTTTTTGGGTATCTTAAAATGCCCCTCCCTCATGCATTATAATATAAATATAGTATAGATTTTACCATAATGCAAGTATGAGGTATGGTTTGTTTGTTTTTTTTTTTTTTTTTTTTTTTTTTTTTTTTTTGCGTATATTGCATACGAAGTATGGCATGAAATAATTCTTAAATGTTTATCAATTTTGCATTATCTATAAAGTTCTTTACTGATAAAAGTTTTATTGATAAAAGAAATCAAGTGGTGTAAGTTATAACTAAATTTTTATTTTAGATAAACATGAGAATCTGATTGTTATTTTAAATGTATGACTTAATTATTCAAAATTCTTAAACAATTCGAAGTTCAAAAATAAAGATATACAATCAAATCTTGAAAAATAGTCAAATAATTTTATTTATATGAATGAACCAACAAGTAATATTGAATAGGTCTCTACAATATTCTGTTGACCGCAATTGTTGGTTGATATAGGAGAATGAATCACACTATCCGTAGGGGATCACGCTTTAATAAAGCCCACTCACACAGTTGGGCCTATAGTCCAACAATTGTTATTTAATAATTCGGTCATATTTATTAAACTCGGTTTTCTTGGGTATTCGGACCGGAACAAACCCGACCCGATAACATATGAAATATTAGAACCGAAATAAAAACCTAAATGCTAGGGTCGGGTCGGGTTGGGTTAACTTTAGGGTCGGTTATCGGTTCTTTTCGGTCCGGATCCAAAAATGCTCACCCCTAAGTTTATTAGCATTCTTTTTCTACTACTAGAGTCCTAGGACATGACCCTTTTGTATTGGGCTTTGAGTTTGGGCTATGAATTTAACGGGATTCAGATTTCTTATAAAGTTCACTATATTTGCTTTGAAACCCCAACCCGAATAGGTAATTGCTTTTCATCGTCTTATTCGGCAGTAATTTAATCGGGCAGAAAGCAACATCAAATTCTAGCATGTATTGACAGTGGACAATATTCTGGTATGTGTAGATGGTTTACGCTTTATGCATATGGAGACATTGGTCATTATCGTAGTTTTATGGTGATCTTGGAAAATCTTGTAGAAAATGTTCACACCCTTTTTTTTTTTTTGAAACTAACATGGAGTTTTGAGTGTTTACAATTCGAAAGCTCTTACGTGCTGTAAAAAATATTACAGTTCGAAAACATTAAAATATTTGAAATTTCACATCTTGTTATTGTAGTGTTGTGGTCTGATTTTTTAGGAAACAAGTTAAGGGCTAAACAATGAGTTCTATAGGTGAGAATGTAGATGACTTGCTTAGCATGTTGCCTGAAGAGATTGTTTCACACATACTTTCTCTAATGCCTACCAAATATGCTGTTCGAACTAGTGTTCTATCAAAAAAATGGAGGTACGTTTGGATGTCTGTCACAAACCTTGAGTTTGCTTATCCTGGCGGTCACCCCTTCAATAAATTCACCTTTACCAAACTCGAGGATTGGGATGATAACAACTTTACAAGATTTGTGGATCGGTGTAAGGCCTCCAAATCCAAGATCTCACTCAGCTAAAGCAACCAAAAGGTGTGCGGAATCCACCTGATGATCAACCACTATAGATGAACACAAGAATGCAAGGATTTGAGAGAGAAATCAAGAATACACAGAGTATTCTTGATGAAGATGAATGACGTCACTCACACAAAGCGCCGCCAGACAAAAAACACAATGATTAGGGCACAGAAATTCACACAGAAATCGTTACCTTGTCTATTCCATATTAAAGTATATATACAAGGTGAATCTCAGACTTTCCTCACCAAATAGAAAGTCCGAACAAAACATAAAGCACAAAGCCTTACTACAAAACTCAGACAAACCAAGACTAAACAAACTCAGACAAGACTAGTCCAAATAAACTCTGTCTAAAATTAAACTCTTTCCAAATAAACTCTATGCAAATAAACTCTTTCTACAAAACCTTCTAGAAGCTCTTCCATTAAACTCTTTCTAGAAAACCTTCTAGAAGCTCTTCAAATAAACTCTTTCTAAACTTTGGACAATGTTCAATAAAGACCCTTGATGTTGGAAGCCTTGCACTTATCACCCAAAAGTGCATTAACAAACTCCCCCTTGATCAGTGCATGGTCTTCATTGAACTTGAGATCTTCAATTCCTCTTTGAAAAGTCGCTACCTGCCCAGACATGGTTCTTCACACAGAACTAGACCACCTTGATGAACTGGTCCGCAAGAACTCGATCCTCTGCATTGTATTTCAGGGGCAGGCGACGAAGCTTCTTCAAGTGTCCTTCCCTCAAGTTTGCGAGCCAAATCGGATCCAGTATCTTTGCAATCTCCTCCGCCACATTCGTCTCAGTAATCACGGCTTCCCCAGTTTTTCCATTGAGGTACCAATACCCTATTTTATCAAACTTATTGAGATCGAACTTTCTCATAGGGATTTCACGAAGGCAACTCGATGGTGGGTAAACCACTTTCCATTCCTCTTTTCCAGTGAACTTATTCAGATATTTAACCCCTTGACCGACAGCTGGCTTGAACAGCTTCCACTTGCTCTCACGACTTTCAGCAACCAAATGAGGAATCAAACCTCTGATAATAGCCACGTTTGTGTGGTTGTTGAGGTCAAGTTGAGCGATGTGATGAAGATCACGTGCGGGAAGAGTCGATTATGCCGATTATGCCGATATTATCCAGCCAAGTCTCCAAATCCAAGATCTCACTCAGCTAAAGCAACCAAAAGGTGTGCGGAATCCACCTGATGATCAACCACTATAGATGAACACAAGAATGCAAGGATTTGAGAGAGAAATCAAGAATACACAGAGTATTCTTGATGAAGATGAATGACGTCACTCACACAAAGCGCCGCCAGACAAAAAGCACAATGATTAGGGCACAGAAATTCACACAGAAATCGTTACCTTGTCTATTCCATATTAAAGTATATATACAAGGTGAATCTCAGACTTTCCTCACCAAATAGAAAGTCCGAACAAAACATAAAGCACAAAGCCTTACTACAAAACTCAGACAAACCAAGACTAAACAAACTCAGACAAGACTAGTCCAAATAAACTCTGTCTAAAATTAAACTCTTTCCAAATAAACTCTATGCAAATAAACTCTTTCTACAAAACCTTCTAGAAGCTCTTCCATTAAACTCTTTCTAGAAAACCTTCTAGAAGCTCTTCAAATAAACTCTTTCTAAACTTTGGACAATGTTCAATAAAGACCCTTGATGTTGGAAGCCTTGCACTTATCACCCAAAAGTGCATTAACAATCGGGTACTGAAGTTTTGCAAGGCATCTCATGTTAAATTATTCCGATTACACATTTCTAGATATCAGGTTCCAAAATTACGTTTATCAAATTGGATCGATAAAGCAATCGGGTTAAACGTTCGTGAGGTTGACATATGTGCTAGCACGCGGTTGCCTTCAAGCCTTTTCACATGCAAGACACTCGCAAAATTAAGATTAAATCAATGTGTGGGGAAGAGTTTGTCTTTGATCTATCTTCCTTGCCTGAAAAGTCTTGACATTGTTGGTTTTCCTAATTCTAAACTCATCCATGGTTGCCCAATGCTTGAAAGTTTATCTTCGAAAGTATCATGGTGTGACCTTAAAAAAGATTACATATTCAATATTCCTACTTTGAAACGATTGGAACTAACATTTGCATCAACCATCAACGAAGTTAACCATAAAGTTGTTTTATGCGTCCCTAATCTTGAATTCTTGTCGGTTGTTGGAGTGTTGAGCTCGTCTATTGTATTTGAAGATGTGTCGTCTTTGGTTGGGGCATCGATTGCATGTCACGAACCAACAGTTATTCAACGGTGGTTGAGCTTCTAAAGGGAATAAGAAGAGTTCAAAATCTTTCAATTCAATATGTAAGTTTAACTTCTTCTTTAAATGATTTTTATTTTCTTGCTTTATATTCTAACTTTACCCCTTCTTAAAAGTGCCCAATCATGCCAACTCTTCCAATCTTTCCGAATATGAAGCATTTGGAGTTGAAGGGTTATTGGCCATCCAGACTAATCCTTCGATTTCTTGAATGTTGTCCTGAGTTGAAAACTTTATGTATCGATGGAATAGCTGGATGGTTTTGCAAGGTGTTGGGGATCAGATGGTGTTTGTGCAGCGGAATAAGTGACTTGATTAATGTGATCATGCATAATTGAACCGAACTGAATAGGCATTATTTGAAAGGATGAATGATATAAGATGATGTTAATGGACAATTCAAACGACAGTAAGAAATGTCTTGATGACCGGACATATTGCCGGTAATACAATATATATATGCATTGTTTGGCGGTTGTTTTTGGCGGGTAACTGCCTCCAGCAGTTATTCGAAAACATTTACCCGCTTATCATCAGCCAATGCACCCTCCTATCATCTAATCGTTCGAGTACTTATAATACATAATTATCCTACTTAGTAAATCCGAATAAATACATAATTAACATAACTAAGTTTAATAAATATGTCTAACATAACCCCCTTAAACTTGGTTATGTTTAAAAGTTTTCTCCATCACACTCCGGTTTGCTTCTTCGACTGCCCATCTAGCATAGTTAAAGTTAAACCGCTTCCTTTTCTTTCCTTGATTCCAATCAGCGTCATCAACTCCAGCGAAGAGTGCAACTTGTCCTGAAACAGCAGATTGTGAGTAATCGTTATCTGCACTTCTTGCTTCTCTGTGAAAATCCGTGGATGACCCTCCTTCTTCATGCACTACCTTCTTGTCCTGCACATTCCCTTGTGTTGTTTTGTATTTATAATAGTATTCTAGGATGTCGAGATACATGGCATAAATGACCCTCATGTAATCTCCATCATCGTAATCAAATCCTAGATCCTTTGCAATTGCAGGCCACAAATTTTCCGTAGTGACTTCCTTGTATCCACCGTCGATTGCCACCAGGATGTATAAACCTAACAGGTTTATCCTCTTCTTGTTTGGAGCAAATGGTGGAAGCGGTCTTGTGGTTAATCCCATATAATCATACAGGAACCATTTGACCATTTCCTCAAATTTCATCTCCAACATGTGTTTGTATTTAAACACAAATTCTCGATCATCAAGCAAGTCCAGAAAGGATTTGCAGTCAGCGAATTCATGGAATTCCATCTCTTTAACGATCATCATATTCCAGTCAGGTTCTTGTGCCGATAGATCCAGTTCTTCGAAATACGAATTCAAATACCTTTCTTTGAATTCATCATCATACATACTTTCTTCAATAATACCCTGTTTTTCTTTTAACCCAATTTCTTCTTCCTTTGTCAACCCACTCGCATCGTTCACGGAATTATCAACCGGAATAGAGAACATAGGATAAATTTTACAAGTATCACCGTTTTTGTTAACAGTGAATCCTTGCATTGTTAATTGATCCATGCTCAAGATATTTCGGTCTAATTCCGGAGAATAGAAAACACTTTGAATTCTCATAGTTTCGTTTCCAGTTTTGATTTCAACCGATCCAACCCCACGTGTAAACAAAAAATTGTTTTCCCCGGATTGTGTATCAACCCCGATAATATGTTTTATACGTTTGAATACGTTTAAATTTCCAGCCATATGGTGTTTAATAACAGAACTAACGTACCAAATATCGCTCCATAGCCCTCCTTCGGTACCGACTACAATCATCTCTTGATGATTATTACTATCTCTCCCTTGATTCTGTATTCCCATGTTCACCGCTTGCCGGATCAACTGAGTCGCTTCATCAGTTTCCTTCTTGTTACACGCGTAGATTTGATGCCCTGGTTGATGGCAGTAGAAACATGTTTTCTCACGTTGAAATCGCTTGTTCTTATTCTTCATTTCATCCGTGCAGTGTTGACAAGGCAACACAGTGGATGATGATTTGATTTCAACCATCTTCTTCCCCGTTTCCGCTCTGATACCACTATGTTGGGGATCAGATGGTGTTTGTGCAGCGGAATAAGTGACTTGATTAATGTGATCATGCATAATTGAACCGAACTGAATAGGCATTATTTGAAAGGATGAATGATATAAGATGATGTTAATGGACAATTCAAACGACAGTAAGAAATGTCTTGATGACCGGACATATTGCCGGTAATACAATATATATATGCATTGTTTGGCGGTTGTTTTTGGCGGGTAACTGCCTCCAGCAGTTATTCGAAAACATTTACCCGCTTATCATCAGCCAATGCACCCTCCTATCATCTAATCGTTCGAGTACTTATAATACATAATTATCCTACTTAGTAAATCCGAATAAATACATAATTAACATAACTAAGTTTAATAAATATGTCTAACATTGTATTTGAAGATGTGTCGTCTTTGGTTGGGGCATCGATTGCATGTCACGAACCAACAGTTATTCAACGGTGGTTGAGCTTCTAAAGGGAATAAGAAGAGTTCAAAATCTTTCAATTCAATATGTAAGTTTAACTTCTTCTTTAAATGATTTTTATTTTCTTGCTTTATATTCTAACTTTACCCCTTCTTAAAAGTGCCCAATCATGCCAACTCTTCCAATCTTTCCGAATATGAAGCATTTGGAGTTGAAGGGTTATTGGCCATCCAGACTAATCCTTCGATTTCTTGAATGTTGTCCTGAGTTGAAAACTTTATGTATCGATGGAATAGCTGGATGGTTTTGCAAGGTATGAGGATTTTTCTTCTTTACTTTTTTAACATCTTTTATCCTTGTGTATTGTTTCTTTTCTTTTCTATCTTGTGTGTGTTAAAAATAGAAGCATACATAACCTTTTTTGGATTGAACAGGAAATGGTTCCTGCTTGTATGCTAACAAACCTTACAACCATCAAGTTTTCAAAATGCGAAGGGTACAAGGGGGATATGGTGTTTTTGGAATACGTGTTGGGAAATGCAAAGGCTTTAAAAACGCTTACAGTCACATGGAAAAACATATTATGCATAGGAGAAGAACTGTGGTCTCAACTGGTGTTGATTATTCCAAGGGCTTCCTCGCATAGTGAAATCTATTTTCGATCTTGAAAAATGTCTCCATCTGCCAATAGTAAATTAGCTTTTGTTGCTTTTAATGGAGTTAGTGAAAAGTCATGTAACATAAAACCTATGACGGAGTACACACTTTTATTGGTCATGATAAAGTTCGTTTCTTATACCCATGGGATGGGTTTCAACTCAAGTTTTTCTATAAAAATATTGGATATTTTATAAATAATAATAATTATAATAATAATAATAATTTTTTCTCAAATTCTTGTGAGCGGGCTTGACCCCCTTGGTTCCACTGTATAAAACATACACCCCTTATTTAAAGAGTAGTATGACAAATGCACCATAAATATAGTTTTTAGACCAAGTCTTTGCACTAGGGTGAGGGAAGTAGAGTTGGGACGGTTAGGGGTGGGATGCCACGAGGGTGCATGAGATCGGCCTAGGTTAGAGGGGAGAAGAAACATAGAGGGGAAAAGGAAACATGGGATGCTTGGGTTGGAGGCAGATGTGGTAGTTTCGGACGAGCGGGAACATAACCCCACCCTCTTCGAGCGGGAAATACACCTCGGGGGTGGATGTGGTATAACTCCCCTCACCCATATTGCGATTAAGCTATTAAGGCACAATTATTTAGGTAGATGATAATTGTATGATGGACACATGAAAATGCAACAAGGACTACCAAGACCCTTTGTTTGCTGACATGTGTGACAAGTTGAGGACTAATTAACCTAAACGTAACTGGTTGGGGTTATATGTGTACGTATTTAGGAAATTGTGTAGGCATGACATGAACCCGGGTGAAAACCGAACTACTCGATATGAAGAATGTGATAAAAACAAGAACCGGGACCGGACTGATAAATTCATTTAGGATAACTTTTGGTTTCTGGTTCTGTTTGGTTCCTTGGGTGAGCTATTGAAGATCGAGACCGATGAAGCAGTAGCATTTTAGAATGCAACTAGTTGATTTCTTTTGAGCTTTTGATGTAGAATTGACAACATGAGTTTATATCTAGTTTTGTGGTTTTGGGATGAATTGACCAACATGACTTTACAAATTGGAATTCGATTTGATTCGAAGTCTGAATTTCAAATCAGATTTCAAATTTCTGATTATCAATTGGTTTCAAAATTCTAATTAGAAATATACATAATTTTGTGTATATATATACACATTATGCATTACATGACTTTTAATACTGTCGTTCCCACTTTGAATGTTGGTTTATATTGCCACTTTATTCTAAACTTTTTGGAAGTTAAATTATGAATTTGGTCATTTACTTATTCTGATGGTTTAATAGTTTTATAGATTTGTATTTCTTGATGCTAAATTCAGTTTAAGTTTATATTAGTTTTGAAAATGGGGTGGCTAAATGTACCCCCTTTTATTATTTTTTATACCCTCTTCTATAAAATCACATTAAAACTTGTAATATTTACCCCCTATACAAATTATCATTTTAAAAAATATTCGCTTTGTTACAAAACAAATTCAAAAGTGTAAAAAAAGATTACAGATGTTTTTTTTAAATTGTTTTTTACTTTTTATTTAAAAACATATTTTTTAAAAGTTCTCGGATAATGTTTTTAAAGACACTTTCTCAAATCGTATTTTGATTATGCTTTTTTATTGAATATCTATAAATAAATGCTCACATTTTTTTATAAAAACAATAAAAAAAGTTTTGAACTCTCTTTTAAAAAAAAATTCTATATTATATTTTTCTCTCATCTAGTTTATATTTTAAAGATCTTACTTTTATAATTTTTAATACTTTAAATGTGTTTATAAAATAATTAACAATTTTTATTTATTAAAAAGTAATAAAGTTATTTCTTTTAAAATACTGTTTATAGAGCCCTAGCACATATTAATCATTCACACCATATATGTAAAAGTGAACAAATAAACAATAGGTACTAAAATAATTTTATCAAACTATAAATTACCAATCTATATAAGTTGAAATTTAATTAGTGTAAGGAGTATGTTATAAGGAAGTTAAAACCAGTTTAGGACTTTCGATCGAAGTGAACACTTTAAAAAATATGTTTTTTAAATTAATATAAAAAAAACAAATTTTTTTTTTTGAAAAAAAACGTCTACAATAGTTTTTTACACTTTTAAATTTGTTTTGTAACAAAAAGAATACTTTAAAAAAATATAACATGTATAGGGGGTAAATATGATAAGTTTAGATGTGATTTTATGGAAAGTGGGTATGAAAAGTAACAAGAGGGGGTACGTTTAGTAGTCCAGTTGAAAATAGAAGCCATGAAGGTAGAATCAAAATTATGTAATTTTTTGGGTAAATAAGAATAGAATCAAATTTTATTTGAATTTGAGTTTTGAATTCGAATTGACATGAATATGAATTTTGAATTCGAATCGAATCAATCAAATTCAGGTTAAAAATAAAATAAAATTCGAATAATTTGATCCGTCTAAACATGTGTATAGGTGTTTCATGCGTGTGTATAGATATAGATATCAATATGCTTATCAGTATCAAGTTAGGGGTGGTCGGGGTTAACAATAATTGAATCTTTAATTGAAACCGAACCAAAAACACCGATTAACTGAAACTGAATTAACGAAAATCGGTTATTGTTTTTTTGTACCCTCGGTTAACCCAGAAATTAACCGAACAATATCCATATTTAAATACATTATTAGTTTTATACCTTCATTTCCTATATTTATATATCTATTTTATTTGTATATTCATTTCATATTTCATGTATTTATATATCTATTTTTATTTGTATATTCATTTCATATATTTAGCCGAAGTTTGGTTTTGGTTGCTAACCGAAATTAACTGAATCGAACCAAACACCAACAAACAAACCAGATAAACCAAATCGATTAACCGAAAACCAATTGGTTGTAAATTAGTTTAACTGATGACTTCGGTTACGATTTAGGTTAAGGCTAATAATCGAACCGAACACATCTTTAGTGGTGGACTTGAGAGCCTCAAATAACCCAACAAAATTAAGGCAATGTGTAGGGTTGTAAATAAACCTTACGTTCAGCGAATAGTTTGTGAACCGGTCGGCAGGAAGTTTGTTTAATTAATGAACGAATACCATATTAACTAAATGAACGAACACGAACAAAGGTCATGTTCGTTGGACTGAGTTCGTGAACATTCGCTAATATGTTCGTTTACTTCGGTAATATGTTCATTTACATTTGGTAATGTCAGTTCATTTACGTTCGTTCGTGTTCGTTTGCTAAAAGTTATTAATGTCTGTTAATATATCACTTTCCCTGTTAAGTTTTACTCTTTCCCCTAAACATTAGTTAATACTTATATTAAACAATAGTAAAATGTAAACCCTTATCTGAACATATGAAGAAGTTGGACACTAAAGACATTTTTTTTTGGGAAATGTCTAAGTAACTTTAGATAACTATGTCTTAAATTCGCTAAACTTGTTTTGTCTTACGGTGCTTGTAGTAGACTTCTTGTGTCTTTAAATTCTTGATTTAACATTTCAGATTGTATTTGACTCCTTGTGTCGGATGTTAAGGCCAATGTTTTCTTTAGTTTCAAATTTAATTTTCGTTTGTGTTCAATTGTGTTGTTTGCATTCATTTGTGTTTGTTTATGTTTGTGCTTAGTGTTCACGAACTGTTCGTGAACGACTGAAATTTCTTAACAAATGAACACGAACATAAACTTTTGTTCGACATGCGTTTATGAACAGTTCACAAATATCTGCATTTCCTTAACGAACGAACACAAACATTGCATTGTTCATGTTTGTTCGATTCGTTTACAACCCTAGCAGTGTGTTCTAAATTTGTGGATATGCGTGTTTACATGATGTAAAAAAATTAGCCACGATGCACTTACATAACAACATGCCTAAAAAAATAAAACACCATACCTAAGTTTTTGTACATTTTCTAACTAGTTTAAGTTCTCGTGTGTTACACGGGTTGTATGAAGAAAGTACTTCTTACAATTCGAATTACATTCTATGATTTTGAAGGATGACGACCATGGGAATGCAATATCACATGTCCACATAAGAGATGCGCCCGTCGAGGTAGTGTTTGACGAAAACGTCCTTACGGAGTTGCATGATAAAGACATACATCTCCGGCTTCGGTATGATCTTCTCAAAGATCTGACTTGCCTTAAGAAGTCATGACATAGAATAGTTTATTTATGTTTTTATTATTTTTTTTATATACAACAAACGACGACATATATTAATTTGTTAAGTAAAACAAAACAATAATATAATACACTTACATAAAACAAAATAATATAGTTACGTCGAATTATTATTTTTAAATCAAGAAAGAACTTTTTTTAGTTATAATTAATGGTAACCTTAAATGACAAAACTATCTACAAAATATGCATATACAATGTTAATAAAATTCACTCGCAACTTTTAGAAAATAATAAATGTATCCAAAATTAATGGAATTTAAAATTTGAATGTTAGCAATTTTTTTTGAATGTTAACAAACGTAGACCGTAATTATTTGAATGTTAACAAACATTTAATTGGATTTATGGTTTAAAAGAAAAAATATTGAAATGGAACGGGTTAGTAATTTAGGAAACTCGAATTTGATTAAGAGAATAGATGATACGAGATTGAATAGCAGGGGAGAGAAAAAAGTCTTGAACACCCTTGTTTTAGTTACCGCTCAAATTCAGTCAATGTCTCACAATACATTGCCACGTCACAATTAGATGTTTAAGAGAAAGTCATGCAGCCTAAGATGGTTTTGATTTATTATAATTTTATAGATAGATTATAGATTTTTAATCATTAAAGTCACATACGTTTAAACTTTTAATATTTTTTCCTTGTAACTAAGGGGCTGTCTAGCAACTTCTGAATGGTTAAGTGCTGAACCAGTAAAAGACTTGAACAACTAAGTGTTAAACCAGTAAGAGAGAGGTCTGAACCATTAAGAGCCAATATAATGTCTAACCGTTCAGAGGCAAATGTCTGACCAATTCGGATTATAGGTCTTAACTATTCAGACTCAGTATAATGCATAACCATTCAAAGGCAAATGTCTGAACCATTCAGACATCTACTCGCGAAACAAACAGTCTGAACCATTAAGTGTTGAACCAGTAAGAGGTCTAAACTATTAAGAGTCCCATTAAGAGCTAAACAAACACCCCATGAGACTGGTGGATGTGGGCATGGCCAAGGGGCGGTGTTGGCCCTTTAACGTGGCTGCTCTACCACGGGTTGACGTTTTGTTGGGCGTTGCCCACTTGGCGTGGCAATATTGCTTAGCATGGGTCGATGGTATAGGGTGACGTGGCTGGCAATGGTTGGCTGGGTGTTGATAAATGTTTGGCTAGCCATTGGCCAACGACTATTTAAAAAATATCTTTCAATTTTTTCCTATATAAACCTTTCATTTCTTACTCATTTTTACCATCTAAAAATTGAAAAACCACTATCAAACTCCAAAAAAATATATAAAATGGCTTCTTCAATTTCAAGCGATTCGTATGAGAAATTTTGCTTTGTCATCCTCATCAGACAATGGGGGAAATATTATTATTAGCAGTGTCGATGGTGGTGAAAGCTATTGTTGACGATGCAAATGAAGGGACTTCCCAACCCAAACAGAGGAAGTATATTGTTTGTGAACGCGAAACCGCAAACGATTTACTTGTAAGTGATTTTTTCTCACCCGAACCAACGTATTATGAAAGAATATTTAGGCATCGTTTTTGTATAAGTAAAAATTTATTTTTAAGAATATCAAAGGATTAAAAGGATAAATATGATTTTTCTGACAAAGACCCGATGCACCTGATAATTTAGGATTTACCACGTGGCAAAAGGTCATGGTCGCCCTAAGACAATTGGCTTATGGCAATAGTTCCGACATAATGGACAACTATTTTAAAATGTCAGCACGAGTGGCTAGGGAAAGTCTTCACAATTTTTGTGCGTATATCATTGAACTATATATGAAAAGATACTTGAGAAAACTGACGTTTAGTGATATGCAACAAATTTTGAAACATCAGTGTCACACCCCAACCGATGGCGGAATCATCCGGATGAGACGAAATAGATTGCAAGAGATTTCATAACACTATTTGTGACAATATTTAAATCAACCATTTTCATTTCATAATAAAATTGTTAACACATTACAAGAAATTCGAATGACAACATTGTTCATAACATAAACATAACAAAATTTATACAACAGTTTAAACCTAAGACGTCTAAATGTGTATCTTGGCATCATCACTACTTCGTTTCATAGCATCATCATCCTCAACCTGTAACACGTTTAATATAATTTCAATGCAAAAGCAAAGGCGAGTACACAAGGTTTGAATAAGTATAGCATAAGTATAAAAGCATTTTCTCGAATCAACATGGCAATTTGTAAACAAGGAAACTAGCATGCATAGCAATACGTCAAACGCAAGTGTCCACTAGTATTTAGCATCCCTCGCCCCAAAAGTGCCGAGACCGTTTAGAATAAAGACTTAACAAGACCCCGACGGGTGGTGTGCTACTCCTAGCGCTATAAATGTTAAGTTGAGGGCTTAGCAAAGTTAATGACATATAGCATGTATAATCTAGCATGAACCTAAGTAAACAAGTAGCATGTATAACGGATTGAGAGTGTAAAGAATGGTTAAGTGTGTGAGTGTGTATTTTGTATAATAACATGTTATAACCCAAAGTGTCTTTAAAAGTAAATGGGTTAAGTGTACTCACGGTTTTGCAAATCTTGCACTTGAGAATCCGCGAGTGAGTTGTTTGTTGATTAGGAGGTTGGAACACCAAGTCCTTCTACACGAAGTAAACAAGGCGTATGAATATCGGAGAGTAATGGTAGATTAAAGATTTAGGAATTTAAACAATAAGAACTTAAACATATGAAAATAACCATCCTTAACATATGATGTTTTGATGATAAACTTACTACTTGACAATGTCTATTTGTTCATCATCAAAGGTTCGGTTTGTTAAGTATATTACATATATTATATACATATTATTAAGTCCAATATTTCAAGCATGAGGTAGGAGGATAAATCCTCCATTTAGGAACCTCTTTAGTGTCATAGAAATCATGTAGGAGGTAAGAAGAAAAGTCTTCCATTTAGGCACCTCTAAGTGTTCACCACTACACTTGATGTTATGAACATACAAGGAGGGTCATGAACTACAAGTAATAGAAGAATACTAAACACTAATCTATAAGAAATCATCAAACAACGTGTGGATTTTGTGTAGGACAACCCAAGTTAATCCTAAATCACACTTACATCAAGTCTTGAACTTGAACATCACTTGTGGGTTAAACCCTTGAACAAAAACATAAAGTTTGTGAGGATTAATCCTCTTATTTTGAATGTCTCAACCTTATTTTTAAGCCTAACTAACCATAGAAGTGGTTATAAGCATAAGGACATAGGTTTGAGATGAGTTAGACTCAAGTTTGAACAAGTTTAGTAAAGATTTAATCAAAACAGAAACGAACATGATGATTGAAGCGGTTGCATCACAAGATCTTTGGATCTGGCATGCATTCTTTGGTATGCCCGGTTCACATAACGATGTAAGCATTATACACCACTTGCCCATTTTCAATGATCGAATAAATGGTATTGGACCGAAAGGAGATTTTTTTTTAGTAAATGATGTAGAATACAAGTATGGCTACTATATTGTTGATAGAATTTACCCTAAGTATGTTGTTTCTGTGAAATCATTTTAAGAGATGGAACCTTAGATCCTAAAAGAATAAAGTTTAGCAAAGTTCAGATGTCGGCACGTAAATACATCGAGCGAGCATTTGGTGTTTTGCAGAAAAGGTGACACAGTTTGAGCATGCCTTGTCGATTGTATGAAAAAGATCAAATAAGAAACGTGATCTACGTTGCATCATTCTGCACAATATGATTTTAGAGGATGAAGGGCGTGCAATGGTTGAATATTATGGCGCAGAGCCCGAATCAAATAACGAAGACATTAGTGACGAAGAGAGAACGCAAAACCAATATCTAATCGAGTCAAGACAAATAAATTCAAACCTTCAAGCTGATTTGGTAGAACATGTTTTAATACTTCCTAGATTCGACTCCAATGAAGATGAAAATGAATATGAAAATGATTGATTTTTATTGGTAATGTAATGTATTTTTTATTGTAGTTATTTAATATAAATAAAACGTGTTTTTCAAGTTAATTTACTAAATTCTATGATTAATATAAAAAACAAAATAGGTACCACATGGCACCCTAACGCCTGGCCACGCCCCTTCCACACCCACTTTTTTGAGTGTGGACTGATGGAGCCCATACCTGCCACGTGTCTAAGACTATAGGGTGTGGGGCGTTGGATGGGGTTTGGAAGGGGGTTTAATGCCAGCTACGCCATCCCGGCTCAATGTTGGACTTGGCGTGGCTATTCTACCTAGCGTGGGGTGGGTGGGCTAGGTGACGTGGCGGGCTTTGGATGGCTAAAGAAATTGGACCGTTGGGGTGGTCAGGCCAAACGGTCATTTTTTTTATTTTTGAACGGTTTGGGGTAGTCGTTATGCCAAACCAAGTTTTTTTTAAAATAACATTTTTTACCTATAAATACCCAACCCCAAACCATATTCTCCCGATCATCTTCACCCACACCCACATGGTGCATTGGACCGAAGATGAAGAAATCGCACTTGTTACGTCGATTGTCGATGCCCAACGTACTCTACAACGCGGTCAAACCGCCTATTGGGGTCGACCGTTTCAACAACACCAACAGCACGTCGGCAACACGTGTCACAACTTAAATGTGACAACTGTCAAAAATCCAAGTATCCGTACAATTAATTAACCATGATTAAGTACTTAATGACTGTGCTGAATTACAATTAACTGCTTTCTAATCACTGCTATATACATACATGTGCATCATACATTGTTTAATGTCAAACAAATATTGCATGAAAGCTATATTGCCTCCAATGATGAATTAAGTACAGTTAGCACAATTATCTGATAAATCAGGAAAATGCTCATAGAACTCAGCACATAGACAGACAGTGCAATGAGACACAGAATGAGCCAGAAACCAAGTACTATACTAGTATAGTGTGTAGGAAAGTAAGGATCACAAAACTACCTTTCTAGGGATAGTTTAAGTGCTGGAAAGTGCCTAAAACTCACCCAAGGTGCTGAATTCAACAAAATTCAGCAAAAATCAGCATTTTAACAACCTAATATAATGTAGAAATATAGTAAAATGGTCCTGAACGCGTTCCTAAGTGTCGGGAATCAAAAGTGTCACAAAAGGTAACATAAAGCACACTAAAAGGCATAGTTTAACACCTTAATGAACCAGTAACCAACCGAACAACCGGACACTACCCGAAACACCAAATTTTCACTAGAAGCATTGTTTTATCCTTTCTAAACTAGTTATGGTCCACGAACATCATAACACACTATATAAACACATAACAACTAAACACCTAACTATTATACTTAGATTTCAACTAATTCTCATAACTTACCATTACAAGCTAACTAAAGACCCCCCCCCCCCTTGAGGACGGTTACATGTGGGCCACCACATGAGATTTTCTTTTGATATTTTATTAGATATTGTCTCACTTTTAAAAACATAAAAACCAAGGGTAATTGAGAATGCATGGATTATATATGTAACCTTATGCACTTAACTCTCATTCTTACATACACTAAAACACACACAAGCTCTCTCCTCTCCCTCTCTTGTTCTCGGCCGAGATCACCCACACCCACACTCACCTTCATTCAATCTTCCTCTTATATTTCAAGCATACACAAGGGTGTTAGAGATTATACAAAGAAGCTAGGAGCTTGTGGAAGTGGAAGGACCCCTCTTGTTTGCTTTTATCCACTTGTTTTCTACACTTGAATCATCCCTAGCCTAGTGGTAAGAACCTTGTACACTCCATTTTACTTCCATTTTTAGTGGTTAAAGAAGAATCATAATCAAAAACCTGAAGAATACTAAAGATCATAAGAATGAAACTTGAACATAAGCATGTTTAATAAAGTAATCTTGATGAATATGAGTTGTTATGCTTTTTGATCATTGATTGTTTGTAGAAATGATGTTGATCATCATAAGATCTTGCTAGATCATGATTAAAAACATAATCTAGCAAGATGAGAAAATAGGAATGTTGTAGGATGATGGATCATCCACACATGAATCATGAACTTGAATGAATAAATGGTTTTCTTGAAAAATGAGATCAAAGTAAGTTGTTAATCATGTAGATCTAAAGATTCATAGGTGGTTTTTCAAAGGAACCAAGTTAAAAATATATGTTTTATTAAATCTTGGTTCTTGCATAAATAAACGCTATTTTTGTTGGTTAAACGAGTGTAGAAACACTTGTGTAATGAAAAGATTTCATAAGGAAACATTTTTAGAAAATGTGACAAGAAGTTGTAAACATCTAACTTCTTTAAAAATGAAGTTTTTAAAGAACTAATCACATTTTAAAGGGTAACAAGACTTACTAAGAACACTAGTAAGTTACAACAAATTTTTACAAATATTCAAGTTCATGAAGTAGTAGAAAATGCATGATTTTGGCAAAATTGGTAAGTAAAGGTTGTTTGTTGATGATTGTGAATTGATTGTGATGATTTTTACAAAAGAAAATGATATGCTTGAAAGCATGGAAACCTCCATTTTTAGGGGAAACTATGGCAAAATTTTCTAAACATATAAACACTTAGAAAAATATTTTTAAACAAATATTTACAAGTGTATTTTAAACCATGACTTTCCTACATAAAATTTGCCATAATTTTTGTTACAAAATTTAAATATTGGAGGTTGGTTTTCCTAAATAAAAATGACTAAATATGTATTTAGGAAATATATATTTAGAAGACACCATGTGTGTGATTATTTGTATACTTTGATTGTATGAATTATGATAAATTGGTAGACATTTTGGACAAGGGTAGTGTGACCCTGTGTTCCCCTTTTGATACGATACATTTGTAAAACATGTAACTGTAATTATGGCCGATGATTAAAGAAAGCTCAATCGTAATGTTCTCATTAAATACGATATTAAATTTCTTGTTTATGCCATGATTTTGATGATTACCTGCTTACTTGTTATGACAAACGCTACTATATACATACTACTTATTATGTACATAAGACCTGACCTATACAATCTTCTTTATAGAAGATGCCTCCTCGAAGGAACAATCAGTTGCCCACAACAGAGGGCAGAACTGCAAGAACGGATTTCACAAGCAAACGCACAACATGAGGCCTTACGCTCTGAACACAGCGGAGGTACCTCAGGAAATAACCCACCTCATGGTAATGTTTAAGTCATTCAAAGACACATTACGGTACGTTTGGACATTCCATGTGCGTTTGCTAATGCTTTCTGTGAATGATGTTGCTTGTACAGGATGTACTTACAAGCAGTTCCTAGACTGCAAGCCTCTGAACTTTGACGGCACTGGAGATGTTGTAGCTTTCGTTAGATTGGCTGAGAAAACAGATTCTGTGCTGCGAATGAGCAAGTGTGCGCCAGAGCACCAGGTTACCTACATTTCTGGACTCTTCCTTGACGGAGCTCTATCATGGTGGAACCTTCAGGTAAAGACCCTAGGTGATGAAGCATCATATGCTATGACTTGGGATGAGATGAAAGAACTGATGCGCAAGAAGTACTGCTCGAGAGCTAAGATTCAAAAGCTGGAAACCGAGTTCTGGAATCTAAAGATGGATGGTTCGAAGATTGCTGAGTATGTGCAGAGATTCCATGACCTGTCTCGCGTTGTTCCCTACATGGTAGAACCGGAGTTCAAGCGAATCGAACGCTTCATCTGGGGATTGGCACCCCAAATTATGAGCATGGTGACTACTTCAAAGCCTCCAACGATCACTGAGGCTATTGATTTGAGCGTGGCATTGACCGAAGAAGCGATTAGGCTGAACAAGTTTTCGGTCTCTGAAGGAAAGAAGAAGGAGACTCATGTTGATTCATCAAGAGAGAACAAAAGGAAGTTCTCCAATTTCAAGAAGGGTACCCAAGGAAACAACTGTGGTAGCAAGAAGAGATATACGAATCCACCAGCCGAGGTTAAGACTGGTGCTGCCACTTCTGGTGCTGAGATTAGAGGAGAAGGATATATGGGCACCCTGCCCAAATGTGATAAGTGTCAGTTTCATCACACTAGACGATGCCGAGCTGGAAAATGTGAGACGTGCGAAAACGTTGGCCATGCCAAGGAGACATGCTGGTATGGTGCCGATCGTGGGAATAATGGTCAGAGAGGTAATGGTAACGAAAATCGAAACGGTAACCGTGGTGGAAATGGTTATGGAAACCGCAATCAAGGAGGAAATGGCGGTAATGGAAACTGTGGTCGTGCTGGAAACCAAGCCGGTAATGGAAACCGCAACCAAAACAACAATCAGGGTGGTACTGGAAACAAGCAAGGATGCTTTAGTTGCGGAGATGTCGGGCATTTCAAGCGAGATTGCCCAAAGAACAATCAAGCCCATGGAAGAGTTTTCAACATTGGGGCTAGGGGAGCTCGCCAGGATCCGAACGTAGTTACGGGTACGTTCCCTATCAACCAACACTTTGCATTTGTATTGTTTGATACATGTGCCAATTATAGCTTCGTGTCCCTAGAATTTAAGGACATACTTGGGTTAGTTGCCAGTAAGTTAGATATCTCATATTCAATAGAACTAGCTAATAGGAAGCTAGCAGAAGCGAACGAAGTAATTAGGGGATGTGGAATAGAGCTTGAAGAGCGTGAGTTTAAGCTTGATCTTCCGCCAGTTGAGTTGGGAAGCTTTGACGTGGTAATTGGAATGGATTGGTTTTCGAGCAACCAAACTGAGATCGTATGTCACGAGAAGATCATCCGAATCCCGATGGTGAATGGAGAAACGATAGTAGTGCACTGAGAAAACCATGATACGCCTCTAAGGATTATCAGTTGTTTGAAGGCCCGAAAATGTTTGCAGAAAGGATGTGTTGCCTTCTTGGCGCACATTGTGGATAAAGAAGCCGATGAGCCGAAGCTGGAAGATATCCCGGTTGTAAGGGAATATCTTGAAGTCTTCCCTGAAGACTTGCCAGGATTGCCGCCGCAATGGCAATTCGAATTTCACATTGACTTGGTCCCAAGCGCCGCACTTGTAGCCAAGGCACCATATCGACTTGCACCTTCCGAGATGCAAGAATTGTCGAAACAAATTCAGGAGCCTCTGGAAAGGGATTTATTAGACCAAGCTTCTCGCCTTGGGGAGCTCCAGTTCTATTTATCAAGAAGAAGGACGGTAGTTTTCGTATGTCCATTGACTACCGCGAGCTAAACAAGTTAACCATCAAGAATTGGTATCCTTTGCCGAGGATTGATGATCTCTTCGATCAACTTCAAGGTTCTAGTTACTACTCCAAGATCGACCTTCGATCAGGTTATCAGCAGCTGCAGATTCAAGAAGAGAGTATACCTAAGACTGCCTTCAGGACTCG
Source organism: Helianthus annuus (assembly GCF_002127325.2). Classification (NCBI taxonomy): domain Eukaryota; kingdom Viridiplantae; phylum Streptophyta; class Magnoliopsida; order Asterales; family Asteraceae; genus Helianthus; species Helianthus annuus. The sequence continues at coordinate 163,464,015 of NC_035449.2, read as the reverse complement.
TTATGGACATTATGAGTTTCTAGTAATGCCGTTTGGTCTGACAAACGCGCCAGCAGTATTTATGGATTTGATGAACCGAGTTTGCAAGCCATATCTCGATAAATTCGTGATTGTATTTATCGATGACATTTTGATTTATTCGCGATCGAAGGAAGAGCATGAGCAACACCTTAGAGCCATTTTAGAGCTGCTCTAGAAGGAGAAACTGTATGCTAAGTTCTCGAAGTGTGAGTTCTGGTTGCGTGAGATACAGTTCCTTGATCATCTAGTGAATGAGGATGGAATCCATGTGGATCCCACCAAGATCGAGGCAATTAAGAATTGGGAAACTCCGAAGATACCTACCGAGATCCGTCAATTTCTAGGTTTAGCTGGGTATTATCGCAGATTCATTAAGGATTTTTCTAAAATCGCTCAACCGCTGACCTCCCTTACTCAAAAGGATAAAAAGTATGAATGGGGAGACAAACAAGAAGAAGCTTTTCAATTAATCAAGAATAAGCTTTGCGATGCACCTATTTTATCCCTACCCGAAGGCACCGACGACTTCGTGGTTTACTGTGACGCCTCGCGTCAGGGATTAGGTTGCGCGTTGATGCAGCGATAGAACGCTTATGCTTCGCGCTAGTTAAAGGTTCATGAGAAGAACTACACCACGCATGATTTGGAAGTAGGTGCAGTGGTGTTTTCCTTGAAGATTTGCCGACATTATTTGTATGGCACGCGATGCACGATCTTTACAGATCACAAGAGCCTTCACCACATATTCGATTTGAAAGAGCTTAATATGAGACAGCGGCGATGGGTAGAGCTATTAAATGATTATGATTGTGAAATCAAATATCACCCAGGTAAGGCGAATGTGGTGGCAGACGCCTTAAGTCGGAAAGAGAGGATTAAGCCCATAAGGGTTAGAGCTTTGGAGATGATCATTCAAACAGACCTCTCGTTGCGCATTCGTGCTGCACAAAGGGAAGCTCTTAAGAAGGAGAATCTTAAGGATGAATATCTCCGTGAGATGGAGAAGAAGCTGGTTCCCAATGTCACACCCCCAAAATCCACCCGCGGAGTATCACCGCTTCGGAGCGTGACATGACCAGGATCAAGCCACCAATCATATTGAACATGTAAGTAATAAGTAAAAGTAAATGTAATTCAACCAAACCAATATGAAAGGTGTTCAAAACATAAGTGCAATATCATTGTTTAGCGGAAGAATAAAAAATAGACCCAACATAAGTATGAATATGTAATGTCAAAATGTTTAATCAAAGTATTCACGAACCTTGTCCACAACGACCGCGCCTCCCAGTGCAAGCTCCATGTCTACCTAACGACCTGCAAGGCATGTAATAGAGAGTCAACAACTAGTTGAGCGAGTTCACAGTGGGTTGTTTAGTACTAATGTTCATTTCGTAAAACGTTTGTTTGTTTAGTAACCCATGTATCGTTTATAATTACATCGCGGCCCTCCAGGCATGTTTGCGAAGATTAGTGGGGGTTTCCCATGTATTGTAGACTAGTTTTATTTGTATCGCGGCCCTCCAGGCATGTGTGCGAAGTTTAGTATCAGTATCGCGGCCATTCCAGGCATGTGTGCGAAGATCAGTATCAGTATCGCGGCCATTACAGGCATGTGTGCGAAGAGTAGTGGGGGCTTCCCCATGTATCACTAGTCTAGCAGTATCTATAAGTGACCTTTCCCAACCGAGGTCAGTAACTCATAATTCCCAATCACAACGTAAGTACAGATAATCATCCAATCCCATTCCCTACCCCGAGAATCACATGCCTTGGTAAGAGTGTGAACTCACCATGGTTTGCTTGGTTTGTTATTGTGCTTCTAGTGTTAATTAATGGTTAGGTCCGTTACACACGACCTAAGGTACATTGCACATAAACTCAATGTAAGTGTTTACGTTCAAATAAGGTTTACAATTCCTTGGTGTCCAAACAACTGTGTTCCGTGTGATAATTGTTTACAGATTAACATGACATAGATTGCACATACATACAGTAACATACAGTAACATGCAGTAACATACAGTAACATATAGTAACATACAGTAACATACAGTAACATGCAGTAACATACAGTAACATACAGTAACATACAGTAACATACAGTGGCAGGATAAGTGTTTTTCATTCAACATTTAACCTGATTCAAGCTCTGAATGTTATTAAACTTGGACCTTTGTGACATTACACATTATACTCAGACCTTATGAACCAAACAACAAACTCGGACCTTACAAGCATCAAAAACTCGGACCTTTCAAGCATTAGCAAAATCGGACTATATATACATTAACAAAACTCGGACTATATAGCACAATAAAACTCGGACCATACATCCCCTATAAAACTCGGACCATACATCCCTTGTAAAACTCGGACCATACATCCCTTATAAAACTCGGACCATACATTACTTATAAAACTCGGATAAGCATTCAATCAAAACTCGGACTAGACAATCAACCAAAATTCGGACCATTAGTTCCTTTACAAAATTCTGACTTGTGTTTCTTTAATAAAACCCGGACTTGTGACTTCACAAAGCCCTGACACAAATCTCCGGACTAACAATCATGCGAAATATTCAAAAACCAAATCACAGTTTTCAATGGAACAGTTACAGGTTACGATCAAAACCCTACTTTTCATTCATTGGCAAATGCTGTAACCTAATCAACAATCAACCAATTCTAACATATCAGGCATCCTATTGTCAGGCATTTGATTACACAGCTATCCACAAACTATTGCAAAAATAATCAGGATTTTTAATAAACACAGAGTCATTGTTTGGAGAACTAGGGTTTTTCATGAATCAATTAACCAATGATTAACAACAAATAATCATTAAACGTTTACCTTAGATTGATTCTAGATGAAGAGAGAGATCAAAAGTGATGATTGAGAGCTTGTGCCACCAAGAATGATGAAAAAGATGATTGCAGGAGATGATTGTAGAGGAAGATTGAAATACGTATAATGATTTGTGAGAGAGGTTAAGGTTAGGGGTTACTAAGTTCCACTAATTACTCTACTCACCCTTAAGTATCATCTTTTACATAAAACACACACACCACATATAATTTACAGTCAAGGCACATAGTTCTCATGTAAGTCAAATAATGCATAAAGTCATGCATAGTTCCATGCAATGCTAAAGATTGTGTGACCAACTTAATTGAGTTAAGTTAAAGCATTAACCTGAAGTTACGGGTTGTCACATTATCCCCAATTTGAAAGAAATTTCGTCCCGAAATTTAGCATGCGGTTACAGAGGAAGCTAGTTAAGTTGTATCGTTTACTGGTTTCCCTGGGGTGTCACATCATCCCCCCGCTGATTTGGAATTTCGTCCCGAAATTCTGTAGTAGCTTCAGCCTCAGTAGTAGTTGTATTGTTCTGGAATAACTGGGGATATTGAGTTCCATTTGGTCTTCTCGTTCCCAGGTAAACTCTGGGCCACGACAGGAGTTCCAACGAACTCGAACAAGAGGTATTCTGGTGTTCTTGAGGACCTTAACATCCCGGTCCGTGATTTCAACAGGTTCCTCAACGAAATGCAACTGTTCGTCGATAGTGAGTTCCTTCAAAGGAACTATGAGGGTCTCATCTGACAGACACTTCTTCAGATTCGACACATGGAAAACATTATGAACTGCACCGAGTTCTGCTGGTAAGTTCAGTTTGTAGGCCACCTTGCCTATTCTTTCAATGATTTCGAACGGTCCAACATACCGCGGATTAAGCTTGCCTCATTTACCAAAACGAACCACACCCTTCCAAGGTGAGACTTTGAGTAGCACTCGATCCCCAACTTGGAATTCGAGCGGTTTTCTGCGTTTATCAGCGTAGCTTTTCTGACGGTCACGAGCTGCCGCCATGCGTTGTCGTATCTGTGCAATCCGTTCAGTAGCATCAACTACCATTTCTGGACCTGTGATCTAACTATTACCCACCTCTGCCCAACAAAGAGGTGATCGGCATTTACGTCCGTATAATGCCTCGAATGGAGCGGCTTGTATGCTGGTGTGGTAACTGTTGTTGTACGAAAACTCCACTAAAGGGAGATGTTTTTCCCAGCTGTTTCCGAAGTCGATAACACATGCCTGAAGCATGTCTTCTAGAGTCTGGATAGTGCGCTCAGACTGCCCATCCGTCTGAGGGTGGTAAGTTGTGCTCATGTCTAACCGAGAGCCAAAGATTTGTGCATTGCTTGCCATAGTTCTGAAGTAAATCGTGCATCAGGATTTGAGATAATAGAGGTTGGCACTCCATGCCTTGAAACAACTTTTTTCAAGTAATGTAAAGAATTTGTTAGTTTCCTTGATAGCCAAGAAGTGAGCAGACTTTGTGAGTCGATCCACGATCACCCAAATAGTATCGTTCCCACGCTGGGATCTGGGCAGGCCAGTAACAAAATCCATGGAAATTTCCTCCCATTTCCATTGTAGTATCTTTGGTTGCTGAAGTAGGCCTGATGGTTTCTGGTATTCCGTCTTAACCCTCGCGCAGGTCAAACACTTGCCGACGTAAGTTGCTATGTGGGCCTTCATGCTAGGCCACCAGTACGTAGTTCTAAGATCGTGGTACATTTTATCCGAACCTGGATGTACCGAGTAGCGGGACTTATGAGCTTCATCCATTACAAGCTCGTGCAAGTTGCCATAATGTGGAACCCAAATGCGTCCTGTTACGTAGTAGGCGCCGTCTTCCCTTTGTTCTAACCGTTGCCTTGAGCCGCGTAGGGCTTCAGCCCTGACGTTTTCTGGTTTCAATGCTTCTACCTGAGCATCTCGTATCTGTGCAGGAAGACTAGACTGAATAGTAAGTTGTAGCGTGCGCACGCGTCTAGGCGTAGTGTCCTTTCGACTGAGGGCGTCAGCCACAACATTGGCTTTGCCTGGATGGTACTTGATAGCGCATTCGTAATCATTAAGTAGCTCGACCCATCGACGTTGCCGCATGTTCAATTCTTTCTGCTTGAAGATATGCTCGAGACTCCAGTGATCGGTGTAGATAGTGCACTTGGTACCGTACAGGTAGTGTCGCCATATCTTAAGCGCGAAAACAAAAGCTCCCAATTCTATATCATGCGTAGTGTAGTTCCGTTCATGAACTTTAAGTTGCCGCGAAGCGTAGGCAATTACTTTATCCCTTTGCATCAATACACAACCAAGACCCTGAATCGACGCGTCGCAGTAGACCACAAAATCGTCCGTACCCTCTGGCAATGAGAGAATAGGTGCGCTGCAGAGCCTATCCTTTAGGTGTTGAAAAGTCGTTTCTTGTGTATTACCCCAACGATAGGTAACACCTTTCTGTGTCAGTAATGTAAGCGGCTGTGAGATCTTTGAGAAGTCTTTGATGAACCGTCTGTAATAACCCGCCAAACCCAAGAATTGGCATATTTCCGTTGGTGTACGTGGTGCAGGCCAATTCCTGATCGAGTCTACCTTGGATGGATCAACATGAATCCCATCCTTGTTTACCACATGGCCTAGAAAGTGGACTTCACGAAGCCAGAAGTCGCATTTTGAAAACTTAGCATACAGTTGTTCCTTTCGAAGAAGTTCCAAGATAAGTCGTAGATGCTGCTCGTGTTCCTCCTGACTCTTGGAGTAGATCAGGATGTCGTCGATGAAAACAATTACAAACTTGTCCAGGTAAGGCTTGCATACCCTGTTCATTAGATCCATGAAAACTGCAGGCGCGTTCGTTAGCCCGAATGGCATGACTAGAAACTCGTAGTGGCCGTAGCGAGTTCTGAATGCTGTCTTAGAGACGTCCTCATCCCGGACTCTCAGCTGATGGTAACCTGACCTCAGGTCAATCTTGGAGTAGTAGCTCGACCCTTGCAACTGGTCGAATAAGTCATCAATACGTGGCAGAGGGTAGCGGTTCTTCACTGTCACCTTGTTTAGTTCGCGGTAATCAATGCACATCCTGAAAGTTCCATCTTTCTTCTTCACGAACAGTACTGAAGCTCCCCAGGGCGAAGAGCTAGGACGTATAAAACCCTTATCCAAGAGTTCTTGCAGTTGTTTAGATAATTCTTCCAGTTTAGTTGGAGCTAATCGATACGGTGCGCGAGCTATTGGTGCTGCTCCAGGAGCTAATTCGATTTGAAATTCGACCTGGTGGTGAGGCGGTAGCCCAGGTAAATCTTCAGGAAACACTTGAGGAAAATCGCCCACAACAGGGATATCCTCTAATCTCTTCTCTTTCGTTGACGCATCTGAAACAAGTGCTAGAATGGCAGTGTGACCCTTTCGTAAACATTTCTGAGCCTTCAAAAAGGAGATGATGCCAACCACGACACCACTCTTGTCGCCTTGAACTTCGAGAGATTCTTTACCAGGACAGGGAATACGAACAATCTTCTCCTTGCATAATATCTCTGCTTGATGCTGGGATAACCAATCCATACCAATGACGATGTCCAAACTACCCAGAACTATGGGAATGAGGTCGATGGAGAAGGTCTGACCGGCTAAGATGATGTTACAACCTTTGACTACATGTGTGGCCTCTAAACTTTTACCGTTGGCTAACTCTACGACATGTTTGGTGTTTAAGGGTGTTGGTGTACGTTTTAACATTTGACTAACCTTTAGAGACACATAACTGGTATCCACACCCGAATCAAACAATACAGTAACATAAAATTCGTCGAGAAGAAACTTACCCATAACCACGTTAGGATCATTCCTTGCGTCATCCTGCCCCAGCACGAATACACGACCCCTAGCATCGTTGCCATTATTGTTTTCCCCGTTGTTGTTGTTGCCATTGCCCTGATTGTTGTTATTGTTGTTGTCCTGGTTCTTGTTTAACTGGGGGCAGTCACGTTTGAAGTGGCCTTCAGCACCACATTGATAGCATCCTCTGTTGCCTCGCTGCTGTTTTGCTGCTGGTTTCGTGGAGCAGGTGGTTGTTGTTGTTGATTCTGATTCGCAGGTTGTGAGCTCCTGCAAACTTTAGCCTCATGACCAAACTTAAGGCACCGCTGACAACGACCCTTGTTGCACTGGCAGTTGTGGTGCTTGTTGCAAGTATTGCACCTTGGGAGGTTTCCTCGATATCCACCCTGTCTTTGATTACCCGAAGATTGCTGACCAGGGCTCTGGTAGTTATCAGTCTTGCGCTGCTGAACCTTAGACTGAGTTGTAGCTGAACCTTTGCTGGAATCCCCATCCCATTTCCGTTTGTTATCACTGAGAGTAGTGGAAGTAGTACCACCGGTAGCACTGATACGTTTAGGCAGCCTGTTCTGTTCCACTGCCTGATCAGTGAGGCGATGAGCAAGACGTTGAATATCCTGGATGTTAGCAAGGTTGGCCGATGTCACGTGGCTTTAAATTTCTGGTGCCAACCCTTTGAGATACAACTCGATACGTCTGATAGGAGGGTCCACCATAGTTGGACACAGAACGGCCAGCTCGTTTGACCTTTTAGAATATGCCTCAATTTCCGACCAGTCATTTTCAGATGAAAGAACTCCACCTCTAACTTGTGGATGTCGTCACGGGTGCAGTATTCCTGTTTAATCAGCTCCTTGAAATCATTCCAAGGAGTAGCGTTAGCAGCTGCCAATCCTAAAAGTTGAACTTGCGCATTCCACCAAGTCAGCGTGATTCCTTCCAGTGTGCCAGTGGCGTACTTCACCCTGCGAGCCTTAGGGTATTCACACATCTCAAACACAGACTCGAGCTTTTCAAACCAATGGAGGAGTCCCACTGCTCCCTCCGTGCCACTGAACGTGCTTGGACGACAGTCCATGAAATTCTTGAAAGTGCAAACAGGTGGCTGAGCGTGTTGACCTGTTGTGTATATAAGAACAGGACAAGGTTAAACACAAGAGTTGGTTTAGGAGTGTAGGATCTAAAGATCCTAGTGTGAGTTACGACTGCAGGGTATACCTCCTGCTTGTGCGGCTGCAAGTGCCGCAGCAACTTGTTCGTTAATGAGAGCCGTCAACTGGGCTTGTGTCAAGTTAATGCGTCCAGCCATGATCTTCATAGCAAAGGTAACATAAGTGAGAGAGCGTTCGCGAATAGTGCGATAACAGAAGAGAGTAAGCACACAAGTGTTCTCAAGCAATAACGAGTAATAGGTAATGTAATCTAAGCATACCACGAGCAAAGTTCTATGTAATTCTAGCAAGTAGACAACGTAAACATGAATAGCAGTACCTAGTATGTTGAGTCTTGCACGTGGAGCGAAATGTCATTGTGGATCGTTGAGCACTGTACTAGTTATAGTCTGGTTTTAATAAAAACATTTTCCCCATATTAAAAACCAAGTTCTCTATAACCAATGGCTCTGATACCAATCTGTCACACCCCCAAAATCCACCCGCGGAGTATCACCGCTTGGGAGAGTGACATGACCAGGATCAAGCCACCAATCATATTGAACATGTAAGTAATAAGTAAAAGTAAATGTAATTCAACCAAACGAATATGAAAGGTGTTCACAACATAAGTGCAATATCAATGTTTAGCGGAAGCATAAAAATAGACCCAACATAAGTATGAATATGTAATGTCAAAATGTTTAATCAAAGTATTCACGAATCCTTGTCCACAACGACCGCGCCTCCCAGTGCAAGCTCCATGTCTACCTAACGACCTGCAAGGCATGTAATAGAGAGTCAACAACTAGTTGAGCGAGTTCACAGTGGGTTGTTTAGTACTAGTGTTCATTTCGTAAAACGTTTGTTTGTTTAGTAACCCATGTATCGTTTATAATTACATCGCGGCCCTCCAGGCATGTTTGCGAAGATTAGTGGGGGTTTCCCATGTATTGCAGACTAGTTTTATTTGTATCGCGGCCCTCCAGGCATGTGTGCGAAGTTTAGTATCAGTATCGCGGCCATTCCAGGCATGTGTGCGAAGATCAGTATCAGTATCGCGGCCATTACAGGCATGTGTGCGAAGAGTAGTGGGGGCTTCCCCATGTATGACTAGTCTAGCAGTATCTATAAGTGACCTTTCCCAACCGAGGTCAGTAACTCATAATTCCCAATCACAATGTAAGCACAGATAATCATCCAATCCCATTCCCTACCCCGAGAATCCCATGCCTTGGTAAGAGTGTGAACTCACCTTGGTTTGCTCGGTTTGTTATTGTGCTTCTAGTGTTAATTAATGGTTAGGTCCGTTACACACGACCTAAGGTACATTGCACATAAACTCAATGTAAGTGTTTACGTTCAAATAAGGTTTACAATTCCTTGGTGTCCAAACAACTGTGTTCCGTGTGATAATTGTTTACAGATTAACATGACATAGATTGCACATACATACAGTAACATACAGTAACATGCAGTAACATACAGTAACATACAGTGGCAGGATAAGTGTTTTTCATTCAACATTTAACCTGATTCATGCTCTGAATGTTATTAAACTTGGACCTTTGTGACATTACACATTATACTCAGACCTTATGAATCAAACAACAAACTCGGACCTTATAGGCATCAACATACTCGGACCTTTCAAGCATTAACAAACTCGAACTATATATACATTAACAAAACTCGGACTATATAGCACAATAAAACTCGGACCATACATCCCCTATAAAACTCGGACCATACATCCATTATAAAACTCGGACCATACATCCCTTATAAAACTCGGACCATACATTACTTATAAATCTCGGATAAGCATTCAATCAAAACTCGGACTAGACAATCAACCAAAATTCAGACCATGAGTTCCTTTACAAAATTCGGACTTGTGTTTCTTTAATAAAACCCGGACTTGTGACTTCACAAAGCCCTAACACAAGTCTCCGGACTAACAATCATGCGAAATATTCAAAAACCAAATCACAGTTTTCAATGGAACAGTTACAGGTTACGATCAAAACCCTACTTTTCATTCATTGGCAAATGCTGTAACCTAATCAACAATCAACCAATTCTAACATATCAGGCATCCTATTGTCAGGCATTTGATTACACAGCTATCCACAAACTATTGCAAAAACAATTAGGATATTTAATAAACACAGAGTCATTGTTTGGAGAACTAGGGTTTTGCATGAATCAATTAACCAATGATTAACAACAAATAATCATTAAACATTTACCTTAGATTGATTCTAGATGAAGAGAGAGATCAAAAGTGATGATTGAGAGCTTGTGCCACCAAGAATGATGAAAAAGATGATTGCAGGAGATGATTGTAGAGGAAGATTGAAATACGTATAATGATTTGTGAGAGAGGTTAGGGTTAGGGGTTATTAAGTTCCACTAATTACTCTACTCACCCCTAAGTATCATCTTTTACATAAAACACACACACCACATATAATTTACAGTCAAGGCACAAAGTTCTCATGTAAGTCAAATAACGCATAAAGTCATGCATAATTCCATGCAATGCTAAAGATTGTGTGACCAACTTAATTGAGTTAAGTTAAAGCATTAACCTGAAGTTACGGGTTGTCACACCCAACGAGGAAGGAACATTGTGTTTCATGGGACGAATTTGGCTTCCCCTCTTTGGTGGTCTTAGAGATGTGATTTTCGATGAAGCTCATAAATCGAGGTACTCGATCCACCCAGGATCGGACAAGATGTACCAAGATTTGAAGGATTTCTATTGGTGGCCAAGGTTGAAAGGTGATGTTGCAACTTACATTAGAAAGTGTTTAACTTGTGCCAAAGTAAAGGCCGAGTATCAGAAGCCTTCAGGTCTTCTGCAGCAACCTGAGATACCCATGTGGAGGTGGGAGCAGATCTCAATGGCCTTCATAACAAAGTTGCCCAAGACACCCAGAGGTCATGATACGATTTGGGTAATCGTAGACCGTCTGACAAAATCTACGCACTTTTTGCCAATCGGGGAAAAGGATAACACTGGTAAGCTAGCTGAGTTGTACCTAAGAAAGATAGTCACACGTCATGGAGTGCATATCTCAATTATATCTGACAGAGACGGAAGATTTGTGTCAAGGATTTGGCAATCTTTCCAAGAAGTGTTTGGTTCTCAACTAAATTTGAGCACCACATTTCATCCACAGACGGACGGTCAAAGTGAGAGAATGATTCAGACATTAGAAGACATGTTATGAGCTTGTGTAATGGACTTGGGTGGCAGTTGGGACACTCACCTGCCTTTGGTTGAGTTCTCCTATAATAAAAACTACCATACAAGCATTCAAGCTGCACCGTTTGAAGCTCTCTACGGACGTATGTGTCAATCGCCGTTATGCTGGGCAGACGTAGGCGATAGACAGCTAGTCGGTCCCGAATTGGTCCAAGAGACGACAGATAAGATCATGCAGATCCGAGAGCACATTAAGGCGGCTCGTGACCGACAAAAGAGCTATGCGGACCAAAGAAGGAAACCTTTGGAATTTGAAGTGGGAGATATGGTATTGTTAAAAGTCTCACGTTGGAAAGGTGTGGCACGCTTTGGGAAGCGTGGAAAGTTAAACCCACAATTTATCGGACCGTTCAAAATCCTGGAAAGGATTGGTCTTGTAGCTTACAAGTTGGAACTACCCGCAGAACTGAATGGCGTTCGTGATACATTTCATGTATCCAATCTGAAGAAGAGTCCAACACAGGAAACGGTGGTTATTTGTAACACCCCGAAAACGGGTTTGGTAATCAAGCTCCGTTAATACTAAAAGACGGGTAAAATACCATTAGTAGTAAAAATAACCTGGTAAATATTTGGATTTAAATAAGAAATCCTAATATTAAATACAAACGAATCAAAGGTTTAAGGAATTGAGTTTATAATAGCCCGAGTTAACGGGATTTAAAATAAACCGGGTTATAACTCCTGGGACCCACTAAGTAACTAGGAATATCAACCTAGTTAGTTAAGTGTTTTAAGAATAATAAGAAAACTTGGTTAAAACACCCTTTATAAAACTTGAATAAGTGAGGGACCAAAGTTGACAAAGAACTTAAATGGTTTTTAATTTATTAAAAATAAAACACCACAACACACACTATAGTGTGTGTTCTGGTCGAGATTTCCATAGGAGAAAAAGGGGTTCTCTACATTAACCCTAGCATACACAAAATCAATCAAATTGAAGGCCAAATCGGGCTCGAATCAAAGGTACGAATACATACAAATGATCACCAAGTCGAGGGGATCAAGAGGTATGTAAAATTTTGTTGTTACATGAAGTTGTAAAAATTGGATGAACATCACTATATGCGATTTTGGTATGAATCATAGAAATTAGGACTGAATTAGTGATGTATACATGTTTAGTAACAAAACCCTAAGTGAAAATCATGCATAACATGATATGAATTGAATGATTGAATGAATTCTTAGTCATAAGATGGATTTGATGATATGATTATGATTAGAATCATCATGCATGTTAAGCAATCAAGAAATACTTAAACAATTTGCAAGTTTGAGTATTTGATCATAAGTGATAGTGGTTGAATTTTGATGTTAATCTTGGTAAAAATGACTAGTTATGAACTAGTTAGCAAATGTGTAGAATTATGCCCATTAGGTGTTTGTTAAAATACCTAAATGAGAAGTAAAGTGTTGAAATTCAAGTGAAACGCGTAATTGGCAAGCTTGACTAATTACATGAGACATGGGATAAAACGGGTCCTAATCATAATGTTGATTTGCCTTAATCATGCATATTATATGATTAAAGGTAGTTGACTTTAGAAAGTCAAACAAACCTATGATGAAGTCGAATAGAAGTTTCGACATAAAGTCCGTAAGATGAACTAGTCATAATAATGATGACTAATCTAACCATCTTACGAATTATGATGCTAGTTTGACTCTTGACAAGCTAGATGGAGGCTTGGAGAAAGAAGCGGGTCAAACGGATCGTATACGCGGAAAAGAGCATAATCCGGATACAAGGTAAGTTAAAGCTTACACCTTTTATTAACAACTATTGGTTTTATAGATTATGAATAATCAAAAGTCATATTTGACTTATGATGTTTTGACCCGTCATGTGCGGTTCGGAACAAAAGACATTAATGATAAACCATGTTGAATGATTAAAAATAGCTAATAAGATCATTTAGTCATGCAATGACTAATAAATAACGAGTTCTGAATGATTACCTTGTAAGGTAAATCAATACAATTAATAAGGGTAAAACGGTAAGGTGGTCACTAGTTGACGATAACCGTTAGTTTTGAAGGACACTTTATGGCGTACGATATAAAGGGGTCAAAATGATCAAGAAATAGATTTATAAGGAAAATTGACCGTACGGTGTAAACCGGTACAAGTCATGTAGACGAGATGATGATAAATCCATCTCGCAAAAGTAAACGGTCATTTAGACCAAACGGGCCAAAAGGTGAAAATATCACCCTTTGACAATATCGACTAATGGTATGTCGAGTTGTATGATTACAGGAATAAATATCGATTGAATGTTGACATCGCTATTACTTAGCGGCTACTAAGGCAAGGTATCGAAACGGGTCAATATATTGATCCGAGCCAAGTTTGTATAATGATTCAACTCGTCATGTATAACTTGAGGTTCTATAAGAGTTAGACAAGGATAAATTATAGATATTCGGTTATCATTAAGGTAAACTGAATAAATTGGGTCATGATTATGGTATTTTAGAAATATAATGGTTTCTAAACAAGATTATAGTTTTAAAAGTGGGATTTTGGTCGAACATGGCTTTAAAGGTCCTTCGTCGTAATAGGAGGGGTAAAAGTGACCAAAACGCCCTTATAAGTGAAATTAAGCAAACAACCCCTAAAGTTTGCTTAGAAATGAGTTTTGTGACCAAATAGATACGTGTATTAAGTATAAAAAGTGAAATATGCGAATCTTTGGGTCAAATGACTCTATATGAGTCTTTGCCGTAAAATGATAATCCGAGGGATAAAACTCGGAATAAATAGATTCCACATTAAATCCTCCACACATATAGTTGTGGTGGAAGATAAATTGATAAATAATATGGAAGTACAATGCTAGAAGTGAATGGGTATGAATTATGCGGTAAAAGTGCTTAAATACCCTTAACGGGTCAAAATAAGCTTCTAAGTCAAAACGGGTTAAAGAAGGTATACAAACCCGTGATTTTGAGCCTAATATAATAGGAGATATTGAAATTATGAAGTTCATGGGTTTAAAGATCAAATAGGCATGTTTGTTTGATAAAATCACGAACGGGTCAAAATTTGGTAAAAAGGGTAATAAGCCAAAGATTTAAAAGTCTTAAATTTTGTTAATCGGGATGTCGGATTTTAACTCCATATGATGGATAATTAAATTACGGACGCATAGGAAAAAGAATCGTGTAAAACGGATTAAAAACGAGAGAGTTATGTCCGTTTCGGTAAGAACTAATGGCTGAGAAAAGTGCAGAGTTGACACGGGCGGGTGACCTTTTGACACGACCGGGTGACTGGGCTGTGAAAAATATATGTTAAGCTGACACGGCCGGGTGAAGGGGCTGAAAACAAAACAAAAATAATTTCTTGTTTTGTTACGTTAAGTTAAGCACGGAACTTGTTTATACTCGATTATTAAAGTGTCAAAACTAATTATTTACATGGTTTTGACCGTAGGTGAAGATGGACCTAATCCGGATGAAGATGAAGCGGCGAGCAAGAACCGAACACACGTTAAATGAAGCTTCTGCGTCAAATCTTGATTTGTGTTGTTATAAGTGAATTATGTAAACACTTATAAATTGTTTTTTTGAAATGTTGTAATCATCTGGGAATGTTGGTATAACAAGTTTTGTAAAGACACATTTTAGCATAAAAATGTGTATATTATTATTAAAATATTAATAAAACCAGACGGGCGTTACATTATTCCTGCTGACGAAGTTCACATTGACGACACACTTCACTTTACAGAAGAACCTGTTGAGGTTACCGATTGGAAAGTTAACAAGACTTGGAGGAGTAGTGTTAAACTTGTTAAGGTTCGATGTAATGCGCGTCATGGCCCAGAGTTTACTTGGGAGCATGAAGACTGCATGAATGCAAAATACCCGCATTTGATCCCTAACACCCCTGCAGCTAGTAGTAGAGCTTAAAATTTCGGGACGAAATTTTCTTAACAGGTGGAGAATGTGACAACTTTAAAAAATCCAGGTATCCGTACAATTAATTAACCATGATTAAGTGCTTAATGACTGTGCTGAATTACAATTAACTGCTTTCTGATCACTGCCATATACATACATGTGCATCATACATTGTTTAATGTCAAACCAATATTGCATGAAAGCTATATTGCCTCCAATGATGCATTAAGTACAGTTAGCACAATTATCTAATAAACTAGGAAAATGATGATAGAACTCAGCACATAGACAGATGGTGCAATGAGACACAGAATGAGCCAGAAACCAAGTACTATACTACTATAGTGTGTAGGAAAGTAAGGATCACAAAACTGCCTTTCTAGGGATAGTTTAAGTGCCGGAAAGTGCCTAAAACTCACCCAAGGTGCTGAATTAAGCAAAATTCAGCAAAATTCAGCACTTTAACAACCTAATATAATGCAGAAATAGGGTAAAATGGTCCTGAATGCTTTCCTAAGTGTCGGGAATCAAAAGTGTCACAAAAGGTAACATAAAGCACACTAAACTGCATAGTTTAGCACCGTAACGAACCAGTAACCAACCAAACAACCAAACACTACCCGAAACACCAAATTTTCACTAGAAGTATTGTTTTATCCTTTCCGAGCTAGGTATGGTCCCCGAACATCATAACACACTATATAAACACATAACAACTAAACACCTAACTATTATACTTAGATTTCAACTAATTCTCATAACTTACCATTACAAGCTAACTAAAGACCCCCCCCCCCCTTGAGGACGATTACATGTGGGCCACCACATGAGACTTTCTTTTGATATTTTATTAGATACTGTCTCACTTTCAAAAACATAAAAACCAAGGGTAATTGAGAATGCATGGAATATATATGTAAGCTTAAGCACTAAACTCTCATTCTCACACTCACTAAAACACACACAAGCTCTCTCCTCTCCGTCTCTTGTTCTCGGCCGAGATCATCCACACCCACACTCACCTTCATTCAATCTTTCTCATATATTTCAAGCATACACAAGGGTGTTAGAGATCATACAAAGAAGACCCCTCTTGTTTGCTTTTATCCACTTGTTTTCCGCACTTGAATCATCCCTAGCCTTGAGCTAGTGGTAAGAACCTTGTACAGTCCATTTTACTTCCATTTTTAGTGGTTAAAAAAGAATCATTGTTAGGATCTGAGGCCGTCATGATTGTGTTTGTTTGCATAAACCGAATAATCAGAACATATGAAATGAGATAAGTGCAGCGGAAATGAGTAGAAAACTTTATAAACACAATCAAAGGAAAATATAGATTGATAAACAATTGCTTTTCATAGAGTCAAAAGATTTACATCAAAGCAAAAGATTACAGTGCAAGCTTACAATCTAAACTCCCCGTCAGCCTGATACTCCAGAGTTGGTTGCACAAGATGAAAGGATGAATTGAGGAGAAGAACTCACTCAAGACGATCAAGTATAACAGTACAGGGTACTGTCATATTTATAGGCAAACCAAACTACTGATGTACTTCAGCTGACGTCACCATGATAGTGACATCTAACGACCTAACAAACTATAAATACTGTTCTATACAAACTACTGATATGCAACATCTGATAATCAGTAAAATACAAAACTAAGGATAACTACTGCTTCACGTTCCACTGTTGTAGCCTGAGCACAGGTGTTGAATCTTAAGTGCTTTCTTCAAAGGTGATCAGTCTTTGAGAGGGCAGTGCTTGAGTCTTCAGCGGTACTTAGGAAACAGCAGTAGATAGAGCAACAGTGTTTGTCTTCAGCAGTCGTTAGATATTCATCAGAGTTTGGTTCATCAGTTGTTGTAGTTGAGCAGCACTTAAGATCCATCAGCTGTTAGATAACCACTGTCAAGGGGAGAGTTTAGAGTAAACAACTGCTTATTGTGAATCCACTGTTGTGATCAGGTTTTGGCTTTACATTATCTGTTCCTCTGATAGGGTTCAATCCCAACAATCTCCCCCTGGAACAGATAATGCCGAAACCTGTCTTTAGTCAGGATCTTTATTCTTCATCAGAAGTTCCTTTGCTTTTCTTTTAAATTCTTCTTCAAACTCTTTGGAACTTGAATCATCCTCATCCCTACATAGTGAAAGCTCAAGGAGATCTTGTAGATCTTCAACACTTATGCCTAGTGCTTGATTCCTTGATAGATGCCTCACTTCTCCATTGGTTCTGATCAGAGTCAATACATGGGTCTTTTGATCAGAGAGCCACTTTAGTATTTTAAAACCAAATGGGTTTCTTGGGAGAGGTTTATTTACTGATGAACTTTGAGTGATTGGCCTAGAGAAGAAGTGCAGAGCAGTATCATGAGCTTCAGACACTCGTATGAATGCTTGTTCAATAATCTTATTGGCTGTAGCTATGTCTGCTTCAACTTCTTTGTCAAGCAGCTCACTGTTTGTGACACCTGCTGAAGACTTTTGGCTTACTACTTTGACCTTTTTGGCAAGGGCTTGTAGTTTTGCCAATCTTTCTTTATCTGAAGCTATTTTCTTCATAGCTTCTTCAATCTGATCAGCTTCTTTGTTCTTTTCTTCTCCAGCAGACAACATTTCCTTCTTTTCTTTTCTCAATTTTGTGACAAAAGCTTCTGCTGTGCTGTTCTGTGTTTCAAAAATTTTGACTTGCTCCTGCAGCTTTTTGTAGTCAGACTTTTTAGGAGGGTTAGAGGCTTTCAACCTCTGCTTCTCAAGCTTTTCATAAGCTTCATCAATTTGCTGCTTTGACCATTTTGCAATGGCATCCGCAGTATCCACCTTTCCATCCACCAACTCCTGCTTCTTTCTTTTATGCTCAGAAATAAGATCAGCTATGAATTTGTTGTACTTGTTCCAATTTGGAGCTGTCTTTTTCTTCCGTGGATCAAGTTTAATCTTTTCAATTCTGTCAGCTTCAAGCTTCAATGCAATGATTGGCCAGTCTTTGAATTCTGTTTCTTCAGCAGAATAGAACTTCTCTTTCATTATGTATGCAAGATATTCCTTTCTCAATTCATTTCGTTGTTCTGTTTCAGGGAATAAACTTGACACCTCTTTGTTCAATTCACTTGCATATTCTGCTATTTGTTTGACTTTGTTGAGCAGGAATTCCCTTCTTTCCAGAATGGCTTCATCACCTTGATCCTTGCATTCAACTTTGGCTCTTATCCTTGCTTGTCTTGCTTTTGTTTCAAGATATTCATTTATGTTTTCTTGAATTATGAAACCTATGAGAGAAGGAAATTTCCTTTTTGTAGGATCATCTACAGTGTAAAACTGTTTCATCTCATTTTTCACAGCTTCTAATTCCAATGGATACTTAGCCGCAACAGGATCATACTTTTCATCAGTAGCCTGTGCTGTTTCTCTTTTTCTTTTAAGAAGCTTTGAAGGTTGTGGTGTTGGAATGATGAGATCAGGGGTGGATTTTTGACCAACAGTGGTTGAAACAATTGGTGTTTCATCCACTGTTGTCATTACAACTGCTGATATGTCAGCAGATGTCTTCTGCTTTTGAGCTGGGGATGGAGAATGTGAAATAATATTTGATGGTGGTGATGGTGGTGGTGACTCATCATCAGGAATGAAAACCCTTCTCCTTTTTAATGTAGGAGAGGCTGATGATGTTTTGGGTGGATCAATGGTTTGAGATTGGATAGCAGTGGTTTGTGATTGTGATTGACTAACAGTGGTTGAAACAACTGGTGTTTCAATCACTGTTGTCATTACAACAGATGTTGTAACATCTGCTGTCTTCTGCTTTATGCAGGAGGCAGTGGTGGTATGATTTTAGATGATGATGATTTGGTGGTTTTTGGTTTTGATGGAGGTTTTTGTGCTATGGACACAGGTGGTGGTGGTGGAACAGTAGTTGTGGTGATGTGTGAAGAGGTGGTGTGTGTTGGAGGTGTGTGTGTTGATGATATCGCAGCTGTTTGGCTACTGACAGTAGTTTTTGTAACTACTGGTGTATCAGCTGTTTGAGTTGAAGTTTTTCAGGTTTTGGGTTTCTCTGGTTCAATGTACAACCCATCTTCTATACCTTTCTTTCTCAGCTTGATTTTCTCCCCCTTTTTGGCATTATCTGCCAGGGGTGTATCCATGAAGAAGATGGTAGATGGACCTTTTTCACTTTGAGCAGTCTGTTGTATGCTAGCCTTTATAGCCTTGATATCTGCTTGAGTGTCTTTGAACCTTGATTCCACCATGTTGGTCAGCATTTGTACTTGATTAGCATGCTTTTTAGCAGCCATTTGTTGCTGTTTTTCAAGCATGGGTTGGAAGATATTCTAAAGCTCATTTGCAGCAAATGCTTGTGGAGCAGATGCTTGAGCAGGAGGAGCAGTTGATTGGGCTTTTTGAGCTTTTAACAGCTGCTACACCATATCTTTTATCTCTGCAACTGAAGATTCCAGGTTTTCAACTCTGGCCGTCAATTCGTTATATTTTGAATCATCACCTGAATTAACAGGATCATCTGAATCCCCACCAGCAGTGGTTGTATCAATGTGTGACTTAGGAACTGTGGCCCAAAAGTCATCCATTGATGCCCCTTGTTCTTGGTACTGGGGACTTCTTTCTTCAGCACTCGATAAACCTTTGATGTTACCAGCAGTTAAAGATAACTCACTGGTGGTTACCGATGTTGCCATGGAAGAAATTGCCTTCAAGGGAGTCTTAGTAATGTAACAACTGTCCAACTGAAGATCTGTTGATCCATCAGTTGTAGTTGCTGGTCCACTTGAACTACCACCAAGAGTTACTTGTAACTTAGGGGGTGTAACCTCCTCAGCTGTTGCTGGGGTAGCAGAGGTATGAGCATCAGACCCAGTCACTTGTGGAGGTATACTCTTAGTAATGGGTGATAGAGAGGAACTGGTTTGTGTCTGTGCCATATCAACTGCATGCAACAGGGGTATTATTGATTGTGGCAATATGATTGGTGAGGGTATGGGTGTTGAGAGAGACATGTCCTTGGGATCAGGACTGTGGAAGATGGATCCAAGTGGGTCCAGAGCTTCATATTGTTGGGTCCCTGTGCTTACAACCTGATCCTTTTGTGAGGATGCAGGAGGAGTTTTCGGCTGGGGTTGAGATCTTTCTTCCAACTGCTGTGAGGAAGTAGCAGCAGTGGTTTCTTGTGACTTTTGTGTTGTCACTGGCATTGACTCTGGGATCTCATCTTGCAGAGTTGCCTTTGGTGTAGGTTTGGTGGGTTTTCTGGATGTTTTTCTTTTGATCTTTTTGGTGGCAGGTGTTGGTTTCAAAGCAGTGGGTGTGCTACTTTGATCACCTGGAGCAGTGGGCTCAGCAGAGGTTACCTGAGGATCAGTGGCAGTTTCTAAAACCTGCTCAGGCTCCTTTGTTTTTAATTTTATTGGTGCCATCATTCTTGAAAATGTTTCAATTGTTAAACAGTTTATTTTGAATGAGACACCTTGTTTTGGCAATTCTGCATCTTTCTCTACAAATTTTTGTTCAAAATAGTAACTTAGAAATCTTGGAAAGAGCAGAAATGCCTTATTATCAACGTTCTTTACTAAATCATCAAATATTTCCAGGGAGTAGTTATAGTTTTTATCGTTTAAAATTGCATACCCCAGGCATTGGATTTTTGTTGGTATCTCATTAAAAGACGTTGTTTTATTAGACACACACATGAGTAGTGTGTGGAATAAAAATCTGGGTGCAGAAGGGAAGTAACCCTTTTGTAGGGTATCCCTATTTGGTTGTTCTACATAGCCCCTGTTCATGAAATCCTTTATCAACTCGTTTTTAGTAAATGAAGTTTTTCCTTTCAAATCATCGAGTTTAAAGATTTCAGAGATGGATTTTGGAGAGATTTGTACCTTCTTACCCTGTATCGAGGAGTTGATGGCGGCGATGATGTCTCCTTGTTTTTCAAGGGTGGCATGTTTCCAGAACTCTCTCTGGGTATCAAGGTAAATGGGAGCATCTGCTGTTATCAAAGTTTTGTACTTTGATGTAGAAAGGATGTCAAGGATGGAGTCGAAGGTATGGTTATCGGTAGGTTTTGTGAGTATACCTACAAAGTTGTGTGGAGCTTTGTAGCGAATCTCCGGTGTATCAGCGGCCATTTGAGTGGCTTCTGCTGTTTTGGAGGAAGATGATGGTTTTGATTTTGTTTTCGATTTTGGTTTCGGTTTCGTCATTTTTTATGAAGAAGATCGAAGAAGATTTTTGGAGAT
Organism: Helianthus annuus; assembly: GCF_002127325.2. Classification (NCBI taxonomy): domain Eukaryota; kingdom Viridiplantae; phylum Streptophyta; class Magnoliopsida; order Asterales; family Asteraceae; genus Helianthus; species Helianthus annuus. The sequence continues at coordinate 163,442,701 of NC_035449.2, read as the reverse complement.
ATGAGAGGGAAACTGCTTTGTGAAGAGCATGTTTGGAATTCAATTCGACGGTGTAATCCTCTGTTTGGATTTAATCAGGGTTTTATTTAGGGAAAAAGTGATTGCTGATATGGCAGCGGTTATTTTGATCTGAAGGCTAAAAACTGACCACGTGTCAAACATCTGATGGAAAGGTAAATAATGGAGGAGAGTTGTTTTGACAACTACTGATGGATCAAACATCAGTAGTTACAACGGTAATAAAATGAAACAGTGGATGTATCAATGGATGGAACAATGATTTTAAACATCAGTGTTTTTGAAGAACAGAGGTTGACACTTAGCAGTGGACAGACTTTAGAGAGCAGATGTTGAGGCACAACAGCATTTTAGATACAACAGTGGATAAAAACAAATGAGGATCATATGTTTAACAACTGTTTGTGCAGCAGTGTTTTGACTTTTGACGAATAATTTTAGCATCTGTTTGTTCAGATGTAGAAAATGATTTTGTCATAAGAAAGCACAATATCTTGTCTATCATCTGTTGAGTACCAGAAATGCTATTCTTAACAAAATACATTTTAGATGTATAATATCAAGATTAAATTGTCAACAGTTATCTTCAGAAATTTTGTTCAAGGTTTTGCCACCTGTCTATTATTTCAGACAGTGGTTTAGTATCCCAGATGATGAGGACCTTTTCTACTAAAACAACTCATTTTGCGTCTAGTTACTTGAACTAGAACATGAGTGGCTCAGTAGACCAAAATCAATTTACAATCAATTTTTGATTTGTGACAACTAAACTTGAGCTTAACATGACCTTGATGTGTGTGTCATTTCTTTTTGATTTGATTTAAGGATAGTAACTTCTCACAAAAATAAGGAAATCACATCCTGACCAGAGATGAACTTTTACTATCAAAAATGAGTAAAAGGACAAAATATATTTTATAAAAATATATCTGGTTTTTATTAAGAGGAAAACACCCTAAAAAAATTTAAGGATGTTTTGAAGATAATCAAAAAGATCCGACAGTTTTTCAAGTAAATTCATGATCATATCATTCTCAGGTTATTTTGACCACTGTTTGGGTCATTTTCTTGTTAATTGATTGTAAATTCCTTTTAAGCATACTCACTGGAGATGCCATTGTTACCAGAACAATTCCTATATTGATGAATGCACACAGTTGCATGATGACCACTGATGATCTAACTTTTAAACCTCAAAAGTGTTTTATGCTTATACTCTTTTCTTTTGATTTCAAAAGTTTTGAGATAGCCATACTTTGAGATTTGTTCATTTTCCTTTTCCCTTTTTACCCTTTTTATTCATATGTTCAGAAATACTCACTAGGAGATTATATTTTGAACATACTTTGTCCATAATCACTTTGAGGCAATGTTTTGAGAGATCTGACCATATTTGAGCATGTTTTATTACAGATCTCACATTACTTATGATTAGGACTGTTTTGACACCTTATTCTCTCAATGTGTTTTAGACAAGGTTGATTTGGTCCTTTTGAAGGTACTTAACCTGCCTTTTAGCACATGAGAGATTTTAACTAAAGTTTTATTTCCCTCTTTTCTATGTCAGCAGTACACTAGTGTTTTAGATGAACACAAGTTTTGCTGACCTAAGGTACATACTTTAGTGTTTATTGAAAACATCACGAATATCGAAACAACAATTGAAATCAATTTTGAAAGCATCGAACGATCCCATAATTTATCAGATATTTTACAGATCTGAAAACTATGCGTGACATATGCATGATAACTCTTGTTGTGTGAGATTTGTGTGTCATATGACATCTAGGTTGATTTACAGAGTATCTGAATAACCGTTTTACCATGATTCACTCGTTACTCTGTTTTTCAACTGAATACAACCAACCTTAGTATCAATGAATTTTGAGCTGAACTGTTATGTCAAATTGATTATTAGATCGAATTTGACTGTCCAAGCTCTGATACCAATTGTTAGGATCTGAGGCCGTCATGATTGTGTTTGTTTGCATAAACCGAATAACCAGAACATATGAAATGAGATAAGTGCAGCGGAAATGAGTAGCAAACTTTATAAACACAATCAAAGGAAAATATAGATTGATAAACAATTGCTGTTCATAGAGTCAAAAGATTTACATCAAAGCAAAAGATTACAGTGCAAGCTTACAATCTAAACTCCCCCTCAGCCTGATACTCCAGACTTGGTTGCACAAGATGAAAGGATGAATTGAGGAGAAGAACTCACTCAAGACGATCAAGTATAACAGTACAGAGTACTGTCATATTTATAGGCAAATCAAACTACTGATGTACTTCAGCTGACGTCACCATGATAGTGACATCTAACGACCTAACAAACTATAAATACTGTTCTATACAAACTACTGATATGCAACATCTGATAATCAGTAAAATACAAAACTAAGGATAACTACTGCTTCACGTTCTACTGTTGTAGCCTGAGCACATGTGTTGAATCTTCAGTGCTTTCTTCAAAGGTGATCAGTCTTTGAGAGGGCAGTGCTTGAGTCTTCAGCGGTACTTAGGAAAACAGCAGTAGATAGAGCAACAGTGTTTGTCTTCAGCAGTCGTTAGATATTCATCAGAGTTTGGTTCATCAGTTGTTGTAGTTGAGCAGCACTTAAGATCCATCAGCTGTTAGATAACCACTGTCAAGGGGAGAGTTTAGAGTAAACAACTGCTTATTGTGAATCCATTGTTGTGATCAGGTTTTGGCTTTACATTATCTGTTCCTCTGATAGGGTTCAATCCCAACAATCATAATAAAAAACTTGAAGAACACTAAAGATCATAAGAATGAAACTTGAACATAAGCATGTTTAATGAAGTAATCTTGATGAATATGAGTTGTTATGCTTGTTGATCATTGATTGTTTGTAGAAATGATGAACTTGAATGAATAAATGGTTTTCTTGAAAAATGAAGATCAAAATAAGTTGTTAATCATGTAGATCTAAAGATTCATGAGTGGTTTTTCAAAGGAATCAAGTTAAAAATATAAGTTTTATTAAATCTTGGTTCTTACATAAATAAACCCTATTTTTGGTGGTTAAACAAGTGTAGAAATACTTGTGTAACAAGAAGATTTCATAAGGAAACATTTTTAGAAAATGTGACAAGAAGTTGTAAACATCCCTTTAAAAATGAAGTTTTTAAAGAACTAATCACATTTTATAGGGTAACAAGACTTACTAAGAACACTAGTAAGTTACTACAAATTTTTACAAATATTCAAGTTCATGAAGTAGTAGAAAATGCATGATTTTGGCAAAATTGGTAAGTAAAGGTTGTTTGTTGATTATTGTGAATTGATTGTGATGATTTTTACAAAAGAAAATGATATGCTTGAAAGCATGGAAACCTCCATTTTTAGGGGAAACTGTGGGAAAATTTTCTAAACATATAATGTAACACCCCGCCCTGATTAGGGCTGACGTGTTACACAATTCGGTAATCAGAGATAATTAATAACTCAATTAAAACATAAATTCCAAAGGTTTTAAAACAAAAATCCCCAAAATAACGGAACGGTCTAACAAAAAAGAACATAAGTGTCTAGATTTATTAAATATATAGTTTTATTAAACTTCTTGCTTCCAACTCTAGCCTTTTTATTATCACTCTTCACACATTCCCCCGATTTCCCTGAGTACCTGTTTAAGACAAAGAAAAGAAAACAACAAAAAGAAACAGCTGAGCCAAAAATTTGCCCAGTAACGGAGAAACAATAGCACTTAACACATTAATAATAGGAGCAATACAATAGACCCTTTAACGATGCAAACAATACAATATGTTGAATGATCACTATGAATTCCATAAAGGTATATTAGAAATACCCATGTGAGCCACTAACAATAAACACTAACACTTTGTACATTAGCTGCAGTTCCAATGCACCATTATGTAGAGGGGATGTGGACACTCACACCTATCCCACTACCACTAACACTAACACTTACACTCCTAGGATCGATCCATACGCCTCTTATAACTCAATAAGTGCAATCACTTAGCACACATACAATATAGAGACGCCGTGGGCCTTTCGCACCGCCACGGATGGTGCACGTCAACTGTGCCTATGATGACGCCCAATGTCCCCATAGGTGGATATGCTCGGGTATTGAGGTCAATAAAACGATTCACTCAAGTCAAGTAAAATACACTAAGGATACACTAAGGCTATATCACATCTAGCCAATGATCAATAATAAATTATAAAAACTTGTGGGAACATGCGACAATGAGTAAAAAAAATGTAACCTATCGCATGCGTATTAAAGGCAATAATTCAATACGAGATGTGTAACAAAAAAATCATAGAACGGTGACGATGGATACTACAATATTATGAAGCGAGTAAACACTTTACGCTACGAGTGACGGACCGAATATCCATGCACTATGAGAATAGAAAACAATATTATGCTAAAAGCAAGAGACCACAAAATCCGTAACTTAGCTTAAACGTAACAATGTAGACGCAACAAGTGTTGATACACTTTGTGTGGACGCGACTCGGCTCGGTTCGACTTGGTTTCGACACTGTCAGGTCCGGCTCAAGCCCGACCTCACGACATTCCTCTGTCGTACGCCCCAGAGTTCGACACGCGAAGCACGGAGCGCCGCGAACCAAGACCAGGTGACACATCACCATGACATCATCACTATGATGTCATGATGATGTCATGTAGTTGAAAATGCATAATTCTCAAACTGATGTGAATTGTCGACGAAACATGTGCATTGTCGACGAAACTGAATGTGTTTCGTCGACTATGGTGTTTCGCCCGCCTATCCCTGTTTCGTCGCCTGCTGGGCTTCTTCATGCAAAATGTGTGGCCCAAGGTTGTTTTGCTGAGTTCTTTTAATTTCGTCAATGTCTGTGTCTGTCTAGTATAAATACCTCTGCTAGTTTCTGTGTGAAACTTGGACATGAGAGACGAGAGCTGTGAGACTTTGAGAGAGTCTGTAAACATTGTTTGTATATGTTTGTATCGTTCTCATCCCTAATCAATAGATATTGAATCTTTTGGTTACGCGTGTTCCTATTAACTGTGTTTGGTTTGCACCGTCACGGGGATTCCGCACCCGTTACCGTGTTTGTGATAAACAGGATAGGTTTTCATTATCGATCCACTGGAAAAAACGGGACCTACAATTGGTATCAGAGCTTTGGCTCTAATCCTTGTTTAAAACCACACATTGTTCTGTTTTATCAAGTGGTTTTTTAGTGATTTTCAGTTTTTGTCCTTGAAAAGTTTATATATTTTCTGGGAAAATAGCTTGAAATTCTTGAAAAAATCCTGATATTTTGTTGTTAGTGCATACAAAACCTTATTTAAAACTCATGCATATATGTTAGGATTGGGTTTTCATTGAACTTTATTGCAAAATTTGTGTTCGGAAATTTTACAATTAGTGACCGGAATATTCATTGAGTTCTTCAGGATCTTCAGAAAGTTCATATCTGTTCTTCATATTTCCACTTTTTGATCTTTTGTAGTGATTGTACAAGTTGCTGGTAAATTTAAAAATTAAAAGGATAAAATTTCATTTGATTAAAATATATCAGACCATGTGGGTTGTTATGATTAGGCATGTTGTGCTTTGAAAATTGGTGTCATGTGTCAGTTTGGATAAGTTTGCCTTTGAAATATCTAACCAATATCTCACTAACTTCCTTATCTTTTTGTTGACAAACATCATACACGAAAAACCATAAGAGGTTTCACTGATTAAAAGGTTTCGTCAAAAAGGAATTCAGCAAAAATAGAGAAGTTTTGTCGCTGATATTCAGAACAAATTCGCCGATCATCACATCAATTCTATTTCGTCGATCTTCTTTAATTCATTTGAGTTTCGTCAAGCAGAATATAATCAACATCAGTTTCGTTGCAAGTCCAATTACATCAGTTTCGTCGAATGATTTAAGTCATTGTGTGTTTCGTCGATCATACAGTTTGGTCGTTGATTTAATATCATTTTGTTTCGTCGATCAGGATCTTATTCATTCACAAACATTTAATAACATCATTTTCGTCGCACAAAAAGAATCCAATTTCGTCGACCAGCTTCTATTTATCAGATTTCGTTGAGCTTTAATTCAATCAGAAGTTTCACCAAAGTCCACTGAAGAGAATATTGATTTGTGTCAGGCTCCATTCAATACATCACGTGAACTCTTCAAATCAATTGTACCAACCCATTAAATTTTCAAGAGTGTCGGCCCAATAGAAATCTAATAACTTTGTTTGATTTTGTCAGCCTAACATCACGTGAACAACAAAGTGCGGTCTTATAGGATATTTGTAATTGTTTGCCTTCATGTGTTTACAACTGTCCATCACGTGAATTTCATTGATTTGTGGCCCATGTGAAAAATTAATAAATCAATTTTGGCGGCCCAAATTTTTATAGTAATTGTTGGGATTGAACCTTAACAGAGGAACAGATAATGTAAAGCCAAAACCGGATCCCATCAGTGGACACTTAATAAGCAGCAGTTTACTCTAATTTCTCCCCTTGACAGTGGTTATCTAACAGCTGATGGATGTTAAGTGCTGCTCAATTACAACAACTGATAAACCAAACTCTGATGATTATCTAACAACTGTTGAAGACAAACTCTGTTGCTCTATCTGCTGCTGTATCCTAAGTACTGCTGAAGAAACAAGCATTGCCCTCTCAAAGACTGATCAACTTTGAAGAAAGCACTGAAGACTCAACATCTGTGCTAAGGCTACAACAGTGGAACGTGAAGCAGTAGTTTCCTTATGTTTTGTACTTTAGTGATTATCAGATGTTACATAACAGTAGTTTGTATAGAACAGTATTTATAGTTTGTTAGGTCGTTAGATGTCACTATCATGGTGACGTCAGCTGAAGCATATCAGTAGTTTGGTTTGCCTATAAGTATGACAGTACTCTGTACTGTTACACTTGATCGTTTTGAGTGAGTTTTTCTCCTCAGTTCATCCTTTCATCTTGTGCAACCAACTCTGGTGTATCAGGCTGAGGGGGAGTTTAGATTGTAAGCCTGCACTGTAATCTTTTGCTTTTATGTAAATCTTTTGACTCAATGAAAAGCAATTGTTTATCAATCTATACTTTCCTTTGTTTGTGTTTACAAAGTTTGCTACTCATTTCCGCTGCACTTATTCGTTTTATGCAAACAAACACAATCACAGGCAGCCTTAGATCCTAACAATTGGTATCAGAGCCTGGACAGTCAAATTCGATCTAACAATCAATTTGACATAACAGTTCAGCTCAAAAGTTATTGATACTAAAGGATTGGTTGTATTCAGTTGAAAAACAGAGTAACGAGTGAATCATGGTCAAAATGGTTATTCAAAAACTCTGTAAATCAACCAAGATGTCATATGACACACAAATCTCACACAACAAGTGTTTTCATGCATATATCACTCATAGTTTTCAGATCCGTAAAATATCTGATAAATTATGGGATCGTTCGATGTTTTCAAAATTGATTTCAATTGTTGTTTTGATATTTGTGATGTTTTCAACAAACACTAAAGTATGTACCTCGGTTCAGCAGAACTTGTGCTCATCCAAAACACAAGAATACTGCTGACATAGAAAAGAGGGAAATAAAACTTTAGGCAAAATCTCTCATGTGCTCAAGGGCAAATTGAGTACCTTCAAAAGGACCAAATCATCTTTGTCCAAAACACATTGAGAAAATAAGGTGTCAAAACTGTCCTAATCATAGGTAAATGTGAGATCTGTAATAAAACATGATCAAATATGGTCAGATCTCTCAAAACATTGCTTCAAAGTGATTATGGACAAAGTATGTTCAAAATATAATCTCCTAGTGAGTATATCTGAACATATGAATAAAAAGGGTAAAAAGGGAAAAGGAAAATGAACAAATCTCAAAGTGTAGCTATCTCAAAAACTTTTGAAATCAAAAGCAAAAGAGTACAAGCATAAAACACTTTTGAGATTTAAAAGTTAGATCATCAGTGGTCATCATCACACAACTGTGTGCATTCATCAATGCAGAAAGTGTTCTGGTAACAATGGCATCTCCAGTGATTATGCTTAAAAGAAACTTTCAATCAATTGACAAGTAAATGACCCAAAACAATGGTCAAAATAACTTGAGAATAATATGATCATGAATTTACTGGAAAATTGTCGGATCCTTTTGATTATTTTTCAAAACTTCCTTTACTTTTTCTTAAGGTGTTTTTCTCTAAATAAAACCAGATATATTTCATTTTTATAAGATATATTTTGTACTTTTACTCATTTTTGATAGTAAAAGTTCATCTCTGGTCAGGATGTAATTTCCTTATTTTTGTGTGAAATTACTATCCTTATATCTGGTCAAAAGGAAATGACACACATATCAAGGTCATGTTAAGCTCAAGTTTGGTTTTCACAGATCATAAATTGATTGCAAATTGATTTAGACTACTGAGATACTCATGATCTAGTTCATGTAATTAGACACAAAATGAGCAGCTCATGTAGAAATGTCTTCATCATCTGGGATGCTAAACCACTGTCTAAAAATAGACAGATAGCAAAACCTTGAACAAAATTTCTGAAGATAACTGCTGACAATTTAATCTTGATATTATACATCTAAAATGTGTTTTGTTAAGAATAGCATTTCTGGTACTCAACAGATGATAGACAAGAGATTGTGCTTTTACAAGAACAAATTATTTTCTACATCTGAACAAACAGGTGCTAAAAGTATTTGTCAAAAGTCAAAACACTGCTGCACAAACAGTTGTTAAAAATAATTCTCATTTTTCCACTGTTGTATCTAAAATGCTGTTGTGCCTTAACATCTGCTCACTAAAGTCTGTCCACTGCTAAAGTGTCAACCTCTGTTTCTCCAAAACACTGATGTTTAAAATCTTTGTTCCATCCACTGTTACATCCACTGTTTCATTTTATTACCGTTGTAACTACTGATACTTGATCCATCAGTAGTTGTCAAAACAACTGTCCTCCATTATTTACCATTCCATCAGATGTTTGACATGTGGTCAGTTTTTAGCCTTCAGATCAAAATAACCGCTGCCACATCAGCAATCACTTTTTCCCTAAATAAAACCCTGATTAAATCCAAACAGGGTTTTACTGTCGAATTGAATTCCAAAAGTTCTCTTCTCATAGCAGTTTCCCTCTCATAACTCCAAAAATTTCTTCGATCTTCTTCATCCAAAATGACGAAACCAAAATCGAAATCAAAATCAAAACCATCATCTTCCTCCACAACAGCAGATGCCACTCAAATGGCCGCTGAAACACCGGAGATTCGCTACAAAGCTCCACACAACTATGTAGGTATACTCACTAAACCTACCGATAACCACACTTTCGACTCCATCCTTGACATCATTTCTGCATCAAAGTACAAAACTTTGATAACAGCAGACGCTCCTATTTACCTTGATACCCAGAGAGAGTTCTGGAAAAATGCCACCCTTGAAAAACAAGGAGATGTCATCGCCGCCATCAACTCCTCGATACAGGGTAAGAAGGTAAACATCTCACCAAAATCCATCTCTGAAACCTTTAAACTCGATGATTTAAACGGAAAAACCTCATTTACAAAAGACGAGTTGGTAAAGGATTTCATGAAAAGGGGCTATGCAGAACAACCAAATAGGGATACCCTACAAAAGGGTTACTTCCCTTCTGCACCTAGATTTTTATTCCACACACTGCTCATGTGTGTTTCTAATGAAACAACGTCTTTTAATGAGATACCAACGAAAATCCAATGCCTGGGGTATGCAATTTTACATGATAAAAACTATAACTACTCCCAGGTAATATTTGATGACTTGGTAAAGAACGTTGATAATAAAGCATTTCTGCTCTTTCCAAGATTTCTAAGCTACTAGTTGAACAAAAATTTGTTGAGAAAGATGCAGAATTGCCCAAACAAGGTGTCTCATTCAAAATAAACAGTTTAACAATAGAAACTTTTTCAAGAATGATGGCACCAATAAAATTAAAAACAAAAGAGGCTGAGCAGGTTTTAGAAACTGCCACTGACCCTCAAGAAACCACTGCGGAGCCCACTGCTCCAGGTGATCAGAGTAGCACACCCACTGCTCTGAAACCCACACCTGCCACCACCAAAAAGACTAAAAGAAAACCATCCAGAAAACCCACCAAACCCAAAACAAAGGCAACTCTGGAAGATGAGATCCCAGAGCAACTGCCACTGACAACACAAAAGTCACCAGAAACCACTGCTGCTACTTCCTCACAGCAGTTGGTAGAAAGATCTCAACCCCAGCCTCAAACTCCTCTTGCATCCTCACAAAAGGATCAAGTTGTAAGCACAGGGACACCACAATAATAAGCTCTAGGTCCACTCGGATCTATCTTCCACAGTCCTGATCCCAAGGACATGTCTCTTTCTACACCCATACCCTCACCAATCATATTGCCACAATCAATAATACCCCTGTTGCATGCAGTTGATATTGCACAGACACAAACCAGTTCCTCTCAATCACCCATTACTGAGAGCATACCTCCACAAGTGACTGGGTCTGATGTTAATACCTCTGTTATCCAAGCAACAGTTGAGGAGGTTACACCCCCTGAGTTACAAGTAACTCTCGGTGGTAGTTCAAGTGGAGCAGCAACTACAACTGATGGATCAACAGATCTTTAGTTGGACAGTTGTTAGATAACTAAGACTCCCTTGAAGGCAATTTCTTCCATGGCAACATCGGTAACCACCAGTGAGTTATCTTTAACCACTGGTAACATCAAAGGATTATCGAGTGCTGAAGAAAGAAGTCCCCAGTACCAAGAAAAAGGGGCATCAATGGATGACTTTTGGGCAACAGCTCCTAAGTCACACATTGATACAACCACCACTAGTGGGGATTCAGATGATCCTGTTAAATCAGGTGATGATTCAAGATACAATGAATTGACGGCCAGAGTTGAAAATCTAGAATCTTCTGTTGCCGAAATAAAAGATATGGTGCAGCAGCTATTAGAAGCTCAAATAGCCCAATCATCTGCTCCTCTTGCTCAAGCACCTGCTCCACAAGCATTTGCTGCAAATGAGCTATGGAATATTCTCCAACCATTGCTTGAACATCAGCAACAAATGGCTGCTAAACAGCACGCAAATCAAGTACAAATGCTGACCAACATAGTGGAATCTCGGTTCAAAGACACTCAAGCAGACATCAAGGCTATAAAAGCTAGCATACAAAAGACTGCTCAGAGTGAGAAAGGTCCATCTACCATTTTCTTCATGGATACAACCCTGGCAGATAATGCCAAAAAGGGGGAGAAAACCAAGCTGAAAAAGAAAGGTATAGAAGATGGGATATATATTGAACCAGAAAAACCCAAAACCTCAAAAACTTCAACAGCTGATACAACAGCAGTTACAAAAACTGCTGTCAGTAGCCAAACAGCTGCCATCCCATCAACACACACACCTTCAACACACACCACACTACCACAAATCACCACAACCAAAACAGTTGTTACAAAAACTGTTGTCTCACCACCACCTGTGTCCAAAACATAAAAACCATCTTCTAAAATCATACCACCACTGCCTCCTGCCATGAAGCAGAAGACAGCAGATGTTACAACATCTGCTGTAATGACAACAGTGGTTGGAACACCAGTTGTTTCAACAGCTGTTAGTCAATCACAATCACAAACCACTGCCATCAAATCTCAAACCATTGATCCACCCAAAACATCACCAGCCTCCCCTCCATTAAAAAGGAGAAGGGTTCTCATTCCTGATGATGAGTCACCACCACCATCACATCTTCCATCCCCTGCTCAAAAGCAGAAGACATCTGCTGACACATCAGCAGTTGTAATGACAACAACAGTTGAGACACCAGTTGTTTCAACAATTGTTAGTCAACCATCCACCACTGCTCTATCCTTTCCTATATCTCAACCAAAGCTCTTTAGCAGAAAAAGAAAGCCAATCACTGCCGATGAAGGGATACATGATCCGAATGCTGAAAAGTATCCACTGGAGCTTGAAGCCATTAAAAATGAAATGAGGCAGTTTTATACAGAAACAGATCCATCAAAAAGAAAATTCTCCTCACTAATAGGCTATATCGCTCCAGAAGATATAACTGATTATCTCAAGATAAAGGCTAGGCAAGCTAAAGTTAAAGCTAAGGTTGACAGTGAAAAAGAAAGGCTAAGCGAAGAAGGCATTGCTAATAGACTGGAGTTCTACCTTGCAAAGGTTAAGCAGATGGAAGAATATGCACAAGAGCTAGACAAAGAAAAGGCTGATCAAAAGAAGAAATTGAGAGAACAACTTCTAGCCTTCATCATGAAAGAAAAGTTCTACCCTGCTGAAGAATCCCAGTTTAAAGAATGGCCTTTAGTAGCTTTAAAGCATGAGGCTGAAAGGATCCAAAAAATCAAGAATGATCCTTCAAAGAAGAAAAATGCTCCAAACTGGAGTAAATACAAAAAGCTTATTGCTGATCTCACTGCTGAATATAAAGGAAAGAAAAAGGAGCTAGTGGATGCTAAGGTGGACACTGCTGAAGCCATATCAAAATGGTCTAGGCAGCAAACCGATGAAGCATATGAGGCTGAAGAAAAGGAAGAAGAGAGAACAGATGGTGAAACTGGAACAACAAATTGAAAGCCTCAAAACAATGCTAAAAACAGCATACAAACCTACTTTTGTGTCAGACCAAAAGGAAGGAAAACAGCTGACTGAGGAAGAGGTTAAAGAAAAAGAAGCAGAGTACTTCAAAGACGTCATCATGAAAATGGGTCTGAAAGAAGATAGCTCATCAAAGCTTCAAAACCTTTTTGTGAAGGTGTTAAACAAGCCTGCATCACCAAACACTGCAAAAGACAAGACAGAAGTTGAAAGACAAGAACTTATTGAACAAGAAACTGCAGAAGATATAGCTGCAGCAGACAAAGTCATTGAAGAAGCTTTCAAAAGAATGTCTGAAAGTCTGCAGATGTTTTCAAGGCCATTATCCCTCAACTCATCTGATAATAAATCTCTCCCAAGAAACCCATTGGATTCAAAAATACTAAAGTGGAAGTCTGATCAAAAGACCCACGTATTGACTTTGCTCAGATCCAATGGTGAGGTGAAGCATATATCAAGGAAAGAAGCACTAGGCCTTAGTGTTCAAGATTTGCAGGATCTCCTTGAGCTTTCACTGTGCAGGGATGTAGATGACCAGAGTGCCAAAGAATTTGAAGCTGAATTTAAGGAACAAGCTAGGGCACTCGTGATGAGTAATAAAGGTCCTGAATAAGGAATGGTTTCGGCATTATCTGTTCCAGGGGGAGATTGTTGGGATTGAACCTTAACAGAGGAACAGATAATGTAAAGCCAAAACCGGATCCCATCAGTGGACACTTAATAAGCAGCAGTTTACTCTAATCTCTCCCCTTGACAGTGGTTATCTAACAGCTGATGGATGTTAAGTGCTGCTCAATTACAACAACTGATAAACCAAACTCTGATGATTATCTAACAACTGTTGAAGACAAACTCTGTTGCTCTATCTGCTGCTGTATCCTAAGTACTGCTGAAGAAACAAGCATTGCCCTCTCAAAGACTGATCAACTTTGAAGAAAGCACTGAAGACTCAACATCTGTGCTAAGGCTACAACAGTGGAACGTGAAGCAGTAGTTTCCTTATGTTTTGTACTTTAGTGATTATCAGATGTTACATAACAGTAGTTTGTATAGAACAGTATTTATAGTTTGTTAGGTCGTTAGATGTCACTATCATGGTGACGTCAGCTGAAGCATATCAGTAGTTTGGTTTGCCTATAAGTATGACAGTACTCTGTACTGTTACACTTGATCGTTTTGAGTGAGTTTTTCTCCTCAATTCATCCTTTCATCTTGTGCAACCAACTCTGGTGTATCAGGCTGAGGGGGAGTTTAGATTGTAAGCCTGCACTGTAATCTTTTGCTTTTATGTAAATCTTTTGACTCAATGAAAAGCAATTGTCTATCAATCTATACTTTCCTTTGTTTGTGTTTACAAAGTTTGCTACTCATTTCCGCTGCACTTATTCGTTTTATGCAAACAAACACAATCACAAACAGCCTTAGATCCTAACAGTAATTAGTTTGCATGTGCTGAAGTCCACTAACGGTCCAATCAAGTTTAAGTATATCACGTAGAAGCAAAGTTTCGTTTTTATTTATTTGAAGTTTTGTCGAACAGTGTTATCAAAGAAGAGATTCATCAAAACTTGTATTTCTCTCAGAGGCTTTGCAAAAGTAATTTAACTGTGTGTTTTTTTTTGTGTGATCAGGTTTTCAATTTCATACATCAAATATGAGTTGTACGAGCCCATGGGATTGGAGTATGGACTCACAACCAGGTCAAGATCAAACTTCCGCAGCCGCGTGGGCAAGAAATATGTTTCCTTAACCATCCATAAGTTCAAGTCAATGGGCTTTGGTGTCGAATCAAAATCAAAACATACAGAATCTTTTGGTAGCGAGAGGAGAAGGAAATGCAGCTACTAGAAAGACACGTCATGATCTGTTGAAGAAGAAATTCGAATCATTTCATTTCTTAGAGAATGAAACCTAAATGATATAACTACTCGCTATTATCATTTGATGAGTGAAATGTATTATTTTGGTGTTCTTGCATCTCAACAGGAAATGGTAGCACGGTTTGCTGATGCTCTACCTCCAAAGTGGAGCCCATTCATTGAGCTTTTAAAGCATACGGGTGTTCTAGATGCTGTTCAATGTTAATATCTATGAATTCATTCAGAAGTTGGAGCACAAGAACGAAGAGGAAATTTGGAAAGCTAAAAGGATTGCACCTACTCAAAACACAGAAATGTATTTGCCGGGTTTTGGTCCTTCAGCTAGCTCTAGTTCCGTTCAGCAACCGAAGCTTCAAACGGTGTTTGTATCAAATACAAGCTCATCTCCGTTTCCACAGTTCAATCAAAGTGCTTATCTTTCGCAATCTAAACCCCAACCTCAACATCAAGTTTCCACAACACAACCTCAATTC
The DNA here is from genome assembly GCF_002127325.2 of Helianthus annuus. Classification (NCBI taxonomy): domain Eukaryota; kingdom Viridiplantae; phylum Streptophyta; class Magnoliopsida; order Asterales; family Asteraceae; genus Helianthus; species Helianthus annuus. Next base: position 163,427,633 of record NC_035449.2, on the reverse strand, counting down.
GATCCAAGTGTCGATTGTGGTCCGACCATACAGTTGGGAAACAGTGATCAAACAAGAACTGTGTTTCATGCTGAAATTGTCAAGAATGTCAATGATGCTGAATCTTCGGGAAATGATGACAGTTCAGGATATAGTGGCAGTACTGATGAAGATGGCTCTGGTGTGAGTGATTACAGTTCAGAATCGGATGTGAAGGAGGGAGTGGATTCTGAAGCTGATAGTTTGTCGAATGGTGCCAAGGAGATGAAATATCAAAATTCTGACTTGATCAAGAAAGCTGATGCTACATCAGAAAATGGAGAAGATTCTCACTGAAGATGGATTTTTCTCTTCTCAGACTGCCTTTATGGCTAATGTCACAGCTTCTACAAGTCAGGTAAAATCTGAAACTCCTAGCATATGTAGTGATTGTGCTGATATGAAACTTAAATGTGCTGATTTGAAGCTTGCATCCGAAATGGTTCATAGTCACAATCAAAGTTTGGTTATTGAATTGTCTAAGTGCAAAGAGGCAAACATGGCGTTAACTCGAAACGAAAAGGATTTTAAATCTGTAATTGAAACCCTAAAGAAAAGTGTTTCCGAATTGAACAAAGTTGTTTATCATAAACAAGTTAGTATTAACGATTACATTAACATTGTTGAGGAAACCAAAAAGGAGTTAGCCATTGCCAAATGCGAGCATGATGCTATCAAACAAAAGTTGGAGAGTTATTCTAACTTCCGATTTGTGCTCGATCACATCATAGACGTTCAAAAACTGAAAGGTAATGTGAAAGGTGTTGGGTATAAGTCGTGTCCGCCTCCTTTGAGACACGACTATACCAGAATGCCCGATGAAGAGGATATGCCTCGGTATGAACCCAGTGTACCTCTTGATTATGAGGAAGTTACTACTGGCTTAGGGTTCAAACCGGACAGTTCCTCGAGTGACTCATCTATAGAAACAGGAAATTCAGCATCGATAAATCAAAGTCCTCCAATTATTAAGAACTATGATTCGTCTGATGATGAATCAGATGTGAATGACCAGGATGAATCACTTGATAAGAAGAAGGGAATAAAAATTCCAATTGAGAATCATATTCTTTGTGATCCTCCTATTCCTGTTGTGAAACAAGTTGTCAAGCAAGTGATAGATCCTGTCAAGAATGACAAGAAATCTGTGTCTACCAGTAAGAGTAATAATTGTGTTATACACTTTGGTTGGTGATTCTAAAATCTATTCAGATCACGATTTTCCAATTAAAAATGTCAATACATCTTTGATTGATAAAGTTTTTGAAGATAACACAAACAAGTTTTTGAGAAAGATGATCCCGAGAGTTACTGTAACTCAATGTGATCCAATTCCAAAGACTGAAATCAGAAAACAATTTGGAAAACAGAAATCACTGCTAAAGCAACAACCAATTGCTTTTAAGGGTAAACAACAACAACGAGCTCCAAAGCCAAAGGCTAAGGTTGATTCAAAAGAAGCTCGTTACAAGAAGAAAGCAAAAGACGTTAAGTTTGTGGCCTCCAAAGGTACTGATAAAGTGGAGACTTTTGAAAATAAATCAAATACCGATTTTATACAAAAAGTCAACATTTTGAAACGTAATAGTGATAACAATTAGACCCAACACACAAACGGGTGTGAAGCTAGTACCTCTGGGTCTACAACTTCTACGTCAGGTCGTCGATCAGATTCTCCTAAGTTTGTTGAAAGGAGAACTTGTTTCAAATGTGGGAAGTTTGGGCACATCATTAAAGACTGCACAAACTCACCCAAACTAAATTGGGTTGAAAGAACCCCCTCTGAACAAGGTCACTCACAACATCGTCCTGTGTCACCAAAAACTGACAAACGCACTGTTAAAGAACAGGAAACAAAACAACGGCGTCAAAATGTGAAGGTGATCGAAAAGGCTTTAAAACTATAAACTGTTAAAAGAAAACCAATTTTGTCACAACCGTTAAAACCAGAGATTTCTAAATGTGTAAATAATACACATTTCGGTAAACGGAAACAAGCTTGGAAACCGAAAACAGGTGAGGATTCAGGGGGAGGCTTGCAATTTAAGGACCTTCAAGAAATTGAAATTACATTTCTTGATTCTCAGGGGCAACCCAACTCTATGAAGGCTTGGGTGGGTCCCCCTCTCCAACTAATCTCTGAGTGAGTGTGCAAGATGTTCCAGGAGGAACTTTCGATAGTCATAGGATTATTGATAGTGGAATGTTCATGCACAAGATCGGTGACAAAAGATATTGTTGCCTTTGATGGAGAGAAAAAGAAAGGGGAAACAGAGTTGTCTGTTGAAAGAAAGTGATAGCTTCGACAAAATGCAAATCATTTCAAAGTGTGATTGTTAAAGGCTTTGATCGGGTCCCCAGGATAGATTCAAATCAACATGTACGCACCTACAGCACGTCTGAAGTTAACAATCGACAAAATGAACGTGCAGTGTACATTTCTTCGTGGTGTGATTGAAGAAAATGTGTTTGTTGAACAAACCAACCGGATGTGCGGATGCCTTAGCATGGATTGAACAACCACACACTACTTCTCAAAGAGAAAGACAAAGACCTTCGCTGGTGCAATTGGAAGACCAGCCGGACCTGGAGGTTTATGATCTTGTTGCTGTGAAGAGATTTCTCGGTCAATTGAAGTAGCAACAAAAATTCGACTTTGAAATCCACACCGCGTGGATATCCAGTTTGGGAGAGCGCTCAAATTCCTAGCAATGCACGAAGCAGTTGCAGGATACAGTTTTGAATTTCTATTCTCTCCTATACTTGTCAATATTTAAGCTGCTTTATGAATTATTATCATCTCGTATAGCACTCTTTGGCCAGACACGTTGAACTCAAATATCACCTCACACGTGATTGTTTCAATATCAAACTCAACAATGTTGTCATGGTCCGCACCGCTTACCGACGTGCCAACTGATTTTTCCAAAATTCGATAAATCTTTTCTGATTAAAACTTAATTTTGGTAAACGACATTGAGGTAAAACATGAGTTAATCTGACATCGGGAAATCGTTCTTGTAAATACCTTTTGTTTTTTTTAAATTTATCATAGTTTGTTAATTTTAGGGGGAGTAAATCCAAAATTTGAAAATTCAAAAACATCGAAAAATTTATAAACCCAAAAACAATAGAAAAACAAAAATGAGCTTCCTGGCGAGAAAAAGAGAAAATGATAGCACATCAGTGGTCTGTTGAAACTTCTTTAAACTGAACTTAAAATGAAAAACGATATGCAGCCCTATATAAGATGTATCAGTAGGCTCACAATCATTTTAAAGTGTGCAGGGTGATATAAACTTAAATCGATGAAGACCAGGTGGGAACCATTCATTGGCATATGGTCTTGGTACCGAAATTTCGTTTGAGAGATTGCCGAGGTTCTGAGATATTCGGTCTTTATGATGTCTTATCATCTGGGTATCATGGTTGTAGCTTTTACTGAAAAACGGGGAAGCAAGTCTATATCTTCCATGATACTATACATACGTGTACATATTGCATTCGACCTCAATAAGTGATCAACAATCACATGTCCAAACAAAGTCAGTGATAAAATATCACATTTATCCGGGTTTCAATTTCGTCTCTTTGCTGTAAGAAAGTACTGACCTGTTCACGGACTTGCTCCTGTGCCCTCATGCATATGACAATCAAGTTCCTCATCAATAAGTGATTCTATCACATAGGGCTTGTTTTCAAATCAAAAAATAAGTGAGTTTCTCACATCTTTTATACGGTCAAAGAAATGATAAACGGTATACTCACCGGTAAGATGAACCCTCGTGCATACCTTGATACGGGAATGTGTCGTGTGTGGATGAACACCGGTCGGTAAGTATAAATCATACCTTAACGTATCCCCAGGCCATGATTACATCTGATAAGTTGAGCTTATGTGGATAACAATACCGATAATTGCTATAGGATGCTTATCTAAATGTTAACTAATTGAACAAAAAGAGCGTTTTGGCATGACCGTACACTGATATGATTCTCTTACCCTCGAAACTCGCAAAAAGATTGTTCTGTAAATATTTATTTACTTCTTTTCATTTCTGCATCTTTGTATATATTTATTTATTGTTTTCTGTCTTTACATTTGAAAATGAAAAATTTTCAAAAAGATTTTAGGTGTGTTTTAATATACACTTTATAAAATCCAAAAAGATTTTGTTTCTAGTTTATTTTTGATTGACCGATGTTGGAACTCGAGTCTATCCTACCCAAAATCCTGATCGTAAGCCGAAAAACAATTGCATCTTCATAAACAGTCGAAGTTAACAAGTTTTGAAAGTTAAAGGATTAAAATTGATCATTTTCTGAACTTTCAAACTATTTTCGGTCGGTGTTTGATTGAGATTTGATCTCGTATGTGTCGTTTGTTTATGATTAACTATATGCCAAGCGGTTGTTCTCATTATGTGTTTAGATTTCTTGCGTGTGCAGATGCTAAAGGCGAGGAGAACATGTTCGGTGACAAGCTTTGGAATGAAGACACGACGTGAAGGCACTCAAAAGATAATGATGATAGAGTTGCCGCTGACCCTTCATCAACACCACAAGGATCTGAAGAATTAACGATCAAAGGATTCACGAGCATAACACAATGGAGAGTTCATTTTGTCACGGCCCCCGGCCCGGTTTGACCCGTTCCAGGAGCCGCGGGAAAGAAATCTTGTGGTATTTTATTTAGGCGACAGCAGAAGTCTTTTTAAAACAGGATCTTTCAATGTTTACAACTGCACGTTTATATAAATTAGGGATAAAACCCTGTAATTTACAATAAGGTGATTTCACTGGGAAATCTTTATTTTTCAAAACATGTTTCTTTATTTATTTACATTGAGCCACTTCTCTAAGCTGGTAGTGCTCCATGGCACTTTTCTTAGCTCACAACAGATTACCTGAAACATGTTTGAAAAAAGGTTTTGTCAGCGGGAAATACTGAGTGAGTTCATTCAGGTTTTATAAAATGACCTTTAGTTATAAATTACAGAATAAGAGCAATTACAATGGTTCATATCTGATTTTTATCTGGCGCCGTGTCACAATGGTGACGATGGTCATACCACTATTAGGTCAATGAACCCAAATAGTGATGATTATCCCTAGTAGGTCAATGAACCTAACTGGGAGAGAATTAGTAATGTGCACAATACCCCACTAGCCAGTGATTCAAGATATCCACGACTTAGTCCCTGTAATTATAACTTTTGAAAATAATTTGGAGTATTGTAAAATAGTTGATAAAAAGAGAATGACTCACAAACTGTGGGAAAAGAGAATGGACTCACCTTGCAGATTTAACGAGCAGTATATAAGCCTACTGATTAGCCTTGATTAACCTAATTTAAATAATAATGCACACACACAAACGGGTTAGTAACTAATACAGCAGTTACGACAATTCACGAGATTAAACCCTCACAACAATTTACAAGTGCAATACTTAACAATTCAGCGGATTCACAACGAATGACATAGTATAGTCCGAGTTCGGACAGCACTCAAACATTCAAGTCGAAATCACGATAAATAACAAAGTATAAACTCAATTTGAGCAGCACTCAAACAATCGTTGGATAGTTACAATCGATCGGACGTTGAATCGTAATAGCGATCGAGTTATTACCCTGATTGCGGCAGCGATTCGTGAATCGTGTGTGTTAATTGTGGTAAACAGAACAGAATTCAGTGTGTATAAAGAATTCCTTCGTCGTTTTTGTGCCCAGAATCAAGTGCCAATGTCTGCTATTTATACCCGAAATTTGGACATGCTTACGGACCGTATGCCTTATCCCTTACGGTCCGTAAGGGAAGCAGTCTATTTATAGGGTAGCCACGTTTGGGCCTAGCCTAGTTGTGTTGATAAACTTGAAAATTTAAAGTTTAATAACGATGTTTGAAGATAATCATAACTAGGGTTTACCCCCCTGAGTTTTAGGGGCCCTGATCCTGATTCCGATTGTTCTGAAAATTTTAGGGTTTGTGCAGAATCACTTGGGTGTCTCGATTAGGGTTTTCTTAATAGATAATTATCATACTAAGTATTAATTTTAGTGAGAGTTGTTACATCCTCCCCACCTTAAGAAAAATCTCGTCCTCGAGATTTACTGGAAATAAATGAGGATACTTTCGCTTCTTTTCTGATTCCAGTTCCTAAGTGTATTAGGGTCACTAACACTAATCATTTGTGTTTTGAGAAATTTGCTCTTTCTTGTCTTCTATTTGCAGTGGTTTCTCTACAATTTCAGCTTTTTATTTACCTCCACATCTTGAAGAGGTACTACCAGGGATTCGTCTGATAAACATTTCTTGAGATTGGATACATGAAATACATCATGTACTCCAGCTAACTCTTCTGGTAGTTGTAAATGATAAGCAACTGGTCCTATACGTTTGATCATTGAAAATGATCCTACGTACCTTGGACTTAGCTTTCCTTTCTTACCAAGTCTAACAACTCTTTTCCAAGGAGATACTTTTAATAACATTTTGTCTCCAACTTGAAACTCCAACGGCTTTCGTCTATTATCTGTATAACTCTTCTGGCGATCTTTAGCCGTTTTCAACCTTTCTTTAGTGATACTGAATATTACAGTCGTAGTCACTTAGGATTTTCATCCATCTCCTTTGTCTCATGTTTAATTCTTTTTGTTCAAATATATATCTTAAATTCTTATGACCCGTATAGACAGTAAACTTACTTCCATACAGATAATGTCTCTGATTATTAAGGGCAAAACTTATGGCTCCTAATTCTAAGTCATGAGTGGTATAGCTTTCTTCGTGCTTTTTCAATCGCCTTGATGCATACACAATTACTTTTTTTTGCGTTGCATTAACACACATCCAAATCCTAGCTTTGAAGCATCACCGTATACTTTAAAATCTTCTGTTCCTTCTGGTAAGGCTAGGATTGGGACCTTTGTTAATTTATGCTTTAAGATCCTAAAGGCTTCTTCTTCTTGTTTAGGTCCTTATTCAAACTTAAATGTTTTTACAGGTTAGCTTAGTTAATGATATAGCTATCTTGGAAAAATCCTTAATAAACCGTCTATAGTATCTGGCTAAACCTACAAAACTCCTAATTTCCATTGCGGATTGCGGAATCTGCCATTTGGTAATTGCTGCTATCTTATCAGGATCTATGAGAATACCTTTATGATTCATCATGTGTCCTAAGAATTGCACTTCTTGCAACCAAAATTCATACTTCGAGAATTTGGCATGCAAGTTTTCTTTTCTTAACAAAGTTAAGAGTGCATGCAAGTGCTGATAATGTTTTTCCTGACTTTTGGCATAAATAAGTATATCGTCGATTAAGATAATTACAAATTTATCCAAATATGGTTTACAGATCCTATTCATTTTGTCCATGAATGTTGCAAGTGCATTCGTTAATCCGTAGGGCATAACTATAAACTTGTAATGACCATACCTAGTTCTGAAAGCAGTTTTAGGTATATCTTCCTCTTGTACTTTCAATTGATGATATCTGGAAAGTAGGTATATCTTAGAAAAATATCTAGCTCCTTGAAGTTGATCGAAAAGATCATCAATCCTAGGTAATGGGTATTGATTCTTAATTGTAACCTTATTCCATTTTCTATAATAAATATACATTCTCATCGACCATCCTTTTTTCTTAACAAACAACACTGGTACTCCCCAAGGGGATGAACTAAGTTGTATGAAACCTTTACTTAGTAATTCATCTAATTGATTTTTTCAGTTCTAACATTTCTGTGGGAGTTAACCGATAAGGTGCTTTGGCTATCGGTATAGTTCCTGGAATTAGATGAATCCTAAATTCTATCTCCCTATCTGGTGGTAATCCTGGTAACTCTTCTGGGAATACATCTGGGTATTCTGAAACTACAGGAATTTCCTTAAGTTCTTTACTCTTAGTACTAATGATTACTAAAATCATATATACTATTCCTTGCTTTCGTTCATAATTAGCAACTTTCATTACTGATATGAACTTCGTGACCTTACGTGGTTTATTTCCTGTAATCATACTTACTTCTCCGGCGGGTGCCTGAATTTCTATAAAGTTCTTATCACAGAGAATTCGAGCATGGATGGCTACTAACCAATCCATTCCTAACATAACATCAAATTCAGCTAATTTTATAGGTAATAGATTTGCAAAGAATTTATGACCTGAGAGTTCTATATTTTCCTTTTGCAACACTTTATCTAAGCTAACAGATTTTCCATTTACCATTTCGACTGTAAAGATTTGCCTAAGTTTGGTTAATGGTAAGTTAAGAGCTTGACGAAATGAAGTATTTATAAAACTTTGGTTTATACCAGAGTCAAATAATGCTTTTGTGTAAACGTTGTAGACTAAGAATGTACCAGCTATCACATCTGGAATGAGCTCTACTTCCTGAGCAGTCAGTTGGAAGGCCCTTACATTCCTTTTTGCTTCTTCTGCAGGTTTAGCTTTATTGTTAGATAGTTTGTTCAGTTTTGGACAATCTGGCCTAAGATGTCCAGCTTCTCCACAGTTGTAGCAGACTGAAAATTTCTTCCTCCTGCAGTCTTCTTCTTGATGCCCTGGAATTTTGCAAAAATTGCAATATCCTTTGCATCTTCCAAATGCTTTCTTTTGCAAGAATCGCAAAATGGGCTAGTGGAAGATTGCCCATTCCCTCCTTTCTTGAAATTGTTATGGTTACCCGGACGGAATCCTTGGGTAATCTTTTGGGCTACTTCCTTCCTTCTATTTTCTTCTCTTGTCCGTACTAGTTCGTCAGTCAGAGTATTGGCTAAGTCCACCGCATCAATCGTGCGAGGTTTCGCAGCCTTGACGATATTACGGATTTCGGAAATCAATCCCCAAATATAACGGGATATAAGTACCGGCTCTGGCGAAGCCAGGGTTGGTACTACTCGAGCATACTCAAAGAATGTCGAAGTATACTTTCGACAATCTACATCCACCATCCGGTGGGTTAAAAACTTATTTGTCATTTGTTCCTTTTCATATTCGGGACAAAATTTTCTTTCTACAAAGCTCTTAAATTCTTCCCAGTTCATAGCATACGCCATCCTTCTTCCTTTTGCTTGTAACACCGTATTCCACCATTCTAGCGCCCCTTCTTTGAAAAGGTTTGACGCGTACATGACTTGATCATCCTGAGCACATTTACTTATGGCAATTACTGCCTCGGTTTTCTCTAACCAACGTAGTGCCGCAGTCGCTCCTTCATTGCCTGCAAACTCAATGGGTAAGCAAGAAATTCTTCGTAAGTGCAACCAGGCGTTGCAACTTTCATTTTCTTAGGGAGCGGAGCTTGTCGTGGTTCATTATCATGATTAACATAATCATTGCCTCCGTTTACGCTATTACTGAAGTTATTTTCATAAATACGTTTACTAGGAACGATTTGTTGCGGTTCTATTGGATTTTTAACAGCAGCAATGATTGCTGGAATAGCGTTGGCTATCCCTTGAGCAATTATTGTTGGAATAGTGTTGGCTATCCCTTGAGCAACGATATTTTCTATATCCTGCCTAGTCATATATTGATCCCCCGGTTGTTGCTCAGATTGAGTAACCTCATTAACTGGTTCATTATTCGTGTTTTCCATCTGATAATTATATATATATATATATATATATATATATATATATATATATATAACTTATTAGTATGAAATAAATAACAAGTATACACAAAATCATTATACCAATTTCACAATATACATATAGCCAAAATTATCGATTTCTCGATTCCCATTTTTATATTTTATAGTAGGCATCAATACATACTTTTATCTTACAAAGTTTTATTTGTAGTTATTTTACAGACTGATTTTGACTATTACTATTACACAACCACAGTTCCATAAATCCCCTATCCTTTGTTAGATGATATTCTAGTAATGGAGTTCCCTCTCATCGTATTTCCAGGAGCTCTGTCCCCCAATCTCTTGGATCCTATCCCCAGTTTCCATTAGTTCTTTGCCAAAGTGGCGGAGTTCAGCCATATTCTCGTTACTCATTGGTGGATTTCGTAAAGGTTCTAGTTTGAACTGAGGAAAAAGCTTATAGGGATTGTTTTGTAACTGTATTTCATTAGTCAACCATTCGTCTATTCCGAAAGGTTGCGAGTGGATTGAAGGGTTTGGAATAGCTGGTACTAAGTTAAGAGGGTGAATAAAAACATTTTCATTAACAGGCTTAATAGTATTATAGCTTGCCAATATAAAATCTAGCTCTTCCTGAGATGGTAACTTTTCAATTTGCCTAGAACTTTCCCCAATTTCCATTTTCTTAGGCTTGGGTTTCTCGAGAGGTAAAGTGTTGAATTCTATAGGTTCTTCTATGTCTGATATATATCTATTGAAATCTCTGGAAACCTCTATTCTTACCGGATAGAGATTTAAATTCTGAAGGGCGTCAGACAAGTCACTCATGCTGTTTTAGCAAAATACACACAATTACTAAGTTAAAATTTATAACAAAATTTTATAGAAAAACTTCTAAATATTATTTCATACTTGGTAACTACCAAAACAACGGAAATTTAAAACACACTAGGTTTTATTTGTAAATTTATTTATTTACTGAATAAGGCTTCTAGACTGTAGATAATAAAGGTACTAAAACTTGGGTTAAATTATTTAAGGATTTGCATTAATTGCTATATTATCTAGCACATAAAGATCTGCCCATAGTGTATATAATTAGTCAGATAATAAAACACATAATCACAGAATAGCAATTAATAAAAATTAAGTATTTTCTAAATACTTAATTGGCTTAAATCAGTGGCTTGATCAGTGGCTCTGATACCACCTTTTTCTGTCACGGCCCCCGGCCCGGTTTGACCCGTTCCAGGAGCTGCGGGACAGAAATCCTGCGGTATTCAATTTAGGTGACAGCGGAAGTCTTTTTAAAATAGGATCTTTCAATGTTTAAAACTGCACGTTTACATAAATTAGGGATAAAACCCTGTAATTTACAATAAGGTGATTTCACTGGGAAATCTTTATTTTTCAAAACATGTTTCTTTATTTATTTACATTGAGCCACTTCTCTAAGCTGGTAGTGCTCCATGGCACTTTTCTTAGCTCACAACAGATTGCCTGAAACATGTTTGAAAAAGGTTTTGTCAGCGGGAAATACTGAGTGAGTTCATTCAGGTTTTATAAAATGTCCTTTAGTTATAAATTACAGAATAAGAGCGATTACAATGGTTCATATCTTATTTTTATCTGGCGCCGTGTCACAATGGTGACATGTCACAATGGTGACATGTCACAATGGTGACGATGGTCATACCACTATTAGGTCAATGAACCCAAATAGTGATGATTATCCCTAGTAGGTCAATGAACCTAACTGGGAGAGAATTAGTAATGTGCACAATACCCCACTAGCCAGTGATTCAAGATATCCACGACTTAGTCCCTGTAATTATAACTTTTAAAAATAATTTGGAGTATTGTAAAATAGTTGATAAAAAGAGAATGACTCACAAACTGTGGGAAAAGAGAATGGACTCACCTTGCAGATTTAACGAGCAGTATATAAGCCTACTGATTAGCCTTGATTAACCTAATTTAAATAATAATGCACACACACAAACAGGTTAGTAACTAATACAGCAGTTACGACAATTCACGAGATTAAACCCTCACAACGATTTACAAGTGCAATACTTAACAATTCAGCGGATTCACAACGAATGACAGAGTATAGTCCGAGTTCGGACAGCACTCAAACATTCAAGTCGAAATCACGATGAATAACAAAGTATAAACTCAATTTGAGCAGCACTCAAACAATCGTTGGATAGTTACAATCGATCGGACGTTGAATCGTAATAGCGATCGAGTTATACCCTGATTGCGGCAGCGATTCGTGAATCGCGTGTGTTAATTGTGGTAAACAGAACAGAATTCAGTGTGTATAAAGAATTCCTTCGTCGTTCTTGTGCCCAGAATCAAGTGCCAATGTCTGCTATTTATACCCGAATTTTGGACATGCTTACGGACCGTAAGCCTTATCCCTTACGGTCCGTAAGGGAAGCAGTCTATTTATAGGGTAGCCACGTTTGGGCCTAGCCTAGTTGTGTTGATAAACTTGAAAATTGAAATTTTGATAACGATATTTGAAGATAATCGTAACTAGGGTTTACCCCCCCTGAGTTTTAGGGGCCCTGATCCTGATTCCGATTGTTTTGAAAATTTTAGGGTTTGTGCAGAATCACTTGGGTGTCTCGATTAGGGTTTTCTTAATAGATAATTATCATATTAAGTATTAATTTTCGTGAGAGTTGTTACACATTCTAAGGGAGAGTTTGTTAAAACACTTCCTAAATGAAAAGGGGAGTTTGTTGATACACTTTCTTCTTACGACGCGTGAAGACTTTGAAGATCCTCCGACATGAAAGACACAAAAGACGAACCATCACGAGTAGCGTCCAAGGGGGAGTTTGTTGATACACTTTGTGTGGACGCGACTCGGCTCGGTTCGACTTGGTTTCGACACGGTTAGGTCCGGCTCAAGCCCGACGTCATGACATTCCTCCATCGTGCGCCCCAGAGTTCGACACGCGAAGCACGGAGCGCCGCGAACCAAGACCAGGTGACACATCACCATGACATCATCACTGTGATGTCATGTAGTTGAAAATGCATAATTCTCAAACTGATGTGAATTGTCGACGAAACATGTGCATTGTCGACGAAACTGAATGTGTTTCGTCGACTATGGTGTTTCGCCGTAGCCTATCCCTGTTTCGTTGCCTGTTGGGTTTCTTCGGGCCCAATGTGTGGCCCAAGGTTGTTTCGCCGAGTCCTTTTAGTTTCGTCAATGTCTGTGTCTGTCAAGTATAAATACCTCTGCTAGTTTCTGTGTGAAACTTGGACATGATAGACGAGAGCTGTGAGACTTTGAGAGAGTCTGTAAACATTGTTTGTATATGTTTGTATCGTTCTCATCCCTAATCAATAAACATTGAATCTTTTGGTTACGCGTGTTCCTATTAACTGTGTTTGGTTTGCACCGTCACGGGGATTCCGCACCCGTTACCGTGTTTGTGATAAACAGTATAGGTTTTCGTTATCGATCCACCAGAAAAACGGGACCTACAACAAGTCCTCACTTGAAACAAAGTCCTACATATTAATCGTGTTTTAAATTAGATTGGTTACTATATATTATATTCATTTAATTTATGGAACCCACCGAATGAATTTTGTTATTTAGTTCCCTCTAGTCTCAGAATGTTAAAAACATCATTCATCCTATTTTTCTTGTTTCCTTAATCAACAGAAACAATTTTTTTAATTAAAGGATTATATTATAGTTTTATCATATGCCCACCCGTTTACTCAAGTTGACAGAAGGCAAACCATACATGACCTCGTATATATTCCTTAATACTAACTCTTATTGGTTTTGTGTAAACGTACAAAAGTTTAGAACTTCACTTCCAAAATACTTTTATATCATGAAAAAAAAAAACAATGTAAATCATTTTAGGAGAGTTATTTTTGGAACTGGTGGTCGTTGGTAAATGAAACTTTTAATACAAATTTAGAGTTACATTTTCGTTTTCTTTGTGTCAATCGCATAAAATTTCCACAATGTAGGTGGAATCCACAACTGGTAGGTTTCACCAGCTAACAAAAAAAAGGAGCATGTACAGCCAGAAACGATTAGAAAGGCTCACTTATGTCGACTTGAAGGAAACTATGTTTATGTATGCGAACTAAATTTTGTTTGTTCATAGTGTCACTATTTTATTCACCAGCTTTGCTTTCATATAATGTTTTCACCAACAGGTTAGTGCCGATACCTTAGGTTAGTGTCGATACCTTATGTGGAAGAGAAAAGACGACCGGCGTGGTGCAATGTTGGTTCGCCACAGATCTTTAGATCACCACTAGTCGATGGTATGGTGATGGATTGAAGATATTGCGCTTCCGAGTGCACAACTGAGACGACCAGAATCTAGTTAGAGATTAATTTATACATAGGTGGGTTGAAATTATATAGCCACTATACTAGAGATAGTCGACTGAAAGAGGAAGCTTACCGAATGACCGATCAACGTGGTAGCGGTGCTCAGCGGTCTTTTCTACCGTTCAACACACGAACCGCATGCGTAACAAGCAAGTTTGGTCGGTTCAGACTGGTGGTCGGCAGCGACGTTTTCGTCTGCGCACTTGAAGATTAAAAGAATGGTTTAAGGGAGATGTGGGTTGGCTTTTAGAAGCGTTGCATAAGGAATGATACCACCGAATGAGATCGATTAATAGGGATAATCCACCATGTGAAAGGAATATGAAATCCCGCAATATAAGCCAGTCAAATTTTGAGAAGAAGAAGGTCCGTGAAAATTTGTTTGGTAAATTGGAAAGGATCGATGATAATAATCTAAACTATAATTTTCTTAAGCCATTCCCTTATTTAGTTATTGTATACCGTATTTAACTTTAATATTTTGTTTTTTTTTCTTCGTTTGTCGGTTCTACAAATTCTAATACAAATGTGCTTAGAAAGTGTTATAATAGTTCTTAGAAAGTATTATGATAGTTCATCATATGATTTTTCTTTCATTCTTCGTAGGGACATATACACACATAGCAAATCTCAACTATTAAGTATTTTATTATTATTATTATTATTATTATTATTATTATTATTATTATTATTATTATTATTATTATTATTATTATTATTATTATACCTTAACTAAATTGTGGTTAAAAGTTGACCAATGTTCTAGGCATTGAATATCCGACATAGTAATATAGCATACTACTTATGACATTTATTACATTAGGGTTTTCAAAGTTTCGTATATTACATATAAACACTTAGAAAAATATTTTTAAACAAATATTTACAAGTGTATTTTAAACCATGAATTTCCTACATAAACTTTGCCATTATTTTGTTACAAAAATATAAATATTGGAGGTTGGTTTTCCTAAATAAAAATGACTAAATATGTATTTAGGAAATATATATTTAGAAGACACCATGTGTGTGATTGTTTGTATACTTTGTGTATTAGTTATATTATTTTAGGACTTGAAATAATATAACTCACAAAAATACCAAAAAATACAATCCAAAATATTTCCAAAATTCCAAGGAATAAATATACAAGTTGTACACCAAAATATTGGTGAAACCGAACTATGGAATAAGACTTACAAAATATTCCGTAAAATTTACTCACAAAGTATATTTTGGAAAATAATATTTTGGATACCAAGGAAGTAAAAATATGATTTTTACAATTACTACAAGAGTATATCATATTTTTGACAAGGAAAAATATATTATTTTTGGCAAGTATGAAATATATGTTTTTCTTGAAATTTTTAGAAGATATATTATTTTTAAGAAATATATATTTTTTTAAACAAACATGAAATACAATATTTTTGGAAGAAAAATATATTTACTCAAATAAATATGAAACATATCATTTTTGGAAGAAAAATCAGTTTAAATATATTTTCCAAGTTGGACTTGAAAATATATTATTTTTGAACTTATGAGAAAATACAAATATTTTTGCCAAAGAAAAATTATATATAATTTTTCTAAGTAATATTCCTTAAAATATATATTTTGAAAATATATATTAAATCTTTATTAAAGATAATATTCCGGAGTAATTAATGTGAAATTAAGTATAAAGAATACTTAATGAATACAATAAAAATACGTATTCTCGTACATATAATGACACACCGGAATACGACCCCGATACATGGCAAGAGTATACAAGTGAAAGATACCGCCATCCTTGGGAAGGAAATACAAGTATAAATACTTGGGAAGTATTAAGTTAATATATGTTGTCTTAACAATTATTCCAAAATTTAATAAATATAATTTAAGTTAAAATATTAATTATTTTGACAAATAATTATATAACTTGGAATAATATCGAAGGTACGAAGACACGTAACTCAAAAACATTAACACTAAGTCAAGGCACGGCCCGTTCGTCTAATAGACATGAGTTCGTTGTAGGTAGTCGTGTTGACTGAAGAAGCTTGAGTTGCGGTGACTGAAGACGCAATTATGTGAGTTCATGTCCCCCTTTTCTTTTAACTGTTTTGTTTTATAACTTTGGGGGTGAAGTACATGTTACAAAATGATTACGAACAATTACAATTGGTATGGTTAGCTTTGGAAAGTACAGTAGATCATGTGAATGGGTAGTCGCATTCCTAAGACCATTAATCCTCGTGTTAGGACCGAGGGACATGAGTGATAGATCTATTTGGGTGTAGCGAGCTCACACCCATGTGGATCGGGGTTGGCCCATGAGGTGACTATGTCTTACAGCCGGAGGCCCGGTACAAATCTGCTAGGTTTGAGCCTTCCTACGCCGTTGCACGCATGTTAGTGGCCTTGCAAACCATTAATCGACCTGTTTCCTTGTTTTACTTTCATACCGGGATTTACAAACACACACACATACAATATTTACAAGGTTTTATTTATACACACAAACAAACACATGAACTCGCTCAACTTTTGTTGATGTTTTTAAAATACATGTATTTCAGGGAATTAAGAATGTGGATCTGGCAGACATTTGGAGGTTACACGTGTTGTGAAGAATAAGAGATGTCATCCATGGTCTTGAGGTTTGGTTTGGGTGTCCTATCCTGGACAAGTGACGTGTACGCGACTGTACATATTTTTACAATGAAATTACACACGATTTGGTTTTAAATTTATAAAAGTGATTATTACTTTTACATCAAAACACACACGAAAGAGGCAAGTGTACCCCATCATATATGTAGTAAAGTATCGGTAAGAACCAAGTATCGATCCACGGAAATGGGCGGAGAAATAATACAAGACCTTTGTCACTAAATTACCGGTAAAAACATAAGTTGTTTGGTTTTAATTAAGCTAAAGTAAGCATAAACAAATACTTATAAAACATAGTAGATTTCAAATTCTAAAGTAGATAAATAGCCTTGCTTAATACACAACCAAAGCATGTCAACTAAGTCAGTTTTGGCACTAGAAGCATTCGGTCAATTTTCCAATTTAAGACAATTAGTATCCCTTTCGGGAATCCTAACATGACAATCATTCGGAAAGCTAAAACGATAAACACACTTTAGCCACCTAAAATTGTTCTTTAACGTGCAATTGATAAATGTCTATGAAAATCTCCTAAAAATAAGTTAGTCATCCGTTAGGAGTTTTCTAACCGCACTTAATCAAGGAAAGCGACACCGATAAACACAATGCAACCACCGAGACAAGCATAAACTAGATTAAATCACAACCAAGTTCATTTTACAAATCTTGCACATAAATTCACCAAGATAGCAATTTTGGCCGAAACTACTAACTAAGCTAACAAATCATGGCAAGAATTCATAACAACACCATCTAACCCGTTAGGGTCCTTCCGTGAGGGCAAGCTTTCTTGATTAACAATAATTACATTTTATTAAACCACTAACCATTTCTAGTATCATGATGCCCACATTTTAACCAAGTTAAACTAGTTAACCAAATTAAAAGTTTACTAATACATGATTAATTAAGCTTCATTTTTCAACTATCTTAACTAACCAAGTACCAATCATCCAACACAATTACTTATAATCAAGAAATCAATATCAATAACAAGGTTGCAAACTAATCATCAAAGATAATCATATAAAATACTTCAAAATGTCATTACAAACAAAGATTAACATACTAATGGCTATAATCAAGTAAGGGATTGTTGTGTTTTTGCCCAAAGGCTACAATAATACATAAATAATCAATCTAAATGCTTGAAACTTGACAAAAATATGGAAAGATTTAAGAAACCAAACCATAAACAAGCATAAGAATGAGAATCCGGATAGAAATGGAGCTTATCGGGACAATATGGCTTGAATCCGGGCTAAAGCTAACGCTTCCGGAGCCTGAAAATCGCCTGTGAAGCTCTCCAAAATTCCAGAGTTAAGAACAGAATGTTTCTGTTCACTTTTTATATTTTTTCGATGTCGCACGGTTGTGCACCGATCGCACGACCGTTCACTTTTTGCATTATTGGAGTTACTGTTCATGACATCAGCAGAGTTGACTGGTCTTCGGTCTCGCACGACCGTTCTTTATATGGCACGACCGTGCGTTTTCGGGATCTTGTTGCACGGACTGAAGCACTGGTCATTCATCACCGGGTATTGGCTGATCATCGGATCCGCACGGGGTGCAAGGAATGGCACAACCGTGCGTCACCGGGATTTTCTTGAATGCCTTGTTGCACTGGTCGTTCATCACCGGGTGGTCTTGGTTTGTCGGAGATGCACAGTCGTTTCTCAGACCGCACGACCGTTCTGCATGCCCAGGTCAGTTTTCTAACAGTTGGTTCGGAGCGTCATCGTTTTGTCCGGAAAGTCCTCGTTTTCACTATCATCTTGTCCGGTATGCTGTTTTAGGCCTATAAACAAAAGTATACATAATTAAGTATCTGAATGACGATTTTACGGCCGAAAACGCATAAAATGGGGATAAAATGGGGGACTAAAATATGTGTAAATTAGCGAATATCAACAAGACACCACTTCCAAGTCTTGGTTTTATTTAGAGTCTTTAGATGAGTCCTAGTGAACTCTTAAACAATTCGTATGGTCTGTAAAACTAAAATTTGACGTCTATATTTAAACAATGACGTTGGTGATGTTTTTAAACTTATTTAATGGATGACCATCTATGGTTTATCATATAGTTGTTGTTATGATTGAATGCAATGATATTAAGAGAGTCACACCATAATCACGCTTCCGCAAAAGTCAGGGTGTGACATTAAACGCGTGTCAACACAAATGGCGTGAGTTCAAACCGATGTTGGATCGCTTTAAAACTTCCTTCGAGCGTGTCCTTACGGGCGACTTGACCAACGACGACCGACTCGAAATCACGAGTATCGAGTACAAGTACGATGCGAATACGGATTTTAAGTGGGTTGCCCACTTTAATATTTATCGTCTATAGTTTTTTGAGTTTTTAGGATTTAATAAGTAGTTTTTATTTTTATTTTTTAGGATTTAATAAGTAGTTTTTTATTGTTTAGGATTTAATAATTATTTTTTTAATTGTCGGTTGGTTTTTATGTATTTTTTTAAATTAATGTAATATACTTTTAATATATATTGTGTTTTTTATGTAAATTGTCAACTTAAAAAAATAGAAATGCCACATGGCACCTGAACACTGTAACAGCCCAGCGTAACCGCACCATGATATTGTCCGCTTTGGCGGCTAGCACGCCCCCGGCATCCGCCCCTCACGGTTTTCAAAACGCGTCATGATGGTGAAGGTATCCAGCCCCTTATAAGGAAGCCTTTGTTCCCCTTCACAACCGATGTGGGATGTCACAATCCACCCCCCTTAAGGGGTCCAGCGTCCTCGCAGGACCTGGCACCACCGGTCCGGCCCTGGCTCTGATACCATCTGTAACAGCCCAGCGTAACCGCACCATGATATTGTCCGCTTTGGCGGCCAGCACGCCCCCGGCATCCGCCCCTCACGGTTTTCAAAACGCGTCATGATGGTGAAGGTATCCAGCCCCTTATAAGGAAGCCTTTGTTCCCCTTCACAACCGATGTGGGATGTCACAATCTGTCACACCCCCAAAATCCACCTGCGGAGTATCACCGCTTGGGAGCATGACTGACCAGGATCAAGCCACTGATCATATTGAACATGTAATTAATAAGTAAAAGTAAATGCCATTCAATCACCAATATGAAAGGTGTTCAAAACACAAGTATGTTATCACTGTTTAGCGGAAGCGTATAAATAAAACCCAACATAAATAAGTGTGAAATGAAACATTCACGATCCGTGTCCACAACGACCAGCTCCTCCCTGTGCAAGCTCCATGTACCTAACGACCAGCAAGGCATGTAACAGAGGATCAACAACTAGTTGAGCGAGTTCACAGGAAGTAAATGCGTAATAGTAAGTTCGTTTGTAACATGTGGCTCTACTGGGCCGATAGTATGTTCTATTGATGGGGGCTTCCCATGTTGTATATCCACTAGACTATTCGTAACCATAAGTGTTCTTCACAACCGAGAACAGTAGTATGTACAAGCTTTACTTAGGTTTTACGTAAGTGTCCTTCTGTACCCGAGGACAGTGGTACGCGTGGGGTTTACGTAGGTTTTACGTAAGTGTCTTTCCTGACTCCGGAAGACAGTAGCATGTTATTGTTTACGTAGGTTTTACGTAAGTGTCCTTCCTGACTCCAGAAGACAGTAGCATATTCCTGTTTACGTAGGTTTTACGTAAGTGTCCTGCTTAACCCGAGGACCGTGGTAGATAGTCTAGTAATCGTGTAAGTACGCGTAATTGTTCAATTCCATCATTCAACCCATTCCCTATCCCCGGGAATCCCATGCCTTAGTAAGAGTGTGAACTCACCTTGGTTTGCTCGGTATGTTATTGCTTCTAGGGTTAATTAAATGTCTAAGTCCGTTACACACGACCTAGGATACATTGCACATGATTCGATGTAAGTGTTACATTCAATTAGGGTTTACAAGTCCTTGATATTCAAGCAATTGTGTTATGTGTGTTCATTGTGTACAGAATGATATGAGGAGATCGTTCACACATACAGGATCATACAGTTGCATTCAGTAGTATACAATCATATACAGAATCATACAGTAAGCTTCAACACTAATGTTTATTATAAGCATATATCATATGTGGAATTCTGACTAGTAGCATGCAAATCAGGGTGACAATCATGTTTAATTCACAAAGGTGGGACACAACAGCACAATAGAAGATCAGACAACATTTCTAGGACCAGAAACTCGGACTCAGGGTTCCCTCCTTTAAAGTTCGGACCCATAAAGCCTCAGCAAAACTCTGACAAATGTTCCCCCCTTTAAAATTCGGACCTCCTAGGGTTTCATTTACAAAATTCGGACAAAAGGGGAGGGGTTTCCATGCTCAAAAGTTCGGACAAGGGGTGGGAAACATCCCCTTCACAAATTCGGACTAGGGGGTGTGGAGGGCTTAAAATTCAGACAAGGGTTTTAAAACCGACTCCCATTCTTCCCTAGGATAAAACTTGGACTCCCTTTCTTCCCTAGGATAAAACTTGGACTTTCTTCCCTAGGATAAAACTTGGACTTTCTTCCCTAGGATAAAACTTGGACTTTCTTCCCTAGGTTAAAACTTGGACTTTCTTCCCTAGGTTAAAACTTGGACTTTCTTCCCTAGGATAAAACTTGGACTTTCTTCCCTAAGTTAAAACTTGGACTATCAATTAGGGTTACAAAACTCTGACTATGTTTATCACAAAACTCAGACTCTTGTTAGGTATAAAGTTCGGACTAAGCATGTTGTTACAAAACTCAGACAAACACAAAACTCTGACCCTTGTGACTTCACAAAGCCCTGACTGTTAACAACGAGTTTCAACATACATGATTTCCACAGCCAATTCACAGAATCAAAGCAACAGTTACATTCTAACTTTCATACGATCAAAACCCTAATTCATACTTTCATAATGCAGAATCAAATCAATCATCAATAGTTTTGACAAATCAATCATCTAAATCATCAGGCAATGATTACCCAACAATCAACATCAATTCACAATAATCAGAATTCAATAACACAGAATCATTACATATGGAACTAGGGTTTACATGAATCACATAATCAAGAATCAGTGACAGCAAACAATCATTAACAATTACCTTGAATTGATTCTAAATAGATTGAAAGATCAAGATTGATGTAGAAGACTTGTGCCAATGATGGAGATGATGATTGCCAGAGAGGATCAGAGAATGAAAGTACGTGTTTTGTTTCTTTGGTGGTGATTATTGAAAAGGGATTAGGGTTAAGGATGATTTAAGTTTCACTATTAGCACTAAGCACCCTAAAGAATTATCTATCACATATTGCATGCACAAGATATACAATTTAAAGTTTCACCACCATCTTTAAGTATTTGTCAAATCATTCATAAGCAACACATAACCATGCTCAAACACAACATACTTTCTTGAATCAAAACGTTACAGTTTCACAGCAAACTAATTGTGCAAGTAAACGATTAAACAAACAGTGAACGTGCAATAAATGCGAAAGTAGGATCTTGGAAACGCGAGTTGTCACATTATCCCCAACTTGAAAGAAATTTCGTCCCGAAATTTAGCATGCGGTTACTGAGGAAGCTAGGTAAATTGTATCGTTTACTGGTTTTCCTGGGGTGTCACATCATCCCCCTGTTGATTTAGAATTTCGTCCCGAAATTCTGCAGTAGTAGCTTCAGCCTCAGTAGTGGTTGCACGGTTTTCGAATAACTGGGGATACTTGAGTTTCATTTGATCTTCACGTTCCCAGGTATACTCTGGGCCATTACGGGGGTTCCAACGAACTCGAACAAGAGGTATTCTAGTGTTCTTAAGGACCTTGACATCCCGGTCCGTGATTTCAACTGGTTCCTCGACGAACTGCTACCGCTCGTCGATAGTGAGTTCCTTAAAAGGAACTATGAGGGTCTCATCTGACAGACACTTCTTCAGATTCGACACGTGGAATACATTGTGAACTGCACCGAGTTCAGCTGGTAGGTTTAGTCTGTAGGCTACTTTGCCTATTCTTTCAGTGATTTTGAACGGTCCAACATACCGTGGATTAAGCTTACCTCGTTTACCAAAACGAACCACACCCTTCCAGGGTGAGACTTTGAGTAGCACTCGATCCCCAACTTGGAACTCGAGCGGTTTTCTGCGTTTATCAGCGTAGCTTTTCTGACGGTCGCGAGCTGCCGCCATGCGTTGTCGTATCTGTGCATTTCGTTTAGTAGCATCAACTACCATTTCTGGACCTGTAATCTGACTATCCCCCACCTCTGCCCGACAGAGAGGTGACCGGCATTTACGTCCGTACAATGCCTCGAATGGAGCGGCTTGTATGCTGGTGTGGTAACTGTTATTGTACGAAAACTCCACTAACGGGAGGTGCTTTTCCCAGCTGTTGCCGAAATCAATAACACATGCCCGAAGCATGTCTTCCAGGGTTTGGATAGTGCGCTCAGACTGCCCATCCGTCTGAGGGTGATAAGCTGTGCTCATGTCTAATCGAGAGCCAAAGGCTTTGTGCATCGCTTGCCACAGTTCTGAAGTGAATCGTGCATCCCGATCCAAAATAATGGAGGTTGGCACTCCGTGCCTCGAAACAACTTCTTTCAAGTAGACGTCTGCTAAGGTAGAGAACTTATCTGTTTCCTTAATAGCCAGGAAATGAGCAGACTTTGTGAGTCGATCAATGATCACCCAAATAGTATCATTCCCACGCTGGGATCTAGGTAGGCCAGTGACAAAATCCATAGAAATTTCTTCCCATTTCCACTGTGGTATCCTGGGTTGCTGAAGTAGACCTGAGGGTTTCTGGTACTCCGTCTTGACTCTCGCACAAGTCAAACACTTGCCGACGTAGGTTGCAATGTGGGCCTTCTTGCTAGGCCACCAGTATGTAGTTTTGAGATCGTGGTACATTTTATCCGAACCTGGATGTACCGAGTAGCGAGACTTATGAGCTTCATCCATCACAAGTTCCCGTAAACCACCATGTAATGGAACCCAAATACGTCCTGTTACATAGTAGGCGCCGTCTTCCCTTAGTTCTAATCGTTGTCTTGAGCCGCGTAAGGCTTCAGCCCTGACGTTTTCTGGTTTCAATGCTTCCACCTGAGCATCTCGTATTTGTGCAGGAAGATCAGACTGATTCGTGAACTGCAAAGCTCGTACACGCCTAGGTAAAGTGTCTTTTCGACTGAGAGCGTCAGCCACAACATTGGCTTTGCCTGGATGGTACTTGATGGCGCATTCGTAATCATTAAGTAACTCGACCCATCGTCGTTGACGCATGTTCAATTCCTTCTGCTTGAAGATATGCTCGAGACTCCTGTGATCGGTGTAAATAGTGCACTTGGTACCGTACAGGTAGTGTCGCCATATCTTGAGCGCGAAAACAATAGCTCCCAGCTCTAAATCGTGCGTCGTGTAGTTCCGTTCATGAACTTTGAGTTGCCGCGAGGCGTAGGCAATAACTTTATCACGCTGCATCAATACACAACCAAGCCCCTGTATCGATGCGTCACAATAGACCACAAAATCATCTGTGCCCTCTGGAAATGATAGAATAGGTGCGCTGCAAAGCCTATCCTTTAGGTACTGGAAAGCCGTTTCTTGTGTATTACCCCAACGATAGGTAACACCTTTCTGTGTCAGCATTGTAAGCGGTTGTGCGATCTTTGAGAAGTCTTTGATGAATCGTCTGTAATACCCCGCCAAACCTAAGAATTGGCGTATTTCCGTTGGTGTACGCGGTGCAGGCCAGTTCCTGATCGAATCTACCTTGGATGGATCGACATGAATCCCATCCCTGTTCACCACATGACCTAAGAAGTGGACTTCACGAAGCCAGAAGTCACATTTTGAAAACTTGGCGTACAGCTGTTCCTTGAAAAGAAGTTCCAAGATAAGGCGTAAGTGCTGCTCGTGTTCCTCCTGACTCTTGGAGTAGATCAGAATGTCGTCGATGAAAACGATGACGAACTTGTCAAGATAGGGTTTCCACACCATGTTCATAAGATCCATGAAAACTGCAGGTGCGTTCGTAAGCCCAAATGGCATGACTAGAAACTCGTAGTGACCGTAGCGAGTTCTGAATGCTGTCTTGGAGACGTCCTCATCCCGGACTCTCAGCTGATGATACCCTGACCTCAAGTCTATCTTGGAGTAGTAACTCGACCCTTGCAACTGGTCGAATAAGTCGTCTATACGAGGAAGAGGATAGCGGTTCTTCATGGTGACCTTGTTTTTCACACATAACACTGGAGCTCCCCAAGGCGAAGAGATAGGTCGGATAATTCCCTTATCCAAGAGTTCTTGTAGCTGCGTCGATAGTTCTTCCAATTCTGATGGAGCTAAGCGATACGGTGCGCGAGCTATAGGTGTTGTCCAGGACTATAGGAATGAAGTCGATGGAGAAAGTCTGACCAGCGAGGATAAGATTACAACCCTGAACTATATGTGTGGCTTCTAGACTTGTACCATAAGCTAACACTGCAACAGGTTTGGTGTTCATGGGAGTTGGTGTACGTTGTAACATTTGACTATCTTTCAAGAACATATAACCGGTATCCACACCCAAAACAAACAAGACAGTAACATAAAAGTCGTCGAGAAGAAACTTACCCATTATTACGTTTGGATCGTTCCTTGCGTCACCCTGATCAATCACGTACATGCGGCCCCGGCGTCATTGTTTCCATTGCTTCCCCCAACGTTATCCCCATTGTCGTCCCTGTTTCCATGATCATGGTTCTGAGTCTGGTCCTGGTTTATATGCGGACAATGTCTCTTGTAGTGATCCTTAGCATCACACTGAAAACACCTTTAAAACTTTGTTGTTGCTGCTGATTCTGTGAAGATTGAGGCGGTCGTTGTTGTTCTTGAGTTACCGGACGTGAGCTTCTACAATCCTTAGCTTCATGACCTATCTTGAGACACCTCTGGCAACGACCCTTGTTGCACTGACCACTGTGGTGTCTATTGCATCTGTTACACTTTGGATGATTTCCTCGATATCCACTCTGCCCACGACTACTAGAGAACTGCTGTCTGGGGCTTTGGTAGTCATCTATCTTTTGCTGCTGCGCCAGAGGCTGGACCAACATTAATCCCTTGCTCAGGTTTTCATCCCGCTTGTGTTTGTTATCACTAGAAGCACATGTAGTATCAGCTTTAACACGTTTCGGTAGTTTGTTTTGTTCTACTGCCTGGTCTGTGAGACGATGAACAAGCCGGGTGACTTGCTGGATAGTGCCAAGATTAGCGGCGGTCACATGACTCTGAATTTCTGGCACCAGACCCTTGAGATACAACTCGATACGTTCGGTGGGAGGGTCTACCATAGTGGGACAAAATGTGGCTAATTCATTTGATCTCTTCGTATAAGCTTCAATTTCAGACCCCGCCATCTGTAAGTTGAGAAACTCCACCTCTAGTTCGTGGATGTCTTCACGACTGCAAAACTCTTCCTTAATTAGGTCCTTGAACTCGTTCCAGGGGGTGGCATTAGCAGCTGCCAGCCCTAACATCTGAACCTGTGCTTCCCACCAGGTTAATGCAGCACCTTCGAGTCTTCCAGTAGCAAACTTTACTCTACGAGACTCAGGGCAATCACACACCTCAAAGTCAGTTTCGAGCCTTTCGAACCAGTGGAGGAGGCCTTCAACTCCCTCAGTTCCACTGAAGGTACTAGGTTGGCAATCCTTGAGATTTTTGAAGGTGCAAACAGGTGACTGAGCGTGTTGACCTATTGTGTATAAGAATAGAACAAGGTTAAACACGAGAGTTGGTTTAGGAGTGTAGGATCTAAAGATCCTAGTTACGACAGCAGGGTATACCTCCTGCTTGTATGGCTGCAAGTGCCGCAGCAATTCGTTCGTTAATGAGAGCCGTCAACTGGGCTTGAGTCAAGTTGATATGTCCGGCCATGATCTTCATAGCAAATGTAACGTAGGTGAGAGAGGTTCGCGAATAGTGCGATGACAGAAGATGTAAGCACACAAGTGTTCTCAAGCAATAACAAATAGTGGGCAATGTAATTTAAGCATACAACGAGCAAAGTTCTATGCAATTCTAGCAAGTAAGTAATAAACATAAACCTTATTACCTAGAATGTTGAGTCTTGCACGTGGAGCGAAGCGTCGTTGTGGATCGTGAGCACTGTACTGGTTATAGTCTGGTTTTAATAAAAACGTTTTCCCCATATTAAAACCAAGTTCTCTATAACCAATGGCTCTGATACCAATCTGTCACACCCCCAAAATCCACCTGCGGAGTATCACCGCTTGGAAGCGTGACTGACCAGGATCAAGCCACCGATCATATTGAACATGTAATTAATAAGTAAAAGTAAACGCCATTCAATCACCAATATGAAAGGTGTTCAAAACACAAGTATGTTATTACTGTTTAGCGGAAGCGTATAAATAAAACCCAACATAAATAAGTGTGAAATGAAACATTCACGATCCGTGTCCACAACGACCAGCTCCTCCCTGTGCAAGCTCCATGTACCTAACGACCTGCAAGGCGTGTAACATAGGACCAACAACTAGTTGAGCGAGTTCACAGGAAGTAAATGCGTAATAGTAAGTTCGTTTGTAACATGTGGCTCTACTGGGCCGATAGTATGTTCTATTGATGGGGGCTTCCCATGTTGTATATCCACTAGACTATTCGTAACCATAAGTGTTCTTCACAACCGAGAACAGTAGTACGTACAAGCTTTACGTAGGTTTTACGTAAGTGTCCTTCTGTACCCGAGGACAGTGGTACGCGTGGGGTTTACGTAGGTTTTACGTAAGTGTCCTTCCTGACTCCGGAAGACAGTAGCATGTTATTGTTTACGTAGGTTTTACGTAAGTGTCCTTCCTGACTCCAGAAGACAGTAGCATATTCCTGTTTACGTAGGTTTTACGTAAGTGTCCTGCTTAACCCGAGGACCGTGGTAGATAGTCTAGTAATCGTGTAAGTACGCGTAATTGTTCAATTCCATCATTCAACCCATTCCCTATCCCCGGGAATCCCATGCCTTAGTAAGAGTGTGAACTCACCTTGGTTTGCTCGGTATGTTATTGCTTCTAGGGTTAATTAAATGTCTAAGTCCGTTACACACGACCTAGGATACATTGCACATGATTCGATGTAAGTGTTACATTCAAT
This sequence comes from Helianthus annuus, assembly GCF_002127325.2. Lineage (NCBI taxonomy): Eukaryota > Viridiplantae > Streptophyta > Magnoliopsida > Asterales > Asteraceae > Helianthus > Helianthus annuus. The sequence goes on along the minus strand of NC_035449.2, from coordinate 163,399,815 downwards.
TAGGGTTTACAAGTCCTTGATATTCAAGCAATTGTGTTATGTGTGTTCATTGTGTACAGAATGATATGAGGAGATCGTTCACACATACAGGATCATACAGTTGCATTCAGTAGTATACAATCATATACAGAATCATACAGTAAGCTTCAACACTGATGTTTATTATAAGCATATATCATATGTGGAATTCTGAATAGTAGCATGCAAATCAGGGTGACAATCATGTTTAATTCACAAAGGTGGGACACAACAGCGCAATAGAAGATCAGACAACATTTCTAGGACCAGAAACTCGGACTCAGGGTTCCCTCCTTTAAAGTTCGGACCCATAAAGCCTCAGCAAAACTCTGACAAATGTTCCCCCCTTTAAAATTTGGACCTCCTAGGGTTTCATTTACAAAATTCGGACAAAAAGGGAGGGGTTTCCCTGCTCAAAAGTTCGGACAAGGGGTGGGAAACATCCCCTTCACAAATTCGGACTAGGGGGTGTGGAGGGCTTAAAATTCGGACAAGGGTTTTAAAACCCTGACTCCCATTCTTCCCTAGGATAAAACTTGGACTCCCTTTCTTCCCTAGGATAAAACTTGGACTTTCTTCCCAAGGATAAAACTTGGACTTTCTTCCCTAGGATAAAACTTGGACTTTCTTCCCTAGGTTAAAACTTGGACTTTCTTCCCTAGGTTAAAACTTGGACTTTCTTCCCTAGGTTAAAACTTGGACTTTCTTCCCTAGGATAAAACTTGGACTTTCTTCCCTAGGTTAAAACTTGGACTATCAATTAGGGTTACAAAACTCTGACTATGTTTATCACAAAACTCAGACTCTTGTTAGGTATAAAGTTCGGACTAAGCATGTTGTTACAAAACTCAGACAAACACAAAACTCTGACCCTTGTGACTTCACAAATCTGACTGTTAACAACGAGTTTCAACATACGTGATTTCCACAGCCAATTCACAGAATCAAAGCAACAGTTACATTCTAACATTCATACGATCAAAACCCTAATTCATACTTTCATAATGCAGAATCAAATCAATCATCAATAGTTTTGACAAATCAATCATCTAAATCATCAGGCAATGATTACACAACAATCAACATCAATTCACAATAATCAGAATTAAATAACACAGAATCAT